>NC_090926.1:290871506-291496506 GCF_040938575.1 Ambystoma mexicanum | reverse complement strand
AACGTAAGAATACGTATTCTGCCTTTGGCCTTAACACCAGTAATAAACTGCAATACCACAGTAAGAAAACATGCTCTTGCTGGCTAGCCGGTAAGATAGCCCCGCCGGCTGAATGCATGCTGTTGTCATCTGAGTGTGAGTTCCAGGTTCAAATCCTGGCAAGGCCCACCCAGCCTTTCATTTTTCATAGTGATCTCCCTGATCTCGTCCCCTCCTCTACGGACCTTGTACTATTATGTTGATTTTGCACCTTGTTACCTCTCTCTTACTCTGTACTGTACTGTGGTTTCCCTCAGGGACGTAATTTCACCAAAATGCCAGGGGTAGCAGAAGTGACATCACACGACCCTTGACTTAACCCCAAAGTGACATCACAGGAAGCAAAGGAACACAACCTTTCGTCCCTTGAAAAAACAGGAAGGGGCATTACATGGCATTGTTCCTACGTACACAACGAAAAATATGGTTACGATATTACTATAATATGATATACATTTCATACAAGAATGGATCACCATATGTATCGTTAATATCAGTGTGTATAGGCCCACATTACCAAATGACTGTGAATGCAAGAAGACATCCAAGGCCAAATGATAATGATGTGTTATTATAACGCACTTACGCTTTAGCCCGTTATTTAGAACAAATATACATACAATATCACCCAACCTGTGTTGGTACTCATGTATCAACCCCAGAAGGATGAAAGTCTGAGTTGAGGTGTTTAAGAACAGACTAAATCAGGGATTCACCCCCTGAAGTGTGTCTGAAATAAACCTTTAATGAGTCTAGCAATTATTGTATAGAATTCCAGAAAGACTAATTATGTGTTATTCCTATTCATTCTTCTTTAGGGTCACTACTCAGTGTTACACTAGTGTAACCCACTTTTTTTCAAGAGGTCTGAACAAGAAAGCCAGCCAATCCAGAAACAAAGAGCCACGTGACACTGGCAACAGCCAGTCCAGGAGCTTACATTTAAAAAAAGAAAAAGATGTTTTATTTTATATTTTTAGGGGTACCAAGGGAGACTACAGGGGTAGCAATGGAGACCTCAGGGGTCGCAGTTGCGTCCCATGACAGCCTCAAATGACATCCCTGGTTTCCCTGCTCACCAAGTTCTACCTGTGCTGTGATACTTACGGGTTTGGGCACTGTCAATAAATGCAATAAATAAATAAATAAAGCTCATTAAATGAGTGCAAACTTCGGTTGGGTGATACATTTTATGTAAATATGTTCTCTGTACTGCGCTTTGGAAAAAGCACTATATAAATAACATATTATCATTACACAAATCCCCCCATATAAGAACACTTATGTTGCACTCATCATGTTATATTCCACCCCCATGTAAGAATATCTATGTTGCCTTTGACCTTAACCAGTAAAATAAAAAGCCAAGTCAAAATAAGGAAACATGCGCTCCCCATGTAAGAGCACTCATCATGTTGGCTTTACATTTAATGTGAGTACAACATTCCATGGCACAGTAAGACTCAGTAAGGCCAGCCTCACTGTAGTATAACCCCCACCCCCATTCCAACCCCACCATCACATAAAACACTAAAGTTGGCTTGCCTTTGCCCAAAAACAGCAGTAAAACATGCCATGCTCTTGTCAAAAAATGTTCATGCTTCAATACTCCTCCCCAGGCCCCAGCTTGCATACACACAGATACACACAGCGATATAGACACATTCAGGCACATTCACCCACCAGTCACGCACCCACACAGCTGATCTGTCATTCACACAAGCACCCAGAACATTTAGACTGTGCGTTCATTAACATGCGCAGTCACACCCATGTACACCATTCACACTGCATTAATTCATAGGTGTGCACTTGCAGACACCTCCTAGCATACAAACATACACGCACATGCACACTCCCTTGCATGCATGCACACATATATTCATACATGCGTGCATACATATAATCCCTGCATGCACACAAATACACTTTTTTTGTCAATGGTAATTATTGAAAGCATGAGCCATGTAAAAGCTGAGCCAGCAGTTAAGCCTTTAGCTGCAGCATGGGGGATAGAGGGGGTGGGGGGGGGGTGTTACTGATATCTCCCTTCACTTCAATGCCTGTTTTCTCACCTCAGAGAGCTGTATTTGCTTAAGTAAATACACCGCTCTCTGAGGTGAGAAATGTGTCAGGTTCTAGCTCTGAGCCCAGGCTGGGCGTAACAGCAGAGTGATGCCCGCTGCAGCCCTCCCAAGCCCATGCCTGGCGCCACCCCTGATCCAAGGACATAACTCTTTATCACCTGAATGCAAGGAGGGAGGGAGATGAGATATGAAGAGCATATTGAAATACCTCTGTGGCATTAATGCAGTTGAGGGTGATGTGTGCAAAGAGTTAATTGCTTAGCATATCTTGGTTAGCGACCCGCTAGCCCGAGCCTAGGCAGCCCCGAATGAAACAGGCAGTTAACTAGGGAGGGCGGTGGGGTGAGGGTGACTTGGGGGTGGTGCACGGAATGCCAAAAAGAAGATGGCAGCACCCGGGAAACGGACTGTCGTGACTGTTGTATCATGGCGGGACACTGGCAGTTCTCGCCCACGCTTCCAGCCACGTGATTGGCTGAGCACCGCATCCTTACCCAGGTGCAACGGCATTTCAATTGCCCACGGGCGTACGTACAGCCAGGGGAAGAGAGCTATGATAGCCAGACACCACATGGGTATGACCGTAAAAGGGGTCAGGATATTGGCACGTGTGTAGCTGGAGGATGAGCGTTCTTCAGTGGTGATGAGCATTGTAGGTGGGCCTTCAGAACCAGGAGTTTATGAGATAGGAACATTGGGGTAATGTTAGGATTCTAGTTACTGGTAGTGTGTTCAATGGACAGCAGTGCCCTTCCAGCAGAAGCAGTGGGTTCTAGATCAGGAATCAGATAAAAGAATGGCAGAGTTCATCATGTGACAGCAAATAGAGTGCATTGCACAGGAAGAGCCAAACGATAGGCAGAAAAGATGGGTATGGGAGTTGTCATTAGCACCCAGCACAAGAAAGGCAGCCAGGCCGCCCCCAGGAGCACTGAGATGACTGCCATTATAAACCAGTGTTCCCTTGCACCTCCATACTGGGCACCATGCACTGGGCTCTCACTCTCTGAACTGCTGCCACAAACCCCACTTGCCCCATGGCTGGCCCAGACTTACACGTAATAGAGCTGCAGAAGGCTGTGATGCCACGCTTCCACTAACACACTGCCTCCTCAAACCATCTTGGAAACCGAGAAAGGACTTACAGGATACTAATACAGTTAAGGCCTGTGTACTGAGGCCTGCAAAGGCTTGGCCTGGCAGAGCCATACCTGCCGCATCTCACTCCAGATGTGGGGCATTAGATTCAGGGCCGTTTCTAGGGGTGGGTAAACAGGCCAACAGCCTGGGGCACAGTTGGCGACATGGGACACAGCATGGACAGCCCGTTGTTTATTTTATTACATTTTTTGTTTTATTTTTCAACTTTGCAAAATAACATATATATTTAATAATAAAGAAAACAAGAATTCTTGTGACCAGGGTTAGATCCTCTTCCTCTGGATAAATTCAGGATGTTTCAAACCAAGTTCAATTTCAGAAAAGTTCTTTTCACTCGCCAAGTTCTACTCCATGTGGAATACACAATTCTTTGCATCCAATATGTCCTTCACTTGGTAAAGTGACTTTCATAGTTCCAAAAATGTTTCTCACTCTTAGGACAATTGTTAAAGCTTTCACAACCTTCTACTTGGTAAACCAAAAAGTCTCTTTCTTCATACATCAAATTGGAAAGTCAATGGAAAAAGATTATTTTATCAGAAGACCAATCACATTTCATCACATGGCATTTCTTCTTCATAAGCAACACCTTAATCATGATGTTTAATTCAGAATGTCTGCTTTAGGCAGGATGGTTACATAACAATTCATCAAAACACAGTAGTGGAATTGCCACTTTTTTCCACCACAATTTTCACAACCTTCGGACAGCCTGTTGTTAAATCTCCCACCTGGGAGAGTTGCTTGAGGCTTTGCATTTTAACACAATTAACACGGTTATTTATATAAATGTCTGCCGTGCCCATACCCATCTAACCTCCCTTGATGCAGCCAATACCTTAATACTCTAAGATAGAGGCTCCCATTTCCCAAATTAGCATCTCTTTGTGAAACTAAATGTGCCTATACGGCCCGCAACCTTGGACAGTGTGATGATTTCTGCATAGCATTGGCAGGCTACAACGAAGTGTTGTGGGTTTAGGCTGGACTTATTTGCTTAATCAAAAGGGCCAGGGACCGCCTGCAGAAGTGGGTATTTGTGGGTGCAGGGGTGGGAGACATAAGTAAATGGCAAAAGTATCCTATATGAGGAGGGGAGGAACTGGCATTCATTGATGGACGTGTAGTAGGTGATAAGGCTCATCTTCTTCTTTGTGGGATGTTAAAGGGTGGGGTGATCAAATGAGTGGTTCCATGTCATCAGAACACAACTGGGGTTTCTTTCTAATTTCAATGTTTTTTGGTATGTTAATTCAGTTGAAGCAAAAAAGACAAAACATGTCCATAATGCATTGATCTGTTCACTTGCATTCATTTTCTATTAATTGTTTATGGTTTAAATGAAAACCTTTACATTAGCATTCAAAAGATAATTCATTAGTACAACAACATTTTTACATTTCAATTTTTACACTACATTATAAATCATTATTAACATATATATTGAGTACATCATCTTAAAATACACCCATACTATTCCAAATCTAAAAAGTTAATACAATACTTTAAAGATTAATTTGCATACATTACATCACATATATAAAATCCGAAAATGTTATAATTACAAAAGTTACTGTAGCTGAGCGTAAATAATTGGCACACTAATTTAAGACACCCCACACAGTTTTTAGAATTGCACTGCAGCTATAGTCATGGAAACAGATGTACCCTCCCACCCCCAACATGTGTACCCAAAGGTTCTCTCCATCCAGTGTAGCCTGATTGTGGACACATTTACTAAACAGCCAGATACGGCACGAGATCAAACCGGACAGTGTGTCAAGAGATGTGGTAGGTCCTCCCTAATAGTAAAGTCATGACAGAATCTACAAAATGCCATACATTTAGGTAAACCACTTTGTACACAGACAATTTCATTGGCATTAATAACAGTCATTGGGAATCTCATATACATATTACGTGTATCACAATCAGGGAATTTATGAACATATCTCTCTTCCTCGCCATACCTTTTGTGTCCTAGTCATGATCTCGAATACAAAGGATATTCTCCAATTTGATTCCATGTGAAAATCCAATCTTTCTGCATAATTCTTGATTTTACAGGTGATGGATTATGGATTAACAGATCCACATTTAGTTCAGGTTCCTGCATTTTACCCACACAATATTCTACAAAGTCTTTTACGAGGAATCCTCCTGGTGATCTCGATTCATTTCCTAGCTGATTATACAGGGTTTCAGATGAGGAACATATCATTTTCCTATATAGAAACAGACAATGCCAAAAATATTGACTTTGTAAAGTTGACATACCAAAGTCATATCGTATGACTTCCATCGGAATACATTGGGGTAGGAAGTGTAATACCTTCATCCAAATTAAAAGAGTCATAAAACAAAATCTCCTCAGAAAGCCGAATTGGGAGTACCTACAAGCCATAAACTAATTTTGTGATCACGTTTCCCCTATAGAATTTTAACACTGGTAGGAGCGAAAATGTACCAAATCTTTAATCTATCGCCCAGCAAGAATAAGTGCTTTTTATTTTTTGCCATTCTCTTAAAAACGTTTTATTGGGATTGGCCAGTATAGTTTTACTCAAAGATAGTATTGAAGAGGTTATTTCCAGCTGTTCGTGGTCAATATACCAGGAACATGTGCATTTGTTCTCCTTCTTACAGAATTTAATTAATTTGGTTTTTGACTGATTAATTTTTAGATGACTTATTTCCATATAGTTTGTAAATGCTCCCAGTAGATGCTGAAGCCCAAATGGTGACCTTATCAAAAAAGATTAAATCATCAGCGTAAGCTGCCCATGTTATTTGCATTTCCCCCACCTGGGGCTCACAAAGGCCACTTCATCTAAAGTTTTCTTATGTCCACCAAATAAAAATTAAAAAGATCGGGGCTACAACGCACCCTTGTCTTAAGCCTGAACAGTTGTTAATTTCTCTAGACATTGTTTCATCCACATTAAGTCTAACTTGTATGGGCATGCGTATGTATATAGATCAGAATTTGAAATAGCCCCAATGGCACACCCCATTCACGTAGCTTCAGCATAACAAATTATCTACCAAATCAAAAGCCATTGACAGGTCTAAGGAAGCAGCATAGACTGGGGATTTATCGGTAAGACCCAATTTGATTGCATCAAACTGTCCGTATGGACGTTTGGATCGCATTGGGTGTTACCGTTTTATGCACGGCCAAAAATACTCAACATGAGGAGCAGGGGCTGCAAGGGTGTCCCCCACCCCCCATTTTTGGTATTTTGGGGTTTCAGGGCTACAAGGGTGTACCCCGCATCCTTAAACTTGGTGATGGGGGACAAAAATTGCTCAGGCCTCCTTTTACAGTGAACGTTCAAAATGGGGACCCAAGCAATTACGCTGTGGGCGTTTTACCCGCAAACAAATAGTTTGCGAATAAATTACCCATATCTGTTTTATCACTATCCCAGGCTTTCTTTTGGATGCAGGACATTCTTCGAGTTTCTCTAAAATAGCTGCAAATAACGTACCATTTGCATCTAACAACATCTAAAAGCATGATAGGTCTGTAATTAAAAACACTCTGCCTATTACCCTTTTTATAAATACGGATAATAAAAAATGTTTTCCAAGAAGGCTGGGGTTTTTGCTCGATAACAACATTTTTAAATAAAACATATGATATCCCTGCCCATAATCTAAACTGGTCAGTAGAGCGCTTGACATCTATGCAGAGCCTGCTGATGCAAATTCGAATCCTGGCAGGGCTAAACTCAGCCTTTCATCCTTCCGAGGTCGATAAATGGACACCACACCGTGAGTAATATTAAGCAGGGCTCAGATGCCTGAGGATTCGTAGCGCTAGATAAATGCAATTATATTATTATTACAATTTTGACTGTAATTCAAAAACTTTGACAATAGGTTGGGACCACCTGCTCTCGAATTACTTGCTCTCCTTATTAATCATTCAATATCTTCGATGGTAATATCTAGCTGCCAACTAACATTAGAATCTCTAGGATCTGGCGGGCCCACTCGCTTTCTCCCATAGAAGCTTTTGAAATCCTCCATCCATACATTTTCCTCTATTGGATTGACCTGTGTCTCAGATTGTTTCGACTCCAGAGAAGTCACTACTTTCAAAAAGTTTTGGTGCGATTTCTTTGGTATAATTTCTAGCATAAGCTCTCACTATCCCTCTGAACCAAAAGATATTGATGGGACTCATGCCAATGACGCCAACATTGTTGCTCATTTTTAATTCTTATTAAAGAATGATAGCAGGCCCTTCAGACAAGTCTTTAAAGCCCCTTTTTATCTGTCTTATGCTTCTCCTACTAGCTTTCTTCCCTTCCTCAATTAGTTTGATATACCTATGAGATCTAGGACCCAAAGCTTATCTTTGAGCAGAACCACCGAAGATTAGTTTATTACTTTGCCAAATCATACAGTTTATATCTTTGACTGAGTACAACTCTAATTTTTCCTGTAGGTTTGTGGCAATAAAGGTCTGTTTTATTTTTTCATTGAAGAGTTTGTTGTTATACTCATTCCATCTGACCTGATTGCCTCGAGAATTCACTGTAATAATCCTAAGTATATCCCTATCAGTCGAGCTTCTATATACCCTAAAATCGGCAACAAGCATGCTGTGATCGCTTAGCTCACATCGTATTGATCTGTTACATTAAAGCTCAGAACTGGAGAACACGTGCCGAGGTGACATGGAGGCACCTTGCCAAACAATGCTGTCTTCTTGGAGGCAACCAAATGTTTGCATAAGTGTGGGGGAAAGTAATATTTTTACCCATTATGTTTGTTGCTGCCCCTTAAGTTTTTGCAAAGTGGCCAGGGCTTGTGAATGTAAGGTTTGAAGGGGATTACTTCCTTTGGTTGCTCTTGTTTGTGCGCAGGAGCAGGTTTGTGTGTGTATATTTCTGTGTGTTATTAACTGTGAAGAAATGTTATCAATGAAATGTGACTAGTGAAAAGACACGTGTAGTGACAACGTTGTCTTTGTTGCTTCCCTAGGTATTGACGTCACATGCACAGGTACCTTTACGTTTCGCCAAGTGTTACAATCACTTATCATTTGATAGGTTTTGCCAGTTTATATGAACATACAACTTACTAAAGTTACTGTCATCCAAGAGCAAGGAATTCAAATCATTGCCAGGTACAGCACCTAGCCCAATTTATTAGGCATTTCAATATGTTGCCATTGTACTTGTATCATATCATCATATTTGGTTATTTATATAGAGCTTCATGTAGATGGACCACTTCTAAGCTCTGTATTAATCAGTGTTAATAATACCCACTTCTGGTACTCGATTAATCACCATCAGAATGATGAAGGGCCTAGTCGACGCAACCTGGGTTTCAAACTTGTCGCATGGCTGTGACTCATTCCCCAAACAATCAGGTTGCACATGAGCTATCCATCCGGCATGCAACTATTTACCAGAAGTTAACATTATATGCCCAGGAACTCACACCATTAGGCAGCTGTTGCCATCATATGCCTCATAAGTACTCATGCCATTTTCTAGATATTTCTATCATGTACTCAGGTATTTTCACCATATACTAGGTTTTGTTGGGATCGTCGATAGTGGTGTCAATGTGAAAGGTTCACCTTGTGCGCACCATATTGGTGGCTGGGGTGGACGCGATGCTAGCCCGATGTTGCAATCTGGCCTGTATAGTTAATGAGAATGGGATGAGTATTACTATTAGTGTTATTTTGTGTATAGGTTGATACATTTTAGATTTGCATGCACATAGCAACATAATGATACGGTGTGAATACAATGTAGTTTTGTGACGTGCACCTAGCGCCTAAAGATGGGAAGCGAGGAGCTTTCTTTATATGCACACGCGAGAGGAGAAATCCATGCATGGGGAAGCCACTATGAGGGGATGCCGTAATGCTGAACACACATACATGAAAATATACATATTGTGGGTTTTAAGGGAGATGGATATGGGACATTTGGGGAACAGGGGTGCATGGTGAATACATGGTTAGTCTATATACCGCAGGTCCCTCATAGCTGGAGTTTGTGTAGGCTGCAGAAGCCTGGGTTGGTGAGATGAACTTTGTGTGTCCTGGAGAGTTTGTTGACCAGGGCCAAAGGAAGGAGGAAGGCAGCTAACTGCATTTGGGCAGCTGTGATAGTAGCAAATGATAATTTGAAGTCAGGGATATAATCTTCCTCAGGACATGACAGCTTGTTATTCCGTGACCAGGAAAGTCAGGCCACATTGAAGGGTCGATTGGGGTCAATTAATAAACTCGGTGCAAGAAGTCATTAAGGGCAGAGGTGAAAAATGGTTTATGGGTTTCAATTAGGTTCACACCAAGATGACCAGGATGTGGCCAGAGGCCATTTGGCCTGATCTGGCAGTCACAATAGATAAGCGTGAAACTAGATATAACAGGGACTACAGTAATTCTGGGTAGATAAGATATTTATTGTCAGTTCAAAGGAAACTTGTTTATTACTCTCCCTCCTCATATTGATGAACTTTTCTTGTAAAAGCCATGTGCATCACACCAGGGGCTAGAAGTCCCTGACCAGATGGAACTTGTAATACATTTGGATTGTTGTAGGTGAATAAGTAATTATGTGCTAATGTCATGAACAACTATGGAAAGAGCCCAAAAGGGGTTGTACTTGTAAATATGAGCGAATGTAAGTGTATGTTATGGGGGGTGGGAGGGTGTTTAGCTGAATGTGTCCAAACAGATCGTGGGAACTTAGGGGGATTATATTTCCTTGTATAGGATTAGCCAATCATATTTGGTGGGATGACTTTGTAACGATATATGTGCGAGTGTGTTCAATGTTGTACACCAGAGCGTCCCACCTAGTGCTGCATACTCAACTAATAAGCCCTAAAACGCTGTACACTCAAATTAATCGATAGGTCTCAAAAATGAATGTTTAAATTTAAGGAAATTGAACCACGGCTTGACCCAAAGAAAACCTGGCCCCATAACTGATGGTTCAAATTAAATTTAATAGAAAGCAACAGAGGAAGGCAAAGCAAACAGAGTCATATCGTGATGCCAATGCATTTCGAACATAGGTCTGCCATCAGGGTTGAATCTGTGCAAGCTTTCTAGAATAGAAAATATGAATCATTCAAAACCTAGATAACACACCTGCCAACACGGTTAAGAGATAAGATAACAGGGGTACATCGAAGCTGTACCCTCGATGATCCAACAATGGTAAAATTGAGGAAAAAGGGCAGAGAAAGGAGGGTGTAGAGATTTCTTCCACCCCGCCACCGTATGGGTGCTGTTCTTTATCAACTGCAGGTTAGGGTCTATGAAAGATGGGTTACCAAGAAAGCTGGAAGGATAACTCCTTCAATGGTTAGAACAACAAAGAGTTCAAGAATGGGGGTGAAAGAAGAAAAACTCCCCCAACCGCTAGGTTTTCAGAGAGACCAAGGATGGAAGAGTGAGAGAGAGCATCACTGTTAACAGGAAGGTTAGTTGAAGGATTGAGAATGGGTTTAAAAGAAAGAATCATGCCTCCGATCGCGAGGATAGAGGACAGGTTGCGAATGGCAATGGAAAATCAAACGCAGAGGAATTCAGAAGAAGGATTGAGACCAGCAGGGAAGAGACAGCACTGTTGCAGCAGCAAAGAAGTGAAGAGCGTGAAGAATGGAATAGGCAGGTAGAAGATGTAGGAGGAGAGAGGTGGAAGTATGTACAGGTCCTCTTCAAGCTTCCTCTTTAGGTTTGATAAGTCAGTTATCAAAGATATCCAAGTGGAGCTTGAAGAGGATAGTGCTGCCTTAGGTACAGGACTTGAACAGAGGGAACGGGAACTAGTACACAAAGGTAGCATCAATTACGATTCTTGCCTATGGAAAGGCCTAGGGATGTGATAGCAGGGGATAGCAGGGGATGAGAACAAGGGGGAGGAATGGGAAACCGATACAGAGCAGGAGAACAGGGTGGGTTAGCCTCACCTCCAACTCCAGCAGCAGCGGCCGTTTCAGAAAACACACCATGAGGTCTTAGGACACACTGTGGTGCCTGTATGGCTGAAGTAAGAACTAAGGGAAAGACGGGGAAAGTCCCAGTAAAAACCAGAGTCACTCAATTTCTGGGAAAGTGTATTATTTCTCATGGTCACACATGGACCAGAATAATTTGATAAAATCAATACCCTCGCTCACTGCACGAGTGGCAAAGTGGATTTATGCTTTGGAAAAACAGACTGCCGGTGTTATGTTGGCCATAGGGGGCATGAAAAGTGTATTTACTGCTTTAAAGGGGGGAACGATTCAACAAACTTGGGAGGTGAGCAGGGTATTCAGGAGTCCAGTTAGATACAAATACCCACAATGGGTCACCCCTTAACAATTACAGGACAGAGGTATGGGGAGCTGTGTGGGTTGTGTATACTGATACGCCGGATACGAATTTGATTCTGGCAAAAATGATGAAGCTAGATGATGATCCTGCTGAACATGTTCAGTTGATTCAGGAAATGTGGAAAGCAGAATCAGGAAAAGCATGAGATAAAATGTGGCTATGTTCTACCAGATGTTAAAAAAGAGACTCCCCAAAGAAGTCCAACATGATTTGGACAAGGTGGTGGGAATGGACGCCAAGGGTTGGCCAGAAATTCAGGTGCACATTGTGCATTTTTGCAAAATAAGACAGGAAGAGGAAAAGTTGAGGTGAGGGCTCACAAATGTGAGGTGGACAACTTGGTGCAGGTTTATCACAAGAAGCCATTTTATTAACTCATAAGGTGTTTGACAAAGCCTCACTATCCCTAACCTAATGAGGATGTCCATGCCTATTAAATAAATGAAAGGAATACACTCTAACAAAAGGAATTTCCCTCACACGTATACATATATCAAACTCATTAAGCAAATATATGGCGATTCAATTGTAACAGAAATAACAGTTAAGTTCAAGATAGATCTAATAAACTGTATATCCATGTAACCTGGGTTGGCGCTTCTTCCCTAGATTCAAATCAGGATTTTCAATCAGCAGTTCAAAAAAGCAAATTCCTTTTTGTAGCCAAATTCTGGTTATAAAGTTCTTCTTGCTCCAAAGGTCTTTCACTTGAACCAAAAGTTCAACCAGACAACAAGTCTTTATCTCTCCACTTATAGCAAAGAGTTCAACATAACGTCTTCTTAAGACACAAAACACTTTCACAATTCTTCTTATCAGCTACAGAGTTTTGTCTGGATGATTCCACAACAGTTCATGAAACACTTTAGTGACTTTTCCACTTCTTCTTCTTCACACAACCTTCAACCACAATGAAGCACTTCAGTTCTGTCTTCCTGGTCCACTAACCTGCCAGGACTACCACTAGAAGGTCCCTATCCTGGTATACTCACCTGCCAGAAAGGACAAAAGCTCCTAACATTACTACAAGCAGTCTGCGGTGTGGTCTACGTCAATCATTTAGAAAAGTCTTTAACTTTCAACATCGAAATTCACAGCTTCTTTTGGGAAAGCATGATACACATTGGTGCTGTTTGTTCCACTCTTATATTTAACAAAGGCAATGAAGGTTATGCTCCTCTCGTTGATACATGATACAATTAACTGCTGATAATGTTTCTTTATTTCAGTTGCCCTTTTTGGCTTAAGAAATGTTTGTTGATGTATTGCTTATTGTCTGTTCCTCACTCTGGCAACAATAATCACAATCTTCCTGCAACAATGTTCTCTTACTATTTAGCCAATATGGATCATATACTCATTGAATTATTGCCCCCTCTTGACTTTAGCAATGTTGGCTATCGTTAGCTTGCTTCAGTATTGCCCTTTCCTTACTTTGGCGATGGGTTTTATAATTAGCTTGCCTCGGTATTGCTCTTTCCTTACTTTGGCAATGGTGCTGGCTTTTGTAGAAATGATTGCAATCTCTCTCTTCTTGCCTCTTTACAAAGTTCTTATTTCGCCAGGGTAACTTCTTTAAATTAGTTTGGTATTCAAAACTGCTGTCAGTAGTCAGCGGTCGCATACGGAGCATACTGGAATGACCTGATGATGGCAAACTCACTGGTGTCTGCACCGGCGTCTGTGCGATGTGTTGCCGCTGCTTGTTCTGTCTCTTCTGCTGCCTCCTGCACGGGTTTCCTGCGACTCGCTCCAATCAGGAAAGGAGCTTCTGTTGCTCCTGATGTACACCAGTGCTCCCCAGCCACCGGGACACTGTACGCAATCAGGCGAGCCTCTCTCTCCAGGGGCAAAGCCTGCCACAAGGCTGATTCCTGTTGCGTGAACTCTGCAATTAAGATTATCAACCTTGAAGACCCTCTCAGGACCGACATCTGCTTCAAGAATAGCGGCGGCTCTGGCATCTCCTTTCTTCTTCCACTGAAACTGCGACAGGTGATCTCTGCAACTCCACCTTCTTGTTCTAATGGCCTGCACCTGAGGAGGCCTTATATATTTAAAGGTCCCACTCAGGTGATGGTTATTAAAACCACTAGCCTGCCTACTGCAGTTTAGTCCCTTGTCCTCATACGGCATTGTGGGACTTGAAATCCCCAATGTTCTGATTACCTCGTTCTTCACATGTTTCAATTCACCAATAGGCCATTAAGATTGTAGGGTCTCTAGGGAAATTATTAAAGGTGTTATCCCAGTCTACCTGACCTGATTCCCCTCTCATGTGATCCTCCTGCAGAACACCGCCCCCAGGGTCGGGATCAGGAAGCGTCTGCCTTTCCCTGGCCACATGAAATGGGTCCCAGGCCAGGGTCTCTGGGAGAATCACCTCTGATTCATCACAGAGATTACTGAACAGGTTCAAAAGGTGGAAGCAAAGTTTGTTCAGAAGAAATTAGCTAAAATTAGTCGAGAGGGAGCAGTAATTACTAGCTCCATGGAGGGACAGCAGGGACAATTGGAACAACAGGGACATGTTGAACCAAGTATGGCCATAGTTGTTTGGACGGGTATGGTTCCAATCAAGGGGAAACGGGTGGATTTCCAAGCAGAAAAGGAAGTGGGTCATTTGGTGGGATGGGAGGGGGTTAGGCCCTGGTTCAGCGGCCAATGGGAGGTAACTATGGAGAACTATACGGGGTCCAGTGTTGGTCATGCGGGAGGATGGGACATGTGTCAGGTGATTGTCGGAGTAGGCCACAGTATTTAATTCCAAATGGACGAATAGGTAGGTTCCCATATAGACCTTCCCAGCAAATGCAACCCCGACCATGCCATATGCCCCAGGTTCTGTGCAATCAGAGCAGGTACGGGTTGGACAGAATCCGGCGTGTGAGGCTGCTCAGACCTACATGCTACAGTCAACCGTGCCAGCTCAGGAACGAGTACAGATATGTAAAAAGAATCCTTTACCCCGAAGAATGGTTGTCCATTATACTGGAGAGAGTGTTCTAGGAGGGAATCCTTTCCTGCTTCCAGGTACTAACATGTATCCGGATTAGGACAGCCCAGAGAAATCTCTAATGTGTCCAGTCCTGTCCTTTACTGCCAATCCAGAAGAGAAAACCCAGATAGGTGAAACAATAGGTGATCAAACCTTTTCATTTAAGATTGATACAGCGGCTACAGAATCTTGCATCAAGGAAGGTAAATTATCTTTATCAGGCAAAACGATGGACACACAGGGAGTCTCTGGTGATATTCTGTCAGTTCCTTACATAGATTATGTACCTATTAAGGTTGGTACATAAGATGTATCTGCTCCTTTGTTGTATTGCACAGATGCCCCGATGAATCTCTCGGGCAGAGACCACCTAATTAAAGTGAGCATCACGATTGCATTCACAGAGAAAGGTATAGTATATTGGACTCCAAGTTTGTATCGGTAAGAACAACAGCGCTATTGCATGCATATTATAATGACAGTGCAATAAGGGGGAGCCTGTACATTCAGCTTAGTTCTTTATGGAGTGAGGCTTGTGTTGTTGTTATGCTCACCTGGTATCCACGGGATGCCACCCAGCCGTAGGGACTCTGGTATCCTTCTCTGCGGTTCCCAGGTGTGACCAGCGGGGAAGTTGTGCCTAGAATACAGGTGGGCAATGTTCAAGATTGGGCAACTGGGGTAAGCAACCCCCCGCCACCCCGTATGCCCGCAGCCCCTCTGAACCTCTCCTCACCTTGTTGTTAATTCAGGTGTGCTCTACGTCCTGCCTTCTTGGCAGGGGCGCGTTGTCCTTTGTGGATGAATGCTATCTAGTTACTTCACTGATGCCGGCCCGCTTTGAGTCTTTCAGGTAGGTCTTATTGCTGTTGTATATTGTTGTTATTCTTGTATGCCTTTCTTGGCTTAAATAATGTCTTTTTCTCTTCCTTAGGTGCACGGAAGTCCAATGTGATGCATTGGCTGAATTGGGTCTCGCCGGTAAATGATGGCGTATTAAGAACGCCTTGATGCGGTAAGTAGGCGCTATGCGCAGCGCTATGATGCCTTGCCTTTGCTAACCTGTTGTCTTTTCTTTCCCATAGATCGCAGTGCTCACCCGGTGTATGAAATCCCGAGGCGATGCTGGTCGAGGGGTGACTTGCGAGGTAAGCTTTTCGGCACAATTCGTTATGTTGTAAAAGTGTCTAATGTCTTGTTTTTCCTTTTTTGCAGATCCGCCGGTCCGGGAGATGCGCTGATCCTAGGATGCTGTTTGCAGGAGCTGTGGGCAGTTAACGATGAAATTACAGGTAAGCTGCAGCTGTTAACGATGTCCTTTTGTGTCTTTACAGATGATGTTCTTCCGAGGTTCGCGGGTACAGCTGAACACGATGAGCATCACGTTGCAGGATTGCAAAGTAACGCGAAGCGTGTTATCCAAGTCAGGTGTGGTTTCAATAGCCTCAAGAAAGTAGGCCAGGTAAAGTAGTTCCTAGGCTACCACACCCAAAACACTATACCGCATAGCTTGGTTCCAAGGAGCCAAGCTATGTGGATGCCTCCATGTTGGCTGGCACTTGAAATAAAGTAGTTCCCTAAACACAAGTCTTTATTAAGTATGAGCCTGGCACCAAAGGCGCCAGGACTGGCCCCAAGAGGGCCTAGGCAAAGGATACCTAAGTTTGTTGGAGACCCGAGCCAAGACCCCTCCTGGCCCATGGGCTTGCCAGGGGGGTTTCTGGATGTGGGTCGTGACAGCACTCCCCCCCCAAGGCCCCTCTCAAGGTGTTCCTTCTGTCCGGCCCAGGTTTAGTTGGAAAGTTTTGATGATATTTTTTGATTAGACGTGGTGCATGAATGTTTTCACAGGGTTCCGGATCTATCTTGGGGTCCAAATCCTTTCCAATCAACTAGATAGTATAGCTTGCCCCTTGAATACTTGGAATCCAGAATGCCTCTGACTTCGAATTCTGATTCTCCGTCAATAAGTATGGGTTTTGGTGGTGTCCAAATCCATGTACCGGGCTGCATTGGTTTTAAAAGGGACACATGAAATACCGGATAGATTTGTAGGTTAGGTGGTAAATCTAGTTTGACGGCCGCTGGATTAATAATTGCCTTGATGGTGTAAGGCCCTAAGTACCTGGGTTGAAAGGTCCGGGTTTCCTTGATGGGTACAAATCTGGCAGCCAGCCAAACCTTGTCTCCTACTTGATAGTCAGGGGCTTTTTTCCGGTGTTGGTCGGCAAATTGCTTTCGCTTTTCTTTGGCGAGAATAAGATGTTCTTTGGCCTTTTGAAAGCTTGAGTGATGTTGGTGTGAAGGGTTTTTGCTGCTGGCATTTCCAAACTGGTTGGGAGATCCAGTTCTGAGGTACGTGGGTGTCTACCATAAAGGGTATAAAAGGGTGTTTGTCCGGTACTGGAATGCAAGGAAATATTATATGCGTACTCGGCTATCCATAGTAAGTCTTTCCAGTCTCTTAATTCATGGTGCAACATGCACCATAGGTATTGCTCGAGGGTCTGATTGGTCCTCTCGGTCTGACCGTCCGTTTGGGCATGATGGCTAGTAGATAGTCGGACGTCAATTTGCGCCATTGCACAACACTTTCTCCAGAAGTTGGAGACGAACAGGCTACCTCGATCGGAGGTCAGGACTGATGGGAAGCCATGTAGTTTAACAATACCATCCAGGAACACTTTGGCTAAAGTGGATGCGTCAGGGAGGCCTTTGAGCGGAATAAAGTGTGCCATCTTTGAGAATAAGTCCACGACTACAAGAATGGTGTTAAACCCTTGACTGGGAGGTAGGTCAGTGATGAAGTCGAGGGAAAGAGTGTGCCATGGAGTGGGAGGAATGTCCAAATGTTGCAGAAGACCGGATGTTTTTGTTTTTGCAACTTATTTTGTGCGCAGACTCCGCAGGACTCAATACATTGGATGAGATCTTTATGCCAGGCAGGCCACCAGAAGTTCTGTTTTACCTTGGCTAGAGTCTTGGTGATTCCAGGGTGCCCTTCGATCAGAGAATCGTGATAACCTGAAATGATTTGTTGTTGTAAATCCTCGGTGGGTACGTACAGATGATCCTTAAAAAAGGGTAAGTGATCTTTGATGGAATATTGTTCCCCCTGCGCTTGCCATGCAAGGAAAGTATCTGGATTCATGGTTCGTTGAATCACGTTTCTCAGTGCTACTGGGGTTAAGGCCGCAGTGACACCCAAGAGTTTGTCTTCCAGTATGATGGGGACTGGGTCTGGGGTCGTATATACTATGTCATCAGTGCCTGTACGAGAGAGTGCGCCAGCTTTTCCATTCTTGACCCCTGGGCGAAATGTGATGACATAATCATATTCGGCGAAGAAAAGGGCCCACCGCAATTGGCGTGAAGACTGGGATTTAGCTGTTTTAAGATATTGCAGGTTTCGGTGGTCTGTGATAACTGTAATGGTGTGTCTGGCCCCCAGAAGGTAGTGCCGCCAGGCTTTAAAGGCGGATTTGATCGCCAAGAGTTCTTTGTCCGTGATGGCATAATTAATCTCCAGAGGTGAGAATTTTTTCCACCAGAAGGCCACTGGATGTAGCTGGCCGGTTTCTGCATCTCTTTGTGAGAGGACAGCTCCCATTGCTATACTGGAAGCGTCCGTTCCCACGATATAAGGAGGATCTGGACGAGGATGCCGCAGGATTGGCGCAGAGGTGAACCTTTTCTTCAGTTTCTGAAAAGCTTTTTCTGGTTCTTTGGTCCAGGCACATTTTTTGTTGTTTTTTCGTAGCAGTATGGTGATCGGGTGTACGACCTGAGAGAAGTCTGGTATGAAGCGGCGATAGAAGTTCGCAAAGCCCAACATGCTTTGTACCCTTTTTACTGACGTTGGTGATGGCCATTTCAAAGTGTCGTCTACTTTATGCAGGTCCATTCTGATGCCTCCTGGAGTAAGAATAAAACCCAGAAACTCAACTTCGGTGACATGAAAAAAACAATGTTCAAGTTTTGCATATAAACGATGTTCACAGAGCTTGGTGAGGACTGAACGGACGTGCTTGATATGATCCTGTTTTGAGGTTGAGTAAACTAGGATATCATCTATGTACACTAGGGTGCAGACATCAATTAACTCTCCCAAAACGTCATTCATGAAATGCTGTGGGAGCGTTGCATAACCCAAAGGGCATGACTTGATATTTGTACAAACTGTATTTGGTACGGAAAGCAGTTTTCCATTTGTCTCCGCTCCTGACCCGGACCAGGTGATACGCTCCTCGAAGGTCCAATTTGGTATAAATCTGGGTATCTTTGACCTGGTCCAGCATTTCAGGGATAAGTGGCAAGGGGTAACGGTTCTTCACATTGATCTGGTTTAATGCGCGGTAGTCAATACAGGTTCTTAAGTCCCCTTCTTTTTTCGGGACGAAGAACAAAGGACTGGCTGCAGGGGACTTTGATGGACGGATGAATCAGTTTGCAAGGTACTGGTCTAAATAAGACTTCAGATGAAGGTTTTCAGGTCCCTAAGAGCATAGATTCTACTGCAAGGGACTTGAGCACCTGGAACAAGGTCGATCTGACAGTCATAGGGCCTGTGCGGTGGCAGCGTGTTTGCTTGATCCTTCTGGACTACATCCCAATAATCATGGTATTCCTCAGGCAAGGTATTAGTTACACCCAGGGTTGATGCTGTCGCTCCGGGAGTCGTAGAGATACTGAAAGCAGGTTTCCGTTCCTGAAAATAACAGGCTGGGGAGCAGTCGCTGGGGAAGGTTAATTTCCTTGCCGCCAGTCAATCAAAGGGTTGTGAGCGACTAACCATGGCATCCCTAGTATGAGCCGGAATTGAGGTGCCTTGATGAGATCGAACAAAATAAGTTCCCGATGTCCGTCCTGGCACAGCAAGGTTATCTCGGCTGTGCATTGGGTTACGGGTCCGGAAGCGATTTCTGTCCCATCCACCGTAGTCACCTTGTCTATAGTCGGCTTGGAACATAGGGGAAGCCCCATCTCGGTAGCCAGGTCTTGATCTATATAATTCCCAACAGCTCCGCTGTCGATGTATGCTTCAACAGCATGCATTCTTGACGACCGTTGGTTATTAATTAAGATCACTGGTATTGCAAAGTGTAAGGTTGGTGGCTCTTTTCTATCACTCGACAAACTGACCTCTACGTTTGCCGAGCTGGGTAGTTTTCCGATTTAGATTCCTTCTCTTCATCTTTTTCCGTGGCCCGACGATTTTCCTTGGAGGTTTCATTGGGCAGTCCTTCAGGAAATGCCCTGGTTTTCCACAATACAGACATAGTTGTTGTATCCTTTTATCTCGCTCTTGTTTTGTTAGTGGAGGTCGTACCCCTCCGATCTGCATGGGCTCCACAGTATTTTCTTGCACTCGAGTTACGTTGTCTCTAGATCGAACGTACACAGCCCGAGGGTCCATTTTGGAACGGTCTGCTTTCGGTCTTGCAACTGGTGGTCTAGTTGTACGACCAAATCTATGAATTCAGAACAGTCTCTAGGAGGATCAACCACTTGAGCTAGAACGTCTTTTAATTCGCCTTATAAGCCCCGATGAAACAACGTGGTTCATTTGTTTTCAGGCCACCTAGCTTCAGCAACCAATCTGTTGAAAGTAGCAATGTATGTTAACAAGTCCTGATTCCCCTGTCGGAGGGAAAGGAGTTCATTGTTCACTGCTTGTTCTCGGGTATGGCTAGTAAAATGTTTTCCATTTCCCTCTGAAAGCCCCCCAAGTCATGTAATAAAGGATCGTCATGGGTCCCCAATGGTACTGACCAATCTGCTACACTACCACTCAGGTATGATAAAACAAAGGTTACCCGAGCTTGGTCATTTGGGAATGCTCCAGGTCTGCAAAGAAAGTGAAGGTGATACTGATTCATAAAAGCTGCGTATTTCCGTGGATCACCTGCAAATCTTTCCGTTGGAGCCAAAGGAACTGTTCCCGGTAACATGATTTGTACCGGAGTAGAGGTAGTGGATGGCATGGTAGGATTTTGCATTGTTGGGTTGTTTCCAGGGAGAGGCATCTGTCCTGCTTGTGATTGCAAGTATTGCTTGTTAATTTCTTCAGTACGCTCTTTAGTCACTAGTAAGTCTCTCCAGGAGAGCGTTAGTCTCTTGTCGGGCAGAATGAACCTCGGCACAAAGTTCTCCTAACAATTGCGCCAATTGGTCTAATTCTGATGTCTCCATGGTGCCCAGGTGGATTTGTTTGGCAGGCTTCACGTTCTGTTACGCCCACCTGGTATCCACGGGGATGCCACCCAGCCGCAGGGACTCTGGTATCCTTCTCTGCGGTTCCCAGGTGTGACCAGCGGGGAAGTTCTGCCTGGAATACAGGTGGGCAATGTTCAAGACTGGGCAACTGGGATAAGCAACCCCCCACCACCCTGTATGCCCGCAGCCCCTCTGGATCTCTCCTCACCTTGTTGTTAATTCAGGTGTGCTCTCCGTCCTGCCTTCCTGGCAGGGGCGCGTTGTCCTTTGTGGGCGAATGCGATCTAGTTACTTCACTGATGCCTGCCCGTTTTGAGTCTTTCAGGTAGGTCTTATTGCTGTTGTATATTGTTGTTATTCTTGCATGCCTTTCTTGGTTTAAATAATGGCTTTTTCTCTTCCTTAGGTGCGTGGAAGTCCAATGTGATGCACTGGCTGAATTGGGTCTCACTGGTAAATTATGGCGTATTAAGAGCACCTTGATGCGGTAAGTAGGCTATGCGCAACGCTATGATGCCTTGCCTTTGCTAACCTGTTGTCTTTTCTTTCCCATAGATCGCAGTGCTCACCCAGTGTATGAAATCCCGAGGCAATGCTGGTCGAGGGGCAACTTGCGAGGTAAGCTTTTCGGCACAATTCGTTATGTTGTAAAAGTGTCTAATGTCTTGTTTTTTCCTTTTTTGCAGATCCGCTGGTCCGGGAGACGCGCTGATCCTAGGATGCTGTTCGCAGGAGCTGTGGGCAGTTGACGATGAAATTACAGGTAAGCTGCTGCTGTTAACGATCTCCTTTTGTCTCTTTACAGATGCTGTTCTTCCGAGGTTCGCGGGTACAGCTGAACACGATGAGCGTCACGTTGCAGGATTGCAAAGTAACACGAAGCATGTTATCCAAGTCGGGTGTGGTTTAAATAGCTTCAACAACGTAGTCCAGGTAAAGTAGTTCCTAGGCTACCAAACCCAAAACACTATACTGCATAGCTTGGTCCCAAGGAGCCAAGCTATGTGGATGCCTCCATGTTGGCTGGCACTTGAAATAAAGTAATTCCCTAAACACAAGTCTTTATTAAGTATGAGCCTGGCCCCAAGAGGGCCTAGGCAAAGGATGGCTAAGTTTGTTGGAGACCCGAGCCAAGACCCCTCCTGGCCCATGGGCTTGCCAGGGGGGTTTCTGGATGTGGGTCGTGACAGCAGTGTTTAGTCGCTGGGATCAAAGACTGGACATGGCAGATACCAATTAAATTTGTATTCCAGTCTGCTTTTCCACAGGAGATAGCGCCAGATACTATTTTTACAATTCTATTGGAAGTAGTGGTCATTCAGATGGACAGGGTGGTTCTCTCAGGCACTGATGAGGAAGGCGGAGTGTGGTGCACAGTTTTGGGCATCAATCTGACCCTATCATTAAGGGAGGTGTCCAACGAACAATTGTTCGAGGGTGCTGAAGACACAGGAAGGTGATTTTTCAGATTGGGTGACATGTCAGATAACAATGGATCATAGGGAGGTGCCACAGACTATGGTTTGTTAGAACTAAATTTGCCTAATTTGAATGAAGATTTGGAGAAGGTGTTGGGCTATTCGTGGACCAGCAATCCTCACGATGTGTGGTTATTAAACAGTATTGGAGCAACAGATAAAATTGAAACATGGTGCAATATTGCCATGTGTGAAACAGTACTCCATGGCCCTCATTACGACCCTGGCGGAAAGCGACTGACCGGAGCGCCACAGCGTAAATAGCGTTTCCGCCATTGCACGAAGGAGCAAAGTGCGGCCCATTCCGACCCATCGGGCACGAGCACCACGGCATGGCGGAAGTGCAAAGTCCGCGATGGCGGAAATGACCCCAAAACGGCCCACACCGCCGCCGTACGGCGCCCTAGGTGCAATACCGCCACCCCACTTAGCGGTCACCGCAGTGTGCGCCTACCGGAAAGTACGGTGGCCGGAAATATACGGAAACGGAAGTTAAAACATGGGGCCGGAACGGGAAACATCCCGGCGTACACCTATAAATACACTAAAACCACACAACCACTAAAATCACTACCCTGAAACACACCCCAACCCGTCAACCACCCTAGCGAAACCAAGAAAAATGGGAAAAGTAGCGAAGAGAGCGTGCGACCGCAAGCGGCAGGTCCACTTCTCCCGTGAGGAACTCACCGTGCTAACAGAGACCCTCCAGGAGAATGCTGCTGTCGTCTTCTGCACGCAAATGACCAGGACGGCACTTGCAAACAAGAAGGCCATATGGGCTCTGGTGGCACAGCGGGTAAGTGCGGTGGGGACCGCACCCCGCACCCCACAGCAATGCCGCAAGCGATGGGACGACCTGCGGATACGCGTCCGCAGCATACTCTCTGCCAACCGCAACATTGCCACAGCCACCGGGGGAGGTCCTGAATCACCCATCAAGTTGACCCCCTGGGAAGAAATCTGTGCCTCCACCATCGGAATGGAGAGCATAGAGGGAGTCGGAGGGATGGAGAAAGGAGTGCAGACATCCGAAGATTCAGGTAGGTGGGCCAGATAAAACAATGCCAAATCCACACAGTCCATCCATGTGAAGTACCATGCGTCCACATAGTGCAACAGAAACACATGTCCAGGAGAACGCCCACACACATCGGCCTGATAGCGCACGTTAAAACCCACAATAAATACATAAATAATTAAAAACCCCAAATACACGCACTACACGTGCAGCAGGCACACCCTAACTGCAGGCTGCCAAACAACTGCACCCTCACTCCACACACAAATCAAAGCACCTCCAAGGCCCCGACCCAAATCACCCTCAGGTACCACCCCAATGCATGTGATACAATGCCATTCCAATTCCCACAGACCCATCAATAACCCTCGCCCTCCTTTACTCCACCACAGGGTCCGATCCAAACGACGAGCTACAGGACACCCCTACCAGCACACCTGCAAAGAGGGCCAAGACCAATGGCCAGAGACCCTCCACCTCAGCTGCACGCATCAAGACACGGCAGCAGCACAAATCAGGTGGCAGCACAGAGGAGGGAACATCAACAGGCACCCCAGCAGCCAGCATGCCCACAACACCACCACCACAGGTCCCCCCAATGGATGCCACAGAAGGCACTGCCTCTGGTGGCAGCAGCACCATAGGTGACACCCCATTGATGGCAGCATGCTCGGACACAGAAAACGGGGATGCCGAAGTCAGATCCATCCATGACCTGTCCCAATCCCCCTGTCTGTCCCATCCCGTACAACATGAGGATACCACGCAGGGGCACCCACAAGACGACGACTGGCCATCCCCCACAAGCCCTGTGGCAAGCCAACATGAGGACAACAGCCCCTCTGTGACACCCCCGCAAATGGCCATGGCCCAGCAGAGGCAACAGTCCCTCGACCAGTTGATCGAACAACAGCAGCAACTGGCCACGCTCCTCAAGGACCATGCTGATGAATGTGGGGGCACTAAGGCAGACATAGAAACATCAACTGAGACACTTAGGGCACAAATCGAGAGTAGCACCGAGAGCCTGAGAGTCCAAATGGAGAGTAGCACCGAGAGCCTGAGAGTCCAAATGGAGAGTAGCACCGAGAGCCTGAGAGTCCAAATGGAGAGTAGCACCGAGAGCCTGAGAGTCCAAATGGAGAGTAGCACCGAGAGCCTGAGAGTCCAAATGGAGAGTAGCACCGAGAGCCTCAGGGGGGAACTGCATGCGACGGCCAAGGACGTATGTGCCGAACTTGCCGCAGTGCGCCGTGTGCTCACTGAGCTCTCGCAAACCCTTAGGGACATGCATGGACGTGAGCAGGCAGACACATCATCCGTTGCAAGTTCCGTCCAGGGCAGCCCCCAACGTAGATCTGGAAGGAACCTGCGCTCCACAGGCAGGGGTGCCCCTGATACCCGCAGAGGGGGCATGCAATAGCGACAGCCCACTGACAATGAGCATCTTTGGACACTGGTGTTCGGGGGGGAGGTAGGAGGGTGGAGGGGGTGTGTTGGGCTCACTTGGGTGGCGGGTCGATAGGGTGTTCAACATGACATCACATATGCCATAAAAAGTGCACGATCAACCAATGAGATGTGTGGTCATTGATCTTTGTGTACTAGGCCATCATAGGCGTACAGTCCATGTTGTGCATGTCCCAGACACACGCAGTGCCACGAGTTCCGTGTCCATGTATCAGCCACCAGGCGTGAGTGCTAGAAGCATACATCAATGAGATGCTGACGAATGTCACGGGCCTCCGGTGCCTCGCAGACTCCATGAGGTGCTGCCACATCCCCACCCTCATCATGACCATCTTCAGGTGCTTGCAGTTCTGCGTCAGGGGGCATGGGCACATTTCTACGTACGCACATGTTGTGGAGCATGACACATGCCATCACCATCTTTGCAACCTTCTCATGGCGGTACAGGAGTGCCCCGCCAGACCTGCTGAGGCAGCGGAAACGGCCCTTCAGTAGGCCGAATGCCTGTTCTATGACTACACGGGTACGTGAGTGGGCATGGTTGTAGTCCTCCTCATGCTGGTCCCGTGGGTTCCGGACTGGTGTGAGGAGCCATCTCTTCAGTGGATATCCAGCATCACCTGTATGTGGACGAGAAACGTATGATGTGGAATGCCATTGATACGTACGCACACCCCCCCCCCCTTCCTGCCAGGTCATTGCCAATTCACATACCCCACATCATCATGCATGTAATGAGACTCACCGAGTAGCCAGGATCTGTTCCCTGCGTGTCGCTCCATGTAGCGTGGTATTGTAGAGTTCCTCAAGACCATAGAATCATGGGTTGATCCAGGGAATCGGGCACAACAATGTGTAATGATCCTGTTGGAGTCACACACCATTTGTACATTCAGGGAATGAAATTGTTTTCGGTTGCGGTACTGGGCCTCCATGGCATGTGGGACGACCAATTCAACATGGGTGCAGTCGATGGCACCAATGCAACCCGGTATGCCGGCAAGTGCATGGAATCCCACTTTCGTGTTGGTAATTTCCTGCTCCGAGCGTGGTAGGGAGATGTAGTCGTCTGCGTGCTGCAGGAGGGCATCGAGCACTTGCAATAGTGTCCGTGAGAACAGGGGCTGAGAAATGCCATGCAACTGTCCGACTGTGTGCTGGTAGGTGCCTGTGGCCAGGAAGTGGAGTACAGACACCACCTTCAGTAGGGGTGGGATGGCGGTTGGGCTATCTATCATGCTGACAAGGTCAGCCTGTGTCATGTCCACAATGGCGGCTATGGTGTCCCGGTCCAGACGGTAGAGGGTGTGGATCTGCTCATCAGTGAGGTTGAACGGATGGGCTCGGAGGCGTGGTATTGCGGGCTGCCTGCGTGGTGGTAGTGGCTGTGCTGGTGGGCCTTGCTGGCCCTGCCTTGGCCTCCTCCTCCTCCTGCGTCTCCTCCGTGCGGCTGGTTGTAGTTGGTGTTCGTCTTCTTCTTGGAGTTGGAGCACTTGCAGTGCTATCAGGTCCCCCAGGGCCAACATCGCGAGTCCTGCCGGTAGCATTTCGGTGTGGTTGTGGGAGGAGACTGGCTGTGCAATTTATGTGTTTTCAGGCTGTATGGCCTCCACCTGTGGTGATTCATTCCACCTGTGCAAACTGCTCTCCCCTTTGGCCGAGCACGTCACGCGCACAACGCTGCAATTCGGGGAATGGTATCTTGCTATTGCTATCATGTATTTGTACCCGATGGCCGTGTAAGATTGGATTGATATGTTCATTCTGCTGTGGTCCCATTGTTTCCCATACTATCTGTGCAGTCGCGAACAGACTTGTGAAGGGTCAGTGGAACGTAGTACTCGAGTAACGGTGGGCCCTCATGCATCACTGTACCGAGTTGCAACGACGGGCGGGGCGTCCCATTCGTGGGTGAAGGCAGTTGCCATTTTCACACACAGCCGCACTCGATGGAATAATTAGTGATTTCAAACGGCCACAGATGCCTTTCCGACGTGGTGTTGCAAATGAGGAATTCGAAGGGCGGCGCTTTCGGTTTCCAGCTAGCGGCGAGGAGATGCCCACAGGTCTGACTGCAAATATAACGTTCTATTGTTCAATGTCCTTGAGACAGGGCCCATGGCGAGGGAGCAATGATTGATATGAATAGTTTGGGATGCGCAATAGCTACGTGGGCGATGAGGCCGGCCGTTCCCAAATACATGTTACTTCACAACACTGGAATTACGGGCTGGGGCACTGTGGATTTTGCAGGCTGCATAACGCACAGACTCAATGGATGTTTCTAATGTTATGTGAGTAATTATTCAGGCGTTTTGATCCCGGGATGAGGGAATGATGAATGGATGCATGGGCAGGTGATTTGATACAGAGTTTGCCATGTACAGGGCTTCTTGGGATCTATCCGCCTCCCCTACGCTATGTGATGCAGGGCTGCCATAGTGGGACCATCGTCTATCTGGCCTTGTTGAGCCCTCCCTGTCTCGAGGCGCACTCAGACACTTGTGTCCATGCACGTTAACATTCCCATCTGATGGATTCTGTTTTGACAGACGCATGCACAGGTACACTCGTTTGTGATGGTGTTTGCACCTCGATATAGATGTTTATGAGTCGCAAGTGGTTTTGGGGTGGTGATGATCCTTTTGAGTGGGCTAGCATGCATATGGCTGTGGATTTCGTGTGATCATTGAAGTGAGTTGTTCGAATGTGGTTCTGATGGCCATTCTGTTCTTTTTCTTTTCTTTTGGTTGACAGGTATCTCCTCCCCTTTTGCCACTGCCATCTGTATGCCACTCCTGCAGATGGATTTTACTCCCGACACCTGCTGCTTCGTGTTAATCAGTGGAGCAGCATTACGATCTTATGGGACGATCGCCAATGGCCCACATGCCCTTACGCAGTACTGGTGGCTCGGAGCAACATTTCGGCCTTTCAGCTGGACTAGTGCCTCCCCATTGGGACGGCCCTGCGGTTCTGTGCGCTTCCATGTTGCCTTTTCGTACGTGAATGTGGCTCTGTGTACCATGGGGGAACAGGGCGACACACAAGTAGTGGCTGGTCATTTCTTGCGGATGCAGCCCACAATGGTGATTAGTGTTTTGGAGTTCATGGCCTGATGGCTGTATGGGCTTGGTGACTTTGATGTGCATAAATTTCTATTCTGATTTGGCCCGTGTAGCGTTTTTCTTTGCAAGTGATGTGGCATATGCCTATTTGGGGGGCGATGTATTGTGAGGAGATCTGCATTGGGTTCCAGCTTCGGGGTTTAGTTGCGTGGTACTGTACTGGGCGCGTTTGCCTACTAAGCCCGTGAGGTCAGGGATGGGGGCTGCCTATATGACAGTTTGAATGTTGTCATGCTCAGGGGCGGGGGATTGGGTTTTGTGTAACAGATGCCGGTCAGCCAGGTGGACTGGTGGAATGATGTGATTATCGGAATATTGCTGGTCACAGGTGCCTGTGTTTGCGTGCGTTTCTTGGTGGGGGACTGTGGTCATGTCCATTGGGATTGCTTCTGTATTCGTGCCATCTGTGCCCTGCAGCTCCCATTGGCCCCTCGTGTGTTTCTTTTGTTCGTTGGCATGCATGGGTGACTTGTACATTTCAATGGTTGCATTGTGACTTCATTGCACCTACGGGGGGTTGTACTTTGTGGGCAGGGAGCGGTGTACAGGCACTCAGTGGGGCCGTTTACGGTTGATTCGCGATGCCGTACTTCTCGCCATGGCGGAATGGTACATTACGCCATGCCTGATGGCGTTAGGTACATGTCCGCTAGGGTCGGAATTGGCGTACCGTTGCACCATGGTGGTGTTTGCGGTTTGGCATGGCGCGCGCGCGCGTGCTTGGTGCAGTTAGCGTTGGCGTTCACTACGGTGTCGCTAATGGCTTCGTACTTTGCGGTGACGGGTCATAGTCGCACCGAGCGCTATTCGATGGCGGTATTGCATTTCCGCCATCATTTTTCGATTTCCGCCAGGGTCGTAATGAGGGCCACGTCTAGAGAGGCCGATTAAGGGATTTATGAGACCATCATGGCATTGTGGAAGCAAAGCATAATACAACCTTCCGTGTCCCCCTGTAAACCGGCCATCTATGCTGTGAAAAATAAAGCAAAGGGGTCCGTTTGCAGGAAAGGTCAGGATTTGTGCCCTCTGAATAACATTGTTAAGGTGTAGTTTCCAGTGGTACCAAATCCTGCTAAGATTCTTTGTAACATCCTGACTGGGTTGACTCTGTGATTGATTTAAAAATGCATTTTTCTGTGTCCCCTTAAACCCTGATTCTCAGTACCTTACTGCGTTTACGTATCATGGTCAGAGATTCAAGCACATGAGGTTGCATCAGGGGTACTGTCAATCTCAGAGTATCTTCAACAGGGTGGTTCAAATGGATCTGGGGATTTACATGTGTCCAGTATAGTAATCCAGTACCTGTGAGACAGATGCAGCAGTTCTTGGGACTCTGTAACTATTGTAGATCGTGGATCTTTGAATACTCTAGTTACACAAAACCCATATTGCAAGGACTTAAGGGAGCACATACGGTGGAAGGTCCAATTGAATGGTCCGAAGAAATGGTGACTTGTTTTCGGGAGCTCAAGGCTGCAAACACCAATGCTGTGGTCTTGGCAACCCCGGATCACAAGAAGCCATTCTATTTATTCTTACATTCGAATGGGCAGGTGATGACAGCGGTCCAGACCCACAAAATGTTATTGGACCAGAAGCCCTTGGTTTAATTTACTGGACTCCTAGGCCCAGTTATGCAAGGACAGTTTCTGTGTGAGCAAGCTCTAACGGCAGCAGCTTTTGCAATACAAAAGTCTTCAACCATGCCTATGGGTTGCCCAGTCACACTGTATGTAGAGCATGCAGTTTTTGCAATTTGGGAAAGTGCAAATCGATTCTTACAACAAAGAGAGCCTCTGAGTATGGAGTTATTCTATCAAATGCTTCCATACATCCGGTAAGGTGTCACCCAGTCAATCCCGTGACATTTGTAGCTGAACCAGAGAAACCTGATGATATTGTCCATGACTGTGCGACTTATTAAGGTGAAGGAGAAGATAGGACAAATGTTAAGGAGGATGCCTTGGAGGGAGGTGAGGTATTCTTTGTTGACTGTTCCTCAACAATCAATCAGGACACCAGTGAAAGACATATAGCTGCGGCAGTTATGAGCCTTGTGGATGGGGAATACCAGGTCAGGATGTAGAAGTGGTTGCCTTCACATTATTCCATTCAAGGGGCAGAATTAGTAGCACTGATAAAAACGTGGCAGATGAGAAAGAGGAAGGCAGTCACTATTCACTCTGACTCTGCATATGTAACCTCCACGGTACATTCAGGCTTGTAGAGATGGCATAAGAGAAGGTTTAGGAGATCTGACGGGGTCCTTGTCCAACATGCTGTGCTGTTATGCAAACTAATCGAAGTGTTAGCACTGTCAACAGAGGTGGGAATAGTCAAATGCAGTTCGCATATTAACTATACTGACCCAATAGCGCTTGGAAACAATGCTGCTGACAAAGCTGCAAATGAAGCTGCTTACAGATTGCAATTTATAGGTTTCCAGAGAATGGAAACCAACAGGTACAGTTGCCAGCTCTGTACACTGCTGTCCCCTTACTTCAAATTGTGGAGCTGCAGGAAAGAGCATTAAAAGATAAGAAAGAGCTCTTGGCAAAGAGGGGATGCACCCGCTCGCCCACGGATTTGCTGTGCGCACAGAAGCTTATGTGAAAAGGTAGTGATGCCTGTAGAGTTACTTCTGGTGGGTCTGGAGTGACTCAATTACCTGTTGCACATTTCTCATTGACAAATCGCAGCAGGAGGATTGGTTTATACCCAATATACAAGAGCAGGTAGGTAAATTTGTTAGGAAATTGTATGTGTGTAGAGAATGTAATCCTGGAAACACTATGAAGACAATAAGAGTAACTTTGCCTCGACCTTCTGGGCTTTTATGTGAGCTCCACATAGACTTTGTGGACATGATATAGAGATGCAATGATTTTTGGTATCTTATTGTTGTGGTTTGCCCATTTTCCCGATGGCCTGAGGCTGGTCCCTGTGTACACCCTGATGCTAAGTCTGCAGCAAAGTGTTTGGTGCTGGAAGTGTTTTCCACGGTGGGCAATTTGTGAAGTCCTGAAGTCTTATAATGGGATCCACTTCTTTAATGTCTTGTTTTCGGAGATCACTTTGCTCCTGGGGATCAAGCACAGGTTGTGTTTGGTGAACCACCCTCAGGCTAACAGAATTGTAGAGCGTTTAAATGGAACTTTTAAAGTTCAATTGCCTAAACTTTGCAACAAGCTGAAAATAAATGGTATGCACTTCCTTCCACTGGCCTTGTTTTATTTAAGGAATCATCCAGCGTAGGAGCACCTTTTCAGTTTACATGCAACACACCTTTTTCTCCTAAACGTACAGTATCAGATGCCCACAGGTCAGCAGAAATCCTCGGTGAGGAGTTTTGGGACTAGTTTAGTGGTTTAAACAAAAGTCTCAGACATATATTTTCACAGGTTGTGTTTTTTCATCAGCAGTCAACGGAAGGAAATGTTCAAGGGCCCGAACATCTGCTTCAGCTTCAGATTGTACCACGGGACCTGGTTTTTGTTTGTTCCTTCATCTGACATTGGCATGAAATGTGTTTCCATGCACCTTATTGCATGATATTCGCAACTCTGACCTCTGTGATCCACATCAGCGACATGCAAAGTTAAGTTAAGTATGCCCTAGGATTCGCAGTTCGTTCTGGGAGAGAAGGTTGGACAAATAAAGACAGGGACTGTTTTGTTGTAAATCTTGATTTTGGATCCAAATTGAGTGTTAGGATGTTTGATGGAACGGTTTTCTATTTTTTATTGTCATCCATTTAGGCGCAACAAACAATGTAAATGTGAATGTTTTTAATTTGTCTAGTGATATAGGGTTTTACGAGGTGTTATCTAGAGGAAGTATGGATTCTGAACTTATGAGAAACTATGATGAAGTAGATTCAGATAGTGAATGTGCACGTCTTTGCAGCTGATAATTTCTGGTACCGTTATACAAGGTAGGTGAGGAGGGAGAGTATTGTTACTTATGTGTGGTGAATCAACTTCTGGGGCACAAGTGGTCCAGGGATGAATATCGGTTTCTAAACCATCAATCAGCCCCACAACTCAAGTTCACAAGAAGGGATCTGAACAGATTGGAAACACACGCACATTTGAAACCTCCTCGTCCAATTTTGGTAACATGGACAGAACAGCAAGCTTATCTCTGCAAGGTCGTGGGTCATTGGTTAGTTAGAACACAGCGAAAATATAATTATTATCCAATGATAAAAGGTACTATCAAGTGCAGGTGGTATACAAATATCTAATTTATTATTATCAGAACAGACAGTTCTAGCACACTACAAAATACAACCCACACTGTAAAGGAATGCAGAGGACAGACAATTTCAAAGAAGGAAAAGGGATGCACTCTGGATACTGATAGGAGGGTAGTTGGTATAGTAATTATTTGCAATAGTTCAAGGATGCCTGGTTTCAACACAAAGGGAGAAACAGGTGATAAAATGTCACAAGGGGACTTCAAAGGAGAACTAGGGAGACAGAACCACAATGCACCTTGTGCTTGTAGATGTTCTTGATGCTTGATATGGTGGAGTCAGTTTCAGGGCACTTTGCAGCTTCTGCAACAGTTCAGGACGAGAGACAGCGCAGGTATCAGGTGGCAGACAGTTCAGCGAGCGAGGCTGGATGGACGACTGCAGGCTGTCCTACACGGTGGCTCAGGGTCAGGAATCGTTGTCTCAGTGTTGGTCAGCGGTTTTGAAGCACTGGTCGAGGTGTCTCGAACGGCGTTAGCAACTGCGGCGTAACAACAGTCAGCGATGCAGTCATTTGCAGCCCGATTGGCTCAAAAATGTCCTTTAAGGCAGATGTCGGTAGATGCTTATAAATGCACTCCTTTGGCTTCTTTACTGGGCATGTGTCATCCTTCAAGGTGGACAGAAGCTGAGGAGAATGTTGAAGGCATCTACATTGTCCTTGGTTTGGTTCAGGGACTCTCTGGTATTTCCCACCCAGGAAGCGTGCATCAGAGCCTAGCAGGGCACGCTGTGTGCTGGCTGGGTACCGGTTCTGGAGCTGCTTGGATTGAGTACCTCCCTCTGTTCCCTGAGAGATGTTTAGGGGAGGGATCTTGCTTTCCTCTTGGATGTCTGGGCCTTCATTCACTGGCAGAAGATGTAAGGCAGACTGTACCTTCAGCCAGGGTCCAATGCAGAGGTCTTCTTTGTACTCCTTGCAAAGTCTTCAGATCTCCCCAAAAGAGGGACTCAGCCTTCTTTTAAAGACAAATGGGCCACAGTGATTGGTGTAGGCTAAGCCTGCCTTAATGAACCAATCCTGAGTCCGCACCAACAATCTCTTATATGCATGAGGTCATAACCAGAATGCTTTGCAACAGAAAAGGTAAAGGGATGACAACATGTAATACTAAGTCCCAACTATCTTCCTGTCTGTTGTGGATCAAAGGGTCTCTTTTAGTTAATGAAGCTCTCTGTGGTTCCTGATTAAAGTGGCAGGTCTCCCTTGAAGCTGCAGCGAAAACAGACTTTCTTTCTCCATCAAACCCCATTCTCTTTGTGGATGACTACTGTAAATATGCTGTGCCAGACAGGACCTTTCACTGTCCATTGATACTAAGAGCAGGAGCTGGCTTCAGGTTGACACAGTGCATATGAAAGATTGTTGGGGTTTCCTATCTCCTTTGTTAACCTCTGCAGCCAGGCCCCATGTGGGCCTGTTTCAAGTATAGTCTATTAGTATGCTAATTATGTTAATCACTGCCAACAGTCTGCAGGGCTCAACAAAAGGACAGGGCCGATCCATGGAGTCTTTGATAGTTAATTAGGCTGGCCATAACAGGAGGAATGTTTTTCCCTCCCTCTTCTGAGAGGACATGGTGTAGTCCTGGCTGTCATGTTAATCACTGCCAACAGTCTGCAGGGCTCAACAAAAGGACAGGGCCGATCCATGGAGTCTTTGATAGTTAATTAGGCTGGCCATAGCAGGAAGAATGTTTTTCCGCCTCCCTCTTCTGAGAGGACATGGTGTAGTCCTGGCTGTCATATCCCAACTAAATATGACAGGGGAACAGTGCCTGTAGGATGGACCTACCCAGAGTACACAGGTCTATGTGTATATTGTGCAGTGAGCATAGGAAAATGTGTGCAGATTAACACACATTTCGGATTTCTCCCACTATCCCGGTATACCAAATCCAGGTTCTACTGTACTCAACTATTTACTGTTGTGTACCTATTTAAGCGTTGCTCCCGCTGTCCAGGTGTATCATCTCTCAGTGCAACCATATTATACTGTCCGCTGTTGTGTCCCCATTTTGGTGTCCCCCCCGACATCCAAAATTCCAGGTGCTACTAAGTTCTACTTCCTTCTGTACTACCCCCTATTAGGCGCTCCCCCCTCTATCCAGTTGTCCCAAAACCCACCCCTACTGCCCTGACCAGGTACCCAAGGCCAGGTAAGTACACACATAGTGTCATACCCCAGATGGACGTGCCTCCTCTACTCAGACACATAATCTGACATACCCTACCCACAGGTTAGTCACCATGCCACATACTGGGCAAATCAGAGCTGCACGCTTGCACACCGGTAGGCCTGATGAGACCCACCACACCCTAAACCAGCCACCACCAACACACAGCCAAAAGTCCCAACCCTCCACCGCATCTTGCAACCCCGCGCCTACCCTCATGAACCCCAAGGTACACATCTCCCTTTCTCCCTCCTCGCCGGTCCAACCCACGCTCCCAATCTGCTATGCCTCCCAAGTAGATCTCGCTCTGCTCAATCAAGAGTGAAAAGATGGAGAGAGGGAGCAGAAAACACTGTCCCTGGAACATACTGGACCACCCGGCGACCCAGGTAAAACAACCCTTCCACCCCAACCCCACTGCTAACTATTCAAATTCACCCTCTACTTGCACCTCTCCCGAACAGCATAGCACTCCCAACTCGTGCTTCCCCTCTCTTAGCGCAGCAAGAGCAGCCGTATCCAAAACCCCAAGCTCCACAGTACCCCCACTCTCACCCACACCCCATGGGCTGCCCGAAAGTCAAGGAAAGGCCCAGATCAAGGCCACCTCAAACCCCTCCAAGCTTCATCCATTCTGCAGCCCAAATCCCAAACCCTGCCACCACACTAAAGGGCCAAATCCTCCCCACTGACACCCAACCCGGTCCTAGCCCTATTCCCTTCATCTGCCATCCCTGCTGGCCCACATCCACTCCACTACGCCTTCTCCCCTCACCCTCCACCACCTATCCCTTTGCTCCTACCCTCCACAGATGCCCCTTTCCCCCTACCGCCCTCACCTGGTCACAACCTCCCCCAACCCCCGACCACCCCACCCCTTTCTCAGCTCCTCCTACCAGTCCCAACCCCGCCCATCCAGCACTAGCATGGATACCACACCACCTCTATTGTGCTCTCATCAACACCAGGTCAGTCTCCAAAAATAAATTCCACATCTTTGACCTCATCACTAAAGAAAATCCAGATGTCCTTTTCATCACACAGACCTGGTTTGCTGACTATTACGAGCCCACTATGCACAAGGCCTTCCCACCCGGTTACAACCTTACTGTCCGGAACAGATCGGGTTGGAGTACTTGCAATACTACACAAACTCCAATTACCACTGATAATTAAGGACACTTCAACCAACACCACAGACTATGAATCCGTTCTGGTAAAACTCCAACACTCCCCCTCCCCCTGCACAGCTTCCTATTCATCTACAGACCCCCTGGCTACAACAAAACCTTTGCAGACACGCTCTGCGAAGCACTGACAACTAACCTCAAACTTCATCCTACACTTACCATCCTAGGGGACGTCTACGGCATCTGGTTTGACTAACCCTCAAACCCTATGACCCAATCTCTTCCAGACAACCTACAAGCACTCAGCCTGACACAATAAATATCCACACCCATCCAAACGGAAGGTCACACCCTTCATGCAATCTTCAGTACTACAAACATATCCACACTGCCCCCATGCCACACATCATGGACTGATCACTCAGCAATGTTCTTCTCTGTACCACTGACCACAGCAGCCCAAGGCCATGCATAACCACCACCAAATTCCACACCTCTCACTCCGCTATGAAATAAAGTCATTATCACCCCAGATCCAGTCAACTCCCTGCTCTCCTCTCTCCCTACACTTTCCATACAGGAAGGACCACCACCCATAAAAATCTTCGATCACTGACTCTCAAATGCCCTTACACCCCCCACTACAACAAAACAGACCTCTCAGAGATCAGGAGCCACACCCAGGTGGTTCACCACCAACCTCAAATCACTAAAAACCCTCAAGCACAATCTGGATTGGACCTGGAGAACCATCCCAGCCCTACGACCCAGGACAAAACTGCCCTAGCTCTTACGCTCACCTGATTCCCACGGGGGCGTCGATCTGGACTGGCCCGCTGTTGCTTCCACCAGAGTCACACGTAGAGCCGAGATGACAGACTGGACAGACCCACTGAGCTTCGTTTGTTGGACTCGTACGAATATCTTTCTGAAGATTTGCAAAGATGAGCTCTCCATCCTGCGTCGAGTGCAGGGGCGCGTAGACGACCAGTTACTTCACTGGCATGGAGGAATTGGTGAGTTCCAGTATTGACTCTAAGTCCAATTGTTCGTAAGAGTTCAAAAGTCTGATCTTCACTCTGCCAGATTCCTTGCAGGTTACGGATTTAAACCACCAGAAGAGTTCCAAGTGGCAATTGGTAAGATCCTGGTAAGTCTATTGTGGTTCTCCCCTTTCGGGCCGGGGTACAGCGATGATGCAGAATTAACTGCGCCGACCCGAAATGAGGTGAGTTCCCCCCTGTGGTAAATCAGGTAAGTCTTTTGGGTTAGGTTGTATTGTCCTTGTTTTTTCCCCTTAGGGGCCGGGGTGCGGCAGTGATGCGGAATTGACTGCGCCGACCCGAGATGAGGTGAGTACCCCCCTGTGGTAATCAGGTAAGTCTTTGGGGGTGGTTTGTATTGCCTTTGCTCACCAATCTGTTCTTGTCTCCCCCAGGTGTTGAAGAATGGCCTTGTGATGCTGGATTAGCGAAGGAGTAAAGGAATGCAGCCTCGGTTGGTGAGTTCAGCGCGACTCTGCGAGGTGCGTGGCAATGCACCTGAGAAGGCTTCTCTCTTCCAGATCGACGATGTGCTGGATCAAGGATTCAGGTAAGGGTTTTGTTCTGACCTCTTCTCCTTCTCCTTTTCTTGTTCCAGGTGTTCCAGGACTGAAGCGGGCGTGGCTGAAGACTGGAGCTGCTGAAGACACGGTGAGCGTTACTCTGCAGCAAGCAGAATAACGCGAAGCACGTGTGGCTGTCTGGGTGTGGCTTAAATAGCCTTGGAAGAAATCCCAGGTAAGTTTTCTTCCACAGCCCCACCTGAGAGGAAAGGAGTCCCTGAGGTAAAGTAGTCCCTTTAAGCCTCATTTGGCTTGTGACTTCGTGCAGCATGGTCTGCATCAGGTAGGTATGCAGCATGGTCTGTAACAGGTAAGATTTCTGTAATGAGCCTGGCACCCATGGCGCCAGGACTGACTTTATTCTTATGAGCCTTGCGCCATAGGCGCCAGGACTGTAGCCAAAGAGCCCCTAACTGGGGTTTTTGGGCATGCTTCAAGTGGCAGGATGCCTGCTTCCGGGGTTGCTGGGCCTGGTCTGGCTTTCCGGGGCAGGCATCGTGACAGCACTCCCCCTCAAGGCCCCTCCTAAAGCTGTTCTCCCTCTCGGCCTTGGTTTGTCTGGAAATTCTTGGTGGAACCTTTTCACTAATTGAGGTGCATGCACATGGTCACTAGGCTCCCAAGATCTTTCTTGTGGACCATACCCTTTCCAATCAATGAGATAGAAGAGTTTTGATCTCACCCTTTTAGAGTCCAAAATATTCTTGACTTCGAATTCTGGTTCCCCGTCTATGAGGATAGGTTCAGGTGGGGTAGTTAGTCTAGTTCCTGGTTGCACAGGCTTCAAAAGAGACACGTGAAAAACAGGATGAACACGCATATGACCAGGCAGGTCCAACTTGACGGCCACTGGGTTAATAATAGCCTTAATAGAATAAGGTCCCAAGTACCTGGGGTTAAAAGTCTGTGTTCCCTTGAGTGGTAAGTACTTGGTGGCTAACCATACTTGGTCCCCAACTTGGTATTGCGGTGCTTCACTCCTGTGTTGATCAGCATCCTTCTTGTATTTATCCTTAGCCTTTTGTAAATGTGCAGTCGCTTCTTTAAAGGCTTGTGTTATAACAGCGTGGAGATGGCCCACTGCAGGCATCTCTAAATGCTGGGGAGAATCTAAGTCTGAGGTTCGAGGATGGTGACCATATATGGTAAAAAAAGGGCTTTGTTTAGTTCCTGAGTGTACAGAATTATTTTATGCATACTCGGCGATCCAAAGAATGTCTTTCCAATCCTCCTCAGATTGGTGTAGCATACAACGTAGGTATTGCTCAAAAGTCTGGTTGGTTCTCTCAGTTTGACCGTCGGTCTGGGGATGGTGGCTGGTTGAAAGCCTAACATCAATTTGTGCCAGCTGGCAGCACTTCCTCCAAAAATGTGAAATAAATTGACTTCCCCGGTCTGAAATTAACACGGAAGGAAAACCATGTAGACGGACAACATTTTCAAGGAACTCCTTGGCCAGGATTGAAGCTGAAGGTATTCCTTTTAAAGGAATGAAATGGGCCATTTTAGAAAAAAGATCTACAATAACTAGAATGGTGTTATAACCTTTGCATGGGGGTAAATCCATGATAAAGTCTAATGACAAGGTATGCCAAGGAGTAGGTGGTATGTCTAATGGTTGTAATAATCCAGCGGGTTTTTTCTTTTCCCCTTTATTTTGAGCGCAAATGCCACAAGACATGACAAACAACTTGACATCTTTTCGCCAGGTGGGCCACCAAAACTGTTTCTTGATTTTGGCTTCAGTTTTAGCAATGCCAGGATGTCCTTCCATCAAGGTGTCGTGGTAATGAGAAATGACAAGTTTCTGTAGTTCCCCTAGTGGCAAAAATAGCCGGCCTTGGTAATAAGGTAGATTTTTGGTGACAGAATACTCTGGACCTTTCCTTGCCCAGCCCTGTAAGGCATCGGAATCAAAGAGTTGATGGACCTTTTCTTGAATGTCCTCCAGAGAGTGTATGGATGTCAGACCAAGGATCCTCTGTTCAGGAATTATGGGTACAGGTTCTAAAGCTCTTTCTGTTTCTCCCATTCCTATTCGGGACAGGGCATCAGCTTTTCCATTTTTACAACCTGGTCGATAGGTTATTACAAAATCAAACTCGGCGAAGAACAATGCCCAACGGAGCTGGCGTGAAGATTGGGCGTTGGCTACCTTTAGGTATTGTAAGTTGCGGTGATCAGTGATGACCGTAATGGTATGCCTGGCGCCCAGCAGATAGTGCCGCCAAGCCTTGAAGGCGGACTTGATGGCCAACAGTTCCTTGTCGGTTATAGCATAATTTAATTCGGGAGCCGAAAACTTTCTTGACCAAAACGCCACTGGGTGCAGCTGGTTAGTTTCGGGATCCTTTTGGGAGAGCACTGCTCCCATAGCTGAGCTGGATGCATCTGTTTCCACTATGTAGGAAAGCTCTGGGCGCGGGTGTCGTAATACAGGAGCGGACGTGAATTTATTTTTTAACTCTTGGAAGGCGTTCTCGGCTTCTTCTGTCCATGTAAAGCGTTTATCCTTTCGCAATAGTGTTGTAATGGGATGTACAATGTGTGAGAAGTCCGGGATAAACCTGCGGTAGAAATTGGCAAAGCCGAGCATGCTTTGCACTCCTTTGACTGAGCTTGGCGAAGGCCAATTAAGAATTGCGTCCACCTTCCGTGTATCCATCCGTATTCCTTTCGGGGTCAGAATAAATCCAAGAAACTCTACTTCTGTAGTGTGAAAGATGCACTTTTCCAGTTTAGCGTATAACTTATACTGGCGTAACTTTTCTAGGACTGCTCGGACGTGCTTTACATGATCGGATTCTGATAGGGAGTATACTAAGATATAGTCGATGTAAACGACTACACAAACATCGATGAGCTCTCGGAAGACATCGTTCATGAAGAACTGGAAGGCTGCTGGTGCGTTACACAGCCCGAAAGGCATCACCTGGTACTCAAATAATCCGTACTTGGTGCGAAAAGCAGTCTTCCATTCGTCACCCTCTTTGACGCGTACCAGATGATATGCCCCCCGAAGGTCTAGTTTTGAGTATATACAAGCGTTCTTTACCTGGTCTAGTAGTTCAGGGATCAAATGCAATGGGTACCGATTCTTGATAGTTATCTGATTCAGCGCGCGGTAGTCAATGCATGTTCTAAGGTCGCCTTCCTTTTTTGGCACGAAGAACAAAGCGGAAGATGCAGGGGACTTGGACGGGCGGATGAAACCATTAGCAAGATACTGGTCTAGGTACTGGCGCAAGTGGACATTTTCGGGTTCCGTGAGGGCATAGATTCTGCTGCAAGGTGGTTGTGCTCCTGGTATGAGATCTATTTGACAATCATACGATCTGTGCGGTGGTAAGGTGTTTGCCTGCTCCTTTTGAAAGACATCCTGAAAGTCTTGGTATTCAGCAGGTAATTGTAAGGCAGCTGGGATTATTGGGGCCAGTACTGAATTTAGAGTTCTCTTTGGGTAACAGGTGTTAGCACATTCTGGGAAGGTTAGTCTCTTCTCTCGCCAATCAATACAGGGATTGTGTTTTTCCAACCAAGGGATTCCCAGTATCAGTTGAAACTGTGGAGCCTTGATTAAATCAAACACCATAACCTCTCGGTGTCCATCCTGACCCAGCAAAGTCATCTCTGCAGTGGAATGAGTTACGGGCCCAGAGGCAATTTCAGTTCCATCAACAGTGGTGACGACATCGGTAGTGGTCTTTCGGGTGAGAGGCAGATTCATCCTGGAAGCCATTCCGTAGTCCAAATAGTTTCCTATGGCTCCACTATCTACGTACGCCTTTACCGCGTGCATGTGTGATGGCTGCTCTGGATCTATAAGGACCATGGGTATGGTGAAATGCGAGGTCAGAGTGTCCTTCTTTAAGCTCGGCAAGCTGACCTCTACGCTTGCCGGGCGTGAACGTTTCCCTAGTCAGGTTTCAAGTGGTTTTCGTCTGCTGCTCTTATAGTTTTCTTGGGTGGTTTTACAGGGCTGTTCCGAAGGAAATGACCAGTAGCTCCGCAATATAAACATAATTGCTGTTGCCGTCTTCTTTCCCTTTACTTCTGGGTTAAGGGTCCTCTAACCCCCCCGATTTGCATGGTTTCTGAGGCATCTACCCCCTTCGAGGGTATGTAGGTTTTACCCAAGACCTTGTTTTCAAACTTGGTTCGATCAGCCTTTCTGGTTTGAAGTCTGTGATCTAACTGGACCACAAAATCTATATATTCAGCACAGTCTAAAGGCGGGTTCACGCCTTGGGCTAAAACATCCTTGAGTTCTCCCCGAAGCCCTCGATGGAATAATGTAATTCGCTTGGCTTCAGGCCATTCGGTTTCCACAACTAATCTATAGAAAGTTGCAATGTAAGATAAAAGATCCTGATTACCTTGCCGTAAGGATAAAAGTTTGTGATCCAAAGCCTGTCCTTGGGAATGTCGGGCGAACAGTCTTTCCATGCTAGTTCGAAAACCTTGGAAATCTCGAAGAATCGGGTCATCCTGATTTACTAGCGGAATGGACCAGTCCGCTGCACTGCCGCTGAGATATGACAGTACAAAAGCTACCTTGGCTTGATCGTTAGGGAAAGCTCCAGGTCTACATAAAAAGTGTAAGCAACATTGATTCATGAATATAGCAAACCTTTTGGGGTCTCCGGCAAAGCGTTCAGGCGGAGCCAAGGGAACGGCTCCAGGAAGGTTTATCTGCACAGGGTTACTCAGTGGCACCGGAGCTGGGCTGGCCCCGAGTCCAGGTAGAGGTGTTTGTCCAGCCTGGCTTTGTAATAGCTGTCTGGCCAAATCATCAGTTTGTTCTTTTGACACTATCAATTCCCTCCTGAGGGCATTGGTTTCCTGGCGGGCGGAATGCACTTCGGCCCTTAGTTCCCCTAATAATTGGGCCAACTGATCGGTTTCCGAGGTCTCCATGACGCTGAGGTGGGTATTTGTGGGTAGGCTTCACGTTCTGTTACGCTCACCTGATTCCCACGGGGGCGTCGATCTGGACTGGCCCGCTGTTGCTTCCACCAGAGTCACACGTAGAGCCGAGATGACAGACTGGACAGACCCACTGAGCTTCGTTTGTTGGACTCGTACGAATATCTTTCTGAAGATTTGGAAAGATGAGCTCTCCATCCTGCGTCGAGCGCAGGGGCGCGTAGACGACCAGTTAATTCACTGGCGTGGAGGAATTGGTGAGTTCCAGTATTGACTCTAAGTCCAATTGTTCGTAAGAGTTCAAAAGTCTGATCTTCACTCTGCCAGATTCCTTGCAGGTTACGGATTTAAACCACCAGAAGAGTTCCAAGTGGCAATTGGTAAGATCCTGGTAAGTCTATTGTGGTTCTCCCCTTTGGGGCCGGGGTACAGCGATGATGCAGAATTAACTGCGCCGACCCGAAATGAGGTGAGTTCCCCCCTGTGGTAAATCAGGTAAGTCTTTTGGGTTAGGTTGTATTGTCCTTGTTTTTTCCCCTTAGGGGCCGGGGTGCGGCAGTGATGCGGAATTGACTGCGCCGACCCGAGATGAGGTGAGTACCCCCCTGTGGTAATGAGGTAAGTCTTTGGGGGTGGTGGTTTGTATTGCCCTTGCTCACCTATCTGTTCTTGTCTCCCCCAGGTGTTGAAGAATGGCCTGGAGATGCTGGATTAGCGAATGAGTAAAGGAATGCAGCCTCGGTTGGTGAGTTCAGCGCGGCTCTGCGAGGTGCGTGGCAATGCACCTGAGAAGGCTTCTCTCTTCCAGATCGACGATGTGCTGGATCAAGGATTCAGGTAAGGGTTTTGTTCTGACCTCTTCTCCTTCTCCTTTTCTTGTTCCAGGTGTTCCAGGACTGAAGCGGGCGTGGCTGAAGACTGGAGCTGCTGAAGACACGGTGAGCGTTACGCTGCAGCAAGCAGAATAACGCGAAGCATGTGTGGCTGTCTGGGTGTGGCTTAAATAGCCTTGGAAGAAGTCCCAGGTAAGTTTTCTTCCACAGCCCCACCCGAGAGGAAAGGAGTCCCTGAGGTAAAGTAGTCCCTTTAAGCCTCATTTGGCTTGTGGCTTCGTGCAGCAAGGTCTGCATCAGGTGGGTATGCAGCATGGTCTGCAACAGGTAAGATTTCTGTAATGAGCCTGGCGCCCATGGCGCCAGGACTGACTTTATTCTTATGAGCCTGTAGCCAAAGAGCCCCTAACTGGGGTTTTTGGGCATGCTTCAAGTGGCATGATGCCTGCTTCCGGGGTTGCTGGGCCTGGTCTGGCTTTCCGGGGGCAGGCATCGTGACACTAGCAAGACTAACCAGTGCATACAGATTGAAAATCAGAATCTTAAGCGCTCCCAACCCGAGCAAGGAACTACATAGTATAATTTCTGAATTCAACACCCCAGCCTGCTCTAACCCTCCCCCCATCCATCTCCCAATCCCTATGTGACAACTTATCAGTACACTTCCACAATGTCGCTATTGACAGACACTCTGCCATTATTTCTAAATTGGAACAAATGCCCCTGCCGCCTACCCACCCACAGCTCAACCCACATCAAAACTCCCCTTTGATACAAACCTTCAGCTCTTTCTCGCCCATCGTACACCAGGTTTGCTCTCGCTCCTAGCACAAAGCTGCCCTTCAGGCTCCCCTGAGGACCCCTGCCCACCCACCCTCCTCAAAATAATCCTAGCCTCAACCTGTGCAGGCAGTTTCGCACGCTCAATCCTCAACCACTCCCTAACATCGGGATCCTTCCCGGAAGCACTAAAAACCTCCTGCATGAAACCCATCCTCAAAAGCCCTACACTCAACCCACTTCTCCCCAGAACTACTGGCCAATCTCCAACACCAACTTCATGGCCAAATTCATGGACCGCACATCATAAACAGCTTGGCCTTTTCACTGAAGTCAACAACCTTCTGGATCCTGCGCAATCTTGCTTCAGAAAGTTCGGAGGAACAGAATCCTCCCTAGTGTCCGCCTGGGACAACCTATAAAAAAACAGCTGATGCGGAAGCCTGCACTGTACTCATCCTTCTTGACCTCTCTGCCGAGTTCGATGCCATTGATCATACCAGCCTACTAATCAGGCTGCAAACACCAGGAATCAGCGACACCTCCGTCTCTTGAATCTCCTCTTTCATCTCTAATCACTCACAAATCATGCTCTTCCACCCATTCACCTCCACCTCACGTCCAGTAGCAAACAGAGTCCCGCCAGGAGCATCCCCATCCCCCCTACTCTTCAACATCTATCTAAACCCCCTGCCCGCACTCATCCACTCCTACAATCTTACCTGCTACAACTACGCAGATGACAAATCCCAAAATTGCCGTCCAGATCTGTCATTATGCCTTCTGGATAACAACCAACCATCTCATCCTCAATCCTGGGAAGATTGAAATCGTAGTCTGTGGGAAAACAATGCTCCTCCCCCAACCAATTCCATGGCTGCAATTCCTAGGCCCCCACTGGCAACCTCAACCTCGGTGAAAAACCTCAGATGCACACTGGACACTGAAGTATCCCTCTCCCAACAAATCAACTTTGTATCAAAATTTGTTTCTTTCATCTACAGATCCTCAGGCATATCTTCTCTTACCTCACCTATCCTCAGCGTTTCTCTGCTATCATCACCATTGTATCTCCCGCTTAGACTACGCAAATTGCCTTTACCTAGATGTACCAGCGTTTCAACTAAGGAAACTGCAAAGAATCCAAAACACGGCAGCCCACCTGCTCATTAACTTACCTCCCAGAGAACACATCAGCCCTACACTAAGAGTCCTCCATAGGCTCCCTATTGGTCGACAGACTAACGTTAAAGCCATGTGCATCACCCACCGGGCCATCCACAACACTGGCCCAGAATTCTTTCAAGACAAAATCACTCGCTACTACCCCTCAAGGAGTCTCAGATCCCGCACAGCATCTCTCCTAGTGGTCCCACCTTACAACTCTTCCAGATTGGGTGGATCCTCATTCTCCAGCCAAGCGCTGATCATCTGGAACTCCCTACCCTTTCACTTTCACAATATGGACAATCACCTGGCATTCAGAAAAGCCCTCAAAACCTGGCTTTCCCTCCGTCCTCTCGAAACCCTCCCACTCTCTAAACTCTATTGCTGACCCAAACACAACAACATTCCTAACAACCAATACCGCAAAGATGCTGGCAGCACTCGAAGCGGCACACCGTGACAAACTATCATCCTCCCCATACACAACACTCCTACCCATCAATACCCCAGGGTTGTGACTACGTTTGCAGAGGCACACCGTAATAAACTTTTGTCCTTACGAGAAACACAACAACACTCCTACCCACCAATACCTTACAGATGCCAGCAGCTTTCGCAGAGTCATTCCATAGCAAAGTATCTCCCTAACCTCATGCCCTATCGTCCCCTCCCTCATCCCCCACCCCTTCCTCCCTCCGGACCCATCTGCCACTGCTCAGACTTTCGTTCCAGGGGACCGGGAATAGCGAGACCAGCCAACCACATTGGACCAAGAAAAAGAAAATCACAGTAAAATTCCATCCAACCACAGGGTACGTGGACCTTACACCATGTTCTGAGGAACCTTGCCAGCCCGCCTAAAACTAACCTGGCACAAATGCACTGTCATGGCCACAGAACTAAGGGCCAGTCCTCCCTCATCCCCAGGGTCCAAATGGACCCAGCCTTGGCGCCTCTGGCGCCAGGCTCATGTCAACGTGTGCTTAGCACACTCTGTGCCAAAGGCACATGTTGCGTGGCCATAGACCAACATTGGAAGGCACGTGCAGGAGTCCCTGGGTGGGGCAAGGTGGAGCCACTAGGCGAGGTTAAAGGGAGGGGCCAGGGCCAGCCTATATAAGGCCAACCCATCCACATGCCTCTGCTTCACGTTGTTCTGCTTTTGCAGCGTAACGCTTACTGCTGTTCTTACCTGCGCATCCACTTGATCCCAGCTGCTTCATCTCTGATGACATCTTACCAGATTCCAGCATCTCCATCTCCACCGCTGACGGTGCTTCTTACCTGCTTGCAGCCGCTCCATCGCTGTACGGGCCTCTTACCTGAATCCAGCTACTCCATCGCTGTGAGCACCTCTTACCTAAATCCAGCTACTCCATCGCCAAAGGCGCTCCTACCTGCTCCCAGCCGCTCCATCACGGTGTGCGCCTCTTACCTGCATCCCATCTCTACCGGAGTCGGGGCCTTCTTCTCACCTGATCCGGGCGTCCAGCTAACCGGAGCTCCACTTCCTTCCTTTTCTTCGCGACGTCTTCACCCTGCAACCGCGGAGCTGCATCGAGCATCCGGACTTCGTTCTTCACCATCGGCCTTCTCATGCAAGAGAAAAGAGAGAACAACAGGTTAGAATTCATAACAATAATGAACGCTTAGCCGTCATACCAGTGCCTAGACTTCCTTTAGAAAGGACAATTTACCAGTTCCATCAGGCTCAAGGAACTCCCCGGATTCGCTCCACGACTCCGATCTGCTTCTTCATACCTATAGGGTTGAGAATAGACATTGCAAGAATTATTATTGAACAAGACAAGACATTATAATAAACAAACTATAATCACAAACAAAAGACTTACCTTCTAAGTGGATTGGTCGCAGCCAGTCTGGATCAACACTTCCACGGACCAGTGAAGCAACTCGGTCCGCTCTATGCGCCCCTGCTTCGATAAGCAGGACGGATAGCTCAACGTTACAACACAACAGGTGAGCTTGCATGGGAAAACGCTTGCATACTTCATTTTGGCACTAGAGGGTCGAGGGAAGTCACGACACCCCCACACCATTCTCAATAGCTCTCATTTTATCTCAGGGGCAATACCAGTATCCAGAACAGCAGGCTCTGCAACAACCGGGAGAGGGAGGCGATCCAGAGGAGCCAAGTCGAGGGAGGGCTCCAACCATGCCCCAACGCCCCCGCAAAAACCAGGTGAGCATAGCAGAATGTGAAGCCTCTCCAAATCTTTGCCTGGGCGTTATGGAAACCTCTGACACCAACCAGTTAGCCCAATTACTGTGGGAGCTATGGGCTGAGGTGCATGCCTCAAGAAAAGAGACTAATTCCTTGAGGAGAGACCTTATTGTAGCCCGGGAACGAATGGAAGATCTAGCATAGCAAATGCTCCAGGCACACGCAGGACAAGTTCCGTTACCCGGAATTGCACCAACTCCTTTGCCACAGCCGTCAACACCAGTGCAGGTGGTACTTCCAGGGACAGTCCCACTGGCCCCACCAGAACGCTTCTTTGGTGAGCCAAACAGATATGCTGTGTTCATGAACCAGTGCCGCCTCCACTTTTTGTGCTGACCAGGAGCCTTCCCTAACGATAGCGCAAGGGTGGCCTTTGTACTTTCCTATTTGGAAGGCTGTGCTGCTGATTGGTCCATACCATTAGTGACCCAGGACGATCCGATACTTTGGAACTTTGCGGAATTCCAACGGGAATTGGAAAAATTGTTCACCAGACACACCCAAGGACAAGCATTAGACAACAAATTACTATCTCTTAGACAAGGAAACCATGACTTATTGACTTATATTGCCACCTTCAACCACCTCATAGCACAGACTAAGTGGCCGGAAGAGAAACCGACCACACTTTTTCACCGGGGGCTACGTGGTGAGTTAAAGGACGTAGTAGCTCAAGTTGTTAATCCACCCGAATGTTGTGCGGATTATATCAACCTAACTGTGCAATGAGATCACCGATTACAAGACCGAAAAATGGACCGCTCGAGGGCGGAAGGGAGATCAGTTTACATAAGGCTTTGGGATAATCAAACCAGGGCTCAAGAAACCACTGAATCTATGCAAATAGGGGGATTACGAGCTCCCATTTCTAAGGCTGAGAGGGAAAAAAGGAGGCAACAACTTTGTTTGTATTGCGGAAAGGCTGGATTTTTCTTGCGGGATTGCCCTATTAAACCCCCCAAGAGGATAGTAGGGGCCACGGACAATGGCAACGAAGAAAAAGAACAGAAGTCGGAAAACTCGGACGCCCGGCAAGTGTAGGCGTCCACTTGTCGAGCGAATCAAGAAAGTTGTACCGACCTCACACCTGGTCATTCCGGTGTTAATAACCCATCACCAACAATCATCAAGGGTACATGCTCTAGAAGCCTACATTGATAGTGGTGCGGTGGGAAACTAAATCGATCAGGATTTGGCCACACGGATAAGCCTCCCACTTCAGCAAAAACCACACTCGGAAAACGCTACTGCCGTGGATGGCTCTCAGCTGTCTTTGGGGCCAGTAACTCAACACACCGATAAGGTAATGCTGACATGTCAAGATGGTCATCAGGAAAGCATTTCGTTTGATCTCATTGGCGTCCCCCAGTTCCAAATGATCTTAGGAATGCCGTGGCTTGAAATCCATAACCCAATGATTGACTGGCGCACAAGAAAGCTGACCTTCCCCCAGGAATGTGCCAAGAGCTGCTACCATAGGGACGTGAGGAAACTACAACTCAAGGGGAAACCCATCCTAGGAATTTCAGGTTCATTACCTTCCGAATATCAAGATTTTCTGGACGTGTTCCAAAAGGAACAAGCTAATACCCTGCCTCCACACAGAACCTACAATTGCCAAATCGATCTGGTCCCTGGAGCACAAATTCCCTGCAGCAGAACCTACGCTCTGACTGAGCAAGAAAATCAGCATCTGAGAACATATCTAGACCAGTACCTAGCTATTGGGTTCATCCTCCCGTCCAAGTCCCCAGCCTCCTCAGCTCTCTTCTTCATGCCAAAGAAGGAAGGGGACCTCAGAACGTGCATAGATCATAGGGTGTTAAACCAAATCACTGTGAAGAATAGGTACCCTCTGCCACTCATTCCCGAACTACTTGACCAAGTAAAGAATGCTCAAATCTATACAAAGTTAGACCTCCGGGGAGTTTACCATCTGGTTAGAGTGAAGAAGGGTGATGAATGGAAGACAGCATTCCAAACCGAATACAGGCTTTTTGAGTACCAGGTCATGCCCTTTGGGATATGCAACGCACCAGCCGCATTCCAGTTTTTTATGAATGATGTACTCCACGAACTGCTGGACGTCTGTGTCCTTGTTTACATCGATGATATCCTCATCTATTCAGCATCCAAGGAAGAACATGTGGGCCATGTAAGGGCTGTCCTGGAGAAACTCCGTAAGAATCGGCTATTAGCCAAACTAGAAAAGTGTTTTTTCCATGTCACGGAAGTCGAGTTCTTGGGCCTTATGCTTACCCCACGAGGGGTACACATGGACACTCGTAAAGTGGAAGCTATTCTTCAATGGCCATCTCCAACATGAATCAAGGGAGTGCAGAGCGTGCTCGGGTTTGCCAATTTCTACCAGCGATTCATCACAGGATTTTCTCAAATCGTTCATCCCATCACTTCTTTGCTAAGAAAGAATCAAACGTTTTCTTGGACTCCTGATGCTGAAAAAGCCTTGCAGGAATTGAAATCAGCTTTCACTTCAGCACCCTCGACCCGATCTACCCTACATCATGGAGACCGATGCCTCTAGTGCGGCCATGGGGGGCGGTGTTATCACAAAGGGATCCAGGCACCGGGCAGTTACACCCCATAGCATTTTGGTCCCGTAAGTTTACAGCACCTGAAAAGAACTATGCCATTACTGACAAAGAATTATTGGCAATCAAAGGAGCCCTTAAATACTGGAGACACTACCTCCTGGGGGCTAGACATACTGTCACCGTTATCACGGATCACCGTAATTTGCAATATCTGAAAACAGCCAAGGCCCAGTCTTCTCATCAGCTTCGCTGGGCTCTCTTCTTCGCGTAGTATGATTTTGTAATCGCATACCGACCAGGAGTGCGTAATGGAAAAGCAGACGCTCTGTCACGAATGGGAGAAGACAAAGACGCATTTATACCATCAGAACCAGTACCCATCATTCTGGAGGAACGAATTCAGAATTAGATCGCAGTCACCGCCTGCTGGGAGGATTTAAAGGTCGACCTCCAGTCTCAAATGGATCAAACTGCCCATCAAGAATGGTTGAACAAAGGAGACCAGTACTCCATCATGGACAATTTACCCTATTTCCAAGGGAGACTATACATTAGAGACAAAGAAACTCAAAACAAGATTATAGCCCATTACCATGAATCATTAGTGGAGGGACACCCCGGGATTACTAAAACATGAGCCAAAATCAGGAAGAATTACTGGTGGCCAACCTGAAGAAACGGTGTGGGCCACTTTATTGTAACCTGCGGAAATTGCACACAGCACAAATCCCAAACGTCCAGTCCCGCAGGATTATTGCGTCCAATAAATATACCACCCGTCCCTTGGCATACGTTATCCATGGACTCCATTAGAGATTTACCTCCTTGCGACGGCTTCAACACAATCTTAGTGGTTGTGGATTTGTTTCCAAGATGGCACACTTTATTCCACTAAAAGTACTTCCTACTGCTGGAACTCTGGCCACCGTGTTCCTAGAACAAGTGATCAGATTACATGGTTTCCCTTCAGTACTGATTTCAGATCGAGGAACACAATTTGTCTCAGCCTTCTGAAGGAGTTGTTGTAAGATTGTGCAGATTGACCTTCGCCTATCCACCAGTCACCACCCCCAGACCGATGGTCAAACTGAGAGGACTAATGAGACGTTAGAGCAATACCTGAGATGTATGCTGCAGCAGACAGAAGGATCCTGGAAGGACGTTCTTTGGTTAAATGAGTTTGCTTATCATACCTCTATCTACACAAGTATAGGACAGACCCTATTCTACATCATGAATGGTCGGCATCCTTGGACGTCCTCCTTTGACCCACTTGATGAGCTAGAAATGCCGGCAATCACTTCACTACATAAGACTACTACTCAAACCCTCAAGGAAGCAACCAAGAATCTAACTAAAGCCAAGGAACAGCAAAAGAAGGTCGCTGACAGGCATAGAAGGGAAGCTCCACATTACCAAATTGGGGATAAAGTATGGGTATCTCCAAGAAATATACCACTCAAAGGACCTTGAGTCTTCCGTCCCAGATATCTAGGACCTTATTCCATCAAGGCCATCATCAACCCAGCCGCAGTAAAACTAGATCTACCCGACAATATGCAAATTCATCCAGTATTTCACGTTTCTCTCTTAAAGCCAGTAAAGCCTGAAACTAGAATCAAAAAACCACCAGAGCCTGAAATTATCGGAGGAGAACCTGAATATGAGGTTAAGGACTTTCTAGATTCTAAAATGGTCCGATCAAAATTGTATTACTTAATCGATTGGAATGGTTATGGACCTCAAGATCGCACTTGGGAACCAGTGGAATTTATTCATGCACCTCGACTAATAAGGCGGTTTCATCTTAACAACCCCACCAAACCTGGACCGGGGAGAGAAACGCCCGTGAGAGGGGACTTGCGGGGGAGTGCTGTCATGGCCACAGAACTAAGGGCCAGTCCTCCCTCATCCCCAGGGTCCAAATGGACCCAGTCCTTGCGCCTCTGGTGCCAGGATCATGTGAAAGTGTACTTAGCACACTCTGTGCCAAAGGCACATGCCGCAGGGCCGGGGGTGGCCATAGAACAACAATGGAAAGCACGTGCAGGAGTCCCTAGGTGGGGCAAGGTGGAGCCACTAGGCGGGGCTAAAGGAGGGGTCAGGGCCAGCCTATATAAGGCCAACCCATCCACATGCCTCTGCTTCGCGTTGTTCTGCTTTTGCAGCATAACTCTTACTGCTGTTCTTACCTGCGCATCCACTTGATCCCAGCTGCTTCATCTCTGAAGACATCTTACCAGATTCCAGCATCTCCATCTCCACCGCTGACGGCACTTCTTACCTGCTTTCAGCCGCTCCATCACTGTACACGCCTCTTACCTGATACCAGCAACTCCATCGCTGTGTGCATCTCTTAACTTAATCCAGCTACTCCATCGCTGTGAGCGCCTCTTACCTGAATCCAGCTACAATAACAAATGCTTGGCCGCCATACCAGTGCCTAGACTTCCTTTAGAAAGGCCAACTCACCAGTTCCATCAGACTCAAGGAACTCCCCAGATTCGCCCCACGACTCATCTGCTTCTTCATACCTATAGGGGTGAGAATAGACATTGCAAGAATTATTATTGAACAAGACAAGACATTATAATAAACAAACTATAATCACAACCAAAAGACTTACCTTCTAAGTGGATTGGTCGCAGCCGGTCTGGATCAACACTTCCATGAACCAGTGAAGCAACTTGGTCCACTCTATGTGCCCCTGCTACGATAAGCAGGACAGATAGCTCAACGTTACAACACAACAGGTGAGCTTGCATGGGAAAATGCTTGTATACTTCATTTTGGCATGAGCAGGTCGAGGGAAGTCATGACACCCCCACGCCATTCTCATTAGCTCTCATCTTCTCTCATGGGCAATACCAGTATCCAGAACAGCAGGCTCTGCAACAACCAGGAGAGGGAGGCGATCCAGAGGAGCCAAGTCGAGGGAGGGCTCCAACCGTGCCCCAACGCCCCCGCAGAGTCCAGGTGAGCTTAACATGTGCACAAGCATCTTCCAATGTAAACTCTTAGAACCTCTAACACATGGACTGCTGTCACCACAGGCATTCCAACCAGAAAGCGCATTGAGGCCATACAAATGGGGAAATGGCACTATATAAATAACAAATACAATACAATACAATCATTCAATTTCTTTTCAAATTTTAAAAAACCCAGGAGAGCGCACACCCACCGTGTGGATGGTCGAATGTCTCACAGTATGCTATCTTATTCCCCACATTTCTGGTGTCCCCACAGTGATGAAGTTGAGTCAAAGGTAGCACTGTGTCTGGTGCATCTAGTCTTGTGCAGGGTTCAAGGGCAATTCCAAGGGCAATCAGTTACAGCTTCTGTCATACCTATTGATGAGGAGTGTTCAGAAAAAGATTGTAAAGAGAATAAGAATGTACGCTGTACACAGAGTCCAGTTGAATTTGAAAGGGTCTATTGTTATGAACAATTAATGGGAGCAAGGGGCGAAGAGTTCCAAAGCTGGGGGAATGAGGGGATTTTTGAAAGAATGGGTGGCACAGATTAATGAGGAATGTGGAAAAGTCTGGAATCACTATTTGCAATGTTTGATGTGGCTCAAGGAGCCAGCGAGACCTGTTAAGATCCAGTTGCTTACACATTTTTCTCTGTATTTTACGGGCGATGGCACAGTGCCTGCTGGCACAAATGGCAACTGCAGTTGTACACTTTGCATAGCTTATTTGGCTGGAGGAACATTTCCATTACTTGATGTGTCCTGGTCTTATCAACGATTCTCTTACCGACAATTACCTCCAGCCTAGCGAGGTGTGTGCAGTCTCACTACACTGCACATGTCTGTTCTCATTGTGCCTGAAAAAACATTTGATACTTGCCAACCCAATGGCTAAAGCCACATCTGTGCCCATTGTATCCCTTATTTCATCAAATATGAAACATCTAATGACTCTGTCCGGATGTGAGAAAGTGTAATCTATGAATCAGACTAAGGTGTCGAACTACATATCTACAGCATCTACAGAAACCCTGATGAACATTCCTGAACAATATAGACTGTTTAGTAGAACTGAGATGGTATTTTCTTCTCTTTTGACCCCCAGTGTTCAATCTACTGCTAATGCGAAGTGGCTCCAGGTCACTCGCTATGATCTTTTATTCCTTGTTAACTCTTCAGCATCAGCTTTCAGTGCTATAAAGGAATAAATGCAGGCCTTGAGGCTCATAACTCTGCAAAACAGGTACACCCTCGACCTCCTGACCGCCATGGGGGGATGTTTGTCAGAAAATAGGGAGCACATGTTGCACCTTTGCGCCCCCTAATGACTCGGGGAATGCGACTCCGAAACAGACAATTGCTGCATTGCATAAACTTAGGGCGGTCATGGAGAAAGACACAGAAATTACAAATTAACATTGGTTGGACTCTCTTTTTTTGTGGGTGCCACATCACATAGGTACTCAGACTGATTTGGAAATGAAACCAGGGTTGGGTGAGACCCCAGGTACTGTCTTCTGTCCTCCATCAGATTGGAATGATTGTGTGGAGCAGTGGGTAGATTAAGGAAATGGTGGGGGGACGGGTTGGTTTTGTTCACCAGAGGAGTATGCCCATAATGGGACAAGCATGAGAGATGGTTGTAGGGTTTGGATTCCACGAGGAGATGTTGTAAAAAACCTAGGAAAGGATTTATTAGTTAATGAATTAACTAAAGGGGGGAATGTTGGGATGGTCGATGGTGGTCGAAAGGTGAAAGAAAGGTTTACATTGCATGCGCCATATTGGTGACTGGGGTATATGCATGTTAACACTGTGTTGCAATATGGTATGTACCTAGTATAGTTAATGAGAATGGGATGAATGTTACTATTGGTGTTATTTTGTGCATAGGTTGATACATTTTAGATATGCACACACATAGTAACAAAATGACAATCATGCAGTGAAGGTGTGAATACAATGTAGTTTTGTAACGTGCACGTAGCACCTAAAGATGTTAAGCAACAGGTTTTATATGCACATGCGAGAGGAGAAATCCATGGATTGGGAAGCCACTATTAGGGGATACAGTCATCCTGAACACACATACATGAATATATACATACTTTTTCTTAAGGGAGATGGGTTTGGGACATTTGGGGAACAGAGAGTGCATGGTGAATTCATGGGAAGGTTGTATACCCAGGTCCCTCATAGCTGAGGTTTGTGTAGGCTACAGGAGCCTGAGTTGGTGAGATGAACTTTGTATGACCTGGAGACTTGGTTGACCGGGTCAAAGGAAGGAGGAAGGCAGCCAACTTCATCTGACCAGCTATGATGATATCAAATTGTCATTCGAATTCAGGACAAAATGAAATGCTAGTGGGTCATCAGTTTATGATTGGGTGCTGTTGTGGATAAGGGATATAATCTTCATGAGAACACACAAGCTTGTTATTCAGTGACCAGGGAGGTTTGGCAACATGGCAGGTTCGACATGGAACCAGTTAATAAACCAGGTGCAAGAGGTGCTTAAGGGCAGAGGTGGCACATTTTCCAGCTCTTTCCCATCTTTTCTACATACAAGTATAATTTTAGGGTTTCTTTGATTTACCTCCATGATTATCGTTCCCTGAATATTTCACTACAATGCACCTATATTTCAGCTGTCCTATTGGAATCTGCCAATCACATCTTATAAATACATCAAACCAATAAACTTCCATTCCTGTTCAGTTACATACTATGTTCACCAAACAGTTCTATATGGCCTGATTACACACAAAAAACTTTTCTTTGAAAATGTTCTTTTTGCCCATTTATCTGTCTAGTATCTAGGTAATCTTCATTGTAAACTCAAGCCTGCTTTGAGTTTTGACTGCAATTTCCACACTCAAAATGGCCGCGATCATGCAATGTGTGTTGACAATCATCATGCACGCTCGACACGGACGTGATGACATTACAAACGCCAATTAAATAGCATATTTAAGCGCGCGGCTTGTGTTGCTATACTGTGCAACACCGGATTCGCCAAGGAAGAGGACAATTGCACCCTTTTCTCAGCCTTTGGATTTATAAGGATTTTCTTTTCTCTTACAAGGTAAGCGTGGCTCCCTAACTAGACATGGATACATTCCAACTTATTATCCTTCTTACTCCAAGGATAAATACTTTTTTGGAGTTAAACTAATATCCATACCCACAAATCAGTTATGTGGTTAACATTCCCCTTGTCACCTTCCTTTCAGGACAGTGAATTCCAAATACTTGAACCTGAAGGGCAGTTTATATTTTCTTTAAGAAAAACAATCACATTGTTCAAAGACCTATCCAGAACAACATCCATCACAAAGAATTGGTGAGTGTCATGATAACCCAAATATGACGTCTATTAAAGTAATGATTCTCATTAATCTACTGTAATTCAGAAGCTATCCACTGTTTACTTCCTTTCTTTACTTTTTTACATTTCTTTCTCAGATTGTTTTAACAAAGTTTGAAATGAATGTCAGTTGCCTAATTAATTGAATTTTTGTAGAAAAAAAGTTATTTTGTCTATTTTCTCATAGAAACTCTCCTGATGATCCCTTTTGATTATTAAGGGTGAAACACGTGTAGAGAGTATACACATACCTTGCGCAATAAAAATATATTGAAGAAACACTTTTTCATCAATCAGTGTGGTAATTACCATCATGGCTCTCACTAACAAAAATTGAAATTATTTGTTGGATTGGTGCAATTGGGATATGTACATCTCTATTGTACAGAGGTGGCAAATGGTTTATGGGTTTTAATTAGGTTCTCATGAAGATGACCAGGATGTGGCCAGAGGCAATGTGGGCTGATATGGCAGTCGCAACAGATTCGCGTGAAATGAGAAATACCAAGGACGCCAGTAAGTCTGGGTAGGTAAAATATTTATTGTCGGTTCAAAGGAAACTTGTTTATTTCTCTCCCTCCTAATATTGATGAAGTGTTCTTGTAAAAGTCATATGCATCACACCCGGGGTTAGAGGTCCCCAACAAATTGGAACTTGTAATAAATTAGTATTGTTGTAGGTGAATAAGTCATTATGTGCTAATTTCATGATCAACTATGGAAAGAGCCCAAAACAGTTTGTACTTGTAAATATGAGCTAATGTAAATGTATGTTGAAGGGGATGGTGGTTAGGTGAATGTGTCCAATCCAATAAGAGTGACGCACCTTAGGAGGATTAGATTTCCTTTTATAGGGTTACACAATCATATTTGGGGGGATGACTTTGTAACAAAATGTGTGGGAGTGTGTCAAATGTTGCAACAATGTAGGTAAAGTACAACTTGTGTGTGGTTTGAGGAGAATCGGGTTAGTTCAGTATCTAAGGGGCTGTCTAGCCCCTCCTGGCCATTTGTACACAATGACCTTGTTTTATTGACAAACACACATTCACTTCTTGAGAGGTGGGCTTATTTTCAGTAGAGAGGTCTGAGGTCAGCCCTGACAGTTTTCCCATTAAATGCTCATACACTCATAACATTTAAATTGTCTAGGTACTCAGATCATATGGCAACATTACTGCCTCACCTCGTAGACTACTTGCTTCTCTGCCCTTCCACTATAGTGCTTTTAAGTAGTTTCAAGGCACTCTTTGTACCGTAACCGTATCTAGTATAGCTATGAACTGTCTCCTTTTTCACCACCACCTAACTTGATCCCTTTATTTCACATCCATCTTCCAGTCTGCTGCTGGGGCATTTGGAACAGCCGCTGAGCGCTGTTGGCTTTTGCTACAATTTGAAATGAGGGCAAAATTGTTTCAAAAATAGATTATGCAGGGGCCTGAGATGGTTTTGCGGAAGCATAATCTAGGAGAGCGCCCTTCATTTAGACAATGAACAAAAACATGAGATAGAAAATAATTCCTGTTTAAAATAGTGGTGTATGTATGTTGTCTAGTTATGAATTTTAACTACAAGTCAATAAAACTACATTTAAATTGCAATTATTAAATTATTTTGGAGCAGGAGTGTAGTGTGCGGTAGCAATAGAGGAGCAACGTGGGGAAAGGGGTATTCGGGTGTTACACCCTGGGTGCAATACAGAAAATGTCCTGGTTCCAATAGTCCAGAGTTTCTCCTTTGCCTTTCCTTGTTTTAAACAGAACATTCTACCCCCATAAAGTGGAATACTCTAATAGCCATAATGCCTGCTTCCTTTGACCATTATCAGATGGTAATGTCCCTTTGGGGGCTGTTACACCTTGTAATGGGGCTGGTACAGGTAGGGAGTTTGGATCCTGCTCAGTCAGACCACGTCCCTACCACAAAGAATTCTGTCCCTTACCAGAAAGAAGTGGCAGATACCCTTGACCTCCCTGTGCGCCCTCTTGCTTCCGTTCTTTCTCTTTGTGCTCCACTTGCATGGAATTTTCTTCCCCCAGACATCCAAGAAACAGTCCACACGGATTTGTTCAAACACCAAACGAAAAGTCTTCCTCTGAGTTACGTGTCTGAACGTTCTCAAAGTCAATAAGCAAATTACACTCTGTAGTGGATACCATTAAACTGGTAACTGACATTTAACAGCAGTCAGTCATATGGCATACTGTAATCTGGGCACGCGTTACCTCATACATGCAAACATCCTGAACAGCATGCCAGGGAGATAGGAAAGATACACACATTACAACAAAGCATTAATTGTGGCCCAATGAAATGAAGGGCCACTTTCTGTGCTATGGTCAAACATTTCTACACTGTACACAAGCTTTTAGGCACAAGGATATTGTCAAGTGACTGAGGACACCGAGATGGAATGTCTTGTGATGATCGTAACAGAGACAACGGCAGAAAAGAACAAGTTACTTATCAACTGTAACGTTCTTTCGATTGATGTTCCTCCCACGTATTCCTCATCTTAGATATATCCTTACCTTCAGCTTTGCTGCTTCGGAAATTTTTTCTCTCTCCACCAGAGGGCGCTCCACTCGAGGCGACGGCGTCGATGTCCCTCGGCGGCATCCGTCGAGTGTCGACATCATCCGTAGTATAAATGCCTCGAGCGCGCCCGTTGGCCTCAGTTCTGTTTTTTCGTATCTGAGCCCATGTATTATAAACAAAGGCGTGCCTCTTATTGACCCAAGCCTTGAAAGAATTTAGAGTGTAAAAAAACGTAAACTGTACTGTGGGGTAGGATGGGAGGATCGATGAGGAATACGTGGGAAAAACATCCAATCGAAAGAACGTTACAGTTGGTAAGTAACTTGTTCTTCGAATGGATTGTGTCCTCCCATGTATTCCTCATCTTAGATAGACTCCCAAAGCGGTTTTTTATTGGAGGTGGGAGTACAGATGCCTTTTAGTCATGTACCGAATGTAGTACAGATTTGGCAAATAAACCTCCTTGAGATGTAGTTGAGTCCAAAGCATAATGTTTGATGAAAGTATGCATGGATGACCATGTGGCTGCTGCACAAATATCTTGCACAGGGACACCCCTCTTAAGTGCTGTTGAAGTTGCTATGCCCCTAGTTGAATGGGCTCTTAAGCCCTCAGGGGGATCTTTTCCGGCTAGCCTATAACACTCTGTTATGGCTAAAATTATCCATATTGATAATGTTTGTTTGGTTACGGCTAGTCCCAATTTACGGCCAGTCTATCCCACAAAATGTTGATCACACTGACGTATCTTTGACAATCTTGAGATGTAAAAGCTTAGAGCCCTTCTGGAATCTAGCCTATGCAGTCTTTCCTCTTCCTTACATGTGGGAGGAGGTGGGTAGAACGCAGGTAGAATTATTTTCTGTGACAGATGAAAGTCTGAAACTATTTTTGGCAGAAAAGATGGTTTAACTCGAAGGACAACTTTATCTTTATGAAAGATGGTGTGAGGAGGACCACTCGAAAGTGGCTGCAACTCACTCTGCGGGCTGATGTCAATGCAATTATAAGTATAGTTTTTAATGTAAGAAGCCTTAACGGACAAGAATGTAAAGGCTCAAAGGGTGCACATGTCAGAAATGTAAGTACCAAATTTAAATCGCACACAGGATCTTGAAAAGGTACTGGTGAAAAAACATTATTTAAACCTTTTAGAAATTGTATTATTAAGGGTATCTTAAAATAAGATCTTTCTTCTGATGAGCGTTTGAAGATAGATAGCGCTGCTACATATCATTTTATTGTCTTAACCTGGAGCCCCAGATTAGCTTAATGTAATAGAAAAGATAATACCATTGGAATGTCACATTCAAAAGGATCCACATTCTGATCCCTGCACCAGTTACTGAATTTATTCCAACGACACCGGTACCAAGATTTTGTTGCTGGCCTTCTGGCCGTAAGCAACACCTCCATAACATCATCCAGAATGTCCCAATCCTTGTATCTCAACCTCTCAGAAGCCATGCGTGAAGGTTGAGTATGTTGACCTCTGGATGGAGAACGTGACCTCCCTCTTGCGAGAGAAGATCCTCTCTTTTTGGAAGTCGTATTGGAGGGCAGATGGACATGTCGAGAAGGTCCAGGTACCACGTTCTCCTGGCCCAATCCGGGGCAATTAGGATCATGGTTTTCCTGAACTTTCTCAACCTCCTGATTACCTGAGGGATCACAGGGACTGGAGGGAACGCATATAGAAGAGGAAATTCCCACTCTACTACAAATGCGTCTCCTAGAACTCCTCTCGGGGGAAATTCCCTCGAGCAGTACAGTTCGCACTTCCTGTTGACAATGGTCACGAACGGATCCACTTGAGGGGTTCCCCAAAGGGTGAAGATCTCCATAAGGACTTCCTGAGCTATCTCCCACTCGTGAGAGACTGTGCTCTGCCTGCTCAGACCGTCCGCCGCTGTGTTTTGCTCTCCTGCTAGGTGAATGGCAGATAGAGAGATCCCTTCTTGTATTGCCCAGAACCAGAGCTGTATTGCCTCTCTGCACAGTGGCAGTGACCCTACTCCTCCTCTCTTGTTGAGGTAGTACATGGACACTGTGTTGTCCGTCATGATCAGGACATTCTTTCCCCGTACAGAGGGCAGGAATGCCTTCAGCGCTAGTCTGATCGCCCTCAGCTCCAAAAGGTTGATGTGTAGTCTGGACTCCGATGGAGACCAACGACCGCTGATTGTCAGATCGTTGGTGTGGGCTCCCCACCCCGTGAGCGAGGCATCCGTCACTACAGTGATCTCCGGCCATGGCTGCCAAAAAGATTGTCCCTTGAGGATGTGTTCTTTGCAAACCCACCATTGTAGGTCCTGAGGTACTCTGGTTGGGACTTGTAAGAGATCTGTCATTTCCCTTGAAAATTGGGACCATTGAGTTCTGAGGGCCCATTGAAGGGATCTCATCCTCAATCTGGCCTCTGGCACCAGAAAAATGCAGGATGACATGAGGCCGAGCAACCTGAGAAAATCGAAGGCCGGTAGATACTGGGCATTCTGGAATTTTGTCACCATCTGCAGAATGTGGTGAGCTCTCTCTTCGGGAGGCGAGGCTTGGCCGGAACGAGTATCCAAGACTGCTCCTATAAACTGGAGCTTCTGTGATGGTATCATGTTTGACTTTTTTAAATTCAGAGAAAACCCTAGTTTGTGAAGGAAGTGGCAAGTCTTGGATAGATGATCCTGGACTTGTTCTGGAGAACATGCCCTGATCATCCAATCGTCCAAATAGGGGTAGACATGAATCCCCCCTCTTCTGAGACTCGCTGCCACTACCGCCATCAACTTGGTGAAAACTCTTGGGGCGGAGGTCAACCCGAAAGGCAGAACTCGAAACTGATAGTGAGAGTTGCCAATCGCGAACCTCAGGTACTTTCTGTGCTTGAGATGGATTGGCACATGAAAGTAAGCATCCTGAAGGTCCAATGATACCAACCAGTCTTGATGTTGGAGAGCCTGAAGGATCTGAGAAAGAGTGACCATTTTGAACTTGTCGTTCCTGAGGAACTTGTTCAAGTTTCTCAAGTCCAAGATGGGTCTCAGTCCTCCGTTCTTCTTTAGAATGAGGAAATATGGGGAATAACAACCCTTGTTCCTCTCTGCTACAGGTACATGTTCTATTTCACCTTTCTGTAGCAGGGTTAAAATTTCCTGCAACAGGAGCAGGTCTGGATTTTTGGTAGAGTTGTATTCCGGTGGGTGATACTGAGGTTTCTTTAGAAAAGGAAGGTAGTAACTTTGGGATACTGTTTCCAGTGCCCAAACATCTGAAGTAATGCCCCGCCATTCTTTTAAATGCTGTGAGATCCTGCCTTCCACTGGGGTCTTGTGAGTCAATACCTCAGAGTGGTTTTGCGGCAGCTCCAGCAGCGGCTGAAGGGACAGATGCTGCTGCTGGGGCAGATCTAGCGCCTCTTCCTCGCCCCCGAGGAAATTTTCTTTGAACCCTTTGATTGGCCTGTCCCTTTCCTCTCCCAAATGAGGAGTAAAAACAAAAGGGACGACCCCTCCAGGAAGATGAACCTGTGTAGGGGCGTTGCTGAGGTTGTCGTATAGCGGCACTAAGTGACTTTGCCGCTGCCTTGGAGGTCTGCAGCTTCTCCAAACTTTCATCTGCCTTGCTGCCAAACAACCTCGAGCCATCAAATGGCATGTTAAGGAGTCTAGATTGAACATCTGGTGTAAAACCTGACTTCCTTAGCCACGCAAATCTGCGTAGCACTGCGCTAGACACCATGGACCTGCTGATACTGTCAGCAGTGTCCAAACCTGCTTGAAGGCATTCTCCCAAAGCCTCCTTACCATCCTTAATTATGGATAGGAAACCATCACGTTCCTCTCCTTCCGGGATGTGTTGAGCTGCCGCTGACATGCAGTCCCACAGAGTATAATTAAATCTAGCCAATGTACAAGATACATTGGTAGACTTCAGAGCCATGCTCCCTGATGTAAAGATCTTTTTGACCAAGTATCTATTTTCTTGTCATCCCTATCAGGAGGAATAGTGAGGTATGCAGCATTTTTTTGTTGATGTGGCTGCCTGAACTACCAGACTTCAGGAGAAGGATGTTTACTCAATTACTCTGGGTCAGAGTTACAAGGTCTGTAGTTTGCAACATATTTTTTATTTACTGCTGGACTAGATTCCGGTCTTTCCCAAGCAGCATTTACTCTCCTTTGCAGGGTAATATGAAAAGGAAGTATGGGGTCTGGTTGAGGACCTCCTGACAAAATATCTGTCATGTCATCATCCTGGTATACAGGTGCATTATTACCCCACCCCATAAACTCTGTTACTCTATTCATGAGTTTTCTGTAACCCAGATCAGCATGTTCTGCTAGATCTGGTCTCTCAAATTCATATTCAGGAGATGTGTCTATTCCACTTGCAGACTGCAAACATTCATACAAATCCTGCATTTTTGATTGAGGATTTATTAATTCCTCTGGAACATCTCTTGTCCCATATTTTACCCCTGCTGATGTAACCTCAGGTTCATCTTGTTCTTCATATTCTTCATTTTCTGATGACATTTCTCCATATAAAGATGACATAGTATGGAAAAAATCATGTCTGTTTTCAGGGTGAAATATTTTTTCAGGAATATGTTTCAACCCTGGTGTCGACGTCGACAGAAGCGTCGATGGCGTCGAAGTCGTGGTCGTTACCTTCGATGTTGTCGAGGTATTCTTCGATGTTTTGGAAGGCACTACAAATGGCGTGGGAGGAATCTTCGAGGCAGTCGATAAAATATTCAATGTGACTTTTTTCAGTTGGGTCGTCGACCCTTTATACTCGACAGCCTTCGACAGAGGCTTCGAAGTTGTTTTCGTCGAAGTCTTTAATGATTTATCGACATCGAAAGTCTTTTTCGTACAGTCTGTCTTTTTAGGTGTCTGGGAAGAGACCCTAGAAGACACCCTGGACAATTTCTTGTCGGACTTGTTAGTTTTAGACCTTCCTCTGTCACTTTTGTGACTAGAGGCATGACCTTCTACAGACATTTTTGAGGGGGTCTGGGCCGCGTTCTCAAAAATGTTCATCATGGACTCTCTAACTGCTTCCCACTTTTTAGGGGAGTCCTGGTTAGTTGGACAAGTAATAACTTCCTACGAAGTCGAGGAAGAAGAAGAAGAGGGAGATTGGTGTCGTCTCTTTTTTGCCTTTTTGGACGAAGAAGAAGAGGACTTCCTTGATCTACTCCTCGATCGTGATTTTTTATGGTGTTTTGCCGAAGACTCAGCCGAGTCTTTCTTCCCTCTCGAAGAAAACTTCGAGGATTCCTCCCCCACCGCCAGTTTACCTCGTCTTTCTTTCAAGGCCTTGTGGGTCATGGATTGGCACGAACCGCAGTCATCGATCCGATGTTCGGACCCGAGACACCAGAGGCAGTTACGGTGAGGGTCGGTCAGCGACATTTTTCTGCCGCACCTTAGACACTTCTTATACCCCGTTTTCGAGGTAGATGGGTTCGAGGAAGACGACATAATCGCTTAAGACTGAAGCGCCGTTTTATTTCGATCCGAAGCGAAGCTAACGGAAAAACGGAACTGAGGCCAACGGGCACGCTCGAGGCATTTATACTACAGATGACGTCGACACTCGACGGATGCCGCCGAGGGACATCGACGCCGTCGCCTCGAGTGGAGCGCCCTCTGGTGGAGAGAGAAAAAATTTCCGAAGCAGCAAAGCTGAAGGTAAGGATATATCTAAGATGAGGAATACGTGGGAGGACACAATCCATTTGAAAAACATTATATAACTGCAACTTGCGAAAATCAAACTCCTTAGTCCGAAATGGATGCTTATTCTACTGTAAATGTTTTTGTGAAATTTTTTTCTGCATTGTGAATTAAAGGTGTTTGAGAACAGACTTGCCTGACCCCCTGAAGTGTGGCTAAAATAAACCTTTCATGAGTCTAGCAATTATTGTATAGAATTCCAGAAAGACAAATGATTTGTTATTCCTATTCTTTCTTAATTAGGAGAGTCGATGCTCAAAGTGTTAGACTTCTGGAATCCCCTGTTGTTTAAGAGAGGCTGGAACAAGCAAGTCAGCCCCTCCAGAAACAAAGAGCCACATGGCGCGGGCCACAGCCCAAGAGCATCAATAAAGAATTATAAAACAAAAGATGAATTTTCTTTCTTTCTTTTTTAGGGGTAGCAAGGGAGACCACAGGGGTCGCAGGTGTGACCCCTGGCACCCCCCAAATGACATCCCTGCCTCCCTCTGCCTTGCCTCTCACTTCATCTGGCGGCACGCTACCACTTCACCCATCATGATCACATCCCGAGCACAGCTGGCTGTACCACCTACCTGCACTTAAAAAGGTCCAATGTTGGTTGTCCTTAAACTATGTATGTTCACTTATGTATTGTCCCTGGTGACTGTTTCATTCACTCCCCTCCACAACCTGGTCAAAATAACCCTCAAACTCACCGCATTGTAAGAAGCTTGCTGCTCCCCAATCAGATTTATTATCTATTGCACGTTCTTTTCTGATCAAAAGAGCATTCTTCCTCCTGCATATGAACAAATAACTATGACCCTGCTGGCTCCCTCCCATGCCCCCAGCCCGCCCCTTCCTGGCCCTGCTATTCACACACAAGGCCTCACCCGCCTAATCCTCGGTTCCTTCTCTCCTCCATAGGCGGGGCCCTGGCGTGCATGTGCCGTCGCGTGCTGATGGGGAGGCCCAATGGAACGGCAACAAACTTTCCCTGTGGCGAGAGCCACCGATGAAGTGAGTGGTGAGCGCTGTATACGGTGGGGCGCGCTAGCAGCAAAAGTCGAGGACGCTGAATTAAAATAGTAAAACAGACGATGGGCAGCGGCAAGTGGCTCTCCGAACCTGTGCCAGCGAGCAGCCGATGAGAGGGCGGCACCTGCTATCCCTGCAGCCTCGCACCATCCCCCAGAGCCTGGTCCTTTTCAGGAAGATGCAGGGTGTGGCGCCGTCGCCATGGTAACCCCAAGCAAGAGATGCTCCGGATGACAACGGAGGCTGCCTCCGAGCAGCGCAGGAGACGCTACAGAGAGGACCAAGCCAAACACGCTCTGTGCGGTGAGGGTTCGCACGGTGCCCCCCGCTGTCCCGGACCCCCTGTCACGTGAGCCGGAAGACGAGGATCGCTGAAAAGCCACGCGGCTCAACTTCCAGCTGCACGGGTGCCTGCGTGGGCTTTGGTGGCACCGTGCACTGTGGCTGCACGGCCAGCCCTGAGCCCTCGACCTTCGGCGCTTGAGAAAGTTCGGCGATCCGGGGCCGGAGAGTGTCTCAAGCAGAGCGTGGCGGTAAAGACCGACTCCACAGGACCGAGCGGGGGCGACATCTTCCAAAGGAGCCTGGCACTCGGAGAGCCGGGGTGCCACCTGCATGGTTGGCCTTAGGAGTTAAGCCAAGTCTACTTTCCGGATGCGTCGGAAAAGGATACACTGAAGCGCGGCAGGGCTCCAGTAGCGGACAGGACAGCCATCCTCTCCGGGGCACTTGGAATGTTTGCCCAATGACTGCACGGGTGACCACGGCGGTGGTGGTGGCGCTGCACCCATCTCATCAGGGCATCCACACAGAGCGGGACGGAGCAGACCGACCCTGAGCCTGTGAAGAGGAGCGGGACAAAGAGCCCAGCGCACCGCAGACACAACCCCGCTGTCAGGCCGGCATGGGCTAAAGCCACTGGCCACCAGAGGGGGCTAGAAGGTGCCTCGGCGCGGACCCTTCCATGCCCTGCTGGAGCCTGACTGCAGGAAGGGGCTGCCGCAGGCGCCCCCCGCCCGCACATTCTCAGGAGGATGGAGAGCAAGGTGGGGGGCCCTTAAAATGCCTGTGATGAGGGGACTGCTAGCTCCTCAGAACACCTTCCTGGACACCATCGCGACCAGGTTTGATGGGACACGTGAGTGAACAGTTTCTCCTATCTTGCGAGCGGCCCATTGACCCCCTCTCACGCGTCAATAAACACCCACACCACCCCCTCCCTCACCCTTCCCCCCCGTCCCCCCCACAGCACCCCTCTCTGTCTAACGACATACACTGACACGTTTCAGAGGAAGTCCTGCGGGTTAGTCTCTTGAGCTCTGGCGCTTGGTCACAGGATAACTGTCACAATAGGGCTTCATGAATAAGTAAATAGGCAATAGAAAACAGCAAGGTACGCAGCACACTTTCTAGTCACGGAGGTCACGCTTATGTACTAATCTCATTGAAGGAGGACAGCCCCCTGCCGCGGGCGCCACGCGCTGCCCACTCGACTGTGCATAAATGCCAACCACACCATTTTTTAAAATTTATTTATTTGGATTTGCAAAGCGCATTAACAGCGCATGGGCATCGAGGCGCTGCCGCAAGAGAGTGTCTTAGTTACAGGAAGGGTATTTTGCTCGTGGTTACAGTGAGTGTGTAGCCTAACAATGCGAACTTAGTAGGATGCATAGAAAGTTAGAGGCTTGGTATTCCATACAGTAGCAATGGAGGTTACATTGCATAGCGAGTGGAAGCATGCAGCCTAAGTAGAACAATGGGGCCAGTTAGGACTTGCTTATACAAACAGCATCGTTTTTATCGCTTTCTGGAAGACTGTGGGGGTCATTACGAGTCGGGCGGTAAGGGATACCGGGCACCAGTAAGGAGACCAGTGCCGGTAATCCCTTACCGCCCGATTCTGAGGTCCCTTGGAGGGAACCGTAAGGAACGTGTGATCTGACCACACGTCCCTTACGGGTCCCGCTAAGGGACCAGGGCGCTAATAACGGGCTTGCCATTTGGGAGCCTGTTATTAGCGCCCTCCCCATTCCCATTGAGCCCTATGGGGACTCAAATGGGAATGGGGAATGGTTTGTTCAATGGGGACTTACCGGTCCCGCCAGGGTCGGACTGCACCGGTAAGTCCCCATTGAACAAGACAGGTGCCGTACCCAGTATTGGAGGCAGCCATGGCACAAATAGCGCCGTGGCTACCTCCAATCTCGGAATGAGGCTCTATGTGTGACTGAATACTTCTAATATGGGGCGGTAGGGTGTTCCAATGGGTTGCGGCCATGACAGGGAAGCTAGAGCCCCCTGTGCGAATCCTGCAGGTCTTGGGGCTGGAGATTCAGTTGGTATAGGCCGTTCTTCTGGGTCTGGTTGTGATATGTTTGGCGATTCTTTAAGAAAGGTAGAGGGGGGCCGTGTTATGGATGCATTTATGCGTAAGGGCGAGAGTTTTGAAGACGATCCGCTCTTTGATAGGGAGCCAGTGAACCTGCTTCCTGGTCGCTGAAATGTGGTCCCTTTGGAAATGCCAGTGGCGGCCCTAAGAGATCGCAGGGGGCCTGAGACTAAGGCAACAAAGATGATGCACGTATTAAAAGCCCCCTAAGAGCGTGCACTTGATTACTCCCACCCCCTAAGGAGTACCTCAGCGAATGGTTCCTGGGAGCCCTACCAATTCCTCACTTGATTGGTTGGGAATAGTTTCTGCCTGGCACCTCTTTGCTCCAAAGAGCCACAATTGTAACGGTGGACTGTGGTGGTGTGGTAGGCGCATTATAAATGCCATGTCATATCATATTTTACCCTTGATCTCTAATCTTTAACCTTCTGCCCGTCTTACCTGGGTCCACCCACATACCAGCTTCTTTAATGCTTGTGATGGGAGCAATGCAGGCCAGATTTTCTGACTTCAGACAACCATGCGCTGCTGTTTGCACCTTGCTTGAATGTCACACACGCAGAAAAACAAGTTACTGGACACAGAGACACACTAAGTGAAATACCTGTGGCATGACTATGACATGGGCTGTGCCTGATCCTGTATTGGAAGAGAAAAGAAAACTAGTTTGGTGAAAGAGTCCCTTAATAGAGTAGACCAGGTTACAATTTCCTCAGTCTTTAAAGGCCCCAGAAAGGCAGACTTGCCTGGTTGTTTAGCGTCTAGTGGCTCTGCTATGTCTCTTGGCTGAGAATTACAGTACCCACCCTTCAGTAGCTGCGGCCTGCGCTGGCCCAGGTAGCGTGGTTATCTGTGAACTTTTATCTTTGCCCTCTGAACTTTTGCATTTCAGCCATACCTGTGTCCCCTGCAGCTTGTTAAGCTACTGCCCTGGTTCTTCTCTTCCAGGAGGTATGCCACAGATAGTAGGGTACAGGATCATGAGTAGGTCCTTGGCTCACCTGGGTGGAAGGTGGTCAAGGCCTGGCTTTTCAGAGGGGAGCAGGGTGGAAATGAGACAGGGTAACACAGTAGTTATCACTTTGAGTAAATTAGGATGCCTCACAGAGGTCTTATTTAAAATCTTAATATCTCATTTGTTTAGAGATGCACCCGAAAATATGCACACTGCAAGGCAGCACCCATGCACTGCAAGCACGAGGTTCGTAGGCTGAAGAAGTCCTTACACACAAACTGCAAGGAGAGGACCCTCCAGGGGGCTGGTGCATGCAAGGTCCCTGATGATGACCCAAAAATGTGCATGCAGTCATCGCACTTAGCTGCAGGAGCCGGCTGGGCCTGAAGGCTTTAGTTGTTCCATCTAGAGGCGTGCTTAATGCCGAGGTGGTGCTAGAGTCCCAGGCAAGTGTTTGTCAATGCTTGGGATAGGAGAGGTTAATGCAGTTCTTTTAGTTAAGTCTTGGATCTGCAGCCTGCATCTCTTCATGTGTTCTGACTTCTACTCCCATGATAACTTGCCACACTGACTGTGCTTGGCAGCACTAAAACACCAGTAGAGCCAGAGGTTGCAGTCCCTTGGGTTGAACTATGAGGCCCTGATTCATGGAATTATTTGTGTGTAAAACTGGGATTTGCATGCCATTCTCCCTACAAATCCCTGTTAGAGGAATGTGCGCAGAAATCCTGCAAGGGATACACGCAGAGAAGGACACTGTGCCAGCATGCGTGCATATAAAAAAATGCGCGCCCCGCGTATTCCTGAATTGTTCGCTCAAAGCAGGGGTGGACTGGCCTATAGCGAACTCTTGAAATTTCCTGGTAGGCCCCTGCTCCCTGGGCCTCTTTTGTATCGTATTTCCAAATGTTCTAATAGGAAAAAGGTTGGCCTTGTTGAAAAATTGTGATATGAGGCCACTTTGAGAATTATTTCCAGGGCCTCTTTTGTTTCCCAGTCCACCCCTGGCGCAAAGTAATCATATTCGCAAGTCACGGCCAAACTCCCCCGACATGTCCACACGCAAAGCATAAACAGCCAGATCAACCACCTTTGCACGCTCCCCTGGGTGCGAATACACGCACCCTTCAAACAGTTTGTGGGGTTTCCCCCAAGCAGGCCTGCATCTCGGGGACCCTGCACATGGTGCCCCGTAACTGTTCTGGCACGCCAAACAACCTGCATATGAAAACTCGTAACTCGGTCTAAACTCGACGAAATTTGCATGCGGTGCACCCCACTACAATGCTTACGTGCACCCCTAAGTAAGTTCGGAACCTTGGTTGCATACACGCACCCCGAAATCCGACATGCAATGCCACCTCTGTGCTGCTGATCCTATGCACAAGTGTACTTACGCTTTCACTTGGGTGGCGGATCGTATGAGGGATTTGCGTGGGCATTTCCCGGCCGAGAGGTTGCACGATCGAATCCATGAATATGTCTCGTGCCGCGCAATTGTGGGCGTCCGAGCGACTGCCTCCAGGCCATCCCTCTGAACGCCCACTTTTTCGCAAGTTCTTCCCCATTTCTGGTGTTCCGTCCCCTTCCCAGCCCTCTGCACAAGCCACGCCCATGCTGGGCGTGGAGTCTCGTGCAAGACCCTCGACGGCTCGCAGAGACATGCTGAGCCAGTGTGAACTCCACGCAAGTCCAGGAAAAGTACTGCGCATTCGATTACATGAATCGACTAACAGGGATTTGCGCGCAGAATGGCGTGCAAGTGCCATATTTTTTTGCACAATTAATTCCATGAATCTTTTATACTGCGCACATGCCCACCATAGTGGTTTTATAGCGCTGTGCCGTGTGCAAATAATGGTGTGTTATGCCCCTTGCAGGGAGGAACTTGACAATGGTCAGTGGGGTGAAAGGAAAATGGGGAGTAGATGAGAGTAATGGGGTTAACAGGCATAGAAAAGAAACAAACAAACTGAAGGATAATGGCAAAAGGGATTAAAGGAAATATTTGCATGATAGTGGTTGTGGAGGTGCCTGTGCGGTCTGTGGTAATTGGATCGCATGGAAGATGATCAAGAAAATAGTTAAAATAGCCACCAAAGAAGGCCATTTTTAGTATCATGCAGGAGTGGGGTTCTGTGACGTATCGCCACAGGCCAGTTTGCAGAAGCCCACCTGCCTGGGCTTGCATTCAGCCTTGTAACAACGCCTCATGCCGCTGTGCTGCTCCTCCTGCAAGTCCTTCAGTGTGGGGGACATGACATCAACCCCACCATATCGCCAGCCCCCATGTCAGCATGGGGTACCCTCCCACCCCCCGCAAACACTTGTCCATCATCTTGGTCACCCCCTATAAGTGCAAAGCACACTCCAGAAACTCACATTTGATTTTTCCTCACATGCATACCGTGGACCCCATAACTACCACGCGGCACCTGCCGCATACCGCTCGGCATTACCATCAACTGCCACCTCGTTCCCACTGCTCCCACCCCCTGCTCCCACACTCTGCATGCAGAAATATTGGAAGGGCGGTATGTGGGGATGGACATTTAGGAAAAGCAGTCTGTCCAAGTGGGGGTGTACTGGAGTCAGTCAGGGCGTGTTTGTGAGATGGCATCGAGGCGTGCCAAGTGTCCTCTTGCTGTGTGGAGGCTTCTTTGTCAAATAAGGTTGTTGAACGCTCCTCCTGATTAACTAGTGAGTAATCAGGGGCTGCCAAGAGCCAGTCCCAAGATTTGGCCGTGTCCAGGCGAGTGCGGGGAACACAAACGTTAGGGAGGAAGGTGAAGAGGGAGACATGTCAGACGCCCAGTGCCAAACCTGCTTGGCCACCCGACGAAGAATGAGGCGGACTGCGAAATCTGCTTGTCCACAAGATCAGTAATGCGACTGATCCCTGTTTTGATATGAGATTCAAAGGTATGTAGTAATTGTGAGTAGATTATAAATCCATACTTTAGCTTAACCAACGGTTCCCTGTTCAAAATGTTAGTATAGCCGCAGGGGGCGTCTACTTTAAAAATGTACCCCCACCCCTGTCAAGGATAATGTGATTGGAACCCAGCAGGGCAGATCACGAAAATGCCTAAGAGGTTCCTGATGGAAAAGATGAAAGAAGCAACATAGGCATTCTGTAGGATATGTCACATTTTCCCCTGCAAGTGCTCATGGAAGGTGAAGCAAGACCCTGTGCATGCCGGGGTGCAAGGCCACAGGAGGTATCGATGCTTTGTACTATCTGAATGGTAGGAGTCACCAACAAAATGTCCTCTAAAGAAATAATATATAAATATGTATTGGAATGGCACTCAGCCAGCAAAACAAAAGAGGTGATGGCTGGAAGGTTTGGAATTAATCTTAACCTCTGGCATTGCTCTGGGCAACCCTCCAGACCATCGTTCTTCACCTGCCAAGCCATTACAAAAGGGGAAAGACCATATGCAAATCAGGCTTGGTCCCACTCCAAACGGGCCGTCCTGTAATGGCTTGGCAGGCTAAAGAGCAGGGGTCAGGTGGGTTGCACAGAGCAATGCCAGAAGTTAGGATTCATTCCAAACCTTCCAGCCATCACCTCTTTTGTTTTGCCTTAGTCACCCCGAGTGTGACGGGTATACCCAGACGTGGGACCCAAGCCTTCTGGGCCTAGTAGAGACCCAAGTTACTCCTCACTAATGACGCTGAAACATGTCTGGGGATGCTTGTGGTCTTGTGCAGAAGGGATGTGCATTAGCAGTTTGGGCTGGACTGCCCCATTTGGGGTGGGACCAAGCATCATTTGCATTTAACGGAGGATAGCACAGGGGCAACGTGCTGGTCTTGGAAGAGAGACCACGCAGAGCAACAGAGGCTCGAATCCCAGATCCACGCTTAGAAACCCAATTTCGGTATAAAGCACGTTATGAAAAAAACAATTAAATTCATTTGGTCTTTCGCCTTCTGTAATGGCTTGGCAGGTTGAAGAACGGCGGTCCGGAGGGCTGCCCAGAGCAATGCCAGAGGTTAGGATTAATTCCAAACTGTCCAGTTATTACTTCTTTTGTTTTACATGGAACTCAGCCATCCAACATTGGGTGCCGACCTACGTTGGAGCGTGCAGTATGTGTATATTCATCCATCTTTGGGCTCTTTCAAACAGTATTTTCTTATTGTATAAGCGCCTAAAATGAAAACAATACATGAATAAATAAATAGGTACATCTATCCAAAGGGCAACTGAATGCAGTTGAGGGCTCTCCATTTGAGCACTCCTCAATTCTTTACATGCATACTACATGCACGTCGTTTAATCATTACATGTTAACGGTACCTTACTTTACATGAAACTTTGATAAAAATCACGATAAACAGTACATTACATGCACTAGGTGCTTATGAAATTCATACTATATGGCATGGCCCTATTTTGATTGAGGCTCTGCAGACCCTAGTTTGAAACACACATGACAAATAGCTCATCACACACCAAGAGAGGGAACTCATCTCTGACCGCAACCCCACAACCACTGGCAAACAAAAGTCATTGGCAGAAACCAGCAGCACATCCGCACCACACCAGCAGTTCCGGTGCTGGGGGTGGGCACTGCATGCTCCACCGTGTTATCGAACGTGCCATATCCAGACTGCGCATGGCGTGGCAGCCTGCCAATGAAGAAGGGATGCGGCAACCAAAGGCTGAGCAAGCAGTGTGCACACACCTGTTCCTCCACCCCCAGAGTAAACCGCCCACAGCGGAGAGCGTCGCAACACCCCACACGCACCCTCAAAGGCTTATATAGCGAAAGGGACACGTTCAGGCTGGTGCGATGCATTGTACCACAGATGAAAAAAAACATCCACCGTGTAATTCAATCCAAACCCGCAGGCGGCACATTACGGCTAAAGAACCACCAGAATCTTGATAGTACAAGTCAGGTTAAAATGCTACGCACTTAGACGTCAGGTGATACTTTTACACACGCGTGAGGTGATCTGTAAGTATGGTGGCCCTGCATGAGTGGAAATCAATCTCAATACCCTAGCGAGTGCCATGGAAGCAGGGTCTTCCCACAATGAAGTGGACATCTGTTCAGGCAATATTGCAGTGATAAGAAGGTATATAAAAAAAAGTTATATGTTACCCTGGGATGGTATGCAGCACACTGTGTGCAAGACAGGCGTTGGCGGTCACAAACCAAAGCACTTGACTTGACGTATAGCATTACATGACGTCCAAAACTCGCCCCTTACCTGTCTCCGGTGTCCCCGCTGCCACTGTGTTCAGAGACCGCCCTGGCTGTGCCTCACTGGGAAAAGGGGTGGTCAGGAAGGGGAAGTGGTAACCAAGGGGAAGACCCAACCCCATAGGAAGAAACACTAGGCTGAAGTATATACACGGGGGACCACCAATAGACAGGCAACTATGATAGAGGTGCAGTCTCTGTTAGCGGCAGGGTGATGCTAGAAATGCCGGCTAAGGTACACCAGCTGTTCTGGAGGAGAAGAATCCACTGACGGGCCCATAGATCAGTGCTCATCCTCTAGAACCAGTAAGACAAGATAGCTGCACCATGTGAGGACAGGGGGTGCAGGATTCACTTACTCCAACACGACTCAATAATGAGGACTCAGTGGTTTGGCAAAGGGAAGTCTGTTTAATGACAAGTACATCAAACAGAGAAGCAGTTGGGAATCAGCATAAAGGCGATCACCTGTCTCGCTTCTGTCGGACAACAACTCTTATAGGCAATATTTGTCATCATTGACGTCTAATTCTACAAAACTCGACATGCAATATAATTGGTTAGGAAAGGTAACTTAAGTATAGGTGCTATATCTGTATATGATAATAGAGCATGCGGATTGGATAATTCATATCGGGTGGGCGTCTATGCCCATCCCACTACATCACGTGTGATTGACGTCACTACAAGTACGACGTCCCATTGGTTCTACGATATATAGGACCCTAGATAACTTGGTCCATTGTGAATGGGCAGGTTACACCCCTAGACATAAATCCCCATTTTAATTAGGAGCATGCAGAATGGACACCCAGGTGCATGGTGCCCCAAGTTTCACCCTGCCTCTCTTCCATCAATCAGTATCTTAGGGCTATGTGTCAATTAGTTGGCTGGGTACGGCCTCGAAACTGTAGCCTCTTATCAGGAAAAGTTATGGCATTCCCGGTTCCTGGATGACATCAGGCGGTGGTACTTCTTCGCGCCTGGCTGGTCACGTGTTGGTTCACCATGAATCTGCTTCAGTTTCCAGATTTTCATGCATTTAATTCTTCTTTAGCCTCGCCACCTGCCTGGGCACCCCATTCCCCTTATCTTGACCTTCACGGTACAGGCTGGTATGCTCTGATGTTTGAGTCTTGTTAGCTGTAGCTCTCCTCCCTTCCTCTGTATGACCTCGATTTCCTAGGCATGAGCGGCTCTTTGTTGAGTTTCATTTCCGCTCCTTCTCTTGCCTCGGGCTGGGTTATGAAACTTGGCCTGTCAGGCCTCTGGTAGCCTGGGTACACTTCTGCTTTTACAAAATGGAGTCGTACTTGTATAATGTGTCTTATTGAGGTAGCTATATAGTTGGCGCTTGCCGCTCTTATTCTTCTACTAAGCATTGCAAGCCGTATCGATTTCTCAGCTTCTTGCGTTCCAAGCCTATTTACACATATTAGCTGGTTCGGTTCTTCCATCTGGTTTCACAGCTATGTTTCCTTACGTTTTGTCATTGTCTCTTCTCTGTGTCCATTACATCTATTTTCGTAGTTACTCGCACTGGCGTGCTTGTCTTCGATAGCCGCTTTTGTTCATTCACGAGTCTGTTCGGGCCTTGTGTCATTTCCACTGGCCTTCCATTAGGGCTCTTTGGGCCTTTTCATGGACCGTCTGTAGGTACTCTTCGTTTCGTATCAGCGGCTGGTATGGCTGCCTTATAGGGTACTGTGCTGCCCAGGGTTGTCTGGTTATGGGCGCTTCAATAGGTATGGATCTCCTGATGTACACTGGGCAGAGTCCCAGTGCAGCTCTTTGTTGGTTCATTTGCTCCTTATGCGTCACATGTGTTGGCAAGTTCGCTCCTGGTACCTTGAAATGAGGGGATGGGGTGCAGGCCATGTCTGGGACCTCCTCTACACTCCCCCGTCTGGTCGGTTCATCGACCACTTCTGCATCCTCTTTTGTATTTTGTTTTTTGATTCTTCAGTGTCATGTTCATCGTCTTCAAGGTTTGTACATGATGGTGTGAATGTGTGAGTCTTTGGAGTCCATATTTTTATCACTCCTTTCAAACTCCCTGCTGTTTTCACATGTTCATCTTTGTTCCAGGTCATTAGCTGGCATTGTCCATTTGGGCTGCAGTAGATCCATTTACCTTCATACCTTCTTTGTTTCTTAGGGTATGTGAACTTTGTTCCTTCTGGCGCAAATTTGCTGGCCTTCACAAAGTCTCTTATTTCTTCATCAGTCAGGTCTCTGGGGTTCCATCCTTGTTCGATATCAACCATTACTTTCATCCCTATGGCTTTCTTTGCAGTTTTCTGGCACTGTATAATGATTATCTTGACAACACAGGATCCTAGCAATACCATTGCTAGTAGGGCTCCCAGAAACTTAAATATATCTGCCATCCATTGTGGGACCCACGAGAATAGGTCTCCAAACCAGCTGTCACCACCCACTTCATCACTTTCATCGATCATCTGGTTTTTTCAAGTTTGTCAACATACTTATGGCCTCTGTTAGGGTTCCGTTTTCTTCATCGTGTGATGGTACAAATGTGCAACATGATTCTCCAATTTTTGCACAAACACCTCCATCCATTGCTGTGATCATGTCAAGTACATATCTGGTTTGGAGGGTCATCAGTCTGATTGCTCTCAGCTCTTCTTTGATCGCGTTAAATCCTTTTATAGTGGTATTGATGGTCTGCAATAACTCCCATCTGGTTATCTGCAACCATTTAGCATTCACTCCAATTTGGACGTGTGGCAAGAGCAACGTGGTGAATATTGTTGAGGTGAGGCTGAACAGCCTGTGTTCGTGTGGGATTGTATGGAATGCCTCTTCTGATTTGGCAGAAAAGTAATTTTCTCTCTTCATCCTGGATACCAGTTCCACAGATCTCCTTCTCCTTAGATGAGCATCAGCTTTTGGGAAACTGCCCAAATTCAGGTCATTCTAAGGGATCACTAGCATGGGAACGTGGACGTTCACCAGTGTGCATATGCCTCCCCAGTTTTTCGGCAGTCTTATGTATGCCTTGGATCCACACGCCCAGTAATGGTCCATGATGACTGCGGTACCTTGTGTCATTCCTGGAGCTTCAAAGATTCTACCGCAGTTTACATTCTCTCCCATCTTCCTCGTGCCATTACTTCTGAAGCATAGTTTCGGGCTTTCCAGCGGTACTATTTGCAGGGGTCCTCCTCTATCTTCGACCCATGTTAGCAGCCTTACCAGTTTTGGCCATAGAGGTTTGCATAATCTCTGCAAATTCTCTACTGCTTCTTTGTAGGCTCCAATGACCATCCAGGCTCGGCAGATTACTACTCCTTCTTCCCATCCATTTGGGGAAACCACTGTTCCCCAGATCTGCATTTGGCCTCTATTCTTCCAGATTTGTGCCTCTTCTGCAGTGTTTCCTTGAATGTTCAGTCTCCAGTTTGTCACCCATCGTGTTCCTGATCCTTTGACGCCAGGATTCTCGTATCGGATCACGTGATTCCTTGTGTGAGCCCTGTTTCTTGTCTTAATGTCCTGGACGTAGCCGTCTTCATCCGGGTAGTTGTTTTCGTTGGCCCATATCAACGAGGCGTCTCTCCCCATAAATTGTCCTCTGGTGTTGCACATTGCTACATGTGACATACAGTGTGCTGTCTGTACATCAATTTCTACAGCCACAAAGATCTTTGATTTTCCCATACAGTATGGTAGGAGTGCACAGACGAGAAGCATTTTCCTTCTGACTGCCTTCGTCCTACTTCCTTCATGTGCTGGTACCATATGTTGTTTCCGAGATGGGCTGTGCTGTCCAGGTAGTCGTTAAGTTCATTGTTATCTTCATATGGGCTTCTCTTAATCCTCAATGTCCCTTTGTAGTTAGCTATAACCACATCTCTAAATGCGTCTCTATGACTCTTTCTTATTGGAGGATTCTCGGGCATGCTTGTTAGCGAAGCAGGTTTTATTACCTGTATCGCTGTGGTAGGAGAATGTTTTTCGTTTCCTTTCCTTTCCTTTTGTAATGTTTCATCGAGGTTCTCCGGTCGCCATTGGCTCACCAACTCCCCATCGTGTGGCTGTGTCGTAGATCTGGTGCTTGTTTGCAGTGTTCGAGCTGACGTGCTTGTCGTTATAGTCTCTGCAGTTCTATGTTTCAGCTCCTCATGCAGTTTCTTAGGTCTGACTATGAGTGGGAACAAATGATCTATCAGCATTTGTTTTTTTCTCTGTGAGTTCCTTTGTGGCTACTTCTGTTCTTTCGAGGGATTTTGCTATGCCCTCTCTCTTGGGTTTCTCACTTGACTTCTCTTGGTCACTTCCGCTATTTTCTGGAACCGATTGCTCGGCAGGCTGTCTCCCCTTCTCTGCAGCCTTCGTTGGAGGCCCTGTAGCCATTGACACTTGCCCTTGTCTGTGTGCATCCTGTGAGTGGGTGCGTGCAGTGGTCAGAGCTGTGTTTTCATTAGTTCCGTGCTGACCCTGTCTCCAGCTTTTCTCGTCATTTGTTACATCAAGTGTGTCTGAATCACCACTAATTATATTTAATTTTAGTTCGTTAACTTTACCATCAGGTTTTCTTGGAACTGGAATAACTATATAGGGTCTGGGTGCTTTCGTAGGACCCAGACGTACATTATCTGGAGGATGCACTGAAATTGGGACACTCCGTGCACCAATAAAGAAAGCAGTTCTGATTGTTAATGACAGAAAAACAATAATAATAACTGTACATATGCACATTATCGTTCGGAACGACAGTTTGCAACATTTTCTTCCGGGGAAGTGGGGGCACCCTTCTGCTGGGGGTAAAACCAAGTTACTGTTCTGGGCCCCCATTTCGAGTGAGTTCATAGTCAGTTATTTATTCCTTCTCTTGCTCTGATCTCGTAGTTCGAGAGTTCAGTACCTTTAAAGTGACAAGTGCCTTCCAAATGTCCCCCCTCTTGTGGGTGATGACGATAGTCTCTGGGTATGCAGTTCAGTTCCTGTGCTAGACTATGGAAAAAGGTTAGGCTAGCAGCTTTGATACATCACATTCATATTGCGAATCTATAGTAGGTAAGGTCCCAATGCACTCCTCGAATTTGCTTTGGTCCTGAGGACATGCTGGACCCTGTTCAATGCGAAGGAATGAAAAGATGGAACTGCTAAAAATCACACAAAAATAGAATGTCGTAAAAATAAAAATAAAAATAAGAGTAAAAGTGAACATGGGAAAAATACGAAAAACTTAAAAAACACCTGAAAAACAAAGGAAAAATTAGGTTGGTGTGGATCTCGTTTCTGCTCTTCTCGATCTGTCCTTTGGTGGAAAAATAAGGCACTATGTTTCTTTCTCTCGGTTTGCCCCACGCCAGAAAATTGAAGAACTGTCTCTTTGTCCTTGATCTGTCCCACCGAAAAAACAATGAAGCACTGTCTCTCTGTTTCCATGATCTTTCCCCCGGCGGAAAGTTTCACTGGGACCTCCTATTCATAAGGCTCTCCTCAGCATTTGATGGACATAATTACTTCTTAGTTGCGCTATGATGGCTCGCAGGAGCATATTCAGTTGTGCGTTCTTTACTGGGTCTCTGAGAAATGCAAGCACGTCAACATTGTTGGGTCTCCCCACTAGCCTAGGAAAGTCCTCGATGATGTGAAAGAAGACATGGTATGCATAACTACTGTCTTCTGAGGATAGGGACATTTGCTCTTTTTTGCTGTGTCCTGATCACAAGCTTTTCTTTTGGTTCGCACAGTCTTTGCACTTTCCTGTTGCGTGAATTACCACAAGGTGATTTAATTTAGTCCACAGCTGATTCAATTTAGCTAGATTTCTTAGGTCTCTGATGAAAGTGCATGCATCAGTTGTTCTCCCGACAAGTCCTGGGCATTTCTCGATTATTTGGAAGAGCAAATTAAATGTGAGTTCATCAATGTCTACTGGTGGTGGAAGCATTTGTGACCTTTTCGATGTGCTCGGGTAGCTCGATGAAGGCTTCCGTGATAACAGTCAGTAGTTGCCGGATTACCCTTTTGTTGGCAGGATCAAGAATAAAGTCTGTGACGCTGGTCTCTCGCCCTATTAGCGATGGGTAGGACAGCACCACTAGTTGAAAGTATGTAAGCACATCCCACTTGAGGCTTCTGCTAGGAGATACCATGAATTCTTCGAACAAAGTCTTGATAGTGGTTGCTTCAGGATACTGTGTTATGCTTTCAGAGAATAGTTTAATTGCAGTCTATCAGAGTCTGGATTCTTTGTACTACTTGGGCATGACGTGCTTTCAGAAGTTCGTTCTATCAATGTTGTTGTGGCTTTGGATGTGCTTCTCTTTACCCCGCAACTAGGATGTGCAGAGTGTTCGTTTTATGTCTTTTATCACCTTTTCATTTATTTGAGAAAATGTCTCGTTTAACTCACAATTTAAGATTGAGTTCTTTTTGCCTTCATTTTGTTGCTCATGCGTCCTTCTTCCTTGCCATGGATCTTGTCTGCACGTGCGGAGGTTCTTCCCCGTTGTCTGTGGTTTCTTTGCTGTTAGGTGCAGCAGGAGGGCTCTCCTCTATATACGGTTTAATGTCATTTATGAAGATCCTGCTTTAGCACATTCTGTTTTATTTTGTGCTGCGCTGCACCCTTTTCTTCATCGCTGCAGCTGGCCTAAAATGACAGAGACGCTGGATGTCATACAGTTCAGATACTCCTGCATCTCTGTTCCCAAAACCTCTTTTGTTGGCTGGGCATCACATCTAGCTCTATCTCGGGGGGTAAGAGGGGTCCTCATCCTTCTGCCAGTCACTATCTCATGCGGCGTAAGATGATGGTCGGAGCCTGGTTGGTTCCGAAGTGCATACAATGCCAGTGGTAGACAGTGCAACCATCCCTTTTTTAATGTGAGCTTCAACTTGGCTATCCTCTCTTTTAACAGGCCGTTGAGTCGCTCACATATGCCATTCCCCTCCGGATGATACGCCGACGAGAACTTGTACTTTATACCAAGCAACAAGCTTTTCTGTTCAAAAACTGAGTTTACAAAGTGGGCCCCATTATCTGACCTCATTACCTCACACACCCCCCATCTAGGGAAAACTTCCCTCACCAAAAACTTTGCAGCACAGGTAGCGTCTGGGTGTGTACAGAGACCTGCTTCTATCCATCTAGAGAATGGACACACCACCACAATTAAATACCTGTACCCGTTGCACACTTGAATCATGTCGACGTAGTCGATATGCAAGTGCTGGAATGGGCTATTTGGCCGGGGGATAACTCCTCTCATTACTTTTAATGTGTGCCCAGCGGTGAACTGCTGGCAGATTATGCAGTTCATCATGAAGAATGCAACATGCTCCGCCAAATTCGGTGTAAACCAGTCTTCTGCGAGCGTTGCAGCGATACTTTCTTTAGACATGTGTATAGGGTAATGTAGTTGTTCCAATGCTACCTTCAGTAGGGCGACAGGCATCACTGGTTTACCAGTGCTGTCTTGTGTCCACAACCCGTCAGAGGGGTTTAAGGAACACCCTCGACGCTTCCACAAATTGTTCTCCTCCTGAGGTGCCTCCCCTTGGAGTTCCATTAATTGTGTCTGCCCATGTTACCATAGGCCTCGGGTGTGGCTTGTGCTATCATCATCCGCTCATGGGAACATGCCACCTCCACGTCCATGATTGTTTCATTTTTGGACGCCATGCGCTTGGCTTCTTTGTCCGCTTCATGGTTCCCACGTGACACGAAATCTGTCCCGTTGGTGTGGGCAGCGCATTTCACTACCGCTATGCCCACTGGGAGCTGTAGTGCTTTTATCAACCTGTCCAATAATGCTGCGTGTTGCACTGGTGTGCCGTCCGCTCAGAGGTAGCCCCTCCTTTTCCAGCACGCTAGACCTGCATGCACTGTGGACGTCACATAGGCGGAGTCACTGTACACAGTTACTTCCTGGTCTGCATGATTCTCAACGGCGAGTATCAGCACCAATAGTTCTGCAGCTTGTGCCGAATAATGAGATGGTATTCGTGCACTAAGGAGTACTCGAAACTCTCCATTTGCTAGGTGTTTTACCACAGCCATGCCTGTATACCTTTGTCCATCTTCTTGGTCGATTCTTGAAGACCCGTCAATAAAGACGATCTCTCCACCTGCCAGGGCATTTTCCTTTACCCTGGGGATTTCATCATAGAATTCCTCATAATTCGCACAGTCATGCATAGGTTCTCCCTCTGTGACTGGCTTGGCTATGAACGTAGCTGGGTTTACTTTTTTACAGCTAACTATCTTGATCGATGGGTTAGAGATAATCACCTCATAGGCGGATGCTCTCTGCGAAGTCAGCGTGCCCTTTGGTTTTTCTAGTATGGCGAATAATGAGTCTCAACGTATAATGTCATGGAGCACCCCATCATAATGGCTGACGCCTTCTTGATGGCGAACGCGGCGGCAGCTAGATTTTGTTCGCATGGAAAGTGGCCCTGCATGACCGGGTCCAAATTCCTGCTGTAATATGCTAGGGGCTTGTACCCCAGTGAGGTTCGCTGCGCGAGCACTGCCGTCATAAAATTGCCATCGGTATGAGAGAACAGGTAGAATTCCTCTGCATAATTAAGAATCCCGAGAACTGGGGCCTTAAAAATTGCCCCTTGAGTTCTGCAAACCCCTTTTCCATTGCCTCGGTCCTTTCGATTTTTTCCCTTGTCGCCTGGGCCTTCTTTAGGGCCTGGAGCAAGGGCTTGGTGTATGAGCTATAGTCGAAGACCCATGCTCTGACATAATTGCACAGGCCTAAGAAACTTTGCATTTGTTTTATCGTGAGAGGTTTAGCCATATTCATGATAGCTTCAGCCCTTTCTGGGGTTACCTTTTTCCCTTCGTGTGAGATTAGCTGGCCTATGTACAGCACCTCTCGCTGACAGTATTTTAACTTTTCCTTATCAACGTTGTATCCTTTTTCAGCCAGAATAGTCAATAACTGGACAGAGTCGCGCCTGCATTGTTCTTCAGTGATGCTGCAGATCAGAATGTCATCCACATACTGCAAAACAACACTGTCCACTGCAATATTGCTTAGGTCCATCTGCAGGACTCTGTTGAAAATGGATGGAGACTCACAGTACCCCTGTGGCAACCTCGTACTTTTCAGGCGCATTTGTCTGAAAGTAAATGACGTCAGGTCTTGAGAGTCACTGTGCAACAGGATTGAGAAGAACGCATTTTTCAAATCGATCACCGTGAAATATTTTGCCTCAGTGGGTATGTTGCACAGAATTGTGGATGGATTAGGGACTAGAGGGAATTCGGCTTCAACTATATCATTTAATGCCCGTAAATCTTGGATTAAACGCCAAGACCCTCCCTTTGATTTATTGACAGGATAAATCACTGTGTTGCAAGGTGATTCTGACGTCACTAGAATTCCCTGTTCCATCATGGCGGAAATTGTCTTCGCGATTCCTTCATCTGCCTCTCTAGACATAGGATATTATCGTGCTCTTGGTAAAATTGCTCTTGGTTTCAGTTTAATTTTCACTTCACCTGTCCCCTTCAGGAGGCCTACGTCATAGGGCCCTGTAGTCCATACTGTGACAGGCACTTGGGCCATGTCGTCTTCGAAGTATTCTGGACGTATCAGTGCCAGCATCATTCTCTGTGGCACCTCCCGTTTGATCATTTTGACCCAAAATATGAGACTCACATCTACCCTTGTCTCTTCTAGGTCAGGGTGTTCTTCGAACAGATCATCATCTGTGACGTCAGTAACTCGGTACCCTTCTTCAATGGCGATAATCGCGCATCATTGTCTGCCTTCATCATCGTATCCTTCGACCAGTGCTACTTTCCCTCACACTGCAGCAGATTCTATCATTAAGGGAAATACTTGTCCCTCTTCTTCGTGCATGGGTATTCTTGGTCTGAATAGAAACTCATCAGGTGCCCTCATAGTTCTATCGGCGATGCCTGCAAGTCCCGACCCAGGATGTTTACTGGGGTCTGGCATGAATACAATAAAGGTACTTTCATTTCGCGCTCTCCCACAGAGACTGGGAGTGCGTCTGTAAAGGGAACTCTACTGTGAGCTCCAGTGAAACTCTGTGTATCTATAGCATCGCAGGACAAGGAAAACATGTCTCCTCGTATGCACGAGCGCGTCGCACCCGTGTCAACTAAGAAGGAATATTCTTTACCCCCTATGATGACATTCACCCTAGGTTCCCTATTAGGGTCTGGTGTTACTGATAGGATAGAGCACATCAGAGTCCCCTGTGAGCTGTCCTATTTCATATATAGGTTCGGCCCACTGTATACTTGCTGGTTTCCCCCATTTCCAGGGTTGATTCCCCCTCCGGAATCAGCGCCCTGAGATAGTTGTGGCGGTGCCTGCTGAGATTGCCCCTGTTGTACGTTCCCCATATTCACAGGTTGAACCACCTGCTGTGCATCTTGCTGCAAGCCTGACGCCTGCTGCTGCATTGTGTGATTTTGTGCACTGCCCTGTTGCGGGACGGCTGGCTGGTTCATCATGCCTGCCCCCATCCCTTGGCTGTTTTGCCACATGCCTTGGCTCCTGCACATTCTCACCATATGTCCTGTCATTCCACACAGCCAACAGGCTGGCGGAGGTCAGGCCATCTGTCCATCTGGTGTAGCTGGACTGCCCATCTGCGCGTTCTGAAAGCCACCTTGATTACTCTGAAAGCCTCCCTGGCTACCTCGAAACCCACCCTGATTACTCTGCCATCCTCTTCCTCCAAAACCCCTTCCCCTTGGGTAAAATCCTGCGCTACCTTGGTTATTCTGGGATGCGTTAGCTGCTGATCGCGTGCTAGGTTCAGCTGGGCTTGTCAGCATGGCTCCCTCGAGAGCATACTTTGAAAGTTTCTTTTGCACCAGCTTCGCCTCCTCACCCTTACGAGTTGCCTCCTTTTTCCGGTTCTTTTCTTGCAACAATCTACAGTAGTGTGCGATTGTTAACTGTATTTCGGCCCATGGTTTCGCTTCTACTCCTACCAGTTTTTTGAGCTGCTTCTGTACTGGTTCAGGCAACTCCTGGCATAATATGTGGTAGTACACAGGGATAGATTTCGTCCAAGACTCATGCGTTTCGAGCATCCACGCGTCTTGAAAATTCTGGATATAAATCAACGGATCCTCTGACTCCTTCATCTTTCCAGTCATTATAGCTCCCATATCTGACGTGTCTGGATAGAGCGTTTGCAGCGCTTTCCATACTGCCGCTCTGCAATTATTAAATGGTGCTCTGTCATGGGAGGTGTCAATCGTAGTTACCCGCGGGTAGCCTGCCCGTTTCCATACATCATTGACCCCTATAGCTAAGGTGACACCCCCCGTCATTTTCTCTAACTCATGTATCCACTTTCCGGCTCCCAATGTCAGCAAGCTTGTTTTTTAAGTTCTCTCGGTCCATGTGTGGCCATGGAATATATTGTGGTCTTGCTCCTCCCTTTTCTAGCAACGGGAATTGGAATGCGCAGTCTTCCTTTTCTTTCCCCATAGCTCCCCTGTCAACCGTTGGGGTGGTATTCCCGCCTTTCCATCTCCCTGGCAATGCCCTTAATCTGTCTGCATAGGCAGGTGCTGACTCCACCCCCCATTTGACCGTGAGGTGTTCCTTCATGTCGGCCGGACTGCGTGGCGGACTTCGGTGTCCTACTTGCGGACTCGCTAGCGTCTGACCATCGTACCCCTTGGTCCCCTGGTAGCCGTTTTTTGCACCGTCTCCCTTCCTCTTGTGCCACATCCTCCATTTCCCCACAGGAGTCTGATCCTGAATACTCCCAGTTTACACAACTCCTTGTATCTTCTTCGTTCTGCCCAATCTCCATCCTGTCTCCTTGTATCTTCTTCGTTCTGCCCAATCTCCATCCCAATCTCCATCCTGTCTAGGGACAGCCCCCTGCTTCGGGTGATATCCTCAGTGTCATATAGCTGAGTGCTCTCTAAGCTCTCTAAGCGCTCGTCTTTCCTTCCCCCATGGGATATCTGTTCCAGCCCCATCTCATCGTATATCTTGCCAATCGTTTCCCTGATGCTTCTGGTGTCGAAGTCATCTTCAATATTTGTCCCGCTTATACCTTGTACCGAGTCGTGTGCGGGAAAGAATTCTTCTATCTCTTCCCATTCTACAACAGGATTGGGTTTCTTAACTTCCCGCTCCAAATATTCTAGATCTCGTGCCCTCTGCCTGCGCTTGCATTCTGCTTCCTCATCTATTTCTTTTCACTTCCTTGCTTCTTCTCTAGCCTTATCTACATCCCTCATCCGTTCATTTCTACGTACTTTTGCCCTTCTACTTTCCTCGTCTTCTCTTCACTCTTTTCTCACTTGCTCTTTGCTCTTCTTCCAACCTTTGCATGTTCTGCCTGTATTTTTCCATAGGCTGCGCACTGTGTGCGACTGAGCAATAATCCTTGCTCTTCGTGATATAGTTGTTCTCACCTTAGCATGTTCTCCTTTCTTATCCTCTCTTCCCTCATTTCCTTTCCTTTCTCTTTTTCCTTTCTCTGCGCCTCATCAGACCTCTTTCTTGGCCTTATATCATCACTTCCTTTACCATCAAGTTTCAGCAATATCTGACCTCCCATCCATTCTTCTTTTGCAAATATTATCTCATCCTCCCAATTTTCACTTCCTTTCCCTTTCTTTCCCACTCTCTCCCTAACAAGAGATGCACTACTCTGTGCCTGATCCTTTCCTTCATCACTGCGTCTCTCCTTGTCCTTCGGGACTGCGCAGGCAGGATTAATTTCCTGCTCCTTTTCTTTGATTTCGTCACTACTGTAATTAGGTGACTCATATGCCGGGTTACTGTACCCCGTGGCTGCCTTAAGTTCTCTTAGCGGGTTAAGTCCCTGTGCCTTACTTCCTTCAATGACTGGCTCAGGCGGGGCCGGTGGCGCGGTAGGCGTCTCACCCCCCTCCGTAAATACATTTAATATCCAATCTGCGGGTGGTTCCTCCTCCTTCGTCTGCTCGAACATTTTCCAAAGTTCGAGGACAGCAAGGCGTTTCTCTAGCTTCTTGCCGGTATATGTGGCATGGAGGAAAGTCGTCATGTGTTGTAAGACGGCTTTAGAGAGCGACCCGTTCTGTGGCCAAGGCATAAACATTTTATTGGCGCTACCCTTAACCCACTCTGTGCTGTACTTCTTCAGTTTTGGTGCATGCTTGGGTAGCTGCTTGCACAAATGTGCAAGCGGGGTAACTTCCTCCATTCTTAATTTCGTCACCAACAAGATTTATACAGTTTTTTAACATTCCAATGGTATAAGCAAGCACCAAATACGCAAGCTCCAATCCAATCTTTTCCCGCCAAAATGTATGCTATCAATTTACTCAAAACCCATCAATTCACTGGCGATTCCCTCTTAGTTACAGAATCGCGTAAAGCTAAATAACATTTCAACAACCAATGATACATTCACTTTACATTCGACGTACAACAGAACACATGTGACAGACACTTGACAGACTAGACGGAAACCAGCTGGTCATAAATATACCTGCCTTCTAATCAATACCCCGACATGGGGTGTAAACGAACCCCTTTGATGCCGTCTTTAATCGTCACCGTAGCCTATCGTCCCCTATTATGTGGGCTCTGGATTCACGTTTCTTCTGACCGCTGTATTAAAGCGCAGAAACATGGCGAATCCTTACGTTTTCTCTCAGGTGCTCCCCCCGGTATCCTTACGTTTTCTCTCGGGTGCCCCCCCCCCGGTTTCCTTAAGTTTTTCTCTCGGGTGCTCCCCCCGGTAATCTTTACGTTTTCTCTCGGGTGCTCCCCCCGGTAATCTTTACGTTTTCTCCTATACTTGAGTCATTAACCCCTTATATATATATACAGTCTTCTCTACTTCTGACTATTTATTTTTTTCACCACCACCCTCCGTTACCTTTCCCTTACTTGATCTAAATCTACAAAACATTTGCCAAAGTAACGAGTTTATTGTTCACTCACCAATCACATCTTTTCCTCTCTGGAACCTCAGGATCACCGCCCCTTCCTCTTCAGCCTCTTGCGGTTTTTCGCCCGATTGGCTACCCGTGGGAATGAGAAGGGTTATGCTTGGAAAGGCGGGTTCCTTCAGACCCACTGCAGATTTTTTATGGACTTACTCTATCATTGTCCACGGGGAGCTTCTCAGCCTACTCAGCCGGAATGGTGAAAGGACTCGTGATATTGCCGAAGGCCTAGAGTTACTTCGTGCCGTCGGTCTATGGGTGTCTTATAACTATATTAATCAATAATACATAATTGATAATCAATGGCGGTAACCATCCTATGCTACCAAGTGTTCTGGAGGAGAAGAATCCACTGACGGGCCCATAGATCAGTGCTCATCCTCTAGAACCAGTAAGACAAGATAGCTGCACCATGTGAGGACAGGGGGTGCAGGATTCACTTACTCCAACACGACTCAATAATGAGGACTCAGTAGTTTGGCAAAGGAAAGTCCATTTAATGACAAGTACATCAAACAGAGAAGCAGTTGGGAATCAGCATAAAGGCGATCACCTGTCTCGCTCCGACTTCCTCGAACTTCTGTCGGACAACAACTCTTATAGGCAATATTCGTCACCTTTGACATCTAATTCTACAAAACTTTACATGCAATATAATTGGTTAGGAAAGGTAACTTAAGTATAGGTGCTATATCTGTATATGATAATAGAGCATGCGGATTGGATAATTCTTATCGGGTGGGCGTCTATGCCCATCCCACTACATCACGTGTGATTGACGTCACTACAAGTACGACGTCCAATTGGTTCTACGATATATAGGACCCTAGATAACTTGGTCCATTGTGATTGGGCAGGTTACACCCCTAGACATAAATCCCCATTTTAATTAGCAGCATGCAGAATGGACACCCAGGTGCCTGGTGCCCCAAGTTTCACCCTGCCTCTCTTCCATCAATCAGTATTTTAGGGCTATGTGTCAATTAGTTGGCTGGGTACAGCCTCGAAACTGGAGCCTCTGGCAAAGTAATGCATCCCCGGGTCCTGGATGACATCAGGCGGTGGTACTTCTTCGCGCCTGGCTGGTCACGTGTTGGTTCACCATGAATCTGCTTCAGTTTCCAGCTTTTGGTGTATTTAATTCTTCTTTAGCCTTGCCACCTGCCTGCCCCCCCTTATCTTGACCTTCAAGGTACAGGCTGGTATGCTCTGATGTTTGAGTCTTGTTAGCTGACGCTCTCCTCCCTTCCTCTGGATGACCTCGATTTCCTAGGCATGAGCTGCTCTTTGTTGAGTTTCGATTTTGCTCCTTCTCTTGCCTCGGGCTGGGTTATGAAACTTGGCCTGTCAGGCCTCTGGTAGCCTGGGTACACTTCTGCTTTTACAAAATGGAGTTGTACTTGTATAATGTGTCTTATTGAGGTAGCTATATAGTTGGCGCTTGCCGCTCTTATTCTTCTACTAAGCATTGCAAGCCGTATCGATTTCTCAGCTTCTTGCGTTCCAAGCCTATTTACACATATTAGCTGGTTCGGTTCTTCCATCTGGTTTCACAGCTATGTTTCCTTACGTTTTGTCATTGTCTCTTCTCTGTGTCCATTACATCTATTTTCGTAGTTACTCGCACTGGCGTGCTTGTCTTCGATAGCCGCTTTTGTTCATTCACGAGTCTGTTCGGGCCTTGTGTCATTTCCACTGGCCTTCTATTAGGGCTCTTTGGGTCTCTTCATGGACCGTCTGTAGGTACTCTTTGTTTCGTATCAGCGGCTGGTACGGCTGCCTTACAGGGTACCGTGCTGCCCAGGGTTGTCTGGTTATGGGCGATTCAATAGGTATGGATCTCTTGATGTACACTGGGCAGAGTCCCAGTGCCGCTCTTTGTTGGTTCATTTGCTCCTTATGCGTCACATGTGTTGGCGAGTTCGCTCCTGGTACCATGAAATGAGGGGATGGGGTGCAGGCCATGTCTGGGACCTCCTCTACACAGCAATTTCTTATTTTGAATAAAAAGGGTAAAAACACATCAAGATTAAATATTATACCTAACTAACTCTATACTAATACCCATATCTAAGCAGCTGTGTAATAGTTTTAAAAACGATAAACATAGTTCCAGTCTATACACCCTATGAAGTTCACTTTATGAAGACTTTAGCTACAAGGTGTCCTTACTTGACAGGCTGTCTGGCCAAGACTGCCTGGACACCCCACTCTGTAAATGTGCTCTGGAGGACCGCAGCAGTAGAGGGGGCCTGGCTGCGTATGCTAGGAGCAGCCCCGCGTTGTCCAGGTGGCCTCTTTAAACCCCCCTAAACAGGGCCACGTACGCCAGAGGTGGCCCGACATACTTAGCAGCAGCAAGGGATTCCAGGAGACCTATCCCAGCAGTTTACGCCAGGAACAGGGCAGTTTCTAGCCAACTTGGTGTCCAGAGCGAAACCCTAGAATGCGCACCAGCCCCCTGATTGGCACATGTCACTCCCAAACTACACCTTTGTGTCGCGCGACAAAACCTCTCCTCGATATCATAAATCATTGATATACAAATGAAGCTGGTTTCATTACATTGTAATTCGAGTACTTTACAGAAGAAATCTACAGAGCGGTTGCTGCCCAAGTACATTATTTTTCTGTCACCTGCTCTCAGGGAAGGCCTTGCCTGAATGCAGTTCCAAACTGTCCTTACTGGCACACTGCAGTGTGAACAGCCTACCAGCGTCTGAGGGCCCACTGACCACTGGCCCTGTGTTGCAGGAGTTCCGTTTGTACCACTTCACTTGTATTTCGCAAGGGGCAATACTAGACTAACGATATTAATTATTTTCTGATAGAAGGTTATCATTCCAAGACAGTCTGGTGCACACCTTTTGTACTCTCTCAAAATACCTCTATGAGAGTGTGAAAGAGCACACACTGCAACCAGGAGTGTTCCCGCCTGCTTTGCATTAAATCACAAGAGCATTTCAGGAATAGAACAGTGATGAGACATCTCTATATTTGATAGTCTGTGATAAAAGTCTTGTATGTGTGAATCTCTAACTACATTACCGACACATGGCTTGGTGCTCACATCACTGTTCACAAGACACACCCGAACTTCAAAATGTTTGTAACCATGAACCATATATACTCATTTAGACTCCTTACTTTTTTGGATATCAGTATAGAATGGCTGCAACATCAGCCACTCAAATGGGGTAAAGGGGCTCTTTTGCTTCTTGTTTATGGAGAATTTCAGATGAGGAGGGGCTGGCTCTCAGTCTGAGCATGCCCAGTCGCCAATGCAGAAACATCTTTATGGAATTATATCTATAGACAGGAAAAGATACCCTACAAGAGACAGCAAATGAACAATGCACAGAAAGGATACACAGAAAGGATTGTACCTCTTACAAATGTTAGCTTACCAGTAATAAGCTGATGAAGCACTTTAAACAAAACCGGCCTCTAAAGGAGGTGTTGTTGCGTGGTTACAAGATGGCCACTGCCTGAGAAAACTCAGTACCAGCAACCTGAAACATCCTACGGCATCCTCGCTATTGCAGCCACAGTGGAGTGCAGACACCCCCTCCTGATTGGCGCTGCAACGCCTCGACCGACCCGCTTTGCAGCTCTCCTGGGTGGCAACCCACTCTCCTAGAGGCCTTCAACTCTCTTCGAGGCTGCCCTGTGTTCCAGTGGTGGAGTGCCAGACCCGGCGGCAGTGCCGGAGGAGTGGCCCCAACAGTGGTTTTGCGACCTCGGCATGGGCGGCCGCTGGAGCATCACACCACCGGCCCTCCGGGAGCAGTAAGTGCCACTCCCTTCCCCGCATCGGACCTCCCTGTGGCTCCTCCATTCTCTCCGCAGCCCCACCTCTTGCCGGCCCCCTCTGTCATCCTGCCGGGTGGTCCCCGGCAGCGCTCCGGCCACTCAGCCACAGGGACCTGGCGGTGCTTTACTCCTTTGTGGCCCCAGCCCACGGCTGTGCCTCTCACTATCCCTGCCTCCAACATCTGCCCCCACTGAAAACCTCCCAGCCCCGGCGGTGTTGTGGTGGCCTGTGACACTGAGGCCTTAAGTGTCGTTCCCTCTCTCTGGGGGGGGAGTGCGGCCTCGGGCCGATATGGCGGGGGAGCACATTAGTGCGCTCCCCGCTCCTGACTGTGGTGGCTGCTTTTGGGGGACCTGCATCCTCAACCTGCCGCATTTCATACTACCTGGGGCGCTGACTAGGCCCCCGCCGCATTCTTTCCTCCTGCCTCTGACAGGAGGCCCACTCTTCAAGGCTTGGCCTCCTGCCGGCTGTAACCCTCCTATGCCAGTAGTCCCCCTTCACCTGGATTGGATTCTACTTGGGGTGACTTGGTGCAGCGCCCAGACAGTGCCGCCCTGCCTCTCCTGGCCACTTGCAACAGAGACCGGGCCCATAATCACCAGGATCCTCATTTACAGGGACAGGGATCTCCTCCTTAGGACGGTCATGGAGAAGGGCGAACTAAGATTTGGCTCATCAATCATCAGACTATTTCTTCATTTCAGCCCACAGGTGCAGTAGCCACGGAAATTATTTCAGGTTGTTAAAAGCAAACTCAAACAGAAGAACTTACAATATGCTTTGATGTTCCCCGCTAAGCTTTGCATTGTTCACAACGGCAAATCCTGTTTTTTTAACAAACCCCTCAGCAGCGGATAGATTAGTCTCTGAACTGCCTGACTTACCCGAGGTCCAAGCAATCCCTAATGGCTGATCCCGGTTGTTGTGTACTTCCATTACACAACTATAAGTATAGTGCCATCCTTAAATAACAACATAAAACGATCTGCAGATCTACTCCTCTTTATTAATATATATCAGCTGCCCTTCCTTTCCTTTCCCCATTCCCATTCCACCTTCAAGTTCTACTCTAGCCCCATTCCACGTTCCACCAACCACAACATCCGCCCCTTGCTAATCATATCAGTTCACTCCTCCATCTGTTCAGCAGGATCACCTCTACATCTGCTCAATCAAACGAAAGGGTTTACATATAGTTCTTTGAGGCCGAACAGTGGCTGCCCCTCGAATTCCCTCGCCAGGCAAACAAGGTGGAGAATGTCCACAATCTTTAAGTGACATGAGACCAACAGGTTCTTCATTTCCCCGCCCCTCATGTGGTTCTTCATTCTGCCTTTCCTCCTGTGTTTCTCTTCCATCCGAATCATCCTGGAACATTGCATGAGAGAACGAAGCATCCCCAGTTCCTTCACTAGCCATGGCCCTTTTAACAGCCATCACAGCTAGGGGCTCTGACTCATCACTAGAGCCCATCTTCCTTCGCTGCCTCTGCCACACCAATACACTCTCATCTACTGGCACCTGATGTTCTTCAGCTCTCCTCTTTCGAGCTGTCCAAACTTTGTAATTATTTCTTATTTCCCTTTCCTTTTCAACAATGTCTTCACGGTCACAGCCTTTATGTCGTGAAATGTGGTCCTTCAGTAGCTGACATTTGATCACTCTTTCACTGGGAGCCCACCCCGTCACATCATGGGGAATCCTCCGATAACTTTTTACGATTTGTGAATTGTCCTGCGGCTCTTCCCGAGGCAGCCAACTTATTCTTCAAGACATTGGTCCTTGACCAGTTACGGCCACATCACTTTGCTCTCTCATTTATCTCTTCAAATTCCTACGGCTCACCTCCCCGCTCTCAAAGTGTTCCGTGGTTATGCACTGCCCTCCATTCGATATTGACTCTCCATTGAATCTGTAGGTTGGTAATAGACAAGCTCTCTCTCTATACACATGACCCAGAAGTGATCTCCCAGACCACACCTCACACACCTTCGACCAAAAGCCGGACACCCACTTTTGTGTGGAAACCCAAATCCACATCTATAACACAATCTTCCCAGTCTACTTCTGCTGATACCATTCCACGAGCTTTGACAGATTACCATCCTTGAGTGTCGGGACTCCCTTTGTATGTTAGCTCTGATGACAGCTGATAACTCCAGAATGTCTTTCAATGGGAGGGGCACTCTTAGAAGATGTTTCCGGAATTCCAACTTTTAAAACACATTATTTATGCTGTATATGCCTGGTCATGGCCCTGGTATTTGTTTAAAAAATACCCCTTTATCTCCTGGTCTAACAGATTCAATACTTGAAACGTTTTAAGGCAAGTGTTTCTGTTAATGTTTGTGTGTATGTGTGTAGGTTTGTATGTGTCTATGTATGGTGTGAGTAGTGGAGGGTCAAACCAATGCAGGAGAGGATGGGTGGAAGTAGTGGCATTCGGTTTGGGGTAAATCACCCCCACACTCCCGAAAGGGCCATTCTCCTTCCTGTTGACGGCCATACCGAAACGCAGCCTTTTCAGTGTCCAGCTTGCAACGTACAGAGTTTGAACATTGATGCATCAATAGAGGGAAGAGGCCTTACTTGGAGTGGGGCTCTGACTGGGAGCTCTGCTGCTTTTCGGTCATGGTCTTCTGTGCCCACCAGCGCGGGCAATAGACCGTAAACAGTTGATGGTCACTTTGTTTGTCATTTCTTTTGGAATGATAGCCCACTGCAAAAAAATACAAGTAAATTCATAGAAAGTAAAATTAAACAATGTAAAGAGCAGAGAGAGGACTGGTAATGCTTAAGTGTAAGCCTAAGTGGGCCTCTCTGTCCTATTTACGATTCATTTAAAATGATGCCATAACGTTTGAGACGTTAGAAGCAGTAGAATTGGTACAGCACGACGATGCATGTTTTAAGGAATTATGCTGCATGGTTGAATTTGGGGTGATTAGGAAATTAATCAGCAAAGAAAAGATTAAGAATGCATCAGCATATAATTGTAATTTAAACCATCACATTTCTTTGGCGATTCAAACACAGTATGTGACTGTTTGATTTTTGTACTGTTGGACAAGGAGAAGGGGCTCATGTTTCGATTTGCTTCACGTCTCTGGATACCCACCTCTGTTCCCCTGCAGGTGGCAGCGGACCTACTACCGACCATTATTCCCTGTCTGTGGAGCAGCCAATGCTCTGACACCGAAAATCACAAATCACAAATGTCTTTTGGCTTTTTCCAGATGGTATAGAAAAGCGTTCTACACTGCGGGGGGGGGGAGGGGATGCTGCATCACATGTTACATTTATAGCTGGACCATTGTTTGGCTTTTTGGTATATTTAAAAAGATCTGATTGAATTATTGGTATTGTGTATTTATTTGTGAGAGCACTGTGCTTTGAGAAGAAACACTGTACAGTAGGTCATGTGGCAGTCAGAGCGGTCCCATGGCCGGGTGCTTTACAATCATCGAGTGTGGGCAATAGGGAAGTTGCAAGAAGTTGGTGGTGCGGGCAGGTAGCACATAACAAGGGGACAGCACAGTCACACACTGGCAACATGAAAGGCAATTCACAGTATTTTCTGTACGTATAAACAGTCCAAATCTGGACTATGTTGGGGAATCTTTGTGGAGAAGAGATGCCTTTTCTGGGCAAAACTTGAGGATATGCAATGAGGAGATGTTCTTAATTTCAGGGCTAATATTTTATTAGTATTTTATTCTATCGTGTTAGGGTTTAAAATACAGAAAGAAAATGTGAATTACTAGATCAACATATCTAAAACAATGAAACTAAAACAGACCGATAAAACTCAAAAGCGAAATACACAAATATTACAATACATATTCAAAAATGAATCACAAGTTAGCACTCAATCCCAACTTCCTAAAGAACTTTAAAATCCTAATTATTAGGGGGACATATTTACCCTCAAAGCATCGGACCCAAACCGATCTCGTTCAATATAATATGTGTTTAACATGTACTTCCCAAAATAACAAGCACACTCTTCCCCCAAAGAAGGAAGCTCTGCAACAAGATGCTTTAATGATTCAGTCTCCAAAGCCATTTTACAGTAGCAGCAGGCTGGAGTAAGGAACTCAAATCTATTCCGGGCATGTCTCATTTCCCCAGTTAGAAGCATGTTAAAGTGGAACCTCATAAACAAGTACCGTAAATTGGCATTAGGATAAGTAGCGAGGCAGGGTATCCTGCTTTTTATGCACTCCGACAAACTCTTGTACTCGTTAAATCTTGGGACTCTTCAACGTTATCTCCCAGTTGGCTTCCCACAGTTTCCACTTAACCCAATTGGGATTCTCAATTAATTGATCTGTAGAGCAAATCAGTTTTTCGAAAAAGCTTGCTACGTCTCAATAGCCATGCACTCAGATAACTACAGCTACCTCCTGTCCAGAGTACCTTAAAGTCACAGAATAGGAATAAGAGAGAGGGTTTAGGACTTTCCTCAATAGTAATAAAACATTCCATAAAAGTCTACTTTTCAGGGACAACAAGCAAAGCTCAAAACGGATAACCACCAATGTCACACAATTCGAAAGTCGCAAGACTTTGCACCTTAAACTGGCTTCCAACTTGTTCATGACCTTCCAATCTAGCGCAAGCTTGGACTCCCACCCCAAATTGACTTTGGGGATAGCTTTCAAGTTGTAAAATTTCACAATGGGCCTCAACGAAAATGTCCCGTATTTAATGTGTAATTCTTTTCATTCTCTGAAGGAAATTCTCCACGTTTGCCTGTAGAGGGGTCAATGTAGTTGTCTAACTTTCTCTCCTCAGAAAGGGAATTCCTAAGTAAATGAAGCCAGTGCTCCAGATAAGATTTTGAAGTGGGAGTATTTTACGGTGGGGAGTCATAATGTCGAAAAAAAAATGTCGACAGACAAAAATGTCGACAAAATAATGTCGAAAAAAAAAATTTCGACTTTCGTTTTTTTAATTATATATTTATTTTAGGGGTTCGGGAGTAAAAAAAAAGGGAAAAATCAAAAAAAAATCAAAAAAAGGGGGGCTGGGGGGGAACCCCCCCATTTCGAAAAAAAAATGCATTGAAAAAAAAAGTCATCATTTTTTTTTCGACATTTTTTTTTCGACTTTTTGACTGTCGACATTTTTGTTGTCGACATTATGACTATAAACCGTATTTTACAGCTTATTTTTAAAAGTTGGGAGTAAAATGATTTTTAGGGAGCAAAAATGTAAGTCCCATTCCCAATGGGAGTATTTGATAAGCGGGTGAAAAAGTTTTAACTGTAAAAGAAATGTTTTTGCCCCTAGCTATTAACGCACATTCAAACATACACTTTTACTGCTTCAGATTGTGTGGTTCTATGTGTATGTCCAAACATATCCATTTAGCTTTGTGGGTAAAAGCAGAAGGACAGGCTCCTATGGGCCTGTTTCCTATTTTTTGTTGGGAGTATTTTTACTCCCTAATTTTATTTTTTGGGAGTATTGCTTGTAGATTTTTAGGGAATAAAAGTGGTTGATACACCTCTTATCCATAGGGCTGCATGAAGCTATTGGTAGTTACGACCAGTGTGTTTTGTAAGTACCATTTGTGGCCTATTTTCCCATTACCTTTTGAAAATGTCTTGGTCTTACTTTTACTTATGATTCAATCGTTTGCTACTGCATAGCCATGTAAGGCATCTAACATTCTCTGTAACCCAAGTTGGGTCTGATCCATGATAACTAAGTCATCTGCATAAGCCAGCTAGGTCAGGCGTGTTGTACCCAAACAGGGTGGAAGCATAGAACCCACACCTATTGCATCTCCTAGGTCCGAGATATACATATTGAATAGGCAACCCTGCATTAGTCCCTTCTTCACAGGGAGATTTCTGGTTAAGTTACTTTCATACCCAATCAGACCTGAATATAGGTGACAGTATGGAGATATTCCAAAATGCTTAACAGCCAGGGAGGGATGCCCACTTGTGACAGTTTGAACCAGAGCCAACTATTGACTAGGTCAAAGGCTGAGGAAAAGTCAATAATGCTTAGGTAGATACTTGATGAAAAAAGCCCGCTTCTTTATGCTGGAGGATATTAAGAATTGTGGCATTTATGTTTTTATGTAAATCGAATTGTAATTTACTAATACATCCAGTCTGCATTGCCCATTTGTCAACCTCTCAGAGAATCAAGGCAAGTACATTTTGCTTTCCGCATCTAGCAATGTGATCGGACGATAGCTTGATGGATCGAGTCAATTGCTTTTTTTGAGGATTTGGACCACATTTGCCAGTATCCAGGAGTCGGAAGTCCTACAGAGATGGATCACACTAGTACATAGTGCAAATAATATAAAGGACCACATTGCTGGACATTATTTTAAAGTACAATTAGAGGGGCACAAGAATTACCAGCTCTCTAAATCAGAAGCAGAATGTCATCAGAGTCAAATTGCAATTCCCATTTAATATCTTCTAGGGTAGCTGGAACTTCCATGCCCTGACCCCCAGCATAGAGCTCCTCAAAGTACTTATCCCACGACTCCTGGTCGGTTGGATTGATTTGTAATTCTATTTGGTCCCTCTACATGTTGTTAATTAGGGAACATCGTTTCTCTCGAGTTATTTTCATCATTGCTTCCGTGCCTCACTGAGCCATGACATGGCGAAGCTGCATTAGGCAAGTTTTACATTTCTGCTTACATAGAGTAACAGGCATCCTTGCAGTTGCATGATCTTCTTTACCAGTTCTAATCATTCTAAGTTCTCTTCTCTGCTACTTTTTCATGTTTGAGGCCTTTGCGTCAAAAACATGAAGGTGGCCAGGCTCCCGGTATTAGAATTGGTCTGTAAGTGGGAGAGCTTTGTCTTTCAAAAGGGCAATTGCTGTAAGAGAGGATACAACCCGATTCCTCTCATTCAATGTCAACCCCATCAATTTGTCCCTGACAGAGGTCTTCAATCTGGAGGTATTTTCGTAATTCCAGGATATACAAGTCCCAGCTATGTTTACAGATATATCAATGGGTCCTCCTTTATGAGAGGTGTCTAAGAACATACCAAAATCTGCCGATAAAATTTCATGATCACTACAATCTGATCTCAGTACCTTAAACCTTTGACATCTATGGAATAAATTGGGATTAATCAATATTTGAGGAGAGGGATTCCACTATCTCCAAATCCCCCAGAACATTTCTTTTCAATTGTGGTCAATTCCATTTATTTAAAAAGGACACCCACACCAGGTCCCTACTCTCTTTGTTCCAGGCAGTTCCATCATAAAAAGGCAACTCCCCTGTCCACCCAGGGGATATATGCATTAAAGTCGCCTGTCAGAAAAAGGACACCCTCATGTGCATGAGCCTTCCAATCCTCAAGCCATAAGGATAGTTAATTAAGAAAAATCCAGAATGTTTTTTTTTAGGGTTACTGTAAATGTTTACTATTAGAATCTCCATAGGAGATGAGGCCACAAGAAAAGTACATTCGATGGCCAAAAAGCCCTTGAAGTCCCCTCATGTTCTGCCCACATTAAAGTATAGGTTATTACTCATGGCTATTAGGAGGTCTCCAGCAGGTCGACCTTGTGTAGCCCCTGGATTGCTAATTAAGAAAACACACTAAAATCATCAAACGTCACATTCCCTATGAACCAGGTTTCTTAGAGAATAATCACATGATAATCCCACACATCTTCACATAAAATAGTGTTTGTACACAACTAGACATGACCACCAGCGTTCCACAAACAACTTTTTAAGTCTGCACTAAATTACACTTATGTCGGTGAACATTTGTACCGGACTTTGCATGTGAAAGGACTGCCAGCAGCAAAGACCACTCAATCTTGCTCAGTGGCATGTTCATACACACCATAACTGATCTGACCTCCGCGACCCTGCCGCCATGCATTGGTCAATTAATATATAGTTCCTTCCTCCCCTCAAAGCCCAAGCATTGTAATTCACATTCAGCATTACCGGGGGATTCTGCCGCATAGATAGTTGATAAGGTGCAATGTCGTAACCCATGGCCCAAAAACGTTCATACTGCGCTAGAAGCATGTCTCTAAACAGCATTGTTGGAATTTGTAATGAAACAAGATCCCCTCTCGACTCGAAATGCAACCATATCGATATCATGGGAGATGATGAGCCTATGGGTAGGACTCTTGTATAACAGGGCCACCATCATTCCCCCTCCAACACATGCTTCTGACGCTTTCCTTGCTAACCTGCACCTCTCCATCTCTAACACCCTCGACATCCTTGCCCCTGTCGTGAGGATCCACCTAAAACCTGCCTCCTAGAGTAATAGCTGGTACGACTCTGATCTAGTATCTCTGAAACATAAGTGCAGAGTTGCAGAACAGAAGTGGAAGACCTTGGGTTTACCCTCTGACAAACTGGCCTGCCGCCTGCTACAAAGGAAATATCATTTCTCCATCCATTCCAAGAAGAGGGCCCACATCCAAGCCTGCACCTCTGGAGCCACTAACAACACGGCTGAGCTCTTCAAAATCCAACTGCAATCTCCACCTCTCTCCTTCCTTCCCAGGCTTTCTGCACAGCTTTGGCCTCCCATTTCTCATTCAAAACTCAGGACATCCCATCCTCATTCTTCTCCACCCCCATCCCCACTCCTGCTCCTGCTCAGCTACCTCTCTTGGCTCCCCTCCTCCAACCCCCTCATCCCTTCTACCCATAACACCGGACGAGGTCTACAAAGGTGTCCGTTCTATGAAGGTCTCCTCCAATCAGGTGCTCCCCTGCTCTTCTTTGACTATTAAGGACAACATCTCTTCTCTCACCCCAGCGCTTGCCGACTTCTGTAACCACTCCTTTGCCACTGGCTCTTTCCCTCTATCCCTTCAGCACTTGCTTGTGCACCATCTCTTAAAAAAGACGTCTGCTGACTCATCCTGCCCGGCTAACTATTGCCCTATCTCCACCACCCCCTTCCTGGGTAAACTCCTGGAGAAGCTGGTCCTCCCCCAACTGACCGTCCACACTGAACTTGTTGGTTGCCTCTATCACCATCAATCTGGATTCCGGGCATCCAGAGGCACCAAAGCTGCTCTCCTGAACACCCGCAAAGACATGATCACAAATCTTGACTCTCACTCCCCTGCTGTTCACATCCTCCTCAGTCTCTCCTCTTCCTTTGACACGGTCAACCATTCTATCCTCATAAAACGACTGTCAGACCCTCAGCATCAACGACTCAGTGAGACCCTCAGCATCATGGACTAAGCACTGGAATGGCTGACCTCTTTCCTCACTAATGGCCCTACCCCATTGCAAGTGGGAACTTTCTCCACCACCATACTCACTACATGCCCCAGGGCTCTATCCTATTTCTGTATTTACCTCGCCCCTCTTGCTCACCTGATCCCCTCCTTCTCTCCTCATTTCCAGTGGTATGCTGATGACACACAGCTCTCCTTTGAATGTCCCTCTACTACCTCCTCTTCCTCCTCTCTCTCATCCCTGATTGTCTGACCACCATCCAGGCATGGTGTTCCGCTAACGATCTCTGTCTTAATGCCAGCAAGACCAAGATCCTTCTCATTGGGGCACCTGCACCCTGTTTTCCTCCTACCCTCTAGCCGCCCTCCTTGGACCCTCTACCTTCACCATCCTGTGAGACCAAAAACCTCAGGGTCATCTTCGACTATGCTCTCTCCTTCATCCCTCACATCTTGGACCTTGCCAAGAAAGTCCACTTCCAACTTCACCTCCTCAGAGGCATTCTCCCTTTCCTCACCTTCCCCCAGAAGCTCAATGTCTCTAGAGCTCTGGTCCTCTCTAGGCTGGACTACTGCAACAAACTCTTCCTCAATCTCCCACTCTCCTCCCTACGCCCCCTTCAGCTAATCTAGAACAGGGCTGCAAGACGTATCCTTGGCCTCAAGCCCAGGAACTGTATCGCTCCAGCCCTAATATCTCTCCACCGGCTCCCTGTGGCTGCAAGGATCACATTCAAGACCATCTGCATCATCCACAAGGCTTTCTGGGGCCACGCTATCTCCAACGTTCCCTCACTAACTACTACCCTGCTAGAGCCGTCTGCTCCCTAAATTCCAACACCTTGATTGTCAAATGCTTCTCCAAGCAGAGAGAGGGGGGCAGGTCTCTCTCTTCGGCTGGTGCCTTCCTTTGGAAGAGCCTATCTGCCCCTCTCAGAATTGTGCTGGACCTCCTTAAGTTCCGGAAACTTCTAAAAACTCTGCTTTTCTCTACCTCTATCACTTCCTTGCTAATCTTTCCACTGGTGCTGAGACTGGTGGCCTGGTCCTCATGAATCTCACAGGATACCAGGCCCTCTACCAAGTCGACACCTGCACCGTCACCCCCCCACTGCACTGCCCCCTGCGGGCCCCTGCTTGGTAGCTGTTCATCCCACCCTTGGGATTCGCCCACCCTAGCACTTAGCTTGAGGCCTCCTCCTTGGCTCCCCTTGGCACTCCCCCCCCAGGCCCCCACTAGCACTTGCCCATTCCTTGCCCCCCAACCATCCCTATCTCCTGCTGCACTTCTCTTTACTGCACTTGCACGAATGCCACAAGGCATAGTAGGACCATGATTGTATATTTACTGTTTTGCCAAAGTTATTCATTCCCCTGTTCCCTCCTCGCTTAGCCTTGTGCCGCCTCAAAACCAAATTCTGTTGTATAGATGACTAACAAGTGCTCAATAAATAAATAAATAAATGCAATATTCAATCGGTTGAGGAGAGGTTTTATTTCATCCCGTAAAATAAATTCCAAAGTCAGCCAGGGAACCAGGTCCTGCTTAGATACTGGTGGTCCATTCAGTCTCTGCTTCTATCATTTATTCATGTCCAGGCTGGGAGCCGCGTGGGTTGAAGGAACATTATCATCTCCGTAGTTCTTATTTGGGGTTGGCCACTCTTTTTATGAGATCTCTGAGCTTAAGACTTTCCTCTTTATTTAAGGAAGACGTCCTCTGGAGATCAGCCCGTACCACCACAGTTTTAAACTAAGTCTCCAAAACAGGTACCACTGATTGATTGCCAATCACTGGGGCCATGTCCTCCTGCTCCCCACTCTTGTCAGTGTTACCTTCAATTAATGCCAAAAGCACATTCGGGTTAGCAGCCAGTGCTGCACAAGGCAGCCTGTGCTCCGGGCCCATATTTTTGTTTTTACTCGGCTGCTTCTTCCCCCCGCCCAATTAGCTTGATTCTGTGATGAAGAGGCACTTATGTTTCCCCATACCTTTTGGAGGGTCAATACCCTCAGAATTGTACGGGAAGATTTCCTATTAGGGTTTATTATTTGTATTTATTTAATATAAATAAAGCACTAAGCAAAAACAATCAAGCCCGGAGGCATTAGGGTGCTGAAACAAAACATAAACAAACACCACACAGAAGACTAACTCAACACCCACATTAAGCACCAAATCCTGAAGTAATGTCAGACAAGAACAGTAGTCAAACTCAAGCGAATAAGTAGGTTTTTTCAAAGTCTGTTTGAAAATATCCTAAGAGGCACAACCCGTAAGGTCTGGGGGCAATTTATTACAAAGATTTGGAGCTGCACAGTAAAAATAACTCACCTCGGCGGACCAAAGACAATAGATCAGAATTATTCGATGTCAATATCCTCCGGTTAAGTAGCCAAGAAAGCCTTCGGACAGATAGTTAGGGTTGGTGCCAAATAGGCATTTATTGGTAAAAGTCAAAAGCCAAAATGAAATTCTTGCTTCAACAGAGAGTCAATACAATTCCCTTCTGGCCCATGTTCACGTCGGCCTAACCCTTCTACCACCCGCACTGCACTGATTTGGATAACTTCTAACTTCGCGATGTCTCCGTTACCAATGCCATAGAGAAGACTAACATGATAGTCTAACTTGGTGCCAACAATAACTCTCGCAATAGTGGCAAAGGTCTTCTTGGTAACTAATGGGGGCAATTCAGTAAGCAGTTTGATGTAGTAGGCCGTTGTGGACACAAGATGATTCACCTGCACTTTCTTGTTCATTTCTTGGTCAAAAAAGACCCCAAGTTTTTCACCTTTGGGGAGGTAACTATCTTACAGCCTGCTTTAACAAAGTGCTGGTACTCTGAGCCAAGCTTTCTGATCCTGCACGATTTTGCATCATTTAAAGCCAGACCATTTTCAACGATCCAGTGTTGGATAAGGGAGTAAACCCTATTTATCTCTTCAGTGTCCTTATTGTAATCACCTGACAGGGGGATTAAGCATTGCGCATTATCAGCGAGTTGGTGTAACTTATACCCCTGTCATCCAGTAGCTGAAACAACAGTTTAGTGAAGATGTTATACAATGTAGGTGAAAGACAGGGTCCCTGCATAACACTGAGCGGGATATTTACCATGTCTGCTGACGCCTCACTGCTGCATACTCTGTCCGAGCGATTCATTAAGAAAGGTTTAACCCACCCAGCTGCAGATGCTGAAAAGGATGCAGAGAGTAGAAGTCTCTCGGCCAAAATAGCATGATCTACTAAGTCAAAAGCAGCAGAAAGATCTAATAGCACCAGAAACGCAATGTATCCCCTATCAATGATTTGCAAGATATACATTTTAAATACAGCAATTCTGTTTTGGTGCCAGAAGCGGCTCTTGAGCCAGATTGTCTCTTGCTCGGGATGTTGTTGGCTATCAAATACTGCTGTACCTGCAAATAGGTGACAGAATCTAAAATCTTAAGGAGAAAAGGAACATTTGTGATTGGCCTGCAATTAGTTGGTATGGAAGGATCAAGCGTGGGCTTCTTCAGCAGCGGTGAGATCCAGGCTTGTTTAATACACTCTGTAACATGGGCCGCAGAAAGTAATTGATTGGCCTGGTTCCCTGGCTGACTTTGGAATCAACGAGGCCGAACAAGCTTTCACTACGGCTGCTGGACAATCACCCCCCTTACAATTGGTGGGTTTAAATAGTAAGATGATAGCTGTCATTTCGGCTAAAGCACCAGTCCTAAACTCAAAGAATGCCTGTCCCCCGTCCAGCATCGGAGTAGAACAAATTCCCGGTGCACCAACTGTTTCATACGAGCTGCCAGCGTCAATTAGCTTAAGTTTATTGCTGATATTATCTTTGATCTTGTGAAATTTTCCAAACATTGCATCTTGGAATTAAGTGCTCCAGGCACTATCCTTAGTAATCTTAGTTATTTCCCTGGAGCATGGATTTATTTTCTAATTCTTTGAGAATCTTAAAAAATTCCTTTGTGTCAGAACCTGCATTTGTGATTCTGGAATTATACGTTGATAATCGCAAATTAATAGATTTTTGCTGCACTAGTGCATATTTCTCTGTCCTCCGTGGATCTGGCTTTTGACCAGGTATTAAAGCACTTTCTCTTAGCCAGCGTTATTCCATGTGTTTAAGGTGAGTACTAGGGGCCAGATTACAGAAACTTTGCGCCAAGGCAAGGGCAAAGTTGCACAGTATTAGCACTAGGGCAAAGTTTGCCCTATTTTTAAAAACGGTGGCACACACTAGAAAACTACTGCACCATGACAAGGGTAGTTTGGTATATTAAAAGCACCAGGGCAAAAATTGCCCTAGTACAAAAAAGATGCATTTCTACTGCATTTTTGCACCAGGGCAAAGTTTGCCCTAGTGCTAATACGGAATGGTAGTAGCACTAGGGCAAACTTTGCCCTGATGCAAAAATGCATGAATAATGTATCTATTTAGCACTAGGGCAATTTTTGCCCTGGTGCTTTTAATATGCCAAAGTGCCCTTGTCATGGTGCAGTAGTTTTCAAGTGTGTGCCACTGTTTTTAAAAATAGGGCAAACTTTGCCCTAGTGCTAATACTGTGCAACTTTGCCCTTGCAAGGTTTCTGTAATCTGGCCCCAGGAGATTAGTTTCTTACACGATAGATAACAAGCTTGCTAAGGGGCAATAGAGTTAACTGCTTCTGCTTTCCCACTGTCTTTGTAGATTTAGAGATCAGGGCAGGAGGAGGAAGAGAAGACTGCTCAATGATTTCACACAGATCTTCAATCGATTCACCTTGGGTACTGCTGATGACAATTTCCATAGCCGGCGAGCCTTGATTCAAGCAAGGGATATGGACATCTGTGTGATGTCCCACAGAGATCAAAAAAGGTTGGTCCTTGTGTGGAGAAGACGCGGGTGAACTAGGGCCCCAAAGATCATGGCCATAACATTAGCAGTCCAAGTTGACGATCCCTGCAGGGGTTACATAAGCTAAATAACTCCTTTCAGCATCTGAGGGAGAAGAGATCGAGTACTGGTCTAATACCGAATCCCCCAAGCATTTTTAAGAATTGAGGGAGTGTTAGTAATTGAAAAAAGAGATTCACTACTTAGGGGGGGCAGGCCGCACCCTATCATTCTGAGAGGTTGAAGGAAAATCACTGACCTGGGGGCAGTGGGGCGCTTGCTGACCTATAGCCAAAGGAATCATATCTTTTTCAATTATTGAGACAGTGTTTGCGGCCTACACAATCTCTGCACGAGAGCTTAGCCCCACCTCTTTACTGAAAAAATCTTCGATTGTTCTCGGACATTATGAAGCCAATTTGGCAGATGCAGTGATTGACAATTCGGTGTCCAGAATCCCACTGCCCCCAGGTCCACCAACTGGGGGCATTGGGGATGTCCCCATTGTTGCTTCACAGGCAAGATTAGTGCTTTTACTTCCTAAGTGATACATTGTCAAAGGATGGTTCTCCCAAAGAAGAATAGATTTTGCATTGTATGGCTGCCCACAGCTTCAATAAAAAAAACACCAGGGTACTCACAGCTACCTGTTGGCAATGGGCCCTTCCTTGCCCGGACTGCCCACACTGGACTCGTCCACGGCACTCCGCTGACGGTGCTCTGCACCACACCAGGCCCCTTAACGGTGCTTGTGCTCCAACCAAAGTTATTTTTCAACTAATGTAAACAAACGTGGCTTTTGAAAAGATGTCTGCAGTAAGGACTTGTTTTCCACAAATAAAGGTGATTGTCTTCACGTTGGGGGAGGCGGGGTAATGATTTTCAGTGGTGAGGAGTCAGGGCAGTGAATGAGCGAAAGTGGGAGACAGAACAGGGTGTGTTGGGCACGGTGAGGTTCTGATGGTGTTCAAAGAGATAGGAGTAGCCAGTAAGAGGGGAGCATGCTCCCTGGTGCATTTGGAGACCAGGAGAGGAAAACGTAAGGAGGGCATAGTTGCCTTTTGGAAGCCAGCCGGTAGGAAGGGGTCGCACAAAAGTGGATGAGGTTCCCAGGACGTGGAAGATTTTATGGGCGGCAGAGTTCAGAATGTTATCCAGAGGAGCAAAAGCATATCGGGGGAGTCCCATGAGGAGACTGGAGCAGTCTTGCAGTCTGAGAAGCAGAGTGGAGATCAAGGTATTAGCAGGATGATAGCTGGAAATAGCCAAAAAGACACAATATAAAAAACCGTATGCCATATTTGACCGAATTTAGGCTGTATGAACATTTTCCCTGATGATAAGAAGGGTTTATGTGATTAGATTGAATGCTCTACTTTAGCCAGCGTCACTCCTAGATAGGATTGTGAATGTAAGCATGCGCCACCCTTAGATGGAATACTTCGCTTTAGCCGCCTCGCACCCAGATAGAATGTGAATGTTAACATGTGCCACACTCAGACTGAATGCTCTGCTTTAGCCCGCGTCACACCTAGATAGGATTGTGAATGTTAGCATGAGCCACACCTAGATGAACTTAGATGGAATGCTCAAATGTAGCCTGCGTCACACCTAGATAGTAATGTGAATGTTAGCATGTGCCACACTTAGATGGAATACTTAACTTAAGACTGCGTCACACCTAGATAAGATATTGAAGATTAACAATTGCCACACTCAGATGGAATGGTGAATGATAGCTAGCACCACAGCTGGTCTTAACTGCAAGGACAGCAATGCCAATTAACCAATCAACTAACAACTTCACTTCTCTGCATACACCTCTCAAACTGTAGCCAAACACAACCACAAACCTACAGCACAGCAACCCGCACAGACTTCACTACACTGCAACAACAACACAAACCACACATAGACTTGCACAACAGCACACGATGACTACCGACCGTAAAACACCCCACGCCCAGCCAACGGACCCACCGGGCTGAAGCTGCCAACAGCACATCACTGCTCTCTTGCACTTTTCCACCTTACTCCCACTAACTCATCCCCGCCCTTCCCTTTTTTCAGAGCCGCCAGAGCGCCAGGAGACCACTCCGGTGGTGGCGATAGTGCGCGGTACAAAAAAATATCCTTTAACATTAACATAGCCTAACAATTTGAACACATATGCCATACAAACCCATTCTAGCGAACAAGGGGAACGGTGGTTGCGGGGGTGCCCCCACGTTCCCCTTGTTCACTATAATGGAACAGGGTCCTGCGCCTACGGAAATAAAGTAGACAAATTAAATTAAAATACAAATAAAAAAAGGAAAGGACCCTGTGGTGCTGTTGACGAGGAGAGGAAATTACTGACGGGCCCATTGGTCAGTACTCACCCTCGAAAACCAGTTATACAAGATAGCTGCACCATGTGAGGACAGAGTGCAGGATTCACATACTCCAGCAAGATTCAATAACCAAGACTCAATAAATTGGCAAAGGGAAGTCCGTTTAATGATACACACATTAGCAAATGGAAATCAGCAGCATCACGAACACCTGCCTCACCCCGACTTCCCCGAACTTCAGTCAAACAGCCTCTTTTATGGGCAAAATTCATCATCATTGACGTCTAATTCTACAAAAAATATCACGCAATATAATTGGTTGGGAAAGGTAACTTAAGTATAGGTGCTATATCTGTATATGGAAATAAAGCGAGTGGATTGGATAACTCTTATCGGGTGGGCGTCTATGCCCATCCCTCTACATCACACGTGATTGATGTCACTACAAGTACGACGTCTCATTGGTTACAGTGTCTATAGGACCCTAGATTACATGGCCCATTGTGATTGGGCAAGTTACACCCCTAAACATACATCTCCATTTTAATTAGCAGCATGCAGAATAGACACCCAGGTGCCTAATGTCCCAAGATTCAACTTTCCTCCCTTCCATCAATCAGTGTTTTAGGGCTATGTGTCAATTAGTTGGTTTGGTATGGCCTCGGATCTGTAGTCTCTTATCAGGAAAAGTTATGGCATCCTCGGGTTCTGGATGACATCAGGCGGTGGTACATCTTTGCGCCTGTCTGGTCACGTGTTGGTTCACCATGAATCTGCTTCAGTTTCCAGCCTTTTGTGCATTTAATTCCGTGTTCGCTTGGCCACCTGCATGGGCCTCTCTTATCTTGACCTTCACGGGCGGGCTGGTATGCTCTGTAGTTGGAGTCTCGTGAGTTCATGCTCACCTCCCCTTCTCTGGTCAATCTCGATTTCCCCGGCATGAGCGTCTTTGCTGAGTTTCGAAACTTGGCCTGTCAGGCCTTTGGCCGCCTGGGTACATTTCTGCTTTCACAAAATGGAGTCGCACGTGTACATTGTACTGTATTGAGGTAGATATATGGTTGGCGCTTGCCGCTCTATTCTTCTACTAAGCATTGTAGGCAGTATCGATTTCTTAGCATCTTGCGTTTCAAGCTTATTTACACACATTCAACAGGGCGGTTGCTTCCATCTTGTCTCATGGCACCATTCTCTTACGTTTTACCAGTGTCTCCCCCTGTATCCGTTATAATTATCCTTGCAGTTACTAGTACTGGCATACGTGCTTTCAGTAGCCAATTCTGTTTGTTCTCGGGGCTGCTCGGGCCCTTGGTTTATTTGCATTGGCCTTCCATTAAGGCTTTAGGGGTCTCCTCGTGGACCGTGTGCAGGTATTCCTCATTTCGCATCAGCGGCTGGTACGGCTGTCTGATAGGGTACCGTGCTGCCCAGGGTTGTTGTGCTATGGCTGCTTCAACCGGTACCGATCTCCTTATGTACACGGGGCAGAGTCCCAGTGCGGCCCTCTGTTGGTTCATTTGCTCCTCATATGTCACGTACCTCGGCGAGTACTTTACTGGCAACTCGCAACAGGGGGGCAGGGGTGCAGGTCATATCTGGGACCTCCTCTACACTCCCCCCTCTGGTCGGTTCATCAACCACTTCTGCTTCCTCCTTTATATTCAGTTTCTTTGATTCTTCAGATTCTTGTTCATCGTCTTCTGGGTTTACACAAGATGGCGTGAAATTATGCAATTTTGGTGTCCATATCTTTATCACCCCTTTCAAGCTTCCTGCTGTTCTCACATGCTCATCTTTGTTCCAGGTCATCAACTGGCATTGTCCATTTGGACTGCAGTAAATCCATTTGCCTTCATACCGTCTTCGTTTCTTGGGATAAGTGAATTTTGTTCCCTCTGGTGCAAATTCACTGGCCTTCACAACGTTCTTTATTCTGTCAGGTCTCTGGGCTTCCAGCCTGGCTCGACATCGACCATACTTTTCATCCCAATGGCCTTCTTTGCAGTTTTCTGGCACTGTGTGGTGATTATCTTGATAACACAGAATCCTAGCAGCACCATTGCTAGCAAGGCTCCCAGAAACATGAATATATCAGCCATCCATTGTGGGACCCATGAGAATAGGTTTCCAAAGCAGCTGTTGTCGTCCACTTCATCTGTTTCATCGATCCTCTGGTTCTTTAGGGTTATCAACATGCTTATGGCCTCTGTGAGGGTTCCATTTTCTTCGTCGTGTGATGGTATAAAAGTGCAACATGATTCTCCAATTTTTTCACAAACACCTCCATCCATCGCTGTGATCATGTCAAGCACATATCTGTTCTGGAGAGTCATCAGCCGGACTGCTCTTAGTTCTTCTTTGATCGCGTTGAATCCTTTTATGGTGGTATTGATGGTCTTCAGTAATTCCCATCTCGTTATCTGCAACCACTTGGTGTTTGCACCTACCTGGATATGCGGCAAGAGTATTGTTGTAAATACGGATGAAGTCAGGCTAAACAGCCTGTGTTCGTAGGGAATGGCATAAAATGCGTCCTCTGATTTGGCGGAGAAGTAATTCTCTCTTCATCCTTGACATTAGTTCCACAGACCTCCTTTTCTCAGGTGAGCATCTGCTTTCGGGAAACTGTCCAAATTCAGTTTATTTTTTGGAATCACTAGTGCAGGAACGTGGACGTTCACCAGTGTGCATATGCCTCCCTAATTCCTCGGTAATCTTATGTAGGCCTTGGATCCACATGCCCAGTAATGGTCCATCAGGACTGCGGTTCCTTGCGACATCCCTGGGGCTTCATATATTCGTCCGCAGTTTTGGTTCTCCCCCATTTTCCTCGTGCCATTACCACTAAAGCACAGTTTCGGGTTTTCCAGCGGTACTATTTGCAGGGGGCCTCCTCTGTCTTCGACCCACGTTAACAGCTTTACCAATTTTTGCCATAGTGGTTTACATAGTCTTTGTGAATTTTCTATTGCTTCTTGGCAGGCTCCAAGGACCATCCAAGCTCGGCAGATTACGACTCCTTCTTCCCAACCGTCTGGGGAAACTACTGATCCCCAGATCTGCATTTGGCCTCGGTTCTTCCAGATTTGAGCTTCTTCTGCCGTTTTCCCTTGGACATTCAGTCTTGAGTTTATTTCCCACCTTATTCCTGATCCTTTGACATCAGGGTTTTCATATCTAATCACATGATTCTTGGTGTGCGCCCTGTTTCTTGTTTTGATGTCCTGGACAAACCAGTCTTCATCAGGGTAGACCTTTTTGTTGGCCCATATCAACGAGGCGTCTCTTCCCATAAATTGTCCTCTGGTGTTGCACATCGCTACGTGTGACATACAGTGTGCTGTGGGGACATCGATTTCTACAGCCACAAAGATTTTGGACTTGCCCATGCTGTACGGCAGGAGTGCACAGACGAAACATTCTCCTTCTGACTGCCTTCGTCCAACTTACTTCATGTGTTGGTACCAAATGTTGTTTCCAAGATGGGCTGTGCTGTCCAAGTAATCGTTTAGTTCGTTGTCAGTTTCATATGAGCTTCTCTTGATTCTTAATGTTTTTCTGTAATTGGCTATTGCTATGTCTCTGAATGCGTCTGTGCTGCTCTTTCGTTCAGGTAGTCTCTCAGGTATTATCCTTGGTGGTGCAGGTCTCACTTCCTGCGCTGCAGTAGCAGAGGAAAGGCTTGCATTTCTTTTCCTCCCCTCATGCACTCTTTTGTAGAACTCCTCCCACCACATTTGGCTTATCATCCTCCCAACACGTGGCAGGGTCGTAGGCTCGGTAGTTACTTGTGGCGTTGGAGCTGGCGTGCTCTTTGTTACTGTCTCAGTGGTTTTCTTGCCCAGCTCCTCATGTAGCTTCTTTGCTCTAACTATGAGCGGAAACACATACTCGACTACCGCATGTGTTTTCTCAGTGAGTTCTTTCGTGGCTTCCTCCGTTCTATTGAGGGATTTTGCTATGCCATCTCTGTTCGGTTTCTCGCTTGGCTCCCTGTGTTCTGGAGCTGTTTGTTCCACGGGTCACTTTTCTCTTTCAGTTGTTTTGGCCTGCGGTTGCGTAGCCATTGACTCTTGCCCTTGTTCGTGTGCACTCAGTGTATGGGTGCGTGCCATGGATAGTGCTGCATTACCATTCATTCCGTGCTGACCCTGTCTCCAGCTTTTCTCACCATTCAGTACTTCAAGTGTATACATATTACTGCTAATTACATTCAACTGTAAATCGTTTGCTTTATCATCAGTTTTTCTTGGGACAGGGATGACAATATAAGGTCTGGGTGCTTTTGTGGGGCCCAGATGTTCATTACCTGGTGGATGCACAGACATTGGGACGCTTCGTGCACCAATAAAAAATGCAGTTAGAGACAAAAATACTACAATAATCACTATGCATATAAATATAATGACTTTGAAAGACAGCTTACAGCATCTCCTTCCAGGAAACCGGGGGCGCCCTTCCGCTGGTGGCACGACTAAGTTACTGTTTTGGGCCCCCATTTCAAACAAGTCCATAGTCAATTTTTTCTTCTTATTCTAATCTCGTCGCTCAAAAGTTCAGTAAACACTAAAGTGACAAGTGCTGTTCAATGTCCCCCCTCTTGCGAGTGATGATGATAGTCTCTGGCCCTGAGGATATGCAGGAAAATGTTCACAGTGACACCATGAAAGGATGGATTCATTACAAATCACGCAAAAAATTAAATATTGGAAAAATAAAAATAAAAATAAAAATAAAAGTGAACATATGAGAAGGTAGGAAAAAATAAGAAAAAGTTTGAAAAAGGTAAACACGGCTGTGAAGTTCGTGTCTCTGTTCCTTTCACTTGGTCCTTCGAGGTCGGGTTGCTGAACAGTCTCTCTTTCCCTCATTTACTCCACTGTGGAACGATGATGAAAGAATAGAAAAAATAAGAAAAATGAGACCAAGATGTTGGTATCCTCGATTTTGCTTTTCTCGATCTGTCCTACGTTAGCAGCATGAAGAACTATGTCTTTGCTTCCTTGCTTTGTTCCCGGTGGGAGGATGATGAAAAGTTTTATCTTGGATCTCCCCCTTCTAAGGCTCTTCTTAGCAGTGGATTTCCATAGTTGTTTCTTAGTTGTGACGCAATAGCCCTCAGGAGTCTGTTCAATTGAGCATTTATTGCTGGATCATTAAGAAAAGCGGGCACATCAATGTTGCGGGGTCTGCCCACTAGTCCTGGAAAGTCTTCAATGAGATGAAAGAAAACACGAAACGCATACCGACTGTCTTCAGGTGTTAATGACATTTGCTCTGATTCTTTGGCTCTTAGGTCACAGGCCTTTCTTGCAGTGTGATCAGTCTTTGTCTCCTTGATCTGTCCCTCGGCAAAAGGTCTCACTGGAATCTCCTTAGGAATTCTCGCTGGAAGTTGGACAGTTCTACTTGGAGCATGATGCCATGGAGAAGGGTCTTAAAATAGGTGAGTACATCCCACTTAAGACTTCTGCTGGGGTGAATCATATGTCCGTGAACACAGTCTTGATACTGGATGCTTCAGGATAACGGTTTTAGTTTACAGGAGTGTCCTATTTTACTGTTTATCAGAGTCTGAGAGTTCATGTTCAATGCTTTGTGGCTCAACGTGATCAAGCTACCCGTGTCACTGCGGTTTCAGAATATCGGTTTTCTTCTTTAGCTTGCAGTTTCAGCTGCACATTGCGTTTGTTTGAAAGTCTTGTATCTCATTCAGTGCTTAGCGGAAAAGTTCAGTGTATAGCCACAATTTTCACAGCGAGTTCTTTAGTTTGTCTCTTCTGCTCGTGCGTCCTTCTTCCTCGCCATAGACCTTGTCTGCAAGTGTTGAGGCCCTTCCCCATTGTCTGTGGATTCCTCGGCGGTAGATGAAGTAGGAGTGCTCTCTCCTATGAACGGCTTGATATCGTTCATGAAGGTCCAGGCTCTTCTGCCCACGAGCTTAACAGCGGACGGGGTGCAGTCCTCTACGATGAAAGGGCCATTAAAGCTTGGCTCGTCCCATCTTTTCCTTGTAAATTTCCTCACGAGGACGCTGTCTCCAGGGAAGACAAGAGGCGCACAAAGGCTGTGAGCTGCGCCTGCATCAGCACTATCTGTTTTGGTTTGAGCCGTGCTGTCCCCTTTCCGCCGTCGCTGCAGCTGGCCTGTAATGACAGTGGCACTGGATGTGAAACAGTCCAGATAAGCTTTCATTTCTTCTCCTAGAACCTCCCTAGTTGTCTGGGCATCATATCTAGCTCTGTCTCGGGGGGTAAAGGGAGTCCACATCCTTCTCCCAGTAACTATTTCGTGCGGTGTGAGATGATGGTCGGAGCCTGGTTGGTTCTGAAGCGCATACAATGCCAGTGGTAGGCAGTGCATCCATCCCTTTCTTAATGTGAGCTTCAACTTGGCTATCCTTTCCTTGAGCAAGCCGTTGATTCGTTCACATATCCCATTTCCCTCTGGATGATACGCCGATGAGAACTTGTGCTTTATACCAAGCAACAAGCTAATCTGTTCGAACACTGCGTTCACGAAATGAGCCCCATTATCTGATCTCATTACCTCGCACACCCCCCATCTAGGGAAAACCTCCCTCACCAGGAACTTAGCAGCACAGGCAGCGTCAGGGTGTGCACAGGGACCTGCTTCTACCCATCTGGAAAAGGGACACACCACCACAAGTAAATACCTGTACCCATTACACACCTGAATCATATCGAAATAATCAATATGAAGGTGCTGGAAAGGTCCATTTGGTCTGGGGATGACTCCTCTCACTACTTTTAAAGTGTGCCCAGAGGTAAATTGTTGGCAGACAATGCAGTTTACCATAAAGAATGCAACATGCTCTGCTAAATTCGGTATAAACCAGTCTTCGGCGAGCGTTGCGGCAAGATTTCATGTGTATGGGGTAGTGAAGCGGTTCTAGCGCTACTTTTAGAAGGGCGACAGGCATTACTGGTTTACCAGTGCTGTCTTGCCTCCACAATCCGTCTGAGGGGTTTAAAGAACACCCTCGACGCTTCCACAGATTTGTTTCCTCCTGAGATGCCTCCCCCTGGAGCTCCATTAACTGAGACTGCCCCATATTACTATAGGCTTCTGGTGTGGCTCGTGCTACCATCATTCTCTCATGGGTACATGCCACATCCACGTCCATGATTATTTCAGCTTTGGATGCCATACGTTTGGCTTCCGTGTCCGCTTCATGATTCCCACGTGACACGAAATCTGTCCCCTTGGTATGAGCAGCGCATTTTACGACCGCTATGCCCACTGGGAGCTGTAGTGCTTTTATCAGCCTGTCCAACAGGGCTATGTGCTGCACTGGCGTGCCGTCTGCTCTGAGGTAGCCCCTCCTTTTCCAGCGTGCCAGTCCTGCGTGCACTGTTGACGTCACATAGGCGGAGTCACTGTACACTGTTACTTCCTGGTCTGTGTGATTCTCAATGGCGGGTGTCAATGCCACTAGTTCTGCAGCCTGTGCCGAATAATGAGATGGTATTCGTGCACTGACAAGTACTTGGAACTCTCCATTCGCCATGTGTTTGATCACGGCCACGCCTGTATACCTTTGTCCGTCTTCTTGGTCAATTCTCGAAGACCCGTCAATAAAGACGATCTCCCCACTCGCCAGGGCATTTGCCTTTACCCTGGGGATCTCATCATAGAATTCCTCATAGTTCGCACAGTCGTGTATAGGTTCTCCCTCTGTGACTGGCTCAGCTATGAACGTAGCAGGGTTCACAGTTTTGCATCGCACTACTTTGATCAATGGATTAGAGATAATCACCTCATAGGCTGATGCTCTCTGAGAAGTCAGCGTGCCCTTTGGCTTCTCTAGTATGGCGAATAGTGAGTGTTCAACATATAGTGTCATGGAGCACCCCATCACAATGGATGACGCCTTCTCAATGGCGAACACGGCGGCGGCTAGATTTTGTTCGCATGGGAAGTGGCCCTTCATGACCGGGTCCAAACTCCCGCTGTAATATGCTAGGGGTTTATACCCCAGCGAGGTTCGCTGCACGAGCACTGCCGTCATAAAATTGCCATCAGTATGAGAAAACAGATAGAATTCCTCAGCATAATTAGGAATCCCGAGGACTGGGGCCTTACAAATTGCCCCCTTGAGTTCTGTTAACCCTTTCTCCATTTCTTCATTCCATTCAATTTCTTCTCTCGTCGCCTGGGCCTTTTTAAGGGCCTGCAACAAGGGCTTGGTATATGAGCTGTAGTCAAAGATCCATGCTCTGACATAGTTGCACAGGCCTAGGAAGCTTTGCATTTGCTTTAATGTGCGTGGCTTGGCCGTGTTCATGATGGCCTCAGCCCTTTCTGGGGTTACCTTTTTCCCCTCATGTGAGATCAGTTGCCCTGTGTACAACACCTCCTGTTGGCAGTACTGCAACTTGTATCCACAAAATAGGAACCTGGTTGGGGGATCTGAAACTCAAATCTTCCCTATCGTTATATCACAATTTGATTTGAGTCAATTTAATTCAAATATTGCTTTTTCTTATGAGGTTTGCTTGCTCCAAACTGTTGGATTCCTGTTATTACTTTGTCCTTCAAGGTTTTTTCACATGGTCTGTTGTTTCCCAAATAAAACATTACATGTTTATTTTGTTTCTTTGGAATGCAACCTTTATTATAAAATTAGAGGTATTGATCTAATATCTTCTCGACTGTAGAAGAAATTATATATGTCAAGAGATGGAACTCATGAAACTGTATCATAAGTCATAGTTGTTAAAAAACATTCTTTAGAGTGTATGGACCAAGGCTAGTCGAAAAACAACTCCTATCCCTTGTGATCCGGAGGTGTATTTCTTAATGTGAACTCCGAACCTCAAGTTTTTATAAAATTTAATTTACTTTACACGATCCCTTTTCGAGTTGGGATCAAGGGTGTGACTTGATTTGGGGATATCTCTGATCCATAATTATTCCAATCAGGTCACGATCCCTTTTCGAGTTGGGATCAAGGCTGTGACTTGATTTGGGGATATCTCTGATCCATAATTATTCCAATCAGGTCATGATTGGAATAATTATGGATCAGAGATATCCCCAAATCAAGTCACACCCTTGATCCCAACTTGAAAAGGGATTGTGTAAAGTAAATGAAATTTTATAAAAACTTGAGGTTCGGAGTTCACATTAAGAAATACACCTCCGGATCACAAGGGATAGGAGTTGTTTTTCGACTAGCCTTGGTCCATACACTCTAAAGAATGTTTTTTAACAACTATGACTTATGATACAGTTTCATGAGTTCCATCTCTCGACATATATAATTTCTTCTACAGTCGAGAAGATATTAGATCAACACCTCTAATTTTTTAATAAAGGTTGCATTCCAAAGAAACAAAATAAACATGTAATGTTTTATTTGGGAAACAACAGACCATGTGAAAAAACCTTGAAGGACAAAGTAATAACAGGAATCCAACAGTACTGCAACTTGTCCTTGTCCACTTTGTATCCCTTCTCAGCTAATATAGTCAATAGCTGGACAGAGTCATGTCGGCATTGCTCTTCAGTGATGCTGCAGATTAGAATGTCATCTACATACTGAAAAACAACACTGTCCACCACAATATTGCTTAGGTCCATTTGCAGGACTTGGTTGAAAAATGGACAGAGATTCGCAATACCTCTGTGGCAACCTCGTACTTTTCAGATGCATTTGTCTGAAAGTAAATGACGTCATGTCTTGTGAGTCACGGTGCAATAGAATCGAGAAAAATGCATTTTTCAAATCGATCACCGTGAAGTATTTTGCCTCAGTGGGTATGTTGCACAAAATTGTGGATGGATTAGGGACTAGAGGGAACTCGGCTTCGACCATGTCGTTCAATGCTCGTAAATCCTGGATTAAACGCCAGGACTCTCCCTTTGATTTCCTGACAGGATAAATCACTGTGTTGCACAGTGATTCTGACGTCACTAGGATGCCCTGCTCCATCATGGCAGAGATTGTCTTTGCGATCCCTTCATCTGCTTCTCTGGACATGGGATACTGTCGTGCCCGTGGCAGAATTGCTCCTGGTTTCAATTTAATTTTTACTTCGCCGGCCCCCTTCAGGAGACCTACATCATAAGGCCCTGTAGTCCATACTTTGGCTGGCACTAGGGCCATGTCGTCATTGAAAAATTCCGGGCGTACCAGCGCTAACATCATCCTCTGCGGCACCTCCCACTTGATCATTTTGACCCAAAATATGAGACTCACTTCCACCCGTGTCTCTTCTAGGTCAGGGTGTTCTTCGAACAGATTATCATCAGTGAAGTCAGTCACTCGATACCCTTCTTCGATGGCGACAATCGCACACCACGCTCTGCCCTCGTCGTCATATCCATCAACTAGTACTACCTTTCCTCGCACCGTGGCAGATTGTATTATTAAGGGAAATACTTGTCCCTCCTCTTTGTGCATGGGTATTCTTGGCCTGAATAGAACCTCATCAGGGGTTCTCATAGGTTTGTCTGTGAGGCCTGGCTATTCCGCCATAAGCACTCGTACACCATATGCAAAAACGTCTGGCTCCAGTGGTACAGCTCTCATAGCTGCACGTCCAGAGTATGCTCTGATCATTTCGCACACGTTTGCATAATGCATTCCTGGGGTGGAGCACACTATGCCATCCTCAGTGAACAAGATGGTCATATTCAACTTTGTCATCAAGTCCCGACCCATGATATTCACCGAGGATTGACGAGAATACAATAAAGGTACATTCATGTCGCACTCTCCCACTGAGACCGGGAGTGCATCAGTAAAGGGAACTCTGATATGAGCTCCAGTAAAACTCTGGGTATCTATGGCCTCACCGGACAAGGAGAACTTGCCTTCTCGTATGCACGAGCGTGTTGCCCCCGTGTCAACTAAGAAGGAATATTCTTTCCCCCCTATGGTGACATTTACCCTAGATTCCCTGTTAGGGTCTGGTGTCACTGATAGGATAGAACAAATTAGAGTTCCCTGTGAGCCGTCCTATTTCATATATAGGTTCGGTCCACTGTATACCTGTGGGTTTCCCCCACCAGAATTAGTGCCCTGAGCCACTTGCGGCAGTGTCTGCTGCGGTTGTCCCTGTGGTACATTCCCCATGTTCTGTGGCTGGACCACTTGCTGTGCACCTTGCTGCAAGCCAACCGCCTGCTGCTGCACGGTATAGTTTTGTGCACTGCCCTGCCCTGCAGTTTTCACCATGCCTGCCCCCATCCCTTGGTTGTTATGCCACATGCTTTGACTTCTGCACATGCGCGCCACATGTCCTGTCACTCCACACAGCCAACACACCGGTGGTGGTCGGGCCATCTGTCCATCTGGCATAGTCAGACTGCCCATCGGTGCGTTCTGGATACCATTTTGAACATTCTGTAAACCTCCTTGGTTACCTCTAAACCCTCCCTGATTACTTTGCCATCCTCTTCCTCCAAATCCCCTTCCTCTCGGGTAAAATCCCATGTTACCCTGATTAGTTTGTGGCGGGTTAGTTGCACACTGTGCACTCGATTCGGCTGGGCTTGTTAGCATGGCTCCCTCGAGAGCATACTTTGAGAGCTTCCTTTGCACTAGCTTCGCCTCTTCTCCCTTACGCGTTGCCTCTTTCTTCCGATTCTTTTCTTGCAACAGTCTACAGTAATGTGCAATTGTCAACTGGATTTCGGCCCAGGGTTTAGCTTCTATTCCTACCAATTTTTTTAGCTGTTTTTGCACCGGTTCTGGTAACCCATGGCACAATATATGATAGAATACAGGGATAGATTTCGTCCAAGACTCATGCGTTTCGAGCACCCACGCGTCTTGAAAATTCTGGATATAAAGCAACGGATCCTCTGACTCTTTCATTTTTCGAGTCATTATAGCTCCTATATCAGATGTGCCTGGATATAGCGTACGCAGCCCTTTCCATACTGCTGCTCTACAGTTATTAAATGGCGCTCCGTCATGAGAGGTGTGAGTTATGGTTACCCTAGGGTAGCCTGCCTTTTTCCATACGTCATCTGCTCTTTCTCCGAGTATAGCAATTAGGAGACCCTTGATTTCCCCTATGGCTAGGGTGACGCCCCCTGTAATTTTTTCTAGCTCATGTATCCACTTCCCGGCTCCCGATGTCAACATTGGAAGCTTATTTTTAAGATTCTCTCGGTCCATGTGTGGCCATTGAATATATTGCGGTCTTGCTCCCCCTTTTCTAACAGTGGGAATTGGAATGCACAATCCTCCTTTTCCTTCTCTATACCTCCTCAGTCTCTCGCCGGGGTGGCGATCCTGCCTTGCCGTCTACCTGGCAATGCCCTTAATCTATCTGTATAGGCAGGTGCTGACACCCCCCTCTGACCGTGGTGTGTTTCTTCATGTCGGCTGGACTGTCCAGTGGACTTCGGTGTCCTATTTATGGACCCGCCAGCATCTGACCATCGTACCTCTCGGTTCCCTGGGAGCCGCTTTTCGCACTGTCTCCCTTCATCATGCACCACTTCCTACGCTTCCCCATCGGAGTCAGACTCTGGATACTCCCAGTTTACACAACTTCTTGCATCATCTTCGTTCTGCCCAACTTCTAGTCTATCTAGGGAACGTCCCCTACTCCCACCACTACGGGTGACATCCTCAGTGTCATATAGCTGAGTGCTCTCTAAGCGCTCATCTTCCCTTCCCTCTTGGGAGATTAGTTCCAGTCCCATCTCATCATATATTTTATCAATCGCTTCCCTGATGCTTCTCGTGTCGAAGTCATCATCAATAATTGTCCCGCTTGTACCTGGTACTGCATCGCTTGCAGGAAATAACTCTTCTATGTCTTCCCAGTCTACAACAGGATTGGGTTTTTTAAATTCCCGTTGCAAATATTCTAAATCTCGAGCCCTTTGCCTGCGTTTATGCTCTGCTTCCTCATCCATTTCTCTTCGCTTCTTCGCTTCCTCTCTAGCCTTATCTACTTCCCTCATCCGTTCATTTCTACGTTCTTTTGCCCTTCTACTTTCCTCATCTTCTCTCTTCTTTACTTTCCTTTCGTGCACTCTCCTTTCTTCCTCCAACTTTAGCATGTTCTGCTTGCACTTTTCATAGGCTGCATATTGCGTGCGACTGAGCGGTATACCTTGCTCTTCGCGATATAGTTGTTCTCGCCTCAACCTATCCTTCTTTCTTGCCCTCTCATCTCTTATGTCCACTTCTTTCTCCCTTTCCTTTCTTTGCGCCTCGTCAGACCTTTCACTCGGCCTTGCACCATCACTTCCTTTTCCATCTAATTTCAATAGTATCTGCCCTCCCATCCATTCGTCCTTTGCAAATGTTAACTCATTGGTTCCTTTCCGCTTCTTTCCCTCTCTCTCTCTATCGAGAGGTGCACTCGTTTGTGCCTGGCCCTTTCTTTCCTCACCTCGCCTCTATTTGTCCCACGGGATTGTGGAGGCTGAGTCAATTTCCTGTTCCTTCTCTTTCGTCTCGTCACTGCTACATGCAGGTGACTCATATGCAGGGTTGCTATAACCTGTAGCTGCCTTAAGTTCTCTTAGTGGGTACAGACCCTCTGACTTACTTCCCTCAACAACTGGTTCCGGCGGGGCGGGTGGCGCGGTAGGCGTCTCACCCCCCTCCGTACATACATTTAATATCCAGTCTGCGGAGGGTTCCTCTTCCTTTACTTGTTCAAACATTTTCCAAAGCTCGAGAACAGCAAGGCATTTCTCGAGCTTCTTCCCGCTATATGTGGCATGTAAGAAGGTGGTCACGTGCTGTAAAACAGCCTTAGACAATGACCCATTCTGGGGCCACGGCATAAACATTTTATTTGTGGTGCCCTTAACCCACTCCTGGCTATATTTCTTCAGCTTTGTTGCATGCTTTGGCAATTGTTTGCACAAATGTGCAAGTGGGGTAACTTCCTCCATTCTTAATTTTGTCACCAACAAAGTTCACACAGTTTTTCAACTTTTCACTATTATGAGCGAGCACCACATACGCAAGCTCCAATCCAACTTTTCCGCAACATTGTATACCAACAGTTTACTCAAGACTCATCAATTCAGTGGCGATTCCCTCTCATGTACAGAATCTCGTAAAGCAAAAATGCATTGCCATCAATCGATAATACAACAATTCCACATTCAGCATACAGAGAACAAATAGGACAAACGCTTGACAGACTAGACGGACACCAGCTGGTCATATGTATAGCTGCCTTCTAATCACTACCCTGTCATGGGATTTGAACGAACCCCATTATGGCATCTTTAAACGCCATCGTAGCCTAATGTCCCCCCTCTGTGGGCTCTGGGTTCACGTTCCTTCTGACCACTCTTTAAAGCGCAGGAACAAGGCGAATTTTACAGTTTTCTCTCGGGTGCCCCCCCGGTATTCCTTACAGTTTTCTCTCGGGTGCCCCCCCGGTATTCCTTACAGTTTTTAATTTCAGGTGCCCCCCTGATATCTTTCCCCAATTACTTCAGGTGCTCGGGTCTTTACCCCTTATATATATACAGTCTTCTCTACTTCTAGCTGTTTTATTTTTTCTACGCCACCCTCCGTTACCTTTCCCCTTCTATAAGACCTTTGCCAGGATAACGAGTTTCGTTGTTTCACTCACCGATCGCCTCTTTTCCTCTCGGGAACTTCAGTATCACCGCCCCTTCCTCTTCCTGCTTTTAAGGTTTTCGTCCGATCCGCTGCCCGTGTGAATGAGAAGGGTTATGCTTGGAAAGGCGGGTTCCTTCAGACCCACTGCAGATTTTTTGGAATATTTACACTATCATTGTCCACGGGGAGCTTCTCAGCCTACTCAGCCGGAATGGCGAAAGGACTCGTGATGTAACCGAAGGCCCAGAGTTACTTCGTGCCGTCGGTCTAAAGGTGTCTTATAACTATATCAATCGATGATCTATAATCGATGGCCGAAACCATCCTCACGCTACCAAGTGTTGACGAGGAGAAGAAATTACTGACAGGCCCATTGGTCAGTACTCACCCTCGAAAACCAGTTATACAAGATAGCTGCACCATGTGAGGACAGAGTGCAGGATTCACATACTCCAGCAAGATTCAATAACCAAGACTCAATAAATTGGCAAAGGGAAGTCCGTTTAATGATACACACATTAGCAAATGGAAATTAGCAGCATCACAAATACCTGCCTCACCCCGATATCCCCGAACTTCAGTCAAACAGCCTCTTTTATGGGCAAAATTCATCATCATTGACGGCTAATTCTACAAAAAATTATCATGCAATAAAATTGGTTGGGAAAGGTAGCTTAAGTATAGGTGCTATATCTGTATATGGAAATAAAGCGAGTGGATTGGATAACTCTTATCGGGTGGGCGTCTATGCCCATCCCTCTACAACACACGTGATTGACGTCACTACAAGTACGACGTCTCATTGGTTACAGTGTCTATAGGACCCTAGATTACATGGCCCATTGTGATTGGGCAAGTTATACCCCTAAACATAAATCTCCATTTTAATTAGCAGCATGCAGAATAGACACCCAGGTGCCTAGTGTTTCAAGATTCACCCTTCCTCCCTTCCATCAATCAGTGTTTTAGGGCTATGTGTCAATTAGTTGGTTGGGTATGGCCTCGGATCTGTAGTCTCTTATCAGGAAAAGTTATGGCATCCTCGGGTTCTGGATGACATCAGGCAGTGGTACATCTTCGCGCCTGTCTGGTCACGTGTTGGTTCACCATGAATCTGCTTCAGTTTCCAGCCTTTTGTGCGTTTAATTCCGTGTTCGCTTGGCCACCTGCATGGGCCTCTCTTATCTTGACCTTCACGGGCGGGCTGGTATGCTCTGTAGTTGGAGTCTCGTGAGCTCATGCTCACCTCCCCTTCTCTGGTCAATCTCGATTTCCCTGGCATGAGCCTCTTTGCTGAGTTTCGAAACTTGGCCTGTCAGGCCTTTGGCCGCCTGGGTACATTTCTGCTGTATTGAGGTAGATATATGGTTGGCGCTTGCCGCTCTATTTTTCTACTAAGCATTGTAGGCAGTATCGATTTCTTAGCATCTTGCGTTTCAAGCTTATTTACACACATTCAACAGGGCGGTTGCTTCCATCTTGTCTCATGGCACCATTCTCTTACGTTTTACCAGTGTCTCCCCCCTGTATCTGTTATAATTATCCTTGCAGTTACTAGTACTGGCATACGTGCTTTCAGTAGCCAATTCTGTTCGTTCTCGGGGCTGCTCGGGCCCTTGGTTTATTTGCATTGGCCTTCCATTAAGGCTTTAGGGGTCTCCTCGTGGACCGTGTGCAGGTATTCCTCATTTCGCATCAGCGGCTGGTACGGCTGTCTGATAGGGTACCGTGCTCCCCACGGTTGTCGTGTTATGGCTGCTTCAACCGGTACCAATCTCCTTATGTACACAGGGCAGAGTCCCAGTGCGGCCCTCTGTTGGTTCATTTGCTCCTCATACGTCACGTACCTCGGCGAGTACTTTAGTGGCAACTCGAAACGGGGGGCAGGGGTGCAGGTCATATCTGGGACCTCCTCTTCAGCACCGGTTCCCAAGCATGTACGTGAAGGGAACCGGTGTTGCAGGGAGTCAGGTGAGTTGGCGGAACCCAACGAGGTGTGCCGCCAAAAGGTAAGTAAGGGGGGAGGGGAGTGTATTTCTAGTGTATGGGTTGTTTGACCGTAACGGTCAAGTTAGCTACGGTTAAATATAAACCGCAAACATTTTGGTGACGGTCAAACAACCCAAATTCCATTGGCTGCAAAGTATGACTGAATTGGGTCTGTTGTCCATTGCAGCCTTATCAAGGGTTGGCTCTAGTGTGTCCATGTCATTAACATACAACGACTATCAAGTTAGACTACGTTCCGGTAGTTGGAAGGGCAAAGCAGGATCCTTGGGCACAGTACCCCACCCTGGGCCACGTGTACAGAACAGTGTTCAGATCGACTACTCACAAGCTTTGCTGACTGACATTGCGGTAGTTTACCTCATAGACCAAAAGTCACAAGACGCCCCCTAGCAATAGGCTAACAGTGCAATGTGCAAGGTGTTCTCAGGCTGTTAGAAATATGTCATCTGGGGTGAACCATCTTTTCGAGGAGCCTGAATTTGAATATGCCTTGTTCACACCAGGTTTGTATCCAGGAGAGCGGGTGGCTCCGGAAACCTTGCCAGAATGTACAGGAAGAGGTAGTTGTACAGAGGATCTCCATTTTCTGAAGGTGGGGATAATTATGTTATGTACATTTTTCTTTACACCCACCAAAAAGGGGGATGCAGCGCAACCAACACCAACGAGGCAACATGGCGCTAAAGCGGAAACCCATGATCAGGAACCATGACGAATCAACTAAAATAGTAAGGTTTTAAGGGCCTTCCGGAAATGCAATTGCGCAGATACCATGCACAGAGAAACAGGGAGAGCATTCCAGAGAGTAGCCGCTCGGACAGAAAAGGAGCGGCCACCAATTCTGACACAATGGAACTTGGGTACAGCCAGAAGAACGCGGTTCGCAGATCCAAGTGCGCAACGAGGAGCATACCACAGACATTTTTGCTGCAGATACTTAGGGACAATACCATAAAATACCCTATGCACCAGGCACAAGGACTTAAAAGGAACGCGTATGGCCACCAGCAGACAATGAAGGGATCTGAGAACAGGGGAAATTTATACCCGGAAATGTGTGCTGTTGGCGAGGCGAGCGGCCGAATTCTGGAGAACCTGAAGACGTGTAACAGGTAATCAGGCTGGGCCAGGTAAAGAGAGTTGCAATGATCTAATTTTCCCAGAACTAGAGCCGACTATGGTCTCCTCTTTTAAGGGTGGCACAATTCTGAAAGGTCAATGTGGTATTTGGCCTTGGCTCTTTGGTACAAGGATGAGCCCTTAGCCTAAGCCCTGGCCTGGCCACTCACAATCAGGGCAAACCAATGCTGCCGACCTGAACATGCGGCAGGCCATGCAACCTCAAAATAACGTCCCACCCTTCACAAAGCCATTTTTGGAGGACATGAACCTTTCCCCAATGCGGAATTATTGTGGCACTCCATAAAACAAGCTCTTCACACCGATGTCTTTTGCATGATATGACTGAAGCAATGTACACTAAATGCATATTCCAGTCATTTTCAGACTGGGCTATATCAAATAACATACTCCCAGATGGCTAAGCCAGCTTTCGTAGACATTACGGTATGATTGATCATTGCATGATTCTTAAAACTGTACACATAATGTTTTCCCCTATTAAGGGACACCATTTCTATAGATCCTTACAAGACTTGACTGAGGCCTTCAATTCCATAGAGAGAGCTATGCAGTCGGTCAAGCTACAGAAAATAGGCATCACAAGGGCGCGCTGAGTCTAATACAAATAGTACATACTTGAGTAGCTGAAGTCATACATGACTGGACATGCGAGGATGTGAGGTTCAGAAAATGTCCATATAAGGAGTTTAGCCGGTTTGATGTCTGTCACCCCTCCTAGAGAGTGAGGCAGGATTATTGCCTGGCACTGCTTCTAGAGAGTGTGGCAGGGTTGCTGCCTGGCGCTGCTCCTAGAGAGTGAAGCAGGGCTGTTGCCTGGCACTACTGCTATGGAGTTTGGCCGGTTTGTTGTCTGTCACTGCTCCTGTGGAGTGAGGCAGGGTTGTTGCCTGGTACTCCTCCTAGGAAGTTTGGCTAGTTTGTTGTCTGTCACCGCTAATGAGAAGTGAGGCAGGGTTGTTGCCTGTCACCGCTCCTGTGGAGTGAGGCAGGGTTGTTGCCTGGCACTGCTCCTATGGAGTTTGGCCGGTTTGTTGTCTGTCACCGCTAATGAGAAGTGTGGCAGGGTTGTTGCCTGTCACCGCTCCTGTGGAGTGAGGCAGGGTTGTTGCCTGGCATTGCTCCTAGGAAGTTTGGCTGGTTTATTGTCTGTCACCGCTAATGAGAAGTGAGGCAGGGTTGTTGCCTGTCACCGCTCCTGTGGAGTGAGGCAGGGTTGTTGCCTGGCACTGCTCCTATGGAGTTTGGCCGGTTTGTTGTCTGTCACTGCTCCTGTGGAGTGAGGCAGGGTTATTTCCTGGCACTCCTCCTAGGAAGTTTGGCTGGTTTGTTGTCTGTCACCGCTAATGAGAAGTGAGGCAGGGTTGTTGCCTGGCACTGCTCCTAGAGAGTGAGGCAGGGTTGTTGATTGGCACTGCTCCTAAAGAGTGAGGCAGCGTTGTTGCCTGTCACTCCTCCTGTGGATTGAGGCAGGGTTGTTGCCTGTCACTGCTCCTAGAGAATGAGGCAGGGTTGTTGCCTGGTACTGCTCCTAGAGAGTGAGACAGGGTTCTTGCCTGGCACTGCTCCTAGAGAGTGAAGCAGGGTTCTTGCCTGGCACTGCTCATAGAGAGTGAGGCAGGGTTGTTGCCTGGCACTGCCCCTAGGGAGTTTGGCCGGGTTGTTGCCTGGCACAGCTCCTGGGGAGTGATGCAGGGTTGTTGCCTGGCATTGCTCCTAGGGAGTTTTGCTAGGTTGTTGTATGTCACCGCTCTTGTGGAGTGAGGCAGGGTTGTTGCCTGGCACTGCTCCTAGGGAGTGAGGCCGGGGTGTTGCCTGGCATTGCTCCTAGGGAGTTTTGTCGGTTTGTTGTCTGTTACCGCTAATGAGGAGTGAGGCAGGGTTGTTGCCTGTCACCGCTCCTGTGGATTGAGGCAGGATTGTTGCCTGGCACTGCTCCTAGAGAATGAGGCTGGGTTGTTGTTTGGCACTCCTCCTAGAGAGTGAGACAGGGTTCTTGCTGGGCACTGCTCCTAGAGGGTGAGGCAGGGTTGTTGCCTGGCACTGCTCCTAGGGAGTGAGGCAGGGTTCTTGCCTGGCACTGCTCCTAGAGAGTGTGACAGGGTTCTTGTCTTTGCCTGGCACTGCTCTTAGAGGGTGAAGCAGGGGTGTTGCCTGGCACTGCTCCTAGAGCGTGAGGCAGGGTTCTTGCCTGGTACTGCTCCTAAAGAGTGAGGCAGGGTTCTTGCTTGGCACTGCTCCTAGAGAGTGAGGCAGGGTTCTTGCTTGGCACTGCTCCTAATGAGTGAGGCAGGGTTGTTTTCGGGCACTGCTCCTAGGCAGTTTGGACGGTTTGTTGTCTATCACCACTCCTCTGGAGAGTGAGGCAGGGTTGTTGCCTGGCACTGCTCCAAAGGCTTTTGGCCAATTTGTTGCCTGGCACTGCTCCTGGAGAGTGAGGCAAGTTTGTTGCCTGGCACTGTTCCTAGGCAGTTTGGCCGGTTTGTTGTCTGTCACCGCTCCTAGGGAGTTTGGCTGGTTTGTTGTCCGGCACTGCTCTTTGAGAGTGAGGCAGGGTTGTTGCCTGGCACTGCTCCTCTGGAGTTTGTCCGGTTTGTTGTCTGTCACCGCTCCTGTGGAGTGAGGCAGGGTATTTTCCCAGCTTCTATTCATTCCTTTTCTGATTGATCTTGATGTTTGTTGCTCATCTTGTGCCATGTTTATACCCCTCAGCTGAACCGCTGCCGTTACATGTGCCTACTGTATGTGGATCAATAGACATACCCAGGGCTAAACTTTACAAGCACGGACAGTTCTATATCCCTCATATTCGAAAGGTGTTTTACTCTTCGTGGCGGTCAGCCAAGTTGAGAGGTATTGTGCAATTCTGCTTAACATCTGGAGCCCAATCACTGAAACAATGCCTGGAGGCCTATGACTCCTAAGATAATCGTGTTCTATTGCTTGGAATGGAAATCTGGGGGATGCGGTTGGGTAACTTGTACACAATTGATACCACGCAAAATAGGTTTTTATAGGCACAATTCTAGCTGTCTTGGGTGACCCAGCAGGGGCAGCACTCCACTTGGAGACTGCCATAACCAGTCTTGAAATTATGTCGAGAGTGGCTCAGTTCAAATACTAGTTGAAAGAATTGTTGGTTAATAAGCATCATCTGAATATCACACATGTTTGTCACGATTAGTCCCTTCTTTAGAATTGGAATGAGTCTGCTTTGGTGTGATGAGTAAAGATGCTAACCCTTCTTAGGTTTTGAGTATTATAAACTCTGAAAATGACTAACAAGCATGTGTTTTTAGATTGTGTGTGCATCCCAGACCAATTGTTGTGCAGCCTATAGGAGGAGATCAAATCCCAGACAATTACTTAGATTGAATGTGTTCAGCAGGTTTACCGAATTGAATCCCAATAATGCTTATTCTTGTAATTGAGAGATGCCAGGCTGGGGGAAGATCTGTGAAGAGTGCTGCTTAGGGAAAATTGAGGATTTCACTAATTTTCTCCTGGATTGCCCCAGCTATGCTCCTTTCAGAAATAGATTCTTAAGCCCCCGTTGACTAAGTAAAATATCTGCACTTAGAGATCTGAAGCACATTCTTTCTGTGCAAGTGATACGTATGAAATAGATGTGTTTTTTTATTGCTGTCTTCAAAAAGAGAACATTTGGTTTTAGAGTATGTGTCCTAATCTGTACTTGCTGTACACATATATACGGCTCTTTAAATGGCCATAACATACATCCTTCATGGTTATTATTATTGGTTTGCATTCCCTTGCTTCATGGCAGGCAACTCACATCCCAAAGTTTGTCATTTTTGGTTCTAAAAGGAATCTCGGAAATACTGCCCAGATGGGTGTACACAGATTTTGTTAAGAGCCTGGGGTGCACCTGGCAGTCAGATAGTGGATATAATAGACAGGTGAACCAAATGGTTAAATCAGTTTACTTTCAGCTGAAATTATTGAAACCACTTCTCCCCCTTATCTCAGAAGATGAACGAGCAAAGGTGGTGGGCACACTTGTTAATGGCAGGCTGGACTATTGCAATGGCCTCCTGGTTGGATGCCCTAAATACCAGTTGCAACGCCTTGTAGTGGCACAGAACGCTGCTGTACGGGTAGTGTTTCCATTACCCTGGAAAAAAACAGTGTCGGAATCCAGGAAGAAATGACACCGGCTCCGGTTCACTGAAGAATCCACTTTAAGCTATTGTGTTTGATTTGTAAGTGCATACACAATCTTGCACCGTCGTCCTACCTAGTGGACAAGATTCAAATTTACATCCCTAGTAGATCCTTGAGATCCATGGCTCTGAATCAGTTGGTAATCCCTAGCTCTAAATGTGTCCACTGGGGGGACAGATGGTTCTCAGTAGCTGGTGCCCGTGCATGCAGTGGTCTTCCATATCAGTTAAGGGAGATTGAATCCCTGACAGCTTTTAGAAAGCAGCTTAAGACATATCTGTTCGAATAATGTCATGTTAATGATGACGGTTCCATCAAATTCAGATAGGATCTGCGCCTATATGCCGCTCGCCGCTTGGTTCCTTGGGGATATGCGTGATATACATTTTAAATCAAAAATCAAATCAGTCGATGAAGGACAGCTTTTTCGTGACATGATCCACTTCTTGTTGTAGAACCTCGTGGTCTCGGTATCATCGGAGTGGGTCAGGCCCTTGCAAATAATGTGTTCGGACTTGAACCTGCATTAGTGGTCCAATTGACAGCCTCTCCTTCGGTTTTAAGTGCTTCCGGGGCCATCACCAGATCCGCCAAATTCTTACTATGCATGTTTCATTCTTTTACTTCTGTTTGAAGTGCTGCCATGCTGCGGTAGGGGTTCATTTGAGGGCATTAATTCGCAGTCTGCACGGGGGTAGGGGGGCCAAACAGTGTACTTGGGCTGCAACACAGCACAAAGTAATATTGATGGCATCTTTGATGGGCCAAAACGGTAGCTTCTGGCAATGGTTATGGCGTTGATGGATGGGGGGTGGGCCGTCGAGGAGGGCTGCTGCAGCCGAGCAGCGATAGTAAGGAAACTGAAAATGAATCTGTCACCCTCCCTAGCTGTCTGGTTGGCTAATTCAGGAGGACACATTCTTCTGTGCCAGCTATAAGTGGTCCTCTAAAATGCCAATCGAAATGGCCATGCCTCATGAGGTGAAGGCACCCAATAATACATTTTCTTTTAACTCACATTTACATGAATGTAAGTGCAATTCCGTGAACCTGGTATATCACATTAGCAGGATACACCCTGCAACACAGAGGCTGCAGTGGTGCCTGTTACAGACTGAATAAACACAGTTGTGTGCCCACTAGTTTACTTAGAGGTGGCATTAGTAATATCCACCCTTTGCCTCGATAAGAGACCCTTTGTGTCAGCAAGCACGCTATGGGCAATTTATTTCTTAATTGGTGCTCTACATTCTCTGCTAAAAGGCACACAATGTTTGTTAGGAGGCGGAAATGACGCTTATGGCTGTACAATCAATTGACATTTTTCCAGACACATGTGGTATGGGGTGTGGGGTATGGGGTTCACTGAGAAGGGCAGCATCCAAGGGAGGGGGCAGGTGATCACCATTCGGCCCTTATTCTAGGGAGCTGTGTCCAAACCTCTATTTTCAAGGACTCGATTAAGAGAACTGTGCCTTCGGCTTTATACTGTGGGCCTCATTACACGGATGGCGCTAAGGGATTACCGGCACCGGTAAGGGCACCGGTGCCGGTAATCCCTTAGCGCCATACTACGAGGTCCCTCAGTGGGTCCCGTCCTTAACGTGTGGCCAGACCACACGTTAAGGAAGGGACCCGCTGAGGGACTTCAGGGCAAATAACGGTACCGCTATTAGCGGTACCGTTATTTGCTCCTTCCCCCTTCCCATTGAGCCCTATGGGGGCTCAAATGGGAATGGGGAAGGGCCTTGGTGAATGGGGAATTACCGCCCCGCCAACCCTGGAATGGGGCGGTAATTCCCCCATTCGCCAAGGCGGAATCGGTAAAATACCGGCGGCAACCACCGCCGTCCGTGTAATGAGGCCCTGTATCTCTTAGCACAGTCTTCGGAACAGGGGCCGGAGAAGCGTGTACGGTATCGCTGACAGCAAGGTGTGCTAAGACTCAGCCAGTTCCCCTCGACTACCGAGGCTGAGGCCAACTCATTGGGTCATCTTCTATACTGTACACTCATTCTGTAATATGGAGTTGCAGGAATGGGACATATAGAATGAAAACAAGCTTGCCATGGCCTTATATGCGTCAGTGGTTCAGGTGTTCAATGTATCTGACTGCATTCACCGGAATAGGGGCACCATAAAAACATTTAGATCAAATAATAAAAAGCATACCTGGCTGATCATGTCCCAAATAAAAACAAACATTTGCTTATCTTGAATTTCAAACCTTTATTGGGTAAGGTACTTGAGTGGTTCAGTATTAAGCAAATACATTTAAAACCAAACAAATAACAAATCTGCTGTGTACAGTGACAAAATAACATGTGTGGAGCAGCTTCAACCCTGATGCCAAGTTGATTCAGGGGTTCACACAGCTGTTTGATGGGTTCACCAAGATCATATTCTGGTTCTGAATCGATTGTGGGTACACCAGGTGAGTGCTCTACCTCGGGCCCCTAACGATACGGGGTGTGGCAAGCACCTGAACACATATGTGGTTGAAAAGCACGTCTATGTTACACTCTCCTCGTCTCAGTGTGTTAGTGTATGTTGTGGACGCAGCATGCAGGTCCAGACGCTTCACCCCCACTGAATGGTAAGGAATCACCTTGTAGCTAAATTGTATTGTATTATATGGTATCATTTGTATAGCGCCTTTCACCATTGGTATGGTCCTAATGCGCTGTAGGTTGAACGCCCTCCGGGGACCTTAGTCCAGCTATGGGGAAATTTGAGAAGTGCTAGTATGCGTGGGTGCATAAATGATAAACAGTGCCGCAGAAGGCTGTGTCGCGCACGTGCACTAAAAGAGTGGAAAAATCTGTGGGTGAGGAGGAGTTTTTGCAGATAAACAAGAGCGATATGTAGACATCAATATCGAGTAGAGGGCTAAAACAATGTACACAGATCCAAATCCGAGTATTCCCAGAACAGGAAATGACGACAAGGCATGTGCAACACTAGTTTCTAAAATGAGCAGTCACCCTCCTTAAGAATGTGCGCCAATCTGGACAAGAGATTCCGTGCCATATGAGAACATGTGCTACGGTGCGCCCAACTCTGGCCCTTAATTGCATCGGTTGGCTCACTCTGTTTCAGATTCCCCACACCTGTGCTAACATGGACTTCCATGAACAATGGCGTGAATCTGGACGCCGTGTCCTAAGAATGAAGCCCCATGAGGCAGGGCCTGTATGGGATCTAGTGTAAGTAGGCCTGTGTCCAAGCTCCCAGAAATGCTGCCTCGCCCGCCTGGAGCCCCAGGCTGTATCACACCATGAGCTCAGGCTCGGAGGAGGATGGCTGGACAATGCCCCCAACCCTATTCCAAAAGCCAGCAGCACCTGCATGTATATCAGAGTTAGCGTTATCATGTTAATATATAGCACTTCATGCCGGACTCCTCAAACCTTTAAGCACTATAATTGCAACCCAATTTAATGGTGCTCAATGTATTCGTTTCTGAAGGTGAAAAGTCTGAGTTGCCCTGGCCAGCTTCCAAATCGGGGTCCTGCGTACAGAACCCACATTTCTGAGGCAAATGCACAACTCTCTGTTCTATATTTCACACTGTAAGGACTCACACGTAAATATGAAAATAGACACTCACCAACCCAGGCTTAAAGCATCCACAGATCACTCAGTTAACTGTGGATGTTTCTAGAACCTCTCTCAAGCCACACGAATGGGCCTCATTCGGAGTCTGACGGTAACCCTGCCAGTGCTACGAGCGTGTTGCCGACGGACTCGGAATGAACTACCGGCGCCTGACTTCCCGGGAATACCGGGGGATTACAACCCCGGCGGACAGCTTGCCTACCATGGCCGCTGTGCCCGGCAGGATCAGCCCTGTCAGGCACAGCGGCTCCAGCAGAAAAACCCGTAGTGTGGCGGTCCGGAAACAACGGTGTTGGTAAGCTTAAATTACACGGTGCTGGTAAGCTTAGCTTACCGGGACTGTTGTTTCCGGACCGGCATTGTCTGTAAATGCTGTGCACTGTCCAGTCTTCTGAAGCAGAGAGTACAATATATAACAGCCCTCGGGCGAATGCCGGTGGCGGAAGTGGACTGGCACGGAGTACCCGGATCCTACCCTGGCCACAGATGCCACAAGCCTTGGTGTCTGAACCCTGCCCTCGTGCTCAGCAGGGCAGCATTTGCATGGCCCAATCGAGTCTAGGTATACGACTTATAACTGCACACATAGAAACCTCATTTACATGCAAGGGGCTGTGTGGGCAACATCTCTGGGGACCAGATATATAGCCAGGTATGTATGCCCTGTTGAAAGGGAAGCGGGTTGGAGGAAGGTCCAGCACGTGGGGGGGGGCTTCTATTGAGCTGCACCGTGGTTTCGAGCACAAGACCCCAGAGTAAGTACTAGCAGGTGTTGACAAGGCCACTCTCTTCCTATGGACGGTTCAACAGCAGAACCCTCCCGCGAACAGATGCAGTGAGGGTCCGTTCAGGCAATGGGGCGTGCAGCCGGGGCCTTCACTTAGGGTGACCAGATGTCCGGGTTTTCCCGGGACAGTCCGGGGAAATCACCCTCCGTCCCGGGGTCCCGGAAGTTTTTTCAATTTTGAAACCCCATCCGGGGTTTGCATGTTTGGGGGGCTACGGTAATTAAAACCATAATTATTTTTCACAACACTATCATAATTTTTAACTTGGAGGTTTAGCTCGAACCCCCAACCTCTCAGAACACTTACTGACTGTGCCACAGAGACTCGCTTGGAAATGATTGTACAGCAAGCCATGTTATATCAATTAGAGCTAACGCTCGTTTTGAATTAACATGCCATGATTCACAGACAAAACAGCACAAATGAGATTATATACAGTTTATAGAAAGGAGAAGTGCTGGAAATATGGTTGGGGGTGGTTGTGGGGGCGTGTTGGGGGAGGGGCGGTAATTGGTGGGCTGCGATGGGATAGTCCCTCTTTTATATTGTTGGCCGTCCCGGTTTTTTGTTTTGAAAATCTGGTCACCCTACCACTGCATAATGCACTGTAAATATCGCCGAGGGCATTCATGATGGCGAACATGCTTGGCAAATGGTAACAAAAAACAAGCAGAAAAAGAAAGGCTGCTCAGACTGCAAAACTGCAGACGTGCATTCTTTTCATAGGTCGCGAGAGCTCAAAATGTACAGCTGAGAAATAGTCTGCCCTGTAGAAACATCGGTTCCCTGTAGCTGGGGCATCAGATTAGGAATCTGCCAGGGCTGGCAGTAGTGGGGCACCTACCCTGGAACAGAAGTAAGAGCCTCGGACCCATCTGCCAGGGCATGTGCACCGCAACACAATGGCACACACACTTGAAATTCAACCAGCGGAGAATCAGCACTTGTGACACGCTGCCAAATTCCACTAAGGGTCAGGATTACCTGTGGGTATTCCTACTTTCTCTAGTGAAGGGCACAGGGGAAGAAAGAGGCTGGCACGGGCGCACCGTGACAGAAGACGACACACGGATGATGTAGATGCAACAGGGCACAGGGCAGGAGATGTGTCACAGATCATAGTCATGGCAGCGGGCCTTGCCTGTGAGATGGAAGGTCATCTGGAGATGCAGGTATGGGGCAGAAGCAGGGAACCAATCAGTGGCTAGACCACAGGCTTGAAAGGGGGATCCAGCCATGGGTCAGATCACAGTCCCAAAACTGGGAGAAGATCATAGTGGGACTTGACTAACTAACAGACACCATGGGCCTCATTACGACCCAGGCGGTAAGTTACCGCCTGGGCCGTGACTTTACCACCATGGCGTAAACTACGTTTACGCCATGGTGGTTGGCGGACTTACCGCCCCATTCCGACCTTGGCGGGGCGGTAAGTCCCCAATCCCCATTTTACCCTTCCCCATTCCCATTTTTGCCCCATAGGGCATAATGGGAGTGGGGAAGGCGTTAATTACGCCACCGTAAATTACGGTGGCGTAATTAACTCCATGGTCCCTTAGCGCCATGGATTTTAACACCTGCTAAAAGCAGGTGTTAAAAGCGCCATGGCGCTAAGGGACCTCGTACTCAGGCGGTAAGGGTCGGCGCTGTTAACGCTGCCGGTAACCCCTTACCGCCTGGGTCGTAATGAGGCCCCATGTCTTGACAGTGGGGCTCATCAGGAGTCTGGCGGTATCCCGGCGGAAATTGCACGGAGGTAATAGCGCCAAAAACAGCCAAAAACGGGCAGGAAGCAGGATTTTTACCCCCAGCAAAAAGCTGGAGGTAAAACTCCAAACTTTGTGCCCAACTCACAAGAGGGCCAGCTATTAAATGCGACGGTAATAGCGTTACCGCCACATTTAAGGGCTACCTCCCAACTGGTGATCAGACCCACAGACTATGAAGGACAGTGTCACAGCTTAACTCACATGCATGCTGAAAGGTGGATGCCTACAGCCATCATTTGGGGGTCGCCCTGTGGCTCTTTGTTTCTGAAGTGGCTGGTTCTCTGATAGCTATAGCCGTTAAGATAGCTCAGCGGTTTGAGTGCTCACAGCTGCAACGTGTGTGTGATCTGCAGGTTGCAGGTTCGACTCCCGACAAGGTCAACTCAGCCTCTCATCCTGCTGAAGCTGATAAATGAGTACCAACACAGGTTGGGTGATGTTTTATGTATATGAAGCGCTTAAGTGTAGCTGCTGTATAATAACACATCATTATTGTTTAGCTTTGGACGTCTGCTTGCATTCACAATCATTTGGTAAATGGGCCTATATGCACTGATATTAACCATACATACTGTGATTCATTCTTGCATGAAATGTATATCGCTTTACAGTGATATCCTACCCATATTTTTCGTAGTGTACTTAGAAACAATGCTATGTGATGCCACTTCCTGTTTTGTCAAGGGGTGAAAGGTCATGTTCCATCGCTTCCTGTGATGCCACTTTGGGATGGGTTGATATTACATCACTTCCTGTGATGTCATCATAGGTCAAGTGTTGCGTGATTTCACTTCCGCTACCCTTGGCATTTTGGTGAAATGACGTCCCTGGATTCATAACTAAATGTAAATGCCACAAAAGGCAGGTTTGGCCCACCAGTTGAGCACAGCAGAGAGATGTAGATCTGTCAGGAATCTTCTAATCAGGCAGCAGAAATGTAGGACAACAGCACCTGTTATGGCACCGCCGCAGGGAAGATTGCAACTGCTACAGCCAAGGTGAGCACGCAAGAGCAGAATGTCCTGTGCCACCCCAGCCAACCAGGTCGGCTGTCTTGTTGCATGCAAGTGCTGTGTTTTCCAGGAAGTGATCCGCTGCTGCCTTGGTTTCCCCGTCAGTATGTGCAACCTAGGCGGCATATGTCGCCACCAGATAGGCCAGCTGTGACCTACACATCATCTCGTCTTCATGTCACAGCAAGCGCGTGAGCACGCAACTCTCAATGTAATGTGGCGCAACAATGCACACATTAGAAGGAAGCACTTCCGGTATGATGCCATTTTAATGGTTCCCAAAAATGTACTAAAAATTGGCAAATCTTTCTGCTGTTCCTGTTATATAATGCAGAGGACTACATCCTCTTGACGCCAATAAATAAACACACTCCATTCACAACTGCATGCGGCGAAAATATATCGTGTGAAAAAAACATCGTATTAGTACTGCCACAAAATGAAAGACTGTGACGTTTGGGTGACATCATTCACATGCGTGGTGCACAATTTGAGGTATGGTGGTGGTGCACTGGGGCAGGTGGTAGCATGATCTTTCTGTGACATACAGATCAAAATCCCACTCTGTGTTTTTATAAAAATGGACACGTTTTTAACATGTTGACTTATCAGGAGGTTGGTTTGGTTTGCAATTCAGTTCTATTGAACACAGACACTAATAGAACTAAGAAGCAGCAGCTGTGCTTCATGCTACTTCATTACTGACCATATAGGAGGACACACCTGGAAGACCATTAAGGAACCGCTCCTCTCACCTGGAAGACCATTAAGGAACCGCTGCTCTCACCTGGAAGACCATTAAGGAACCGCTGCTCTCACCACCAAGAAAAATAAGTTAAAATTGATCTGCTTGCCTTTCGGGGATGCAAAGAAAGAAAGACCATCTTTCAGGGCTGCAGAAAGAATCTGGCGTCGGTCCCCCACTCAAACTACTCTTGTCACCCTAAAACCCACTAGAAAACATAGCAAAAGGGAATAATCAACCGAAGAGGAGGGAATCCCCGCACTCTGGATTGGGGAAATACAAGACTCATTTTCAGAAAGAAAGATCCAGAGGACACAATTTACAAAAGTATCAAAAATGATTTATTTTAGTTCATACAAAAATATTGACTAAATCATGAACAAATCATAAAACAATTAATTCAATTCAGGTAAATGAAAAAATCACAAATCATTCTCACAGCTGAACTAGTCAGTGTACCCTAGTCCCGGCACTCATATCCATATCCACTACTCACACTCATAAATGCAACCATTACAATTATAAAACATCACAATATAATAAACAATATTTACAAAGTGGATATTTTTCTCTCTCCTCGAACAGATGCTATTCGATTTCTTTAAAAACCAAATCCGATTTCCAGGTGCTTGAACAGGGCCGACCGGTTTCGACGTTATAGGCACAATTTGACCACGTCTTCATGAGGGAACATACAGTCCTCTACAGGGATTACACATAAAATAATGTATTGGTCCACATAAAATATATACTCTGAAACCATTTTGAAACACATGAATGCCATTAGCCACCCTTCTTAATTCATCATGTGCACGAGAACATGTGGTGAATCCCAATAGTTCCCGAAAAACCTTTGTGCCACAAAAACCAAGCCATGGTCCAAAAGAGTAACCACGCAACAGCAGGAGACCCAAAAGCATACCAAAGTGCTAGTGAAAAATATCATAGCATCGGTATAAACTAAATATCCTAACGTAATATGTCGCCTCTCCCTTATTCATGGAGTAGACAATCAATTGTCACGTAGATGGGCAATAGAGAAAAACATCCCTAAAACGCCTAACAGGGTACTAACAACACAAGAGCACAACTTCCAAACCATATTACAATTTGGCTCCCTATACTCACCAGAGACTTCCTATTGCTGACCGTACTTTCCTGTGCATGGCAGGGGCATGATTTGTTTCACTATCACTGGAGCCGCGTGTAGCCAATGGTATCAAAACCACATTTTCTGTTAACGCAAGAAGTATAATAAGCGACTTATTTATACAAACATATATTAGCATATATTAGCAGGGCGATCATACAAGGGGCAGTAAATGTGTTATGGTATGTTATGTTATTTGAATTTGTAAGGCGCCAAAGCCCGTAGGCATCCAGGCGCCGAAAGACAGAGGAGGATGCAGATGCTAAGACAGTCTTAGCTAAACAGGATGGTTTTTCCTCGGTTTTACGTAACCTGATTGGCAGGATTTTGCAGGTTTGGGCGCCCTGCACATGAAACGCCCGCCCTAGTCCACGGGCCCTGTGAGTATGTGGTATTACCAACTGGGAGCCCTCCTTAGATCTTAAGCATCTATTTGGTTGGTGGATTTTAATCCTCTCCTTCAAGTATGCAGGGGCATTGCCAAAGATACATTTGTGACACGTGGTGAGCAGTTTAAATTGAATACGGGCAGTCACCGGGAGCCAATGGAGTCTCCTTCTGGCAGTGCTGGTAGGTTCAGAGTTTTTCATCTGAAAGATGATTCGTACCGCTGTATTTTGTATTTTCTGCAGCTGGTGAGCGTTTGCCTTACTGGCTCCTCCTAGTAGGGCGTTACAGAAGTCAACACGTGGCAGAATCACTGCCCTTACTAGTTTTATACGATTTTCCACCGATATAAGCGGGGCTAATTGTCTCAATACTTTAAGATGGTAGTTAGAATTAGTGGAGACGGCGGTGACATGTGCCTCACTATCAAGACTTTCCTCCATATAGGTGCCCAAGGTCTTGACTTTCTGTACAATCTTAATTTGATTGCCTTCGATGGAAAAGCTGTTATATTTTTGGTTCAGTTTTGATTGTGCATATTTAGAACCAAAGAGCATCAGCTACGTTTTAGCGGCATTTAAACAGAGCCAATTCGTTGACATCCATTGTTTAATAACGAGGTATGCTGCAGTCAATGTTTCTTGATCTACTTCATAGTCCTCTGTTATATCTAGTACCAACTGGTGCCCACAACCAGCATAATGTTAACAATACTCAGAAAATCCAATATGACTCATTTGTCAAATCCAAATGGGCAGGGCCATCTACAAGCAGTATCTTTCTCAGTTGTCAAGTCAGTGCTACCAAAATCCCACAGAACTAACTAGTCACATTTGTTAGGCAGGCATTTAACCCTGTTCTTCTTCCTGCAGCGACCCATTCCAAAGTACGATGCCATGTGTTTGCTGCTAACTTAATGAAGGAACACGTAGTATAAGGCTAGAGTGAGGCACCCATTCAACTCTCCTCAGCACCACTAGCGCATCTGGAATCTGCTACAAGGTGGCTTGATTCCAACCCGCTCTCCATGAGGAAATCCATAAATCTGCGTCCACACTGAAGCCAGCCACCTTTTTGGGGGACCCTACTCCCGCTTCCCTTGTCAGAGCAGCCTAGCAACATCTTAGCCTCTTCTTGCTGAAAATCAACAGACACTTCGAGTTCGTCTGTTGGATGGATCAAGTTAACTCTTTGGAACAAGGGTAATTCCCAATGGGCTTGGGAAAGTGAATGTTATTTCACTGTGAAGTAAAGCCTTGAGACTTCACTTCCACCCTATCTTTAGGCAAAACAGTTGACAGTGGTTCCACCACACACTTTAGGAAATACATCGTTGGAGTCTATTAATCAGCCTTCACACATGCAAACAGCACTGAAACCGCCACTCGCGTTGTGATAGCGACATGCTGCGCATCATAGAAACAGGAGAAGCTTGCCTATTCATCTTCCTTGATCTTTTGCCCGCGTTAGTGGATCACCCTAAGCCACTGAATCTGGAGCCCTGTGTGAGCATTGGAATCCAAGTCCACAAATGGTTTGTGCACTTTACACAAGATCGTGTTCATAAAGTGAAAATGGGAGCCTCTTATTCTCTGCAGGGTCCCTGAGGAATCCATCTCTCCCTAACGCTGTTTAATGTATCCATGGAACAGCTGAGAGAACTTCTCCAGGATTGGGATTTCACCAAATATCAAAACATTGACGATACCCAACTATGCCTCAGAATCATTGTAAAAGATGACATGGTCCAATGCCTTCAACAAATCCAAAAGTGGAAGACAGCACATCAATTCAACCCAACATCCACTGAATATGTTCACCTGTCTGCATCTCTGTCGTCGCACCATCCATTGCTGGCTATGCACACTGTCCAAAAAAAGAATCTCCCCAACATGTAATGCTTAGTCACTAAGGTTCATTCTTGACTCTAAGCTACTGGTAGCGTTTTGCCTGAACAAACTGGAAGAAAATGACGAATGCGTGTTTACTGCGCATTCTGCATGGGGAAACAAAATGAATTCCATAATGTCAAACAAGGTAGCGGGGGCTGCCGGGGTGTCCCCCACTGCCCTTGTTCGGCATTATGGGTTTAGGGTTGTAGGGATATCACCCGATTCCATAACAAGCGGGGGGAAATAAAGTAGAAAAAAGTAAATAAACTCACCCTTCAGCTGAAGTTCCGCCCCACAATGAGAAGGCAGAACTTACGCTGCAGGGAAACAGATGCGGGTAAGTAAAATAGGTAAGTGCACCTCACCTTACATGGGGGTGTAGGGGTGGCAGGTAGGGGGAATGTGGGAAAGGGTGATCTATGTGATTACTGCACACCACAGTTTCCGAAATCAGAATTTTCCGATTCGAGATTTTTCGGCACCACAACACTCACGTAGATCCACTGGTAAATGTGCATGTAAAAGATTTGGCTCGCAAACTCAACAGGAATATATAAAATGTCATCCCAGAGTCAAACCGATTTACGGTCAGTCGTGCTAGCTGGTTTCGTCTCTAGACTCGACTATCAAAATGCTTTTCCTACTGGTCTCCCAAAGTCTAGACTGGCCCCACGTCAATCAGAACAATGTGATGCAGCTCGGGTGACCTCAGTATCCCACCCCTTTCTCACTGCATCCGTTCCTACCAGCAGGCAGATGGCAGTTCAAGATGGCATGCATAGCACACACAATCCATACATCTCAGCATCCCAAAGTACCCAGAAAACAAGCACCCGACATCTGGAGGTTTTTTGTCACTTTGTAGCAAAGAGGTGTTCCAAATGGACACACTCTCCTTCAAGAAGAGTCAAACATTAGGTCAATCCTTCTTTGATGGAGCCCCAAAAACAGGAAACCCTCTCCCGACTGAACTATGCTATACACCCTCCCTCTCACTTTTTGCAAAACCCCTTAAAATCTTCCTCTTAAAAAAGTAACAAAAGGAGAGAGCCTAAGACCTGGACCAAGTGCTATTGAACGTCCTACGTAGAGCTAAAAACTGCAGCCTACATTGCAACACTTCTCCTTCCCCTGACCCCCTCCATCTGACCAACTTCTCCTTTCACTCTTTCTTTGTCCACCTGTTTAATTTTCCTGCATCTCACGGTGACCAAATTCAGAAGAATGGCTGCATTCTCTTAGAATCGACTTGATATGGTTCACTCTCCTCATCTTGTTGCCTTTATCCTATACCACCTGTCTCTCTCAGCCCCTTTGCTATGGACCGCCATGAGCTAAATAGAGGACTACCTTTACTGAATGTCAGGACCTTATTGGCTTGTATCCTATATCCTTTCTCCACTGTGCCCGCCTAGGTAACACACATCTCCTCACCTTTCTGGCTCCCCATCACCTCACTTTACAATCGTTTCCTTACCCAATGTCCTACTTACTAAGCTAACAATCTACATTTTGTATGTCTTTGTTGATTTTGGGTGGTCTCCCACTCCCTCAAGAAGATATTTACACCAGACAGAAGTTGAATCCTAGTTTCCGTTGCCATTCAAACAAACTACATAATCAGTTTTACGCCTAGAAACACATTCGTACAAGCGCGTTATAAATGCCATATCATAACATATCATCGAGGCAACCTAGAATTTACATTAAGGACACTAATTCTACCCCAGGAAATTCCCTGCAGTTTGTTAAACCATTGTTTTATCTATTTGTACTTTTAATTCTTTTTTTTCACACCTGATTGTACAGTGTTGTCTTGCCTGTAAGAATGTAACTCTTGTAAAGTCCTTTGACTCTCCAATGGGGCTGGTCCATGATACATTAATGCTCTAACATAAAATCCATACGTGAGCGTCCCGTGTGAGCCATGGTCCTCTCTTCACAGAATGCCTATGAGAAGCTTCCGCCTACGCCTGGCAACGCCGTAATCCTACTCAATCATTGTGCTCAGCAAAACTACATTCTAAAACACCACTTTTCCACAAAATACAGTGGCATAAAAGGCTGTTCAGGATACACGCAGCAACCACAATGTACCTCACAAGATCTGGGAAATGAACAAACACTTTATGCTTCATAAGAGGTTAAAAAGTACCCTTTTCTGGTGTCATTTATACAAATTGTAATCCCCATGAGGCAACGCCAGGAGACCGTTATTTCTGGGAGTGTGTTTTGGGTAAAAAGTTCCATCACACAGCAGGAGGGGCGCCTTTCTTCGACTCCTACACTCTATTCTTTGGCATCAGGGCCCTCTCTGGGTTTGTTCTGGCCACCAAACAAGGATTTCTGGTGACTTCTCAGGCTGCAGACCACACATGGATGGATTTCCTTTCCCTGCTCCTCTCCGCAACTTCACTGGCAACTCTACTCACAACTCTGCTGGCTTTGGTGTTTCATTTTGAATATGCAACCTTCCATGCCAGTGAGCAGAAACTGTGTGTACTCACCGAAAGATGTTAACTCTGAAAATAACAGAAACAAATATCAGGGTCTGTCCAGTGATGTGCCCCTTCAAATCAGAAACTGTGCACGTGGGAATCTTGAGGCTGCTCATGGACATTTAAGTCTTATAAGCAGGGCCATTTTTTATCTCCCTGCAAAACTGTGATCAACTGCATCCTCAGTCCCTCATTTTCAATTGACCGTCTATGAAATTTGCCAGACAATTTCTGGTTGGGCTGTCTCAGAAACCTGTTGCACTACTTTAATTTTTAATGGTGTTGGGTGAGTTGGCCAATCATTTTTCTAGGACTTATACGATGAACCTTGAAAGCTATCTTGCACCATTGTCTGTAGACTTGACGGGCAAAAGGTACCAGCCATCCATGAAACCTATCTTACCTTATTATCTGTAGACTTGACGGGCAAAAGGTGCCAACCATCCATGAAGCCTTTTTCACCTTGTTATCTGCAGGCTTGATGAACAGAAGGGTCCATCCATCCATGAAACTTGTCTTGCCTTCTTAGCTTTTTATCTGTAGGCTTGGTGGACAGAAGGCACCATCCATCCATGAAACTTGTCTTGCCTTATTAGCTTTTTATCTGTAGGCTTGATGGACAGAAGGCACCATCCATCCATGAAACTTGTCTTGCCTTATTAGGTTTTTATCTGTAGGCTTGATGGACAGAAGGCACCATCCATCCATGAAACTTGTCTTGCCTTATCAGCTTTTTATCTGTAGGCGTGATGGACAGAAGGTAACTTTCCTCCATGAATCCTCTTACCTTACCATTGCAGGTTTTAATGACAGAAGTTGCCGTCCATCCATGTAACCTATCTTGCCTTATCATCTTCAAGCTTGATGGACAGAAGTTGCCAGTCACCCATGAAACCTATCTTGCCTTACATCTGCAGGCTTGATCGACAGAAGTTACCAGTTACCCATGAAACCTATCTTACCTACCTTACCATTGCAGGCTTGATGGACAGAAGTTACCAGTCACCCATGTAACCTATTTTGCTGTCATGATTCCTGCCCCTCATGTCCGCAGCCCTCCAAGATGTCAGGCTGGAGCCAGGCCACGATCACCTACATGCCCCTCAAGGGCCTCTCCATCCCTCCAAAGACCCACTTGGAGTCAGACGTGGAGCTTGTGGCACCAAACTCACTCACTCCCATAGGATAACATTGGGGATTTGACTTGTAGTGCATTGATGGGGACAAGATGGATGCCCCCACATATTTCGGTTATCAGAACTGCATGTGCAGTCTAGTCTTTTGGGTGTGGTTCAGCCCAGAGATACCTGGGATACCCAGAGACTATTTAAGCCACGCCCAGGCTGAGAAACATGCTTTGTGTTTTCTGCACCTGCAGCGTGACACTCACCGTGTTCGGATTGGTCTCCAGTAGGCCTGCATCTTTCTTCTGCGCTCAGCTCCTGCAAGAACAAGAACACCCTTAGGAACAGCCTTACCTTGCAGCGCTTCTGCCCATCATTCATCGCTTTTTCTGTTCTGCGGGCATCTTCGGCGGTGTCCTTCCCATCCCGGCATGCCGCTTCCTAAGGAAAAGGGAAAAGAACAGGAAAAAGGCATTAGTAAGCATTGAGCAAATCTTCGCTTATTTTTAAAGACTGTACGAGCTTCAAACGCTTACCTGAATCCCAGCCTCTCTGGGGGAACTCTATCCCCGGAACTTCTCATCCATCTGCAAGAGGGAAAAGACACTCCAGGTAAGCGCGGAAACATCTAGAGGCGCCTCATACCGTGCTTACTCACCGCATTTCTTCTTCATAACCGGCATCCACGCTGAAAACGTCGCGGCATCTAAAAGACAAAGAAAAAGAACTCAGTTCAATACAAATACGAAAGGGTCGCATCGCGCATCGCGCTCTCACTCACCTTCAGCGCTACACATCTCAGCAGCACGTCACCATCCCCGAACGCCGGCCATCATCTAAGCAAGGAAAGGAACGAAGTTAAAGAACTGTTCAAAAGACTCATTATACTTACCTGTCAGACTCTTGCCAGACAGCAACGAGCCCGCATCAATCAACGTGCCCCTGCGCTGAAAGCAGGACGGAGAGCACACTTTCCAAGAAAACAAGGCCCAGTCTCCAGTTGAGTAGACTCCAGGGAAGGGTTCGAGGTTGTAAGAGGTCAGAACAGGCTGAGTGACGTCCCCGTGGATACCAGGTGAGCGTTACACTTACCTTACCATCTGCAGGATTTATGGACAGAAGTGACCATCCATCCATGAAACCTATCTTGCCTTATCATCTGCAGGCTTGATGGACAGAAGTTACCAGTCACGCATGAAACCTATCTTGCCTTATCATCTGCAGGCTTGATGGACAGAAGTTACCAGTCACCCATGAAACCTATCTTGCCTTACATCTGCAGGCTTGATGGACAGAAGTTACCAGTTACCCATGAAACCTATCTTACCTTACCTACCTTACATCTGCAGGCTTGATGGACAGAAGTTACCAGTTACCCATGAAACCTATCTTACCTTACCTACCTTACCATTGCAGGCTTGATGGACAGAAGTTACCAGTCACCCATGTAACCTATCTTACCTTACCATCTGCAGGATTTATGACCAGAAGTGACCATCCATCCATGAAACCTATCTTGCCTTATCATCTGCAGGCTTGATGGACAGTAGTTACCAGTCAGCCATGAAACCTATCTTACCTTACCATCTACGGGATTTTTGGACAGAGCGGATGCTCTTCATTTTAAATGAATGACACAACTCTTTTATTTATTTATATTTGAGTTGTGTGTCTTGATATGAAGCATCAGCTGAGTGGGAAAGCAGCAGAGAGCAGAACAAGAAAGTTATATAGACAGCAATAAGACGAGGGGTCCACAATCAGCTGCTCTCCAGATGTTTGGACAATGACTCCCATGATCCTTCACGATTGAATATCCTGACTACAGCTGAATGGAATCCAAAAAATCTAGGGAGTCCGTCCGGCCCCGGAATTTTGTTATGCGGGAGCAAGCGGATTACCCTGTCTACTTCCTCTGCTGATACAGGACAATCCAATTCGTCCTGTGCTTCTGCCGAGAGTTTAGACAGGTTACAGCCCCCCAATTACAGGCTTTGCATCTCGAGTACCAATATCTCCCCCACTGAGAGGTTGGTGAAGTATGAATGCACTATTTCACGTTTCTCCTCCTCAGAGGACTTGAAACTTCCCTCAGGATCTCTGAGTGTTTGCAATATAGTTCCCCGCCTTACGTTTCCGCAATTCCGGTTTCATGTAACAGGTCTGTCTCGCTTTCAGTATCCTTGGTGCCGATTGGGCCGATGATAGAGCCTCCAGTTGGTTCCAAGCCATTCCCAGCTCTCAACACGCTCTCACTGAGTTCGTTTTTTCATGTTGTTCCTCACAGGCCCTAACCTTACCTTCTTAATCTTTTTGTTAGATTTCATTAGCCCTCAGGTACCTGGCCATTTTGCTACAAAAGTTCCACCCTACCTACGGTTTTATGCGCATCTGAGAGCATCTCCGAGTATGTTTCCTTGTTCGTGCTTTCATTAAAGTAGTTAGTGAGCACCTCTGCTATTTCCTGCGTGATAACTAGATCCCCTCGAGTTAATTCATTGAGAACCCACGGCTTTCTGCCAACACTCTCTGATAGGGGCATGATCAGATAGAAGTCTAAACCCAATCTCGACCTCCACGACCTGGGGATCAGAGCAGTCGAGATCAGCATCATATCTATTTTTGAGATGCTGCGGTGCACATGTGAATAAAACATACATCCCCTACTTGTGCCATTATTAAATCTCCACATTTCTATCACCCCCAGATCCTTCAGCAGTTTCCCCAATGCTCTGGTAATGGGTGAGAGTTCCATGTCAAGTATTGTGTGGAAATCACTGCCTATTATCAGTTCTCCTTCGATGAAGGCTGCAATCTGGCCTTGGGCTTGTTTGAAAAATATGGCCTGGTGGTCATTGGGGGCATCAAGGGATACCAGTGTGATTCGCCAGTTGTTAATATAAGCCTTAACCATGAGTAGCCTCCCCTCTGAGTGCTTAAATACTGCCCTTTTATGGAAATTCATCTTTTCATGACTCAGGACGGCCACGCCCTTTGTCTTTGTCCCCCCCCCCAGACCAAGGGCCATCTTAGGCACTTTTAGGGCCCCGGGGCACAGACGCCTTTGGGGCCCCCCTCCGCCAAACAGATTACAACCCCAAGTTTGATATGCTGCCTCACAGCAATCAAAATGAGCCGAAGTGAATGCCCACACTATGTATACCACAGTGAACACAAATCATCACAGGGCGAATTGATCAGAGGAGAATGTATTTGTCAACAGGTAGGCATTAGGTTTAGACCCTCAGTATCATGCCATAAAATATCCTAACATGCTATTTAAGTTAATGAACAATGGAAACGGACTTCTTTAGTGCAGGCAGCTCCGTGGGGCCCCCCTCCAAGGTGGGGGTCCTGGACAAGTGCCCCTTTTGCCCTCCCATAAAGACATCTCTGCCCAGACCAGAAGCAAAGAACTGTTGTGGAAACGCCCTGTGTTGCCTTAGTTTTTCGTTGATTTTCGTTGATTGGGAGCAGATGGGGTCCCTGCAAAAATGCCACCCCCACCTCCCAATCACTATCAATCTACAGAAAATTGACTTCCTCTTAGGGGTAGAGTTCAAGCCTTGAACATTTAGGGTCATACATTGTAGTTCAGCCACAATCTGAAGGTATAGTGCACTCTCCTTTTTTATCACACTGCTCACTTCTAGACCATCCCGCCTCCCTGCTCACGATATCCTTGTTTGCCTACCAAAACCAAAAAGTGATGGGTGGAAGGCTTTGAATTAATCTGAACCACTGGCATTGCTCTGGGCAACCTTCCACACCACCGTTTTTTAGCCCGTCTGCGCCATTGCAAAAGGGGTCCAGCCATATGCAAATCAGTCAGGCGCTGCCACCGATGGGAGCAGCCCTGCCCGAACAGCTAGGCCAGCTCCACTCTGCACAGAAACACAAGCAACCCCAGACATGTTTCAGCCTTGTTGGACCTCCTCAGTGAGGTGCTGCTTGGTTGCCTATGGCGCAGCGAGCAAGGGACCCACATCTGGGCATACCCTCTCTCACATATGGAGACAAACTAAAACCAAAAAAGTGATGGGTGGAAGGTTTTGAATTAACCTGAACCGCTGGCATTGCTCTGGGCAACCTTCCACACCACCGTTTTATAGCCCGTCGAAACCACTGCAAAAGGAGTCCAGCCATATGCAAATCAGGCAGGTACTGCCACCAATGGGGAGCCGGCCAAGGTACCCTGAGTCGTTCCTATGTTAACCAAAAATCAAAGGTCAAAAATAAAAATAAAAAGGTCCCAACACATTAAGAAAATCAATACTATTTGGTAAAACATTAACATTAAAACATTAAACGTATCATAACAATTGTAACTGTTAACATTTCTAGGATGTTATTCCGGACCTGTGACCATTCCAGATCTCCCTCCCGAGTCCCCCATATTCCTCCTCCAAACATTCCCACCCCCCACCCCAAACTGCTCTAATGTCCCAGCATTCCTCCTACAGTGCCCAAGATGCTCAATCCCACCTGCTGCTCCCTCCCACAGTGCCACGCAACTTTCCCATCCCATCCATCCCCATACCCCCATATCCACCACTCACTCCACTAACCCCAGTCAACCACATCTTACAGCCAAACACGATCAAACCCTTCATGTGCCATCCGAGTCTCTAGGCAAGGAAGGGTCCTCTGGCCTATCACTGCAGGTTCATCCCACTCATTCTTCTCTTCCCATTTCCTGGCAGGCGTTCTGAGTCCTTCACCGTGCTCTGCATCAGATCCATAACATCTAGCAAGTCTTTAGTCTTTTCCTCCTTCACAATGAAGAATTGTCGCCCTTCGTGCTCAAAGACCAGTCGGAAAGGGAAAGCCCATCTATACCTTTGGTTTTTCTGCCGCAACCAAGTAGAGACTACTCTGAGTCTCCTCTGCTTGGCTAACCTCGATTGGGTATGGTCCTGGAATATGAAAAGCGAGGCCTCTCGGAACACAATCTTCAGATACCCCCTGGATGCTGACATTATTTCTGCCTTGGTCTTAAAGAGATGGACCTCGTCAGCCCATCTGGGAGGAGACCTCTTTCTTTCTGGAGCAGGGAGTAGACTCTATGCGTCCGATCCAGAGGGATATCGACTGTATCTGGGAGTCGCGGGGTATGGCAAAATAGATCTTGGACATATCTCTCTAGCTCCGAGTCCTGAACCTGTGTGGGTATCAGCCGGCTTTGCACATTATTACCATGCCGTCTGTTTTGCAAATCTTCTTACTTCGTGATCAGTATCTCCACTCACTCACCCAGCCTTTGGGTCTTAACCTCCATTTCTCCCTGTTCAAAATTTATTTCACAGAATCTGTCCTCCAGATCGTCCAACCTCCTCTCTGAAGCTCAAACGTGACTATTGAGGTCCGCAATGGATTTAGTCAGTTCAGCAGTGCTGGTTTTAATTTCTTTTGCCAGGTACGTCATCAACTACTGAATGTCTTTCTCTGTGGACGGTGCAACAACCATCCCCTGGGCCTCCTCCCGGGAGTGGACCTTGGTCTCTGCTTGCATCATCTGCTACTTCCCGTCTTACGCCAATAAGAGAACCTTGATATCCACTGCAACGGCCCCTTTAGTTTTGCCAGGGGTTTGGTTGTAGAGATAGTCACAGGTTACCACCCTGTGGCAACCACAGGCTTGGGTGTTGGGCAAGCCCAGTCTCTGGGGCCCAGCTTCCTTCAATTGCAGCCTACGGCAGCGTTACCTATTCTCGTGTGGTGTCGTGGATGTGGGGGGCTACACTCAGTGTGTATGCCGGATAACATCTCCAGGTTGCTGCTTTGCAATCTGCAGCTGTTCAGACACTCTCTACAGGGCCACCCCCATAGGTGTTCCCAGCGCGAGGGTGTCCCTGTCTGCAGTGAAGCCTCGCAGCAAGCCGACTCACTGAGGCTGACCGCTCCACTCCAGCAGACACCTTCAAGTGGAGGCAGAGATGCCGGCACCTTCCCTGCGCATACCAGTCCCGGCGCACGGGTGTTGGTCCTCTGGGTTGCTTCGACCTCCTGCTCCCGCCAGGTCCTTGAGGCTCACAGGGGTAGCTCTGAAGTGGTTGTCCGCCGCTATCCTCTGGCACAGGCTCTGGCTGCCATTTTAGTTCACCATGTAGCGACCCCCACAACAGCCTTCCCGATTTTATCCGCACCCCTCAGTTCTTCCAGATTTCATCAGGTGGGTCTGAGGGGTGTGAGGGTTCACTCCATCTGGGCTATCTTGCTCGTGGACCGGGGCAAGCGGGCCCCGACGACAGATCCCTCCGTAGCTCACAGGAGCACGTCCTCCATGCTTCGCGCATGGCCACACCATGTCTCCTGAAATTGTTAACTGTGGAAGGCATTTACCCTTTTTGCACAATTTAGTGGAAGAAAGCCTGTCAACCTGTTTCGCCTGGTTGAACACTTTTTCTACCACTTTGTGCAAATGCCAGAAACTGCATGGAGATCACCTAGTTATATGGAATGTGCAAAACGTTGGTGGACCCTTCTGTGCAATTGCCACCGTCTGTTCAAAGAGGTCCATTGCGTTTAAAAGCACGACTTCCTGTTCCCCACCAAAGAGTGTTCTTAAAGGAATAGGAAACACGTTGAGCCTCGCTTATAAAAACCATTAGGATCTCCAGGCCCTACACTGTCATCCTTTAACTGGGGTCATATTTCTGTACTGTATCTGCTCCACACATGTAATGCCTACTTTCCACTTCCACTATTGCCACGCGTGAACACAATGTATGCAATGTTAAAGTTGTGTATCCCATCAGCTAAGCTACGTCATTACCTCAGCCTTTCAATCTGACAGGTTTGAGCAAAGGGGCGCGGGTGAGTCTCCAAAACCCCGCCTCCACTAAGTTACAAGAGGGGAGTTCTTCCCCAATGATTTCGGATCTGGCTCCTCTCCAATGTAATCCAGTAAGATGAAAACAATGAATTTATATCGACAGCATATGTACTGGTCAACTCTTGCCAAACGTGAAAGACTGGTTGGTCTTCCAGTGTCTGCAGCAGATCTCTCACCGGGATGGAAAATGGAATCCACGCAAGGAGTAGGTAGCCTCTGTCCGTTAGCTATCACAGCATGGATGCTGGAGTCTATTGCCCGCATATGCTCAACCTGTCAAACTGTAGCGACTTCCCTGAGAGAGTTCAATATAAGTACCTGTTATTGTGAACGGCTGGTAGTCTCACCATATCGAGCAGGAGAAAGTCACAAAACAATAAACACAATTTGGCATGTGACCGCTCGTCAGACTCCCAAGTGAACTTCATCATTCTGTTACATGCAGTGGTCGAGGTGTACGAAAAGAGGTAGTGGAGCTATGTTCCCTGACGGTGTGCCCCACTCTCCACAAACCCCATCGCTGTGCCCCTCCCACACACAATCCAAACCCCCAAACAAACACACCTGTTATTTAAGGGAATGTTCAGTGCAGTGCATTGAAGTGCAAGCTTCAACTTCTTCCTACACTTTTATTTTAAAAAGAAACCGCTTTCTTTTTTAAATAAAAGTATAGGAACAGTGAAACTTAAAAAATAAAAAGTATAGGATCACTGCTCCCGACCGCTCCCGCCCACTTTGACGTGGAGGATGGTCATAGTTATGTAAATACCTAAGTAAAGATGAAAAAGCTCCTTCTCTGGTGTTCAGTTTGGTTGAACACCTCTGCCATATTTATTAAGAATATTTTGCTTGACCTTTTACATAGCAATATACAATATTAAATTCCCTAATAATTCAGTAAAATTGAACTTGCCAAATTGGGCCTAACCAACTGGCTCGGTAACCCTGAGTTGATACAAAAATGTCACAGGTCTGTCAGGGCGGAACCGTAGAGTTCTATTCTTCTAAGAGAGAAGTTCACACGCTGACTAGATCCACTACTCGTTCCTATATCCTGTTGAAAACTGTGGTTGGGCCGGAACCTTTTTAATTTGGGTTAAACACATGTTTAATTAAGAAAATTCAGTCTGAATATATTACTACTTAATTGAATAACAGCTAGATGGCATGGTGGCAAGGTTGTGGAAACAATTTATTTTTGTCACCAAGACCTGTAGAAAAATGTGTTACATTTCCTGTTGTTTTGCTCATTGTACCCTGTTGTTATGATGAGACTTATTTTGGAGCAGGGTTATTTATTTTACTAGCTTACTTATTTGCATGCAAACTCTAAACATAAAAAAGATTCTATCTGTTTCAACTCTCAAGTCAAAAGCGGATAACTTACGATGAAGAGAGACCCCATCAGGAAAACCTTACGGCACAAGCGATACAAAAGAAACCACCAAATTATTAGCAAACAGCAGTGGGAAGAAACATCTTCTGATTAGTAGCAATAACAAATCAACACTAATGCTGCTTCAGTGAATGATTAATCCTCTCCATCTGGCCATTAGCTTTGGCGTGATAACCAGAGCAAATGATCCATTGTGTGCCCAAACCCTTATTCACAGCCCTAAAAATTATTTAAAAAGTACTTGCATCTCCTGTCAAAAAATAATTTTTCTTCCAAGTAAATGGGTCGAAATATGTCAGCCTAAAGCTAACATAAGTCTACTGAACAATAGTACAAGCTGCTATATAGAGGTAAATAGTGTAAATAGTGTAATCCTAAAAAAGGTATCCAACATCACCATAATCACAGAACACACTACGTATTTCATGGTTCTAGTAGCATCTCCAAAGGTTTAATCAACCCCATAAGTCATTGATGTTACTTAATCTGCAAATTGGGCACGAAAAAACATACTTGTGAAATTCCCAATCTAGTGTAACAGTTGCATGAGTCTGAGTAAAATGTAAGGTCACATTATTTCCGGTGACAATGCCTCCAGACATCTATAACTCCAAGATCTGTCATGTGCCATACCAGGGCTAGAGAAACATTGTTAACTTAACATCTTGTAAAGAACTGTATTGAAGTCGCCCACTAGGACCATCACCTCCATCTGAAGGCTGCCACTCAGGTAAATATTTCTGGGAAAACAAAATCAAAATTACCTATATAGAAGCATATGTGAAGGAGATTGTGATTGATAGGTCATCAATGGAACCACTTACCCCAAACATTCTCCCACCTCAAAACAGGTACCGGGGTGGAATGGAGAAGGGGGAGGCCACTGGGGAACATAGCTTAAGAAAAAGAAGTTGTGACAACTATGATACTGATGTCAAGACATTGAAAAAGCATAAGTGTGTATATTGTGAGATACCAAGGAAAGTGAGTGGAGATATTAAGCAAGAGGCCTTGAGAACGTCAGAAAGAGTATCCTGTGAAGGATTAAAGAAATTACCAAAGTTAACTATTGAAGGGTGGGGAAATCCCTTAATGAGAGTCTTTGAAAAGTACTATAAGTCAAGATTACATATTGCACCAAGGGCTCAGAGAAAGAGTTTAGTAGTAAGACCCCAGGAGTGGTGGTGCCTCACACATGATAAAGATATATCAAACCCCAGAAGGGTGGAGTGGAAAGAGAGTGAAATACTCGAAGCCAGAGGAAGGACTGTAAGAGAGTATCTGAAGAAAGCTATTAAGGAAACTCCAGAGAATACTGATAAGCATTACACCTTCTGGAACAGCAGACCCATGAGCAGTTGGCAGGAGCCACTGGAGATAATCAGATACTGAGGACTAGAAGAGACCATCTTAGTGAACTTGTTTCTAGAGAATGGCATTTTCACATCTGATATATATATATGAACTAAGAGAACCCTGAAGTAAAGCCTGGAGACACATGGCTGAAGGGAAGCAGGAAGTAGAGAGACATTATTTTGGCATACTTTAGTTATTAGTATTAGAGGTAGGGTCAGATAGATTAGATTTTGGACAGAGGAGAGTTTTGATTTCGACTTCCTCACGACACACGTGCACCATTAATTTGATCAGGTAGGGAACATCCCTATAGCAATATGGTAAGGTAGGCCTTATACAAGGTTGTGTTGGTCTCCATCTTGATTTCCCTGTAAATTCAGTCCACATCAATAATGACTGCCATCTTGCAGCCTTGAGGCTTCATCTCAGTTTTTTTCCAGTTAACTCAGCCTATCTGTAAACCCATCACAGCTTCCTGGCAGTTTTGGACACCTTTGATCCACTTCTGCAAATTTCAAGATGGGCCTTACAGGGGTAATTGAAGGCACAATAACCCAAAAACCACTCAACGTGGAGGAAAGACTACTGATCAGCACATGGGCACATACCCCACTGACTGCATTTTCAACTGTTGACCCCCTCCTTTTTTTGCCCGAACCTCCTGAAAAGCTTGAGATGTTCGATCTGCTCAAACGTTTTGAAATCCAAGAGAAGTATGTTTTCATCAAATCAGTCCATCCTTGATTCCTGCTGCTTCAGTAACAAAGATAAAATCCACAAAATGTCTTGCAGCAATACAATCATGCATTGAAAATAGCAAAGTAAATTGAAATCATATGTCTACGAAAAACCGCACGACATTGCACAACCCAAAGGGCATTACATAGGGCCTCATTACCGGTAAGGGCACCGGTACTGGTAAACCCTTACCGCCTTACTACGAAGTCCCTTTGCGGGTAGGGACTTTAACGCCTGCTGTTTAGCAGGCGTTAAAAACCAACCCGCAAAGGGACCAGGGTGCTAAGTACGGTGCCGCAATTTGCGGCACCGTAATTAGCGCCTTCCCCATTCCCATCGAGCCCTATGGGGCAAAAATGGGAATGGGGAAGGGCAATGGGAGAATGGGGAATTACCGCCCCGCCAACTTTGGAATAGGGTGGTAATTCCCCTTTTCACCAAGGCGGTGCCGGTATTTTACCGGCATGGACCAAGGTGCTAGTAGCACCTTGGTCCTCTGCCTACCGTGTAATGAGGCCAGTCTTCATAAGGACCAATGCACATCCTAGACGACGCTTAACTGCAGCACTTAGCTGCTAGATTTGATCAGACTCCAAAAATATAATTTATCAAAGGTAATGGATAATTGTCCTTTATTGTAATAGATATAAGCCCTGTGTAACCCACACAAGGGTGAAAATGCAGACATTTAGCTAGGTACAAAAAGTAAAAAAACAACCTGTTTTGATGGAGCAAAGTTTAATATATGCGGCCTCATGACGAGTTGGGTGGTAGCCCTTAAATGACGCAGTAACGCTATTTCTGCCACATTTAAGGGTCCGCCCAAACATGAGTCTGATCAACACCATCCAGCCTTGTCTTCCTCAGAAGAGGTCCATGACTTAACAGGGCACGTCAGACATTCTTCAGCTCAATGCATCCTAGTAGCACATTACATGCACAATGGTAGTTGCTTCTGACGCCTGCTTTCATACTAGAACAAAGGACCATGCACAGCTCAAATCTGCATAGGGTCCTTGTCTTCAGGAAAGGTAGGCAAACCCACTAGTTCAGACTTCCTGGGTGTCCCAGCTAGGGTCTTAGATCTGCCACCATGCTTCATATGTTTCCCCTAGCTGCTCCTGATAGTGCATCCCACATCTCTTCTTTAAATCCTTTGGTTAGCTATGTCTGCTGAAGTTTTGATATATGAGGCTGGGTGCAAACACCTCGTTATTCAGGCCAAAACATCCATATTACCCGAATGCATGTTGCAAAGGGCCTTTTTATCTGAATATTCTATATCCGGGCTATCAAACATCTGGATACATGTGGCCAGATTAGCAGAACCGAATCTGAGGCTGACGCCAAGGCAGTGGCCCACAACTGGGATTGGTCTGGTTAAGTGTCCACTTATTTTATTTTTTAAAGTGACATTTGGAGATGTAATTCTTGTTTTCTCACCCCAAACCTGCATTTTATCAACACATGTTGCTGCTATTTTGTCTCCAGGTGCAGCTAAAGCAGTAGTGTCATTTCACCAATGGGTCTACTTGTCATTGAACAGGGGTCATCACGTCTGAACTTGCGTGCTCTGTCCTTACATCCCATGGGCACACTGCCGCTCAGTTGCATGTCGTGCCTGGAGCACTGGTGGACTAGAGGTAAAAATACAACATTTCTAGTTCATTCATTTTACAAGATAATAAATTAGAGATCTATTGCGGGGAAAATCTTCACGCCAAATGTAATTTTTCCAAGTACAAACATTTGCTATTCAGTAGTTACTTAAAAGCTGCCCCACATATTTGAACAGGGTATTGTTAGCCGAGGGAAACTGGCTGAGGCTGTAGAATGTCTTAAAGAGCCTCATTTGAAAAAGTCTCAGTATAGTCGACGAATACTTGTAGGGACAACAGCTGATGTTGAACCATGTCATAATTAACCCGAATAGGTAAATTCACTCAATTCTTTCTACCCGGCACAAATAGCACGCCTCTCTCCCCCCCTAGATGACCAATGCTCGGGATCAAAATAAAGATTCAATGTGCAGGAGCAAAAATGTGCTCCTGGGTAAAGGCATCCGGAAGTAAGCAGGGGCTACCTGTGGGGAACAAAGAGTTAATGCATAGCATGCAGCAAATCGGACTTACACATGAGGTGCAAACTATAACCTTTGTAAAGTCTGATAACTTATGACGCATTATGCTTAAGATTGCTTCCAGATATGGCCAAATGATCCTTTATACATATTCCCAAACACACAGAATGAAGGTCATACGGGTGCATGTACATAACACCCGTTGGCCGGGCGAGCCAAAAGTAGCTCCTATTAGCGGTTGGTGTCAAGCTACCCAGCCTCTTCTAGGCTGCAAGCAGGAGTAAAAGAGCACTAACAATTCCGATCCTCGCAATTCCCTTTTTTCTTTTATTTCATGCAACTCTGCCAATCTGATTAAAAAACACTGTGGCACATTTCAAGCATTATGCTTGGCAGGTGCTCGTCCAAATGGGTGACAGCCATGCATAACCGCAGCCACTTGGCGGCCGATATCTGCCTCCGCGCACCTAATTGTAAGCTGAAAGGGGGCTGTTTCCACTGGCAACCCATCGAGGCTACGCTTGTGTTTGAAATTACTGGTCTGGAAGGTGTGAATATCCAAGAGAGCCAGGACATGGCAGCCCTTTCGCAGTGCACGCCACTCAGTTTCCTGTTTGGAAATGTTCTTTTTGAATGATTGCCCGTGATGCAGCGTAACCACCAAAAGGTCCTTGCTGCTGTTTGTTTCATTTGTTGCTCTAGCGATGCCTGGGGTGTTGCTCGGTCTGGAAAAGATCTGGGGCTAACCTAATGTCCGGATCAAAGGGGCTAGCTAGCCTTTTATATCGGGGCTACAACCAAAAGACCCGGCGCTATAGCCCCCTCAGCCCCCCTCCGATCAACGCACTTGGGCATTGCCCCTTGGGCAGTGGCAGATTTAAGGCAAAGGGCCCTGTGGGCAAAAATTACAGAGGGCCCCAAGTGGGCGGGTCCTGGAGGCGGGGCGCCAAAGTGGGCAGAGTTGCGCAAAGATGAACTTTAGGGACACATGATTCATTTTATTCAAGTTGTGATTTTTAAGGCCCGAGCGCAGACATCCAGCCCTGAACTAATATTACAACAAGCAGAATTGAGGTCTGCTTAAATCTGCATTATTTCTTAACTATGATACATTAAACACTTGCTAGGGCAGAGGAGTGTGCGTTTCTGGAGAGGGGATACAGCGAGAAGTAAACTGCCCAGTCAGAGCACCCTGGACCGAGCTGCAGTGAACAACTGGGAAGTGATTAAATCAGAGTAATTGTGGGCATTGTGCACCGTGAGGCAGGTGTTTAATGCCCATTAATAGATTCATTGCCTCCATTACAGTGCGCTGTGACCATCTACTGAAGTTTGGGTCTGACTGCAAAGAGTGTCGCAGAGAGAGACTGGGAAGGGAAGGGGGGGCAGGGCACAGGGGCCCGCTCGCTATTTGTCTGTCTGCCGACTGTTAAGTCCGCCTCTGCACTTGGGCCACCTGCAATAGCCTGTTCAGATGATAGATCCCCCCGTTCTACCATAACCCCCTTTCCCGGCTGCAGAGACTTCAGTGTGGCTAACCAGTGCTCATCTGCCCATCTGCCCCGTCTCACACTCTGAACACAATCAAGGCCGTCTGAGGGCTTGGATAATCATGGCTGCATATCTCAATCCTGGGCCTTCCTTTCTGAGTCAATTGCATTCTGGGAGTTGGAGCCTTGGTTTGCTGCATGGACTTAAGTCAGGCAGACGGCAGTCAGCTATCTCCAGTAACAGTATCACCCCAGTGCTACTCACGTGAATGTATCCTACCCCAGTGCTACTCACGTGAATGTATCCTACCCCAGTGCTACTCACGTGAATGTATCCTACCCCAGTGCTACTCACAACAATGTATCCTACCCCAGTGCTACTCATGTCAATGTATCCTACCCCAGTGCTACTCACGTTAATGTATCCTACCCCAGTGCTACTCACGTGAATGTATCCTACCCCAGTGCTACTCACAACAATGTATCCTACCCCAGTGCTACTCACGTGAATGTATCCTACCCCAGTGCTACTCACGTGAATGTATCCTACCCCAGTGCTACTCACGTGAATGTATCCTACCCCAGTGCTACTCACAACAATGTATCCTACCCCAGTGCTACTCACGTCAATGTATCCTACCCCACTGCTACTCACGTCAATGTATCCTACCCCACTGCTACTCACGTCAATGTATCCTACCCCAGTGCTTCTCACGTGAATGTATCCTACCCCAGTGCTACTCACAACAATGTATCCTACCCCAGTGCTACTCACGTGAATGTATGCTACCCCAGTGCTACTCACGTGAATGTATCCTACCCCAGGGCTACTCACGTGAATGTATCCTACCCCAGTGCTACTCACAACAATGTATCCTACCCCAGTGCTACTCACGTCAATGTATCCTACCCCACTGCTACTCACGTCAATGTATCCTACCCCACTGCTACTCACGTCAATGTATCCTACCCCAGTGCTTCTCACGTGAATGTATCCTACCCCAGTGCTACTCACAACAATGTATCCTACCCCAGTGCTACTCACGTGAATGTATCCTACCCCAGTGCTACTCACGTGAATGTATCCTACCCCAGTGCTACTCACGTCAATGTATCCTACCCCAGTGCTACTCACGTGAATGTATCCTATGAGTGCGACTGCCCGGTTCTGTCCTGTTCTTAAATGATCTACTATTATTTGAAATTAAATTTCATTCTCGTGTTAAAAGTTGTTCTATTATATTAAATATTAGTGTATATATATATTCTTTGCACACAACTGCAAAAGTACAGAATAGCTGCCGCAAATAACAATGAAAATAAACCTGTGGTAGGATCGCTTACAAAACTGGGCATAAGTTGACAATACATAAAAAGAACATACACAATCATACACATGACAACATGATCAAAAACAAGTATGAATAACAGTGAATGTTGGATAGCTGGGAAACATTCTCCAAATTATTTTGATATTATGAATGTTATTATTAACATTAATCGTTTTTTTTTATACTGCGCCAGCTCACCACTGTAGTAGTCTCAAAGTGCCTAAACCTTGTCCAATTTAAAGTGCATTAAGTCTTGCCCAGGGAGAGCAGGGCCTCAGTCTGCTTAGGGTGCATTGATCGGGAAAAGGTGTCACGTAAGACAAGAGAGATGTGTTCAAGTAAAATTCTGTCAGGAGCAGGATAAGGAGTGTAAGAGGGTGAGAGGTGGAGCTTGCTGCAATGGAAATGCACGTGCAAAGTCGGGGAGTGTAAGGGGCTCGAGCTGTGCTCGGGCTATCCTAAGCATATTGTGGGCGTGGCTCAACAAGGTCATCCCAATGGATGGGCTGTGTCTTTCAAAAGGTCTAGAAAGATAGGCAGGCTGCCCAAGGCCGAGGACCAATGTTCTAAGTGTATGTGTTGCTATTGAGGATGATACATGAAGCCGTTCTGAGAGGTATGGAAGGGGGTCAAGCGGTCACTGTGTTACAAAAGACCTACATGGCAGAGCCCCTAAATACCTAAAGTCACAATTTAACCGAGGGTGAAAGCCTGGTTACACTGCTATCTCCTTTTACCTTTCCCTCCCTCCGACCCCTTTACTTATAGTTCTTGAGATGAATTGGAAACGCACAGGTGGATAAACCTTACCGGTTTGCAGGAGCCCACTCTTATACAGAACACATTTAGAAAGCTACTGTAGGCATGTGCTTTTAAAAACATCTGAGGATATGAGTGGTTGCAAACCGACTGTCTTATTCAAATACAGCCGAAACTGAGCATAGCCATTTGCTTAATACTGCGCCCAAATACCTTCAGGTCCTAAGTGCTATAGAAAAGAACATAGCATATCACATATGAGGACTACATGAAGCAGCTAGTTGGCTAGCTCAGCGAGTTAAGAGGTTGCTTCAGTCTCAGGTCAGAAACCCCTGCCGACCAAGCACGTGAAACTCCCCAACGGAAATACATTGGATACCATTAAACTGTGGAGGAATAACACAATATCATCATACGAATGTCAGTTTAAAACAGTGTTGTATGGTCTAGTTAAAACATTAGATTTCCAGGTCCACCCTCTGTTCCCTTATTATTGTGTGTGGAGGGGGTGCTAGCCGCTCTCTTTCTGCTGCTTCGAAGGCACTTCAACATTAGACATCAAAGCAAAATGTTACAATGAAACCTCAACATAATATAAAATGACCTGAACAGCTAATAAAAAAGGAAACCAACATCATATTCTCCTCCCCACCCCCACCACCGCAAAGCAGTGAATGAGAACATAGACATGAATGTAAAAAAAACAGTAGCAATCAAGCAGATTCCAGTTAACTTGCATTAGGCTATGAGAATATATGATCAAAGTTCAAAATTAATTTGAAGACTGTACATGATGTCTGACATGCCAATTGTCGAACACTGTGAATCAGTGTGACATAATCTTCGACAAGAGCGTTATTCCTGAACTGCTAAACCTGGATATGTTGCTGACCGTGCACTAAACGCGTCCCTGAGGATGATGACATGCAAAAAGAAAGTCTGCACACAACAATGGCCGAAACCTGGAACATTATGCAACAGCATAGCCAAGGATTTATTCAAGTCAGGTGCATGAAGCACGTCAAACCTAAATGTTTTGCATCCACCTGCAAAAACCCCACCTTGCAAGCAGGCTCTCCAGAAACCGTGCTGCCCAAAACTCAAGAAGAACTCTCAAGAACCCTCAATACACGGACCCTTATTTATTTTATTTATTTATTAGATTTATATAGCGCACAAACAGCCCAAGGGCATCAAGGCGCTGTTACATGCAAAGGCTTAGTTACAGTGGGCATCGGTGAAGCTATTTGGAGTCAATAAACGTTAGTTACGTACATACATGATACATTTTGGCAAAACGGTATATGTAGCAACTGGGTGAGTGAGGGTGATTTAGGTGAAGAGTAGAGTCTTGACTGCTTTGCGGAAGGCAATGTGTGAGTTTTCTCCTCTGAGTGTTGGAGGAAGGGCGTTCCAATGCTGGGCTGCAAGATAAGGGATGCTGGCTCCACCTGCTCTGACTCTCTTGATTCTGGGAACTGTTAGCATGTTGGAGTAGGGAGTCTGGTCGGTCTGGTGGTCGTGGATCGGTGCATTCTTTGGTGCAGGTAACGGGGGGCAATTTGGACGAAGCATTTGTAGGTCAAATAGAGGGTCTTGAAGAGGATGTGCTCTCTAATAGGTAACCAATGTGCCTGTTTCCTGGCTGCAGCAATGTGTTCCCTTTGGGGGGTGCCTAGTGCTGCACAGAGTGTGCTGTTTTGAAAAACCTACAGCTTCTCTATGTTTTTTGAAGATGTGCCTAGAAACAGGGCATTATAGTAATCAAGTCTTGATCCTTTGATGGCTCTGGCAATGGTCTGGCAGTTTTCCTTGGATAAGAAAGGTCTGGTTGCGTTCAGAAGATTTGCATGGTCTGCAGTGGCAGAAGCTATGGCATTGACTTGCCTGGTCATGGAGAGGTTTGAGTCTAGGTATACTCCGGGATGGTGTTATTATCAATACTGACGTGGCTGAATTGGGAGTCGAGGTTCTTTAGGGTTTCAGAGGATCCAATTATGAGAAGCTCAGTTTTGCTACTGTTGAGACAAAGACCATTCAGGGCCATCCAGGCTTGGATGGTCGAGTATATGGTGTTGAAGGCTTTAGCGTCAGAATCATAGTCACCAGTCAGTGGGAAGAGGATTTGTGTATCATCCACATAGTTCGTGTAGGAGATACCTGGTGCATCCAGGATGTAGAAGAGGGGCATTGTAAAAATATTGTAGAGTGTGGGTGAAATGGATGATCCTTGAGGCACCACGCATGAGATAATGGTAGGACAGGCGGACGCTAAATCGGAGAAGACTTGCATGGTCCTCCTTTTTAAGAAGGATGTGATCCAGGCAGTTGCATTTTGTGAGAAGTTCACTGTGGAGGTAAGGTGGTGGCAGAGGACATTGTGATCGACAAGACCGAATGCCGTGCAAAGGTCCAGGAGTAGGTGAAGCGCGGGATTACCTGCGTCTTTAGCCTCATCCATTTGATTTTTGAGTGCTGTGGCCTGGGCAGGATCCGGATTGTCGCAGCCCCAGGATTTTATTCTCTTCGATGAAGAGTTGAATTTGTTAGTAGGCAGCTTTGTCTAGTATTTTAAGTCAAAATGGGGCTGTCGTTATGGGCCTGTTGTTGCTGGGGGACCGAGGGTCCAAAGTGTTTTTTGTTAGAAGCGCGCGGATCCAGGCTTCTTTGAGGCAGGTGGGTACTTTTCGGGTGGAGAAAGAGGTGTTCACAAAGGCCGTTACGAAGGGGGCGAGGGTGCTGGCGCATTCCTTGATGATAGCAGCAGGGCAGCTGTCTCCCTTACAATTGGATGGTTTATTGGATTTCAAGATATTAATGATATCTTGTTCCTGAATTTCATTGAAGGAGAATATGGGTAGTAGGCTCTTTAGCTTGTGGTGGTTCAGGGAGAGGGGAGTTAGTTGGGGTTTGTTGAGTAGTTTTGATTTTGGCTTGTAGGATGTCCAGTTTGCTGAGCATGGCTGCTTGGATTTCGTCTCTAAAGATGGAGAAGATTTCTTAGTTGTTTGATTTAGCACCTGCGATACTTGCTTTGAAGGAGGTGGCTTTGGCCTGGATGATGGCTTTTTTGTATATTTCGGAGTGGAGTTGGAAGTTCTGCTTGGCTGAATCTGTCTGAAAGGTTAGTTTGCCAGAGGGATAGTGCGGCACGTTTTTTAGAGCAGAGTTCTAGGGGGTTATCAGTGAACCACGCATTGGCATGCCTGGTGGGTTTGGCTTTCCGAGCTTTAAGGGGAGCAATGGCAACCACTGCTAGTTTAATAACTGTGTTGTATGAGATTTCTAGCATCTCAGGATCAGTGGAGAAGGGGGCCTGATGGCTGGGACTTGTAAGTGTGGTAGTAATCTATCCGCAGTGAGCTGAAAAGAGCTTCTAGAAATTGCTGCTGGAAGAGTAGCAATGGTGTGGTGTGTTTTCCTCGTGGCAGCGATGTCGAACTGGATGACATGGTGGTCAGACCACGGGGCCGGAGAATTTGCAGTAATAGAGAGGGGCCTATTGTGTTGGGCTACCCAATCCAAGGTGTGACCTAGAGTTTGTGTGGATTCTGAGATGGTGTTGGTGAACCCTCATCAACAAGAAAATCAAGCCAACTACCAAAATGAATTTGATAATGTGCTGGCTCTTCCCAAGAGAGCCAACACAGTTATAGAAAGACAATGACATAACACTAAAAACTTGGAGGACTAAAAGTCATTCCAGGGACAGTTGAAAGGCTACTGTTCCACTATTGCAAGAAAGAAGAAAACCTTCATATGCAATGCCATTGACCAAGCCAACAACCCTGCGGCAGAACTCTTCAAGATCTATTTGTAAATCAGACAAAACTTTAGACTACCATTGTGGGTTCTGATTCACTTGCAAACATATAGAACTTGACAGCAAAGCACAGTAGGCCAGAATGAGGCAGGCGCAATCTCAATGATGGATTCAGTGCCTGCCTTGGAGGACAGTAGATAGGTGACATGTTAGGTATGGCTAGGCCTCTGCCCACTAACAGTGTGATTTACATCCAGCACCACACAATGGGAAAAGAGGAGTTCTGCATTTTATTCAGGTACTTCAACAATAGGTAAAATTGTCGTAAAGGCATATCGGGGCTCGCTGAGATCCAGGGTATCATATCACGGCCATATTGCATGTTACCCAATATTACAAATATCCATGACATGTACTGCAAACTCAACCTTAATTCAATCCAAAATAAAAGAACGTGGTTGAAGCCTACATTGAAACATGCTAATGCCAAAGCAATCCTTGACCCAGCTAAGTTCCCAAGCGATTGTGGCAATTAGAAAAATACCCCAATGCGCTCCTATCAATTCTCTGAGGGGATTAGTCAACAAGACATTCAAGCATTCTCAATTTCTAAACTCTGGAGTTCCAGTGTCGGGCTCTAAACTGTGGCTGATAACCCCGGGAGCTGCTTCAGCCTGTCAGGCTCTCTTCACTTCACCTCGGAATAGATAGACAGTCCTTCCATGAAGGACCCAGTCACCCCAACTGTCACAGAGTGCCAGGTAGCATTATTACATGGGCAGGGTGAGACCACGAGATGAAAAAGAAACATTGGACAGAACAGAGTCCATCGAGAGTTGTAAGTGACGCGTTCGGGACACCTCTGGCATAGAGACGGCAGTACACTGATGAGTGGAAGAGCTGCACTGCACCTCTATCCCATCACATGCTGCTGTAATGGCGAGCGCTGGCCAATCATGGATGGGGGCGGCACATACCCCATCCATTTTGGAACAAGTAATGAAGCAACCAGTTCTGATGCTGAACCAGCCCCTGGCTCATTTCTTACTCAACATCCTGCACTATTTGTCGTATAGTCTTGATTTCCCTTCTGCATCTGTAGCTAGTGCTCTTAAAGCAGGTATTTTCTTCCTGTTGTTGGAAACCACCCCTTATAGACAATTTGTGTCCCATTACCAATCAGCTCACCACTGCCCACATCATGAAGACAGTGGTGGCAGGTCTGATCCACACCTTTCTGTTTGAATGTCGTCTTCTGTTCAGAATTCACTCTGGCTGTTGCCCCAGGCATGGGGCAGAAACAGCTCTGGTTGTTTTTTGGGGTGGGCCATGGATCGTTAATTGACACTGAAGTGGGGTCCACCCTATATCCGGAACCCTAGACTGGTTGTGATCATTTCTATCAGGTGGATCTCAGAGTCCAGCTTAGGGAATTCTTGTCTGCCATGGCCCGTGTCTTCTGTGCGGTAGCACAGGAATCCCCTTTGACCCCAGTTAGCGCAAACCTATACATGATCTCTTTGTTTAAAATATTAAGTTCACTCTTGGTATGTATTGAGTCCTATGCCGACAGCTCCTGAAGTCTGCCTGGAAGTGCCAGGAGTTGAGATTGAGTTTCTCCTCTGGTTGATATGTCTTGATGTCAATGAATCTTGCACTGGAGACTATCGCTTTCATGTTGATCATCGCTTTCAGGTTCATTGTGCCAAGACCGAACTAATTGTCTTTGACGATTCACCCTTTTTTTGGCCATCTGCTCCCCTTGAGCCACAAAGTCAAAAATGGGTGTTTCACTTTTGATTCCCACACAACGCTTGTGCCCCAAGTTAATGGAGTGATTAGCAGCTGCTTTTGTTACCGGCTTGCAGCTCAAGATCAAGCTTTGGTTGTGGGCACTGCATTGAAGTTGCTCCTTGACTATACCAACACCCTATATGCGGGTATCCCTTCATTCTTGCTAAATACATAGCAGCATGTACAGGACGCAGCTGAGAGACTTGTCTGCGTCCTCCAGAAATAGGACCACATCTCGGAGGCTAGACAATCCCTCAGTTGGTAAACAGTTGAGGCCAAAATGCAATTCAAGTGGATCTGCTGGCTTTCAAATATCTTCATAATCCAGCCCCCGCATACCTAAACAATACACCACACTGTAGCCGCCGATCCGCAGAGGGAGAGTGCAGGAACCTTCTCTCCCCGACCGTCATCCAGCGTGCCCAGCGTGGAGCCCTTCCAGCCTACACTTGCATGAGGCTTTCTGGTGAGATCATTCGCCATTTGAAAATAACGAGAGTGAATATTTATCTATGCCCAACAATTCACTATTATTGCATCGTTGTGCACTGATGCCAAAAAGAAACCTCCATGACGTTCGCATAAGCCTATAATCATTGGGCTGTATTGATGCGCCACTGCCTGCAAAGTGCTTGATGGCCACACCGAGTCTCGCCTACCTGTGAGAGGCAGACTTTTCGTCTGGATGTCCAGCCTCTGATTGGCTAGACCAACCTACATCTGCCTACCGTCATCGCCGGCAGGCGGAAGCCGGCCACTTCCAAGGGCCACGATAAAGGGCATGTCTGTTCCTGTCTGTGGCCGCACGTCGGCCGGACACTCAGCTATTCAGACACCAACCCATCTCCTGTAAGTACTCATCCTCCACCCATTATCTACAACAACCTCTCCCCATTCGATCCTCACGGTGTGTCTACGTTCACGTGCCATTGTTCCTGAACGAGCGCTGTCTTGCTCTTCCACAGTGCGGACACCTCCCTCACATATTCACAACAAGCTGACGCTCAATCTTAGCAGCCACTTCCTTCCCACGTCCTGCTTCTTCTCCCACCTAAAACCTGCCCGAATACTGCCTGATTGACATTGCCGCCCCACCTAACGGTAGTCCAAGGATCTTGCGCACCGCACTGGAACTTTGACTTTGCTATCCCTTTGCAGGGTGCTCTTTTGTCAGTGCACCTTAACTGCACCTGTTTAACGGTCTACTAATTTGTCGTGTCTGCCATATCTACGGTCACCATAACTGCATATATACTTGTCCTTACTTATGATAACCATTTGCCTTGATCTAACCCCATGCCTACCTACATTTTGTAAGGTCTCCTGCCTCCCCCAGTAGTGACCGTAGCCCACTGCTCTCCTATCAATTGTAGCCCATTGCTTATTTATCAATTGTGTTGCCCACTGCTCTACCATCAATTGTAGCCCATTGCTCTCCCATCAATTGTAGCCCATTGCTCGTTTATCAAATGTGTTGCCCATTGCTCGTTTATCAATTGTGTTGCCCATTTCTCGCCTATCAATTGTAGCCCATTGCTCGTTTAACAATTTGTACTCCATTGCTTATCAATTGTGTTGCCCACTGCTCCCACACCAATTATGGTGAACGCACCTCACTCGACACTTACCTGTCACACAGTGCTAGTAGAAGCATTAACCATTATTACTCACATCCTCTATGCACCGCCTACTATGATAAACTGTATTACAACCACCCCTGCTAATACCTTCCAAGGGGAAGATGGTGCCATCACCCTCCCACACCATGCTCGCTCCATGCACCTAGCCGCCTATAGCTGCTTCTCTACCAATACTTGCACAACGTTAGACTCAGCATTAAGACTCTCTAGGCTCAGATCTCGCACAATACCTCTACAACACCACAGCCTCCCCAAGCTCACTGCTACCAGGCATCTTAGCCTGAGTAGTCGCTCTCAGCAGACCTATGCCACTAAGCACACCCTAAACAAAGAATCTAACGTTTGTGCTGTTGCAACTCCCAAGTCTCACACACTATGGACTCCTACTACTCTCCCCACTCCCACACACATATGTAAACTTCAAACCGCCAGGCCAACAAATGCACCTTCAGCTCCGCAGAATGCGATCCCTAAGTCCACGATCCATGACAAAAAACAAAACCCACCCCCCCCTGCTCTCAAATGTGCACTCATGAATGCACGCTCCTTCCCTGCCCATGCTCTTGAAATTCACCACCTCCTTACCATCCACAACCTAGACCTACTCGCCATTACTGAGACATGGCTCCATGAAGCATCCGGTCCTGCTATCTCATTCGCCCTCCCTCCAGGTTACTCCATCCTCCGACAAGATAGACAACTGCTGAGAGGAGGAGGAGTAGCTCTCATAACAAAAGACTCGCTCTCCATCAGACAATACTTCCTCCCCTGTGAAGGCAATGCCGACTTAATCTCTGCCAACCTGTCACTATCTCCTAGCTTAACCATAAATATACACACTATCTATCGGCCACCTGGCCCTGCCCCTGATTTCCAAGGACATCTCCTCAATCTACTAGGAGACAACCTAAAATAATCAACCAAAACAATTCTACTCAGAGACCTCAACTTAGGCCTTAATGATCCCAAAGTCAAAACAGCAGCAGCCCTAACCAAAGAGCTCAATAATATTGGATTCCAACTAAAAGTCACCAGCCCAGCTCACTGCAAAGGTTGCATCCTCCACTGGGTGGCTGACCACAACTGCCACACTACCATCAGCTCCATCTCTGCCCTCCCCTGGACGGATAATAATTGTATTCAATTCACCATCCCCTCATCCCTACCTACCAAAGCTCTCACCTATGACCCACCAGTCCAAATGAGAAGCTCAAAAAAATGAACTAAGGACAACCTCCTTCCTTTCCTGGATATCCCAGAACATAAACCCCCCTTCTCTAGTGACCCAGTCACACTCGCAAATATCTACGCTGACACGCTGACCAATGCAATTGACGCTATAGCACCTTTAGAAAACAAAAAGCAGAAAAAATCTAGGCACGTCAATGCCTGGTTCTCGGATGAACTACTTGCCCTATGCACTACCAAGGGTAACGCTCTATCTAACTGGCAATCCAACCCGAGTGATTTCACTAACGATAACATCAAAAGGATATCCACACAATACAAAAAAGCAGTCATTCAGGCCAAGTCTCGCTCCTTCAACTCACGCATCTCTAAGGCCAACTCTCAACCTAAGGAAATGTTTTCCATCTTTCGAGAGCTCATTACCCCTTCCACCAGACCTGATGAAATTGTTAAAGATGAAGCATGGTGCTCCAGCATACAAGCAGCCCTGCTTAACAAAATAGAACTGCTCCAAAACAAAATTCAAGCGCAATCCAGAGACCTGCCCAAAAATGACAAGCCTTTCCCGCCCCACCACATAACCCACAATCCCACTAACCAGCTATTCTCTTTCCATGATGTCACGGAACAAGAACTGCTTGACCTCCTTAAACATCTTAAACCATCCTTGTGCAAAGCAGACATCTGCCCCCCTAACATTGTTAAAGAATGCGCAGACTCCCTTGCACTTCTCCTAACAACATTCATTAATGCCTCGTTTACCTCAATGTCTGTCCCCGCCAGCCTTAAAGAAGCATGGGTACGCCCTCGAAAAAAAACTCATTGCCTAATAACTACCGACCCATTACCACAGTCCCGTTCCTCTTAAAAATCTTGGACAAAGCGGCTCACAATCAAATTCAACTATTTCTTGAAACCAACGCCATCCGCTGTAAGAGGCAATCAGGGTTCCGCACAGAGCATGGCACAGAAACCGCCCTCCTAGATCTTAAAAATCAAATAACAACAATTATGGACAAAGGCAAGCCAGCCCTCCTCCTACTTCTTGACCTCTCGGCTGCCTTTGATCTTGTGGACCACAAGATCCTCACATCACATCTCACTCACGCAGCACAATTCTCCAATGAGGCCTCCTCATGGATTACTTCTTTTTTAAATAGAAGAGCCATGAAAGTTTTCTCCAACTAGGCAAATGCTGCTCCCTCTACCATACACTGTGGAGCCCTCAGGGCTCCTGCACAGCTCCCACTCTTTACAATCTATTTACCAAACCTCTTTTTGTCAAATTGGACTCCCTCTGCATAGCTTACATGAATTATGCCGATGATACGCAGGTACTGCTGCCTCTCTCAGGTTCCTATGACCAAGACAGTGCAGCCCTCCACCTGATTTATAGCACCATCCAAGCCTGGATGGCGACAAATGGTCTATGTCTCAATGGAGACAAAACCGAGATCATCATTATCGGCCCCAAAGAAACACTAGCTAAACTGGATAAAAAATACTGCAATTTCACCATAGACAACTCGCTTATCCCTGTCTCATCATTAGTTAAAACATTGGGTGTCCACCTAGACTCCACTCTATCCATGACGCGACAGGTTAGCGCCTTTGCTTCCGCTTCTGCCCATACCACTAAGCTTATCAATGCAGTTAAACCCTTCCTTTCCAAAGAAAACTGTCTCTCTATAGCTAGAGCCACCCCTGGAGCCGAATTAGATTATTGTAACGTCCTCTTAGTAGGGACCTTTGCAAAAAATCTAAACAGACTCCAGGTCATTCAGAATAACGCTCTTAGAGCAGCCCTAAATATACCGAAATGGGACCACATTGGCTCCTAGTGAAGGATCGGATCACATTTAAGACGACCCTTACCCATACACACAAATGCCTTACACTCGACGCTCCACCCTACCTATACGATACCATTGTTAAAGAAACATCCTCACGCCCAAAACAAACCTGCCATGCCAACAAACGATGCATCCCCTCCACCAAAAGGGCCAAACGAGGGGGTATTGGCTTCCCTCACTTAGCACCTAAACTATGAAACACACTAACCAAATCACTTAGAGCAGGGCCCTCCCTCTCAGCATTCAGGAAAGCCCTAAAAACTACTCTATTCAACTAACTCCCTTCTCCCTCCCCTCTCCCCCCCTCGCAACCAGAGTCAGTCCCTACCTGCATGTTTTAACTAAGAATGTACTTCCTGTCTATTATTAAGACTGTACTATGTAACTAAGCTCATTGTCTTGAAACAGCGCCACGATGCCTACAGGCTGCTGTGCTGTGCACAAATGTGAATAAATAAATAAGTAACTTGCAATGTTACTGCCCTGAGAAGTACCTCCCACTTTTTGCTGGCCCATTCCTCACTTCCAACTGTCATCTGAGGAAGGCATAGGATTCTCCGTCCAGGCCGTCAAAGCCTGGAATCATCTCGAGGTGGGGTCCAAAACGCCATCACCCTTGTGGCCCTGACAAGTCCTATAAAGATGCTTCTGTTCCAAGGGCAACTTGAGTGACATGCGCCTAGAGACCCCGTGAGGTCTGAACACGCTATGCAAGTGTGCTCAATCACTCTATCAAGCATTAGCTCACAGTCGCTGCCCCGTAGAACAGGAACGCAAAACGAACAAACATCTTCGAGCAAGAAAAGGTATTTTTCTCTGTCTGCGGAGGGTCCGAACAGCCACTGTGCCTATCCTCAATACATTAGTTCCACACACCCATTTTGCCACGCTGCGCCAGCCGCCACTGAGCTGACAGAAGATACCCCTGAACTCATTCACCTCGCCATCTGAACAGTCGCCCAACGGTTCCTGATGCCTTGGCCATGAATATCCCAACGACCCTGCAGAACCTGGCACTGCGGTATGACATACCTTTAGTAAAGGGTTCCGACGCAGCTTTCAACAGCCCACGCTGCGGGCCCGCTGGTTTATGTGAAGCTAACTTTGATGCCTCCCCCCATATTAACTACAGAGAGTCATATCCTATCAACTTATGCATCAATTAAAAGAAACAAATACGTCTTCCATGGTGGGTGTGTAGAAATGACAATATGCACTGAAGGATAGAATGGGTTATTTTGAATATGAAGGCATGGAGGCATAGGTTGCCATTCTGACACACTGAAGATTCCCATTAGGGGCGAAACACGTGTGGTTGGTTGTTGAATCCCCGAGGGCTGTCAGTCTCAGCTTGATAAAGCTGTGTATAAAATACTGCTATCCTATCAGACAACGACAAGGTCCTCATGTGCATAAAAATAGCAAGATTTTCATCTCATTTGAATTCTCAAACTGTATTGCTGTGAGGCTCTTCTATGGACATGACCTTGCAGTGATGACCTCTAGGTGGCGCTGTGTGTTTGCGTGTTATTTTTCTAGTCTCACATTCCAGCTAGGTGTCTGTCTTGCATATTCTTTACATCCGAGTGGTGGCGTCGGATCGAGGAAGGACTGCGTCTTTCATCAGGTGATTGCATGGGTTCAGAAAATGTATAGTTGCATGACCTTTCATAGGAGCGCATGTCTGGCGTCCTCGCTAATGTGTGGCCATGCGTGCCAATATTTCAACATTTTAGGGCAGGACATGCACTTATCCGCTGATACATGGAGTGTGCCTAGGAAGCTGCCGAGCCTGTTGGCTGTGCCAATGCATGTTATTTTTTGTTGGCAGAGATAGAGGACATGTTAGGTAGGGAGCGGATGGGGCTTGCAGTCGCAGGCTTCTGGAGTTGTAGGCAGAAAAGTCTATGTATCTGGGAGCATATCTTCAAACCTTCTGGAACACCTGTTTCAGCCCACCAAGGGTATTCCTGCTAAAAGGAATACGTTGGATCTGGCGATAAGTATAATGTGAAATGCCTCCTGAAGGGGTACACTGGTATAGAGTGGGTATGGGGTATGTATCGTTGTGTATTCTTGGAATTTGTTTAAAGTGTAACGTATCCAGATTTCACTGTGAAAGCAGCTGACATCATTTGAAGACAATTCTTGGCCTTAATGAAGGAGGGAAGTATTAAGGTTCTGCTCAATGGTACACATTTTCTTTTTCAGATTCTGTTGAAACCATCCTCCAAAAATGTGGTGCAGGAGCCCTTGTAACAGACGTGAGATGTGTTCTGGCCTGTCAGAGGCTGCAGAGTTTCAAGCTCTTGGCCTTGATTTGACAGTGACATGCGCAGTTGTCCCTCAGAGCATGAGGGGACCTATTCTGGTTTCAGAAAACCACTTTATAACTTTTTTTTTTAATTAAAAATTGTGTTTGATGCAAGCATCTTTACAATTTGTAATAAAAACACAAGTACTTTTATAAATCATTAAAACTTAAGTTGTATTGAAATTATAAAAACGAACAATACAATTTGTAGAGACAAAACGTATAAATATCCATCATTGGCATTACAGCAGAGTTATAAACAAAAATGCAATTTCAGAAGACAACAGTACAAATATCCATAATTCAGATTTCAAATCACAAATGGGATTTACATATCTTTGTACGTTGATCCTTAAAAAATTACACTGATGAGATATCATGAGTACCAAAATTCGATATTTAAAGTGTCCGATCAAACAATGAATGCTTTCTGTTATTTTTGGCAAAACTATCATCATATTATGACCCAAGTTCATCTAGTTTTCTTTGAATAAAACATAAGAAGCGTGTTAGCGCTATGAGCAGGGTATTATCCCCCCACATACAAAAACACCAGCATAATTCTAATGAGAATGTTAAATTATTTACCAAATATTTGCTCAAGTTTGACAAACGCTGTGCTTCAAAACAGTGACAATAGAGTATTAAATGTTTCAACGTTTCTGTTTGAGCGACATCCTTGATCAGAATGATTAACTTGACTATCATGCCAATACTTTGTTCGTTCCTGGGTGTTAAACAAGTTAAATCTAAATCTCAATAACATTTGTCTAACCTGTTCACTCGGGCAGATCTTTAGATAAGGCATCCTTGGTGTTTGCTTGTGTCTAAATTTGGCATATTCAGAAAGCTGTACATAATATGCCAATTGATCACCAGTAGAGACCCAATCAATTTGCAGCAGTTTTTTCTTAACCTGTCCTGGTCGGTAAACTAGATCGTACTCAACCATTCCCAATTCCGTTAGTGTATCAAGCATTTGAGTTTTGAATCTAGCCATGGAACCTGGAGACTCCTTATTTATCATTTCAGCGAGATCTTCATATAAGGAATTTGCTGGCGGTAATAAGATTTTGCTGAAATTGTTGAGTAGGCGCCATTTTAACCAACTAGCTAGCGACGATAAACCTAGTTCATGCCTGATACAAGCATTTGGGAGACTTTTGGGTAGTGCAAGTACCTTTTTCCAAATGAGTCCCTGTACCCTATTTAGCTGATTGTCCAAATTTAATAAACAAATGTCGAGCCCATATAGCAAAGTCGACTCTACTTTGCGTAAATAGAAATCAATTAACGGTATCAATGAGAATTTACATAATTTACTAAGAATGATTCTCATTTGGGCAATCAGCAGAGTTGCTTTGATCGTCAGAGCATTGCACCAAGCAATTAACAAATTAGTAGTGGTTAAATTGTAACCTAAATATGTAAGACTCATTTTAGATTTAATTGGTTTTCATCCTAGAGTCCAATTATAGTGATAGCCTTTCTTTCCTTTTTTTTTGCTTGAAAATATAAGAATGTTAGATTTCTGTGCATTGATAGAGAGATTATGTTGGCTACAGAATTCAGCAAAAATGTCAATTTTTGTCTGCAGACCAAAAGGCGTTCTGTCAAATAAAATCACGTCATCTGCAAAGGCCATCCAGCTAAAACGTAGGCTACCCAGCTTAACAGGAAAGGATTTTTGACCAAGCCATAAGTCGTCCACGTCTGCCAGGTAGAGATGATTAAATAGCACGGATGCCAGGTTGCAGCCTTGTTTGACGCCTATTTCTGTGGAGATTTTTTCAGTTAAGGAGCCAGCTTGATCGATTCTGATTTGGTAATTCGTGTTCTGATGGAATAAGGCAATAATGGCTATGAGATGAGACGGAATACCAAATTTAGCCATCTTTGCCCATAGGATGGTTCTAATTACGCTATCAAAAGCTGCAGCTAGGTCCAGAAATGCCATAAATATAGGACCATTTATGGACTGGATAGAGGCTGCCAACAAATGTGCTAAGATAGTCGCATTTAGTTGCGTGCCCAAATGTTTCCTGAATCCAGTTTGGCAGTGTGAGAGAATGTTATGCGTATTAATATAGGAATTCAGGTCATGTAGGATTCATGCGGCAAAGATTTTAGCAGCAACATCAATGATCGCAATAGGACGATAATTTGCTGGAAGATCCATTTGTTCCTTTTTGTATAACGGAATGATAAGTGACGTAAGCCAAGAACTAGGAATACGCCTGGTTTGAAATACAATATCGAATCGCCTTTTGAGAACTGGGGCCCAAAAGTGTGATCGTCCTTCAGGACACACGGTGGGAGCCCGTCCGGACCAGGCGTCCTAGAACTTCTCAGCCTAGTTAAGCCATCATAGATATTGTTTATTTCCCACAGACAATAATGAAGGATGTCTTTGGAAAAATCTTGTGTTAAACTCATGAAATCTATGTGGACAGGAGTACTTTGGTCTATAATATTGCACCCAGGTATCACCCGATATTGAAGATTGAAAATCAATTTGCTGTTTACCCATTGGATTTCTGATCATCTTCCATATTTGCCTTGTGTTCTTTTTACAAATGAGATTGATGATTTTTTGATTGTTTGTCAAATAAGGTTCAAATTTGATTTTTTTTATCTTATTGTTGTATGCTAGAAGGATAGATCTTTTTTGGGAGATATTCACTAGCACTATAATTTAAGTTTCTTAGCTGTCGCAATGCACAGTTTTTTTTTTTTAGTGCACTAATCAAATGATAATATTGATTTTGTCGATCAGCTACATTCTTCTTGGGATTTGTGTTAGCTATGTTACAAAGATGCTGGTGAATAATATTTAGATTCCATCTATCAATTTGTAAGGCACATTCATCCCCAAAATGGTCGTTGGAAGATACCCACAGATCACGATTAACTAAACTGTTGAGTTTTCTACAAGTAGCGGGATGCCATTGCACCAAAAGTATTTGCCTATCAATAATAGGCAGAGTGAGGTTCAAATCAACTTTATGAGTATCAAAGGGTATAGCTAGAGAGCAATCCAACAACATATGATCCCTATTCCCCGCATGAACTAGTTTAAGAGGACCTGCCGTCCTAGCTACTCCATTAGATACTATAATATAGTCTATCTAAGATTTAAGTCGGCCTCTCTGCCAGGTAAAAGGATTGGCTTGGATGTTGTTGACAATTATCTGAAGGTCCCAAACCTCAAAGAATTGAATCCAAGATAGACCCTTAATCTGCGAAGGAGAGTTTGTGGAAAACACACTATGCGCCACATGGAGCGAGGTGTTAAAATCACCTCCAAGAATGATTTCAAGCTGGGGATTAAATAATAAAGCATCAATAAAAATTGCATTAAGTTTGAAGATTATGTTTTCAATAGGGATCGAATTTGGATTCCAAAATAGTGAGATAATTAGAAAAGATTGACGCAGAGTCGTAGATAACGTTAGGTGGATGACCAAGAATTGAGGGGAAGCTGCAAAAACATAAGAAGAGCAATCAATGTAATTTTTTATCAAAACAGCCAGACCCCCAAAGGATCTGCCTACATGTCCTTTTTCAGCCTTATAAGAATATGCCGTATATCCATCTGATACTATGACCTTCATGGACATTGTTTCTTGTAGCATAAAGATGGATGGCAGATCAGAGGATTTAGGAGAATTGAACCATGTGTGATAGTTCTTAAAACCACAACAATTCCATAAGCTGATAGAAAGAATGGTATTTTATGATGTATTAGACGACATGTTAGAGTTTGTAATCGTTTTTATCAGCGGTTCCAGCCATGCCAAACCTTTTACTATATTGGCAACAGACTCAAGTTGCTCTTTTAGAGCAATACTAGCAGCCTGTGAGTGGTGCTCCAGGCTTGTTAGGTGTGCAGGTGAGGGAGCCAACTGCGGCTGATGTTCAATAAAGGTGATAGATTCATCAGTTGTTGTAAACATGAACAATTGGTACCTAAGAGCGAACAAATCGGATTCATGAGCCCAAATAAGCTTTGCTATAATATATGATTGCACTTTGCAAAGCATACAATTATTCTTTACAAAAGGAAGTTTGATCCATTCCACGTCCTCTGAAATCAAATTACGAAGGGCAGGAATTAGATGGAACAGTTTCATTAGTGATGACCTATTAAGACTAGGATGACCGTTATTGTTAGTAGTTGAAAACCAGCCCATCAGCAATTTCATTTCTGATGGTAAATGATCGAGCATAGAGATTGAAGACCTGAATTCATTCGGACATTGGGTACCAGTTTGCCCATCAGCAACAATATTTGACACAGTTAGAATAGAGGAAGAAATCACAGCATGTGAGTGTTCGTTCGGTTGGGGTGCAGAGCTGGTCTCATCAATATCCAAACCACATTCCACAGACTGATCTGAATTAACATTTGCCTTATTTAAGGATATGGCCTGAACCGTAGTATGTTGAATAAAAGAACTCTCCTCAACTAAAGCTCTGTTGGCAGTCACATTCACAGATGGAACCTGAGTAGAGGCAGAGGTTTTTTTGTTATCAGTCAACGGAAAGTAATTAAGCATCTGTGTTTGTGTTGCAGCAGTAATAGCGCTACTAGTTTTCAAAGAATCTTTAACACAGATGCCTGCAGGTTCCATAACTGTATGAACAGTAACAGACTCTTTAGTTGAGGGAACCGAATCTGCAATTTTTAGATCAAGATGCATCTTACTTTCGATGTCTAATTGATTCAGATCTATAATTACACCTTCATGAGGAAGATTGGCAATTGTTTTGATTGTCGAGTTATGCCCTTTGATTTTTTTTATTGGTAAGTTTTTGATTTGAACTCGATAGGACATACAGTTTGTATATCCATTTCGGCCCGAGCTTGCGCAGTCCTTCTCCTTTTAATTGCTCTCAGGTACGATTTTTTTCACTTTATGTGACATAAACTGAGTGCTTTGTTGATTTTCAAGCTGATTAGCAGAATGATCAATTGATTCAGTAGATTCTGTACACTTCAGCTGTTCAGCTTCAAAAATTTCAATTAAGAGTGAAGGACTATTGGGAGTAATCGAATTGGGAACTGGATCTATGTTGCTACTAGGCATAATGAAAAAAGGGTGGGATGGATCATTGGGAACAAGGTTAGCCTGCATGAGAATATTTTCAATCACAAGAATTCTTTCATGCTGTAATTTCGCAACCATCATATAATCAATGGTGGGGCATATTTCATCTTTATTCACTGTAGACATTGGTATTTTTAAGACATCGGAAAATAACTTTGCATTAGTAACTGGTTCTTCCAGAAGGCTACATGTTTGTGTTTCTTGCGAATTAAAGTTGTTGACTGGAAGAACCTGAGAGTTCAATTTTACAAAGAGTAGATGTACAAGACTGATGTATAGAAGGTGTTTGAAAGTGTTCCCGTGCTAGCATAAAACATTCAATTCTACTCAATTTGATAAGAATATCAGAAGTAGAAGCATTCAGTGCAAGAATAGCTGCATGAGTATGTTTATGTCCCTTGTCGAGAAGATTCAATATACGGGTGAGAACAGGAAGGTTTTGCAATTCCTGTTCATTAAGATCAATGAAAGATTCTTCCAAGGGAAAGAATGGAAGATTAGCCTGACTGGGCTGAAAGGACACCCCTACTGTTTGGTGAGCAGAATAAGTGGATAAATCCACCGGAGAATGTAATGGTAATGGTTCCAGTAATAGTGCCGCAGCTTCAAGCGTCGGCGAGCTGGCAGTGATTTGTTCCGGCAGATTTTCATTGTTTAACTGCCCTCCTTTGATGAACTTTGTGCTTGCTAATACTCCTACAGAAGTTTGGTGAAAATGCACCTGTTCCCTCACTTGTTTTGTTTTTGAAACAGGAGTCAAGGGACCATTTGACAAGCGTACGCGCTTATGCAGCTCCGCCATAACTACGGGAGCCACAAGTGAGGTGTCAATATTTGTCGTAGCATATGAATCAGTTGCAATGCCCAGAAGAGAATTGTCTTATAGGAATATTATGCACTATGATCTCCGGGGGACTCACCACCGTTTGCAGCTGAGAACAACTCATGGCATCTTTTAACAGATACGACTTAATATTGAGGATGTCATGAGTCTTGTCAGACCCCGAATCGCTGTTAGTAGAGTCAGCAATATTTAAGTCATGGTGGGCCAGTGGTTTGCAGTCTCTATTGACAAGTGAAGAGGCACTGATTCAACCAACCCCGACCTATCGGACACGCTCATTCGAGATTTCGTTAGCACAGTAGTTAGACATTCACCGTTTCTCAATGTGCTCGTCGCCATGATCAGAGAAAAATCAGGGAGAGTGTGTGTGCAGTTAACTTAGCGTATTGAGCATGCGCCAGAAAATAGTTGCACTCGTAACTTAGAAGCGTGTTGAATGTACTATGCAAGTCAGTAAATGGGTATCAACAGAAACAATTGACAGTTCCAAAATATGACAAAACAAGCTGTAATACTAATCTTACCCGCCCACGTGCCCGCGCCGCACACCAGAACAGCCAAACAGCCAGACACTTACAGGGCACTTCTGGTTGCGCGTGCGCGGTGCGCATGAGTGGGGAAGAAATAGGCTGAACAGGAAACCGTGGGTGGAGCCAAGGGTAGCAACTGAAAAAACAGAAACAAAAAAGGGAGTAAGAAACTTAATTAAGGAAACACGAGTCTAATCAGGGGGTGCGTGGACACAAGTAGGACACAAGCAGCTTTCACATAGAGAACCCGGACTGACAATAATTACTTAAGCAGTCAGCAGTCCAGATGTAACAATGACAATGTTACGGCACAGAGCAGCAGAATGAAACTTCTTCTTGCCGACGGCTGCTTTTCAGGTCAGAAAGCACGAAACAAAGCACATCAGCCAAACAGCCAGACACTTACAGGTGCGCGTGCGGTGCGCGTGAGTGGGGAAGAAATAGGCTGAACAGGCAACCGTGGGTGGAGCCAAGGGTAGCAAGGGGCACTTGCAGGTGCGCGCGCGCGGTGCACGTGAGTGGGGAAGAAATAGGCTGAACAGGCAACCGTGGGTGGAGCCAAGGGTAGCAATTAAGGAGTTAGCAGTCCAGATGTAACAATGACAATGTTACAGCACAGAGCAGCAGAATGAAACTTCTTCTTGCCGATGGCTGTTTTTTCAGGTCAGAAAGCACGAAACAAAGCGCATCAGCCAAACAGCCAAACAGCCAGACACTTACGGGGCACTTCCATAACTGTATGTTATGTTACTTGATATTTGTATAGCTCCTACTGCCATTGTTATGCCTTTGAACGCGCTGTAGTGGATGAAGGCCCTTCAGAGGACTGTAGTCTGTGCAAACATGAACATAAAAAGAGCACCACATTGCATGCGAATAGGAACTAGAATTCAGTGACTATTCAATTAATAGCAGAGTTGACAAGTTTAAAACATTATAAAGACCATGGAGTGCATTGTATTCAGGAGAGGGCTGCTATGCCTGTGACGGACTGGTGCAGAGAAGGCTGCTATGTGTGTGACTGACAGCTGGGCACATGTTTCTGTGGGACTCAGCTGTTCGATGGGTTGCAGTGCAAGAGGGGGCATGGGTATTATAAATGCTCCATTAACCCCTACGGCAACTGCCAATAGTTGCGAGCTCTGCTATGCATTACATGCAGGATACATGCCCGCGTATAGCACTGCGAGACTGCAACCTGAGTCAATTAAGCGCTACTTTCACATTTCCATTTCGCCGATCCCCTTTCCCAAGGTGTCGCCAGAACTCCAAGACATGGGGGAAATGGTAAGTGCCCTGTGGGTGCTATTCTCCATGTTCATGGACTCAATGATTTCAAGTGATCTACTCTCCAGTAATGATTGGGGTCATGACCTGTACAGCTCAGCGTCATCGTCTTTCACTGCACAGATGCCCTACAAGCCCCTTTTGGGTTTGGACTCTCCAGAAATTGATTTTGGGCTACGGTGTGGACAGCAGACATCATGATCCCAATGTCATGGGCTGGGCTTCACCAAATGGTGCTGTTATTGCCTGTCCTCTTTCCCCTCAATTTGGGCATTTGAGTCCCCCATACTCCATTGGTGTGGATCTAGCCTAATTTCAAGGAGGAGCTGGCATTATTTCAGAGACTGTAGTATTTGGGCTGGGCGTGCTTGGTGGCAAGGAACGTGTCTATTATCACTCTTAGGGTGATGACCAATGTTCCCTTCCCCTCTTTGTCTCAGGAGGATAGCTCAGGGGCCATGTGCTCACCTTGGAAGCAAGACGACACAGAGCAACACAGGTTCGATCCCCGGGCCTGCACTTAGAAACCTCGGGGTATTTTTCGGGTCAGGGTTTTGAGACTTGTTTCACCCAGTGGAAATCGATATCCAAGTTGGGCATGAGGGTGACTGGGGCAGCCAATAAGTTGTGGGACATCAAGCAGTGATGGCCTGCTCAGATCTGCCCTCCATGGTGAGTTTCAGTCTTTGGGATGCAGACGGTGCTCAGTTTGTTGTTGGTGATAGAATGTCCCCAATTCTATTGTGGGTTACCATGGCTTCTTTTGTGACTGTGTATCCCTTTTGAGTTATCTGTTTGCCTTCTTGTGGTTGGTGAGCATGGTCCCTTGGAGGAATAGGTTGTGTTCCCCTTTGCGCCTCTCCTTCCGCACTGTATCTCTCGTTTGCCTCGCTTCAGTCGTTGGCATATCTACCGGCCGCTCTGTTTTCTATGGCTGAGATGTTGGCAGTTTGCCGCAGTTCCTATGGCTTTTCTCAGGCCCATGAGGAGTTGTTTGTATGCCTTTAATTGCCGGAGACCCAGGAGGCCGTTTGTTATTTTCTCGCTCAGGGTTCTGGCTTCCCGCAATATGCAACATACTCTCGATTTATGTTGTGTATATGGATCGTGAGTCTTAGCAAAGCTTTGAATAGTGACGTCACTGTTGATGTCACCACAGAGTCTCTGTGCTGCCTTTCATGTAATCATGTTTACGTGACTTGTTCTGAATATTGGTACAGTGTGTTGGGCATCCTGTTCAAGCCGGGCATCTTTGTAAGTTCTTTTGGGAGTTATATAGCAAGCCTGCGGTAAGTAGTGTTTGAGCTAAGGTTATGGGGCACTAGGTCAGGTCCCCCGTTAATTGTTGGTGAAGTGATCATGCCCAAAGAGGAAAACCATTCACCTCAGAGGACCCCTTCTGCAAGCGGGTGATTGGCACAAAGAAATAGTCAACAGGCTTTCCAATTAAAACACAAATGAAACATTCTACTGTATTTGACTGCCACATTTATACATATCACTCTTTTGTTTTTTATCGGTGAAACAGCCATCTCACACACATATTTCACCATTATTCTGGCACAAGTTAGATCATATTTTATTTATTTATTTTTGTATTGCTGAGGCCCCTAAGCCCGCAAGCATATGCATGCTGGAAACAGCCCTTCGAGACGCTGTCTATCCTTTTGCCACTAGGTGGCTCCTTTCCATTCATTGGGGGGTTGAAGCCCTGAATAGACCGGTATGCCATGTTTTGGTGCAGCCTTTTTGGCGCCGTCCGTTTTGGCACTGGGCCTTTGGCGCAGATCCCCCCCTTTGGGGGTGCCCTGTTGGCCGTGGCCAGCAGGGCGCACCAAAGGAGGACCTAACACCGCACAGCACAGCATCTTAAATGTACTGTCATGCAAAACACTCCTAAGTGCAGTGCTTTGGATGTCAGTATATTCAAGGAATGCATGGCCAGCTCACCTAGTGAGGCTGACAGCATAGCTTCACTTGTTGAGCAGGCTGTGCACTCATTCGATATACTAACATCCTGGCCGCGGCCAACAGGGCGTGCCAAGGAGGGACCTGCACCAAACACACCGTGGGCAAACGGCCGGCGCCGAAAGAGCTGTGCCAAAATGTCCTCCTTTGTGAATGCATTGGCCACAAATACACATGGATGCACTGTGAGGAGAGAGCAACGTAGATGCTCTTCCAAAAACATGAATACAAGCACCCGTCACGTCATTGCCTGTAATTATGTTGCTATACCTCAGGCCGAGCACCTGCCTGATGTACCCACCAATTATTAGCAAGCCAGGATGCATCCTGGTGAGCGTTTCATCAAATGGGTGAACCTCCCAATCATCTGGACACCAGATTTTGATCTGCTTCATGAAAGCGGTTCTGTCATTGTATCAAGTGCAATAGACACTACTGAGTCTAATGTAGTGGGTTTTTATTGTTTTTTATCTATTGCTAACAAAAAGTACCTATGCTCCGCACGGGTTCTGTAAACAGACATAGAATTTTTGGAAATCAATGTATTTATTCTGTTTCCAAGCACTCGCATGCAACCTGTGAAGTAATTTTTAGGAGGGCACGGTTTGTGTCATGTTATGAGGACGCATATAGGTCATTTATGTTTGTAGATATGTGACCCCGTCCGTTCATCTCCCCCTGGTATCAATCAAAAGGTTAATGTTTGGATGAGGAACATCCATAGGTACTCAATAAAAGAGTAGAATGGACGATCCACCAGGGGGCGCAGAGATGTGCTGACGCATCTCTGCACGTCTCCTCCACACGGCGCCGTTTATGGGATCTGAGCCCCCCCAGACGCCCAAGAGTGAGTAGCAGACCCCCACCGAGGCTTCCTGGCAACGTGGGCACCTGTGCACCCCAACTCCGGTGTTCCGACGTGGAGCCGTCGTGGAGTTAGGTGCCATCAAGGATAAGAGGGAGGGAGAGCCCCGCCTTCCCCGGCGCTGCGGCTCCATACGAATTCACTGTGAGCCGCGGCTCATGAGAGGCCTGGAGATTCGCTGGACGGCGTGGGAGAGCCCCCACCCCCTGTGAACCTGTCTGCACCGGCATCAACACGTTATTGAGCACGGGCAGGGATGTGTTGCTCCCCGGGCTGCTTGGAGGCCGCACGCATAGCCTGTCGGCTCGCGTCCATCCCCCGCGAGTATAAGCGGGTGGGAGAGTTGACGAAGCCGCGTGGAGCCTGCGAGGGACAACACAACGCGGATCCGGACTGCCACCAGGAGGTTTTTGGCCCTCGCCCACCCACGGGGGGTCAGCCCTCACTTGGGGGCCACCAGGAGCAACGGCCCCTCACCCCCTCCAAACCCCCTGCTGGTAATCCGTGACGCCCGGGGGGGTCTGCATCAATCCTCCCGTCCCTCCCACTGCGCGTCCCCCCTGGACGAAATAGCGGCTTTGGGGGCGGGCTGTGGGAACTGCGGGGGCCCACTCGAGGCGAGGGAGCGCCCAAGCGCTCTAACCACCACCGAGGACATAGTGAGCCCGCCCCTGGACTGCAGCTCAACTGCGTTGCTCGGCATCACAGCAGCAGATGTCCCCCCATTGACGGCTCGGGTCGGGGCGTGACTGACCCATGTGGATCGTGGACCGGAGAAGAGGCCCGCACAGCCCCCCATTCGAACTGTGAGTACAGGGATTGGGCTGTAAGCCGGGTGTAGTGCTCCTGTGGGCCACGACAGAGCTTCGAACCGGCCCCTGCCACTCGGGGGACCGGGAGTTGTTCGGAACCAGCCCCTGCCACTCGGGGGACCAGGAGTTGTTCCTTGCACAGGGGTAGCCGGGGATTGAAGAAGAACGTTAGGACGTCTGTGAGTGGTATTGGTTGCCCACAGAGACTTTCTGCTGCACTGGACCCCCCATAGCCCACTCCTCAGAACTAATTTGCGGCCCGGTACCGGTGCCTATTGTGCCTGAATTTTCAGTGGTGGGCCTTGCAGAGTAGTGATAGTCCGGGGGTGCCTATGACCTGGAAGGAGTCTTTGCAGCGATTTCGGCGCCCGGCCCCTGGCTTCCCGACTCTCCCAGAGATGGCGGCCCGACGCATCAGGAATTAACGGAAACCAGCACGGTCACTAAAGGCATGGCTGCCCTCCTGGAGGAGATCAGAGGATTCAGAGCTGATATTGCAGTACGACTAGATACCCTAGATAAAAAAGTTGACAACATTGATGACAGGGTACAAGCGCTAGAAAACAACTCGGCCTCGAACGACATTTTTGAGACTCAATTTGACATGCGCTTGGCGGAGCTTGAGAGAAGAGAAGAGAAATGTTCCTTGAAACTCGACGATTTAGAAAACAGGGAACATTTCTCTTCTCTTCTCTCAAGCTCAACCTGTGCTTTTTAGGCTTCTCTGAGCGGGATGGTGAAACGCAGATGGATATTATAAAAGCTGTCAATGCGGTGATGGGATCACTCTTCGAAGGGGCCAATACTAATGAACCATCCATTGATAGAGCCCATAGAGCAGGTGCAATCAACAGAGGCCCCAGGTCAATTCTCGCACGATTACACTACTTTGCGTAGAAAAGCAAGATTCTCGAACTAGCTCGCAAGAAAGGCCCGGTGGACTGGGAGGGGGCCCAGATCTCAGTATATCAGGATCTTTCGGCCTTTACCCTGGCAAGATGCCGGCTCTGTTCCCCGCTGACGAAGATGCTTCAGATGAGGGGGGTCCGGTATAGGTGGGGGTACCCATTCTCACTTTCTTTTGAACTTGATGGCTACAAATATGCTCTGGTCACGGAGGATGATATTCACAGGGTGTCGGGGGAACTCTTGGACAAACGGAATATGGAGTTGGGCGAGCATGACAGCGAGCGAACCCCGGCAGGCCCCAGGGAGACCAAGGCTCCAAAGGAAAGGCGAAAGGTTTGAGGCCATAGGAAGTTTAGAAGAGTGGCCACAGCATCCCCAGAACAACCTAACACTTGAAGAGCCTCCGGGTGCTCTCCGATTAAGCTTGCATTCGATCTTGTGAGGGGGGGTGCGACGTAATGGATCACATACTTTTTGGGTCAAGGGTGTGGGGGGGCTTGAGTTGTTGTTTTTGAAGGTATAACGAGCCCGGAGGAGAGAGACACTTGTGGCCTGGCTCAGCGACAAGATGAAGCCGCTAACTAACCAGGCGTTCAGGGGGGAGACAGGAGGGGGGGTGAAATGTTGGGGTCAGTTCATGGTGGTTTCAGTTGGGACATGCCAAGTTTTCTGGTCTACTTAGCAACCCTGGAAAGTTTTCAGGGTATCAGTAAGGTGTGGAAGCATTGCGAGAGTGATGACATTATGTGCCTGATGGAGGGGACCATGTGCTTTTACCCACGCTTTAATGGATGATACGCTCCAATTTTTGACAGTGGGGTCATTAAATGTACGTGGGCTTAACTCTCCTACAAAAAGGTCATTGGTGGTGAAAGAATTTGCGAGGCTCCGGCTTCATTTCCTATTTGTACAAGAAACCCACTGGGTTCGGGGCAAGGAACCGAAGCTCAGGGCGAAAACCATTGAGCAGGTGTTTGTAGCGTCCTTCCAGCCGAAAAAATGTGGAGTTGCTCTATTGGTTTCTCCCGGGGCCCATTTCACGTCTACTGCGCAGAAGTCTGATCCGGAAGGACGATATATTATGGTTAAGGGGGAGGTGCGGGCCGACTGTTTACCCTGGTTTGCATATATGCTCCGAACGAGGCGCAAGATGTCCTCTGGGAGGGGATGAAAGAGAAAATTATGGCATTTTCCGAGGGCACTCTACTGGTGGGTGGGGATTTTAACATGGTTCTCTGCCTCGAGAGGGATAGGAGGTCTGCCAATCCCTGTCCCGACCTACGACTCCATAGAAAACTGGCAGAAGCTTTCCAGGAAGTTAATGGAGAATTGGGCTTGTGTGATACGCCTGCAACCAGGCAAGACCGGGACCCCGACTTCAGCTTTTATTCAAAGACACATGCCGCATTCTCCCGTATTGATTATATTCTGGTCAACTCCTCACTTCAAGGAGAGGTCACAGATTCGGGGGTGGAGATCGTCCCTTGGATGGACCACGATATGGTCAAGATAAGAATGGGTATTCCCCCTGCCCCTGCCCCCTGGTCCCAGTGGAGGTGCAATGACCTCCTTTTGCACGATAAAGAAACACGCCAGTTCCTTTTAGTGACCATTGAAGATTACTTTTCTGTCAATGACAATGGGGAGGTCGGCGTCATGGGGGTTTGGGAGGCATTCAAGGCTACCATAAGGGGCATCCTTATTGAGATAGGATCGAGACAAAAGAGGGAGAGGGGCCACGAGGAGAAGCTATTGAGGGAAAAGATAAATGCCATTCAACCGGGTGGGAAATTGAAAACACAGATGTTCCCGGGACAGTGGGAGGAACTACAAAGGCTGCGCTCTAAATTAGCTGACCTCCAGGTGGGACAGGCGGAAAGGAAGCTATCCTTCCTGAAACAGAAATATATGGAAAAGGGGGAGAAGGCGGATAAGATATTGGCTTGGAAGCTTCGCAAGCTCAGAAACAGTAGAAGGGTGAATTCCATTCGCACCCCGGAAGGGGAATCGACCGTGAGAGATAGTAAGATAACCGAACAGTTCAGGCGTTACTATGAGCGTCTGTATTGCTCGGAATACGAGGGGGACGGAGCCGAGATTGATGGCTTCCTAGACTCCCTCCCGATTCCGGGTCTCCTTCCCAAAAGGGTAGAGTCATTGGAACTTCTCATATCCCGCAAGAAATAATAGACACCATATCCTCTTTGAATAGCGGTACAGTGCCGGGGGATGACGGGTATACAGTTAAGTTTTATACGACCTATCGGTCTATACTAGCCCCTATATCCCTCCTTAACACTGACGTTAAGATCCTGGCCAAACTTTTAGCAAACAGACTGGCGAAACTCCTCCCTTCCCTGGTGCATGGAGATCAAGTGGGCTTTATCATGGGACATCAGGGATCCGACAACATCCGAAAGACTCTGGATCTCATGCATGAGGCTTCAAGGCAGGGGGTGGAGGGCTACCTTCTCTCGTTAGATTCAGAAAAGGCCTTTGACCGTGTCGAGTGGCCTTATATGGGTAAAGTTCTTCAAAAGATGGGTCTGGGGGACAATTTCTGTGGGTGGGTTTCAGCGTTGTATAACGGCCCCTCAGCGAAAGTGCTGGTCAATGGCGGCACCTCAGAACCTTTGGCCCTTTCTAGGGGCACCCGGCAAGGTTGTCCCCTATCGCCCCTTCTATATGCCTTGGCAATGGAGCCTCTGGCTATAGCGATCAGAGCTGACCAAGAAATCACGGGATTAAGGTGTGGTGACTGTGACTTTAAACTCTCCCTGTTAGCAGATGATATCCTGGGTTACCTAACCAACCTCCAGGACTCCTTGCCCCGATTATTCGGGCTCATAAGCTATTTTGGAACCTTCTCGGGGCTTAAGGTAAATGCGTCCAAATCTAGCATTATGCCCATGGGCCTTGGAGACTATGATATCGGGAGTAATTCCGAAATACTGAGAGTAAGAATAGAGCAGGTATCCACCAGGTATCTGGGCACTACCATTCCCAGGGATCTGTCTCAACTTTATCAGAGCAACTTCCTGGGGATTTTGGCTAAGATTAGTAGTGACCTTAAACGTTGAGCCCACACTACCCTCTCTTGGTTTGGGTGTATGGTTACAGTAAAAATGAACATCTTACCTCGCCTTCTTTACCTCTTTGCATCCCTCCCCGTGGTGATCCCTGAAGCTTTTTTTGAGGTACTGCAGGCCTGTGTCCTCCAGTTCATCTGGAGCGGCAAGAGAGCAAGAGTCAAATTCTTTACCCTGACTCTTCCGAAGTCCAATGGGGGATTCGGTCTCCCGGACTTCAGGCTGTACTATAAAGCAGCCCAGCTCCGGGTGATGTTGGAACACATGAGAGACGACCTGGGGACATACTGGACCTATATCGAAGACGTCCATACTCATCCGTAAAAAGTCAGGGACCTATTGTGGGCCTCCCCCAAAGCTCTCCCCGCCCACCTCAAAACACATCCCACCTTAGCTGCCCTTTGGGCTGCATGGAAACCAAACAAAGACAACAGTCGTCCTCCTGGCCGTCCCCTTTGACATCACTTTGGGGCCCCCCCATCAATCTAGGCGCTAGGGGCTTTCGGGGTACCCAATCATGGTCAGATATGGGCTTGGAGAGGGTTGCTCAACTCTCTTGGGAGGAGGGTTTTATAGAATATGACCAGCTGACCGAGGCACTGGGAGATAGCCCGCCCTCGATCTTCGAATACCTACGCTTGAAGGGAATTCTGACACACCCCCAGTGGGCCGACAACTTTCAGCGCCCCCTCACCCCCTTTGAAAGTGTTCTAGCCAAAAGTGTATCCCGGAAAGGCTCCCTATCTATGATTTATAGCACATTGATAACGGCAAACCTGGAGGGTAGACAACCCTTCAAACGAATTTGGGAAGAAAGGTTGGGCATGACGCTGGATGACCACACATGGAGGGCAATCTTTAAATCCATTTTTACGGGATCCCTATACACTGCTGCTTTGGAACACAGCTTTAAGATACTCCATTCATGGCATCGTCCCCCGGCCACCCTGTCTAGGATGTTTAAAGAGGTATCCCCTTTTTGCCCCAGGGTATGTCAGCAACGAGGCACTTGGTATCACATGTGGTGGGGATGTCCGTTTGTTCAGGTGTACTGGTCAGAACTACTCAGCTGGATTAAGGATATAGAGGAGTACTGCCCGTCCCAACTACCATTGGAAATCCTCCTGGGTACTCCTATGCCGGAAACCGAGCAGAACGCATTTCCAAGGGTTATTGGGGCCATGTTGAGAGCGGGGAGGCTGGCACTCGCCCAAAAGTGGAAAAGTGCTCTAGCCTCATCTAAGGAGGAATGGCTCGGCAAACTTAGATCGATTTTCACTTACGAAAAACTCACTGCGATAACGAACGATACCATGTCGGACTTTGTACAGGAATGGACTGCAGTCCTTCTTAATGATGACTGCATATCTATGCGACTGTAAAGTAATACCTATAAGGCTTCCATTTCACACCCCTCGTCACCGTTTCCAGAGATTCAGTTCAGCTTTTATCCCACTGAGAGTCAGTCTGACTCCACTATGTCAAACTGTATGGAGTACAACAAATTGGTAATTGAATGTTTTCTCCGCAGCTTCTATAGCCGACAATGTCTCAAAACTTGGTATGTTGAAAAGTTGGGGGGGCGTGTTGGGAGGGGGGAGGCGGGTTGGGAGTAAAAATCAAAACATACTGACATTTAAGTTTATTTGATGTATTATTGGCAGGGAGTGCCTCGGCACCCTGCCTTATATGTAAAATGTTAATAAAAACAAAGTAAAAAAAAAAAAAGAGTAGAATGATATAGCTTCAGTGATATTTATTTCTGATGTACTTATACAGTTCTTGTCAAATAAGTGCATAGATGTATTTTGACAATTTGGCAATCTTATTAATCGAGGGCTTTGGGATACACAATCATTTTTGCTTTTCTCTCTGCATAAATGTTCAGGTGTGCCCGCTCTGGAGCAAGTAACAGATAATTGACCATGTGAAAAGCATGCTGGCGCGGTGCGGTGCGCTGAAGTGAAAATATCTCGGAAAAGGTGCATGCTGCGGCCTTAAAACACAGTGTTCAAGGACCCATAGGAAACTTGGAGTTTTGTTCCTCGCGTTGAGATGCTTAAATGGAGCTTTGTCCAGTCCTTCTACGACCACATTGATGTTTCACCGATTTCAGACAACAGTCTCATGTGTGAAGGGGCTGAAATCCAGGGAAAGGGGTGGGGTGTTCAAATTTCATGTAGCCAGTAATGTTCCGAGGATGCTAACAGGTAACTATGCAAAATCTGGTGCAGATTGGTGGTACGGTGTGGAATTGTATAAGGAACAAACCATGTTTTGCTTTATATATATAGAGACATTTGCTGTTTTTATTTATTCTCTACTTTTTCTCGGGTCACTCTCCCTGTCCTACACATATCTTGTTGCTTCAAATAGTATTTCACACTGTGTGTTTTAATCTAAATAAAATGTATTGTTGGTGTACTCGCCTCCAGCAATATAATGGGATATAAGCACAGGTCCCATTTCGATAAAGTGGCATTTTTAAAATGTGTAATCTTGTTAGTAATTAAAAAGTACTAATGTTTTTAGAAAGGGAACTAAAAATGGCACAGGTTAAGGGGATCCGACCTCGTGCATTTTGCTCCATGGATGGATTATTTCAACATAGGCTGTGGCTGATCCCCTCAGCTAAACTGTGAGGCTGACTGCTAAGCCAAGTGTACATAAGCTTGGACCCTATGTTGTCTATCACTGTTTGTTTTACTGTTTTCGGGACAAGAAATCAAAAAGAGACCCATACTGACTGTAGTCAGGTAAACATGAGTGGCATTGATTGTGAAAGAGGCCGGACCCAGGGAGTCTGATCCATGGATGGACTACCTTGAGCTTTCAATTGAGTGTGCAAGCGGTAGATCCCCCTGGCTACTAAGCCGTGCGGTCAATTGCTGTTCCAAGTGCACAAAAGCTTCAACCCCCTTAAGCCCTTCAATGGTTTTTACTCTTAGTCAACAAAAGCAACATTGTACAATAAAAACGACAAGGCCAATTTTAAAAAAAGGCATTAGAGGAGGTGAGATTTGAAACTAGCTGCCATGGCTGCTGCCTTTTCAGAGACAATAGTTCAAACCACTTCACAACCAATGCCATGGCTATGATGTGTGATGAATCCAGTGGAGTCATCACGGATTCCTCAGCAGTGACCTCCTCCCATTTGGCCAGGGGACGCAGCCGCTACCGCATCCTGACCCTGGAGGAGGCTTTATGAGGGTTTATCACATGGGAGGAGACAACCACCAGGGAGATGTTGTGACTTCACTGGACGGGTAGCCCACGGCCCCCCCCACCCCCATGAGGAAGCCCCTCTGATGGCCAAAGACTGAATGGCATATTGTCAGGTACTGGTTTCCCCTTTGTAGAGGGAGTGATGAAACCTCTTCAAACTTTTCCTTAGGTCAAAACTACATCTTTGACGTAGATGCACAAAACTCCAACAGAACCCTTTTTACTTCTAATACACCCTTGTATGAAGATGTCAGCTTGTGTAAAACTACTGAGGAAAACAGCTTAAATGCCATATATCCAGTGACATCTATGGACTCCAACTCCCATAATCCCATAATCCCTGAAGTACTGAGACGGGGAGGAGGAAGGAGTTGGTACAAGGTAACAGAAGCTTGAAGCAAAATGCGCAGACTAAATGTTCTACAGAAATACCTGTGTGCAGGACATTTAAAGCTGGCAACCGCACTACCGATGGAGGCAGCGCAGGAGAAGACGTCGGCTCCAGAGAGAAAGCTTTCGAGTGCAGAGACACGTACCAGTGTTGTGGAGCAGAGGCATCTGCAGAAGCAGAAGGAGGAATGTACAGGCAGAGCAGGACGTGCCATGGAGATGCTGGGAACCATGAGAGAGTTCCTAGGCACTGTGCAGCTCGAAGAAGCAGCGTTCTCCAGACTGAGACCTGCAGGGTAGTAGCATCCAGAGTGGGAAGCGAGCCACAGAACCCAGCTGCAGACGTGCGAGCAGGACCAGATATGCTGGAGAGAACCAAAACAAGTGGAGACCCTGGGGCGTTCTGGAAACCGTGCCAATGACAGTTTGAACATTTTGAGATTACGGATACCGAACATACAAGACGTTTATTTGAATGCAGAAAAGGCAAAATGCAGAATCAGAATTCAATGAGAAATTTGTTTGAATGCAGAAAAAGGCAAATTGCAGTACCAAAACGCAATAAGATTTTTTTTTTAATGCAGACAAGGAAAAGTACAGAATCAAGCTCCGAAGAGATACAAGTGCAGGAGATGCAAGTGTGGGGCAAAGTTTGAACAAATAGTACTGCAGACATATACTGCAGACACCAGGGTATATACAGTTTTGATGATACAGATTACTATGAAATGCATATAAAGTCCGGGCAGGGGAGTATACCAGTTAAGGGAAACCACAAGAGAAGCCCTGGCAGGAGAGTATACCAGGCAAGTGAAATCACAAGAGAAGTCCTGGCAGGAGAATACACCAGGCAATGGGGATTTCATAAAGAGTCCTGGCAGGGGAGTATGCCAGGGGAGGTGCAAAGCTACAAGGAAAACTACAGAAGAACAGTGTTTGTTAAATAAAAGGATATACTTATATTGAAGAAAGACTGTCGCTGAACCTGTTACCTAACAGGAACATTGTGAAATCAGGAGAAATACAAAAGGAACTGTTAGCAAAAGAGACATTACCATCCATTTCAAATCCAGAAGAAGGGGTCTTTCACCTTGGAGAACATTTTTGTTGGAGTTATTCTAATCTTTAGTTGTGAACACTCTTTTGCCAATACCAGGTTGAAGGCATTTCCTTGCACACTTTATTATTCTTTTATTTGCAGTGTGAGGGTCAGGATAGGACGCACACAAGGACGGCTTTTCAGTTTTTGACATCCTGACACAGACAGATCCTTAGTTTTGGGTTATAGGTCGGGAAACTCCTCTTTAGCATAGGGTCAGAGAGACATTTTCCCAACCAACTTTCATTTGAATAAAAGTCTTTAACGAAGAATATGGCAACTTTGTGTCCGGCTTTCATTTCTGACTCCTCACAGATGTATGTAGAAGCATAAATAAGCGTTAACACAGCAAAAAATTACAACATACGTCACCAGGGCCACAGAGACGAGGCCCTGGATTTTCCCAGACTGGATCCCTGCTTCTGTCATTCCAATGCAGTACTCCTCCTCCTTTGAATGCCTGGTCTGCAGGCTCTCTATCTCTCCTGGCCTCTCTTTCACTGTGGCCACTATCTACAGGCCGCTTGGCCTGGTCACCCTCTTCTTCTCTGAGTGGGCTGACCTCTCCTCCTCCCTCCTTGCCGCTACCTCTCAACTTCTCCTCCTTGGAGACCTGAACATCCACCTGTATGCTACTAGCCCTTCTTCGGGACTCTTTTGCAACCTCTGCGACTCTCTCTCTATTCTTCCCTCTGGCCCGACTGACTCTGCAGGGCACACCGTGGATGTTCTGATCTCCTCAGACCTTCCCTTCTCAATCCCTCTCACCACCCCTCTCTCTTAGAGTGACCACTTTCTTCTTTCCTCGTACCTCTCTCTCTCTCTCTCTACCCCTCAGGTCAAGCCGACTCCAGCACTGCCACCTACCTTCTCGGTCATTCGACCCATGAAGCGTGTGTCAGTTAAGGCTTTTGCTGCTACTTTCTCTCCTTTCTATCGGCATCAAACACTGAAGAAAGACTGTTTGTTGGACAAGAAGCGGTCTAGTCTTTCGGAAACCTTAATTGATGCCGGGAACTTTAAAATGGAGAGATGAAGGCAACAGGATGACTTCTTCTTCCTCTGTCAGACATGGGACGAGACGCAGAGAACAGGAGAAGCTGCAGCAGCAGAGGAGCGTGAACCGGAGAGAAGCCAGGGAAGCCAGGTGAAGCGGAATCAGCGTTGTGGAATGCTGCAGAGATGCCGAGAGCAGAGAGAAGCTCCCTTGGCATTTGCAACTGCAGAACCACGAGGACAGTGCTTACCGGTTCTTGATGGAAGGCAGCGGGGCAAAGCAGTGTCTTTTAGAAGGGAGCCCAAGGTCGTGCAAAGGTGGCGCGAAGCAGCAATAACCGTATGAGTTTTTCCAGCACCATACCGAAGCAGACAGACACATGACTGGAAATCGGTGAGTCTACCCAGAAGGCAGGGTGGCCCTGGGGCGTGTCAATTGCACAAAAGAAGCTAAGAAAACTTGTATATATTAAAGGTCCAAGAAACAGAGACTGAAAACTGTTAAAGAGGCATTGCCAAGAGTCAAACAAGCATTGCAAAAAGTCAAGCAAGCATTGCCAAGAGTCAAGCAGTTATTATTAAGTATTACTGAAAGAAGTGAATGGTTGCGAAAAGAAAACCTGTATGCAAGAGTAAAGTACGATGAAACCTGGCAAAGCGCGCCAGATGCTTTGGTCAAGAGAACTGAAACAGTGAATACGTTTCCTAGCAGGAGAGTCTACTGGGATGTTTATGAGGGCTTGTGCAAAAGAACTATAGCAATGACTGAGTTTCCTAGCAGGAAAGTGTACTGGGAACCATATGTTGGTCTTTGCAAGCAAAAGCTAATAAACAAGTGAATGGTGGCAAAACAAGCAGTAATAAAGTATCAAGGGAACGTGAAATGAGAATAAGTCAAGCATCACTGTGAAGCTGAAACTGTTGCAAGATACCTATGAAGCAGACACAAGTAAGGTGTGTTGGTTGTATGACCTGTAATGGGTAGACCATGTGGTCCGGCAACTGTGCCTAGAACGAGTACACCCACCTAAGGGGAAGCCACTTAAGTCACCCACAAGCTTGTAATTGAATAAAGGAAAACTTATGTGAACTGAAATTGAGGAACTGAACTTTATAAATCCGTGAAAGGTAACCAAACCAGAAGAGCTGAGAAGTATCCAAAAGAATTATGTTATTTTGGAAGATTGAGAGACTTGAAAGCTTTGCGAAGGGAACCCCTCTTTGATAATGTGAAATATTTGAACCATGGGAAATGGAAACCCCTTTTTCCACCCAAGAGCTGGAAGAAGCTCTGAACTTTTATTTGAACACTTCTCATTTGATGGTGACATCCCTACACATTGTATACAATTAGATGTGAGGGCAAGTACAGGTTTTAGACACAGACAGACATTTGAGTTGGACTCCCTGACACAGACGATCATTAGTTTTATTTAAGTAGGGAAACCCCACCTTAGCATCGGGAAAGTTAGAACCTTTTCCAAATCTCCTTTTTAGTTCATAAAAGTGTATAGCCTAGATTGTATTCAGTTGTCTGTGTCTACTTCATGATGCCTTCACAGGGGGAAAATGCTTACCTGTCTAGGCATACCAGAAAGAAAGAATGTTAAATGGCATGGGCGGTGTGTGAAAAGAACTAGTGAGGATAGTAGAGAACAAAGAAATACTAATAAGGGAGGATAACCCAAATGACCACAGAGAGAACAGAGAGATCCTATTGATAAAAAAATTGAGGCAAGAGGAGAGGATGCAACATCTTAGCTGGTGGTGCAGTTACTATGGAATTCAAGCCGGTAACCAGTCGCAAACAGGACCAAACAGGGAAGAAGATGCCCTTAGAACATCGTATAACCTTATAGTCAGTCAAATCGGGGCAAAGTCATTATTTTTAGCTATAGCAATACTGGCTTTAATATGACAACATACTTGGTTCCCATCAGCCCAACTGCTATTTCAAGTGCAATATTTAGCGCACAATGGGCCAAACCAAGCAAGCTCCTAAAAAATGTGTTCTCATCGACTATAAATCAGTCCACTTGACTACAACCTGTATCTCGGCTCCATGAAGGATTGGGGACTGGGTCTGTGCCGTCGAAGCTTCAAATGATGGAGCCACTACACTTCCTCCAAAACCTTTAGAGAAGCTTAGAGTGGCACCCACATGTCTCCTCAGAATAAGATCACTTTTTGCTAAGAGAGGTCTCCAATCCCCCTTATTATTAAAACGTACACCTAGATAATGAAAGTGATCCACATTTTCGATCCAAACGCAATTCAGCTCTAGTTTTATAGTAGGTACAATCTTTTGATTGCAGGACATTAGCATAGTCATTGAAGCATTTATCACAAGATCCTTAAGGTTACAGAAGCTGAGAAAATCATTGAAAGCTTTCTTCAGGAGATTCGGGGAAGAGAACGGCATCATCTGCAAGCAACAGTATACAACATTTCTCAGCACTGATCGTAAGAGCATGGACTGCCAAAGATCGCAATTGGACGGCAATATTGTTCATAAACAAAGAAAACAGAAGCGGGGGATGGGGGCGGACATTGCACATTCCAGCCACACACTTTCAGTCACTGGGAAGAAGTCAGTTCCTTCACCACCCTGGTCACACCCAACTGTTGCTTTGTTGTCAACATGGAGAGATGTGATCATTGTCAGCACCTGAATGTGCAAACGAAACCGTTCGGAGTCTTTCTGGGCGCAGAAGAAAATATATAACCCATTACCTAAACAACAAGGCGACAAACAACTCTAATTACATATCCCAGAGACCGGGAACATGAGTCCGAATTCCAAGATATCGGATGACACTGAAAAGTAAAAGCATTCAAATCGATTCTTAAGTGCAAGACACTAAGTACCAATCTGTACCTATTGAGCCAGGATATTTTACCGACCGCCAGATGATCATTTTTTGAGCCGCCCCCTTTCAAAATGTAGTGTTCATCTAATGATCAGATGCTTGAACTAACATTACTATAAAGGAAAGCCTAAAGTGGTGGCTGTTACGATGGAAAGTATAAGACGCCATCTCAACAGTGTGTTACTAGGAACCTGCTGACCACTGAAAGAGCTAATTTTATACGTAAGAACTAAACAGTCGGGCATATTCGTACTGTACTTATAAGACAGACGCAATAATTAGACATGTTTTGTCAGAGTGAACTACAATCGAGTGGTTTTATGATGATATAGAAAACTTCATAAGGCAGACTCTATCTTTTCATCAAGACGTGTCTATAACTAATTCAGTTATTGTGTGTAGGATAGCAGACTTTTTTTTAACAGTTGATTTTGTTATATATTCTTTTTTAACCTTCAACTATATAATAGCATTTGAACTTGTGACATTTTATTGCACTAGTCATTTCATGGCAGTGAAGAAAGTTGTTACAATTTGATTAAAATGTATATTTTATGTGTTTTTAAAAGAAGGTATTAATAATATATTTCTCTGAAACTATGTATTGCTCTCACTTGAGGGTTATTATAACTATTTCATTACACATGAATATGGATACATATTGTAATTCCTTCATTTGTCAGGTATGAGCTGTGAGCCGGATACATAGTGCAGAGTGGTTTGGGTCTCTTCTTTCGTTTAGTTTGTCTATTCCAGGTTGACCCACTCTACCTTCACCGCCCTGGTGTCTCTACTTATTTTAGCTTTACTTCCTGTAACAAATCCCGACTGACGTCATCGAAAGCTGCTTTAAGTCCAAGGAATGTAAGGAATAAAGAAATGCCTTTCTAGCTTGCATAATTATGCATGATCAAAGCCAATTTAAAAGCCTGCTCTGTGTATACATGTATGTGTGGGATTTATAAAATGCAAACCTAGCTGGGAAGATACAGAGCCCTGTACCTAGGGGATGCACCAAGGGGGCAACAGGTGTAACATGATATCACAAAAGGGCAGCACCACACCAGGGAAGGGCGTTGCCTGCATCCACTCAGAAAAGCTGAAACGCATGCCTATCCAAACTAGTCATCATCTTTCAAACACCTTATCATACAATGCCACAGCTTTACGAAAGCCGGCATAAGGTTCGCCATAGTATACTGTATCCCAGGATACAACTCAACCTCCTTGAGCCATTGGTTTGATTACATAGCATCCCTAGTCATCCTGTCCAAGAACGCGGTTGTACCAAGAGAACTTACCAACTGGGTGGATGTGCCATACAGAAGACCTGGCACAAACCTCCTGGATGAGTGCTCAGGGTTTTGGACAGATATGCCACCTCTGTTCACGAAGGGAACAGCTTCGACCTGATCTTCTTGCACAACACCGAGGTAATTTACAGCTCTGTCACTCCAGCCTTCTGGTCAGATTACCACCATCTCACTGAGCAGCATCAAAGGAACCAAGTCAAGCTGCATCACCACAATGGAGCCCCAAGCAAAACAAACAACATTGCCTTCAGACCTGAATTCAAAATAACCACAGAAACGTTTGCCAAGCTTTTCATGGCACTGTGTCAGCTAGCTACTAATCCCAAGCAGCATTATTACTACAATACCACTACTCTTGATGTCCTGGCAACCGTCAGATTAAAAACACACAAACATTCCATTAAAGCAGCCAGCAAATGGTCTGATAGAGACCTATCCCCTCTTTAGAGAGCCGACTGCAAACTGGAGAGAGCATTGTATATATCCAGAGAAAGACCCCACGAAATCAACTTCTTTAGACATGCCAAAGGCGACAAATACACGTCCAACAGAAAAAGGAGCCTACCTCTACAACCGCGTCCCAGGGACACCATGCTAAACCAGACAACTATTCCGAATTATCGAGACGAAACTATCCCAGGATGTTCAGAAACAAAAGATGAATACACCCAACAACTGCCCGGTGACCTTTCAACCTTCTTCACAGAAAAGAAAAACAGCAAAGGTTAGACTGCCCAACCTGCCATCATTTCGCATGCTCGCTCCATCCCACCTCCGCGAGCAGGTGCTTCATTTGCGCCTCATTCAATCCTCTCCAGGGCCAGGATGTGATCAAAAGTATCAGCCTTTCTGAATACTCAAAAAGAACAACCCCCCTTCTCCCCTGCTTCTTGCAGCTCTACAAATCACCCCTTTCAGAAATGTCACTTTCCATAATGTACTTCTGCATCCACTTCCTGTCGTCAGGAGTCATTACTCCTCCTTTACTCAAAGGTTGCCACCATCACCCCTTTCCTAACAAAAAAAAATACCAATCCAGACAAAAACATTCTGTCCCATCACCAACCAGATCCTAGAATGCCTCACCACAAAACAATGGGCAAAGGACATTGAAACAAACTTCCCCTTCAGCAACAAGCAGTCAGGCTTCAGAACATCAAGAATCAGTAAAAGTACTCTTCTGGGCCCAATAGTAATCATCCTTGGAAAACTGGTGAAAAAGGAGACCTGTAAGAGTCATGCTTCTAGGCCTGTCACAGCAAACAACACACTAGACCACTGCGTACCACTTACAAGAATCAAAGAAGCCACTGGTATCAAAAGCACAGCCTGAACGTCCTGAAAGAACCCCCCAAATGAAGCCAGGCCCATTCCAACCAAAAGCCTGGGAGTTCCCCAAGACTCATCTTAATCACTGTGTCCTTCCAATGCTTATGAGTGCCCACTTGCCTACCTGATAGAAACATTCAGCGATCTCTGCCGACCACAACCAAAGTTTCACCTCCTTGGTTGACAATGGCCCCAACCTTCACAATACCTTCACCTCAAACTCCTTCACCAGTGCATGCCTGCTAACTACTTCTACCTAAAGACCACAAAATGAGAAGTAGGCGTCCCACATCTCTACTGCTTCTATCATATCCTGAATATGGCCACCAACGCCGTGCTCTTCTCCAAAGCTCTTTTATGAACACAGAACCGGGCTAGGATTTTAACAAAATCTGTCCTTCAGCCCTCAAATCACTCTCACTTAAAACTTAGTAACATCATTCACACATTAGACCTATGACACACATGCGTGATCACACAAAAGCAACAACAGTATGTATCCCAAAAAAGAAATGGCAAAACTGCAAGTCAACCAAAAGAAGGCAGCCCCTCTAATTCTATGCCTTAAAAGGGGCAACCACATCACGGAGTCCCTGAAGTCCCTATACTGGCTCTTTATGGACAGCAAATAACCTTAAGAATCGTATGCATTACCCGCAAAGCAGTGTGGTCCAGTGGCACCAAATATCTTCTTAGCAAGTTCACAAAATAGAACCCAAGGAGACAACTTTGGTCAGCATCCCAAGGAAACCTTTCCACCCCTGCGTTCTGACAAAAAAGATCAATGGTGAGAGGAGAGACTTGTAGTCAAGGACACAGAACTCCGGGACAATCTTCACCAATATCTAAAACAGGGGTTTGACCACCAGAAGGTTTATAAGAACCTAAATCTCTGCTCTTCCGCCAAGCACCTGGAAGCTCACCACCCTAAGACACCCAGCACTGGGCCGCCATCTCACGGGACATGTTGTGTGCCCTCTTTTCACAGACACTCAGCACTAAACACCTTGAGACACGCAACAAATGGCCCCCCTCTGACTGGATTTTCTGTGTGCATTCTTTCCACAGATGCACCCTATTTGCACTGATGCTCAGCATTAATCACCCAGTACATGGCTGCCCTCACTCCGGAATTTTATCCCCCCTAAAACACCCAGCACACGGTCACCCACCCACTGGATTTTTCGCATGCACTCTTTCCACTGACACTCAGCACTAACCACCCTAAAACACTCAGCACATGGCCGCCCCCTCACTGGATTATTTGTGTGCACTCTTTGCACTGATGCTCAGCACTAACCACCCTAAGAAACCCAGTATATGGCTGCCCTCTCTGCGGACTTTTCATGCACCCTCTTTGCACTGATGCTCAGCACTAACCACCCTAAGAAACCCAGTATATGGCTGCCCTCTCTGCGGACTTTTCATGCACCCTCTTTGCACTGATGCTCAGCACTAACCACCCTAAGAAACCCAGTATATGGCTGCCCTCTCTCCAGACTTTTCATGCACCCACTTTGCACTGATGCTCAACACTAATCACCCCAAGACACCCAGTACATGGCTGCCCTCTCACTGGATTATTAATGTGCCCTCTCCACACTGACGCTCAGCACTAACCACCCTAACACGCCCAGCACACGCTGCCCTCTCTCTGGACTTTTTGTGTGTCCACTTTGCACAGACACTCAGCACTAACCACCCTAAGACACCTAGCACATGGCCGTCCTCTCACTGGATTTTGTGTGTGCCTTCTTTGCACTGATGCTCAACACTAACCACCCTAAGACACCTAGCACATGGCCGTCCTCTCACTGGATTATTTGTGTGCCCTCTTCGCACTGACGCTCAGCACTAACCACTCTAAGACACCCAGTACATGGCTGCCCTCTCTCCAGACGTTTCATCCACCCTCTTTGCACTGATGCTCAGCACTAACCACCCTAACACACCCAGTAAATGGCTGCCCTCTCACTGGATTATTTGTGCGCCCTCTTCGCACTGACGCTCAGCACTAACCACCCTAAAACACCCAGTACATGGCTGCCCTCTCTCCAGACTTTTCGTCCACCCTCTTTGCACTGATGCTCAGCACTAACCACCCTAACACACCCAGTAAATGGCTGCCCTCTCACTGGATTATTTGAGTGCCCTCTTCGCACTGACGCTCAGCACTAACCACCCTAAAACACCCAGTACATGGCTGCCCTCTCTCCAGACTTTTCATCCACCCTCTTTGCACTGATGCTCAGCACTAACCACCCTAACACACCCAGTAAATGGCTGCCCTCTCACTGGATTATTTGTGTGCCCTCTTCGCACTGACGCTCAGCACTAACCACCCTAAGACACCCAGTACATGGCTGCCCTCTCTGCAGACTTTTCATCCACCCTCTTTGCACTGATGCTCAGTACTAACCACCCTAAGAACCCTAGCTCATGGCCACCCTCTCACTGGATTTTGTGTGTGCACTCTTTGCACTGATGCTCAGCACTAATCACCCTAAAACACCCAGTACATGGCTGCCCTCTCTGCAGACTTTTCATCCACCCTCTTTGCACTGATGCTCAGTACTAACCACCCTAAGAACCCTAGCTCATGGCCACCCTCTCACTGGATTTTGTGTGTGCACTCTTTGCACTGATGCTCAGCACTAATCACCCTAAAACACCCAGTACATGGCTGCCCTCTCTCCAGACTTTTCATCCACCCTCTTTGCACTGATGCTCAGTACTAACCACCCTAAGAACCCTAGCTCATGGCCACCCTCTCACTGGATTTTATGTGTGCATTCCTTGCAGTGAAACTCAGCACAATCCACCCTAAAACACCCAACACATGACTGCCCCCTCGCCAGGCTGGTCGTGGGCCCTCTTCGCACTGACGCTCAGCACTAACCACCCTAAGCCACCCAGAGCAGGGCCGCCCTCTCACCGGATTATTTGAGTGCATTCTACACTGACGCTCAGCACTATTTCAGATGAAAATCCTTCCCTCAGCACTGTATCTTTTTGCTATTATAGACCTAAAAATATACTTGTAAAACTGCCTCCTGAGTCACAGGAATCCTCCCACCATTGTAAGCCCCTCCCCTGAAACATTTTGTAAGTAGGCGGCTCAATATAAAACACTTACCAAATGAATAGATATTTATTTCATGATTTGTTTCAGTAAATCGTGTTAGCCAGCAAGGCGCCTGTTAATCTTGGATTCAGCTTCACTGCCTCACCACATTCAGACTGCGAGAAACAATAGGCCCGGAGGCTCTTCAACAAACACGGCCTACATTCGTTCTTTGAGACTTTATGTGGCACGCCGTTTCCGTACTAACCAAGGGCACATCTTTGGGTAGATGTTGTTGTGGCTGGCACCGTGATCACACGGAGCCAGCAGACAGCGTGGCGTGAGCATGCAGCGTTACCTCAAATGAAGAGGCTGACATGGATACTTCATTCATGGAGTCTGCTGCCGCACTACTGCACGTGCCAGCATGAGGCTCCTTTTATTAGGAGCACGTCGTGATATGGTCATGACTCACAGCCGTAAAGAGTACATCACCACACTCCTCCTTTTCCATAACAACAAATTGACAATGACCACATGCGTTAACCAACATCACAACCGTGGGTGCATTCAAGTGGTCACACCCCTCTTGATAACTATCTGGGACACAAAGTCCTACAATTAAACTGGTGGTCATCAACACTCCCTCACTGGAGATCTGACTTATTTTTCCCTCTATCCCGCAAATTCTTTGACCTCTTCCTGGGTCGGGATTGGATCTTCCATTCTTGGATCAAATTCTTTGCTCAGTTCATCTTGTGAAGTCTTCATCCAGTCTCTGGGTGGAACTCCAACATCAAAATGTTCGATCTGTGTATCATACAGGCCATGGTGGCTTTCAACCCAGCACAGGTTCCCCATGAAGGCAGCATGCCGGCTTGATGCTGTCACCATATACTCTCCTACATTAATGACCTGGGGCAGGCCCTGTTCGAGGGTTTGGGTCACCTCCTCATATGGACTTCTCCATTTCCCTCTTTCATTGGCTATCCCCTTGTCATCAATATAGGCAGCTGGCCGTGGTGTGCCCTTGATGGTAGGCTCTTTCCGTGGTGGAGCAACAGCCCAGCACCACATGTGACTGCGGACAGCGTCAGCCCAGGGGCCCATGCCCCCATGTGCAATATTCCCTCGGATGCAAGCTTTTCCTGATGCCTGTGATAGGCCTTAATGTTGGGACCACTTGCGACAGGCTTACTGTCTGCATCTCTCGTAGCAATATTGTATCAGTGCCTGTAGTCGGACCGGCCAACACCCCTTTTTCTCCACCTCTGGTGGGGCTCATCAGTTGCCCGGACAGGGTGACCACTCCTCGGCTGGATGTCTCGCCAAAGGTGATCACTCCTACAGAGCTGTACTTGAACTTGTTAGACACGTGCCGTGGTGTGTTTTCCGTCTTTATGTCAACCGTTTTCACAATACTCACAGAGGCACCTGTATCCACTGGGACTAGAGTGCTTTTATTATTAACACGTGTCACACTTAGGTTGGTGTCTAACATCCTGCTCATCCTCTTGTACACCGAAAAGGAAGAAGACATCTTCCTTGTCTTTTTCTTCCCACTGACGCTCTTTGCCTTCTGTTGGCACAATCTGAGCAACAGACTGTTTGGGCGGTAGCTGGTTGGCTCTCGGTCTGGCATATTCCCTTGAGGGGATGGCTGGTGCTGGGGCTTGACAGGCCCTTGCAAAGTGGTCAACAACTCCACACCTCACACATGTGTGGCCTTTGGCAGGACATTTATGTACATGTGGTAGGCCCCACCCACACTGTGTGTAGGATGAGGCGTGTCCTGCGCCAGCATCTTTCTTGGGCCATTCACTCTTTCTGAAGGTCTTGCCACCTTGTATTTTCCTTATTGCAAAGTCGCCTTCCAGCCAGAGGCGTAGCCAGAATTATCCAACAAGTGGGGCCGAAGCTAATCTAGTTGGGCCTACAGCAGTGACATTAACATCTGTAAGTTTCCACAGAGAACTGTTGAATGGGCATTTATAGATTTTGGGCGGCCCTTGCCCACTCAGGCCCGACCCTCTCTACGTCTCTGCTTTCAGCTTCAAAGTCTTCATCGTCACATCCATGGCAGATGCCCTCATGTCTGTGAGTTCATGGGATCGCCTCACCTCCAGGTTTCTAGTCAGCGTTGTGCCTGGCTCCCTAAGGATCTGTCTGCTCATTTTGGCAGAGCTGCATGCAAAGATTATCTGTTCCCTAATTGCTTCCTCCCTATTTCCTAGTGTACAGAAAAATGCAATATGTCTCAACCTCCCATGAAATGATAGCTCAGAGGCAGGGCAACGTGCTTGCCTTGGAAGCAAGACAACACAGCGCAACACAGGTTCGATCCCCGGGTCCGCGCTTAGAAACCTCCTATTAAGCGCGTTATATATAACCTATCATATCATATCTAGGCTCTCGCACTCATTCTGTCTCGCCGACCTCTGACGGAAATGCTCGTAATCAAGATTTGTCATGGGAGTCAAATATTAATTGAGCACCTCAACGCCAACAGTGTAGGAGTTGTCTCTGGACCAAAGTGTCTTGAATAGCTATTGGACCGCTGGGCCCGCAGAGTACAGCATGGTAGGCCCTTTAGCACGTTCATTGATCTAAACAGCCTCAAAGTACTTTTTGAGTCTTTGAATCCATGAGGTCCACCAAGTCCCAAGGCTGGATGGGGCCCCAGATACGCCAAACTCAAGTAACGGTGCTAGCGATCCCTGTTGGCAGGGTATTCTTCCTACCTCAGTGACATCTTATTCTGCGTCTCCCATAGCGACAGCCAGGTGAGGTTCTCTCCCTTATGATGTCTGGGCGCACTGGCTGCTCAACGCCCCTGGGGGCTCAGTTGTCGCGGGACGACGTGACAACAGTGTCCCACTGGACCCACTTCTGGGCGAGCAGAATAACTGCACTCATCCTCTGGAGCTGCCAGCTGGTTCCTCCAGCGAGCGGCTGCTACCCTGCCAATGCTGCAGAAGAGGGTGCACAAGCACTCACAAGGTGCCGCAACCCTCCAACCTTGCACACCAGCTGTGCGCCGATGCTGGTGGATCTTCCTGCCAGCACTCACTGGAGACCCATACAGACTCTTCCTCCATTATCCTTGTAGGCCTGTGTGCCTGCAATTATGTTGTTACTGCTTTTGTTTCCAGCTCAGATCATGGAGCACACAGAAACCTCTCTTCTTTTTTTTCATGGAGCGCAGAGGAATTACTTTTATTTTGTTTTCCCTAGCTCTGATCGCGTATTGCACAGAAACCTTGCTCTCTTCTTTTTTCTCCAGCTCCGACACAGAGCGCACCAAACCCACCTTTTCCTTTTTCCCAGCTCTGATCACAGGGCACACAGAGTTCACCGCCCTAGCAGCCGGGGTGCACCTTGGGAGGAGTACTAACCTCGGAGACCAACCGTGAGACTGCCGGAGACGTAGTCACCTGGGCAAGAGCGAGCGGAGACACTGCTGAGCCCAACGCTGCAGCAGCCACAGGTCACTGGGTGACTACTGCAGGCACGGCGGGGTTCATGGACCTCGATCAGGGCCGGTCTTTGTGTCAGGCAGCTCAGGCGGCTGCCTGACGTCAGTCAGCCTCTAGGGGCGCCGCACGAGCAGCCTACAACATTAATTTTTAATAATGTTATGATACGAATTGCAAAACGAAACAAACGTGTATTCTAGCAATGCTAGAATACACGTTAGCACACTACTGCAGGCTGCAGCCTCGGCCCTAAAACAGGACAGGGCAATGGCAATTAGCAACATTTGTTGCTCTATTACTTTCCCCCCTGGCACCAGGTGGCGCTGGCGCACTGAGTAGGATTGATTGGGGGCTGGCGTTGTCGTGTCGGCCACAACATTAAGGAAAGCGAGTGGGTGTGCAGCAGCAGGTGAGTGTGTCGCCTCCTGTCCTGGGTGCAGGGTGCTCCCTCACGTCTCCTGCCCTCGGTGCAGGGTGCTGTTCCGTCATGTCTCCTGCCGCCTGTGCCCTGCTCTGCCCCTTCCCAGTCTCAGCAGGGTGCCCGTGCACTTATATTTGAGAGGCCGAGTACATAATTACGTTAAAATCGTAGGCTGAAACAACGCATTATTGCACATGCTTTTCTGCTACACGCAATGAAAAAGCCTCCCTTTATTTGGTTGTGACAGTCAGGCCTGGAATCAGATCTTGCCATGCTCGCTTGGGTGGTGCAGGGCAGCCCATCAGCATTGACATAATTGGGGGCCCTGCAGCCCCCACAGGCACTGCTAGGGCCCCCCCCCCCCAAGTCCTGTGTGCTCTCAGAAGGGGAGCACGCCTTTAGCTGCATCAGGGGGCACTCCAATGTGCTGGACTTTAACGGCTCCATGCTACCCTTGGTTGGCAGCCTGGGGCTCATTTGTTATATCCCCGACAACACCTGTGACATACCTCCGACAGCCTCTGCGTCCCATGCACAATATTCAAACCCCTTCCACAACACATACGCCCCATGCATAACAAATTAATTATTCCAAATGTCCTGCACTTCTTGTTCTTTCCCTGAAAACCTGTGCAGCACCCACACACAACCCCTCCCCCTCAGCCGTACCCTCAGCAACCACTGGAATTATCTAATTGTAATGCCAAAACACTCATTGGGTTACAGTCCACTCTATTCCCCCCTCCCTCATCTTTGCCAAGACACTGCCTCTCCCACACTGTCCAGGCAGGGAGTGATCTAGAGGAGTGGGCACATGAGCCCACCGAGTTTGCTTTCACCACACTCTGTGCATCGGCCTTATGGAGAGGTTTGCGCATAGACCTCCTACTGACAGTAAACCCCAGAGCTAAAAACTAATGAGACGGTTAACTGTCAGTCATAGATAACAAGCCCGAGTTATGCCACCAGCTCAACGTTTCCAGATATAGCTTAAGTGCAGGCCGTTGATTGCAAGTGGTGCTCACTCGAGCTTTGATCCTGGCCTTCAGGGCAGACCTTCACCCAGAAAATGCAGGGGATCGGGCTGGTTGTGTAGCCATGTGGAAATGTCCAGTGGCGTTTCCTGGGAATCCGGTGAGGTGTACTAAACATCAACAAGTCGCAGATTCAGTTTCGAAACCAATAGCATATGTCTTATAAACAATATCTGAGCTTATTATACAAGTTCTTTTATTACAGGTCTTAAATCACTGAAAGTACAGTGGGATAACTAGATTGTTCAGGTTGAAATTAACTTGCATTCTGGGACTTATAGTTTACCATTTAGGAAGTGAAAATTAAAGCCACAATCTTTGCAGGTATACAACTTCATATCAGTATTTTAAAGGTTTGGTTATTGAAAGGGTATATTATTATTTGTCTAGCAATGCCTTGACAAGTACAAAAATCACATGATAAATGAACCTGACAATATATACACATTATAGAAACGGGTCAAGAAAAGAATGTGAACAAACATTTATTTTCCCCATCCTGGACGCCAGGTTTTTTTGTGCAAACCAAGATAATTTTGTGGTGTGCAATATATGAATGGACACTATTATTAATATCTAATAATTGTAGTCTCAGGAGGAGAGCTAAGGGGCAAGGTGCTTGGCTTGGAAGCAAGACAACGCGGAGCAACACAGGTTCGATCCCGGGTCTGCGCTTAGAAACCTCTCGGTATTAAGCGCATTATAAATAACCAATTATAACACCTCGATAGTTTGGGCATACTCCATTAATTGCATCTGTGATGTTTAATGATATTTCAAGTGTGTGGGTTAGGTACACCGGCAACATGCACAAAATGGATCTGCATGCTATAGGAATTATCCCATGATAGCACCTCCTGTAATGTCCTCTCCCATTGCCCATTGCATTGAACCCTATCATTTCCAAATTTAGCTTCAGGCTTGATCGTTCAATATTACTACCATTGGCAGCAAAACCTGGCGAGGATGCCCAGCTGTCTCTAGCTAGAATCAGACCCCCAAACAAAGAAAACTGTAAAAAAAACAACTTTAAAAAAATGAATCATCTATCCCCAAAGTTAAACATTGTGCAACTCTGCCCACTAGGCTCTGCCTCCATGCCCTGCCCACTTGGGGCCCACTGTCATTTTTGCCCATAGGGCCCTTTGCCTTAAATCTGCCACTGGTGCAGGGTGCTGTTCCCTCACATCTCAGTCTGCCCCAGCCCTGTCGAATTTGCAGAAGCACTGAATGACACCCGACCAGACGAGTCGTGGCGTATGTGGTAGGATCGATAGCTCAGCTCAGTAAATCGCTTCCAACCTGCAGTCACAGGCACCCGCCTAACGTGCACCTGGCTTCACACTAGCATTTCAGGTTCCAGAGGTGTGACTGACTCTGCACCAGCTCAGCTGGCCTTTGAGGTCCCAGTCTGAGTCCTGTCTTGGTGCAGGGTGCTCCCTCTCATCTCCTGTCTTGGGTGCAGGGTGCCCCCTCGTGTCTCCTTTCTTGGGTGCAGGGTGTTCTGTGACTCCTGTCTTGTGTGCAGGGTGCTCTCTCACTCGTCCTGTCCCCCAAGGGCAGGGTTCTTGCACACTGTACCCTAAGAGGGGCGGACTGGCCTAAAGGTAAGTCTGGCAATTTCCCGCGGACAGTGGGTGGGGGTAGTCTGTGAACCATGGGCCGTTTTTGGTTCTTAGTCCACTCCTGTGTACCCAGCACAGAAAGCCCGGTGCATGATTCCAGCCCTGCCTCCATACCGAGTTTTCCCTGAATTCCTGGTGGAAATCTCTGCCTATCAGTCTCACTTTAGCAGAAGGGAGAGGGCGATCGTGGGCTGTAACCATGGAAAGGTGGTGCGGGGTGAAAGTAAAACGAGCTGAAATAGGCAAAAGATGAGGGCAGTCAGGGAGGTTGGGGGCCAGCAGGTATTGGATCAAGGGGGATTTCTCAAACACATTGAGAAAGTTAAGTCTACCTAAAGAAATATTCAACGAGCAGCTGCACCCCTTGAAGGGAGTAAAGGGAAAAGCCCAAATTGTTTATAAAATAAAGGAGATTGGGTGTGAGGACTGGTTGGCATGTGGCAGGTGTGCGTGTGCTGGCCATGCCCCGAGCCCCAGCATTTTGGTAAGGAATCAGTGACCCGGTGTAAGTGAGAACATCACTGCCATGAGCTCCCATCGGAGTCAATGATGACGCTATTGGGCGACACAGAAGCCAAAGATGTTTAAAGCTAAAGTGGTGCAATTTCTAGGCGTGTAGACTGGACGCCATCTTTTAAGTCTTTGCCGGATTTACCATGGCCCAAAATCAGAAATCTAAAGATGGTCCACTAATGCCCACCTGGTGAGGGAAATGATGGGGTACCAGCCAGTTCATTTACTAAGCGGTCAGGGGTGTAGGGCAGGGGGGCACCAACGATGCTTCCTGCCTGGGGTGCAATCTGGTGTGAGACCGGCCCTGATCTCCATTACCGATGTTGTGGCTGGCACCGTGATCACACAGAGCCAGCAGACAGCGTGCCGTGAGCACACAGCGCTACCCCAAATGAAGAGGCTGACACGGACACTTCTTTCATGGAGTCTACTGCCGCACTACTGCACGTGCCAGCATGAGGCTCCTTTTATTAGCAGCACGTCATGACGTGGTCATGACTCACAGCCTTAAAGAGGACATCAGCACACGTATCACAAATGATTCATTTTCAACTGCATTGGTCCAGTAACTTAGGTCACAAATGGAAGTGAATTCAAGACTATTTTATAGGGGGCTAAGTGCCTCCGTCGTGAATTTTAAGGGAGATGCGTCTAATGTAATGGTAATATAATGGCGCTGGGTGTTTTTCTGCCAGGACATTTTAGGAAAGGTTATGGCATTTGATGCATTTAAAAGCACTTCAGACCAGTAATTTCGGTAAATACAGGGAAGGATTGAAAGGCAATTTTACAAGGCTTTGTGGCTTCTACCCCGCCCCACCCCCAACCAAATTTGTTTTTAATGGAAAAGTTGTGGGAAATTGTGCACTTTAAAGCACACTAGAACAATAATATAAGTTTATTAGTAGGAAATTATTTACACCTAATTTTAGCACGTGGGTGAAAGGAGGATGTTGTGTTTCTCCCTGATAAAATGCTTATCTCAAGTTGTGGCACATCTTGCATTTTAATGTCGATCATATTGGTTAAAACTGGATAAGATATGAAAAACCTTTAACCGGTGAGGGTCCCCGAGACTCCAAAGGAGTTAGCAGGAAAGGTTTGGTAAATTGTGCATTTTAAAGCACACTGACCCGCAAATAATGGCACAAAAAGGCAGCCGTTATGTATTCCTTATGTGTTAGGATGCCAGCCAGCGCGCGGGATTCTAGGAAAGGTTGCACAAGATAGGACGGCGCATGTTACACTACATGGGGCAGTCATTCATCTAAACGGTATCTGATTTCAAGGGAATTTTCCAGTGAGGTGGGGGTTCCCAGCCAAATACTCTTAAGGCAAGTTGTGGAAAATGGTGTGTTTTAACGGAGAGCCAGTGATATAGGACAACACCGAATAGGATTTAAAACAAGAGGGGTTAGCCTAAACTAAAGCAACTGCAACTGGGCCACCACCATCGTACATCATCCATAACTCTACGCCGCTCTCTCCCGTGGTGCTGAGTAAAGTGGAACATCCGGACTTTCAAATCAGGTTATGGTTGCTTCAGGAACAATAACAGGAAACATTTGTGGGTTACTTTGTTTTACACTGCAACCAATAACGTCTTTTCACTAAATTTCATTTTTTTGAAGGTAAACTTAACCATGCCGGCCCCTTATCTGCAGATTTTCACTGAGTTGGAATGTTGTTTTATTGATGTGCACTATCAAACATACAGTGCCCACTGGATATGGCTTCTGGAGATGCTCATTGGGCGATTTGAACGGGCCATGTCCTTCGTGCATCCCCAAGCCACTCACTGGGCCCATTCGACATAACCTGCAGACCGTCCGAGTGGCCATTTCTTGGGGGAAGCGTGTGTGGGCCTACCCAGGCACCCACAAGCCTCTAAGGTGACTGAAGGCCATGTCCTCAAGGCAGTTATATGTCCTTTCATCAGCAGGATTTTTTTTTCGAAGAAATTACTTCGAAACAACTCATTTATTTTTTTCTATTTTGGGGGCTCCCCCAAACCACCTCTTCCTTATATTATTAACCCTCCCCACCACTTTTAACCTCTTAACCCCCCTATATATGTCAATTGTTTTTTTTCAAGTCATTTCGTCAGAAAAAAATTACTTAGAAAAAACACCTGGTGATTAAGGGACGCAATGACCCACAAGGCACCCAAACTATCCAATATTTAAGTTCCCTGGTGCATTCTCAAGCCTGCGCACTGGGGGACCTGGGCATGACCAAAGGTCATTGCCCACTTCAAATGGGCAGGCCACACAGGCCTTGTGGTAGTCTTTGGATCAGCCATGCTCAGGCAAAAGAGGTCACTGGCCATGGGCACGGGCCGTGGCCACTGATCACTGTGGGTGCTTTGTTGAGCACCGGGCAAGGCCAAAGTACGTGCCCCACGCAAAGAAGTAATGCCCGGTGGCCACAGAAGAAGGCCCCCCTCTTGAACAAACTCACAGACCACCACAGAGATGGGTCGATCTTTTTTGTGAAGATTTGCCAATGCTAAGGTTGAGTGCATCTAAAAAAGTGCTTATCTAATGGCGAGTCCAACTTAACCAAAACATTGGGGTCACTATCGCCAACCCTGTAATAAAATCTGCCGTCACGTCGTTTTAATTAGAAATCAAAATGTTTCTAGATGGCTTATTTTCTGAGTTCAGCTATAAAGCGGTCCACTACATGTTGTCCCGCTGGCTAAACTGAGGGTCTGCGGATCATATGTTTTCCTGAGAACGTACATTTTGTAGAACATAAAACAAAATTAGGAAGGATTGTAAACATGGGCGCTGAGATGTTTATTTTATTTTTTAAATTTTTATTTGTACATTTATAAAGCGCGCATAACCCATAGGCATCGAGGCGCTAGAACCTAAGAACACGGTTACACAGTTAGTTATAGTTTCTGCTTCGTTGATTCAATTGCATTTAGTCAATTAAGTTACGGTTAAGCATTTACATATGTTCATTATTTGCTCAGAGGCAGGCATACACATTGAATTACAGAAGACAATCATGACATACATTGCAGATAGGCTGTGGTGCCTATTGATGGTTTTTTTATTTTCTCGGAAAGACCATACAGAAGTGTCATTTCTCAGATGTGTGGGGAGGGTGTTCCACAGCTTAGCTACTACTACAGGGAAACTTGAAACACTTGCTTTCTTTTCTCTGTATCTTGGCATCACAGTGAGGTTGGCGTATAAGCAACGCATTGGTCTATTTGACTGAGTTTTGCTGATCTGGTTGCTGAGGTAGGCAGGTGCATTATTAGTGAGGCATCTATGTGTGAAGGTGAGGATTTTAAATGTAATCCCATCTTGGACTGGGAGCCAATGGATATTTCGTCTAGTGGACGAAATACGTTCATTCTTGTGAATATTTAGTGCAGCTCTAATGCATTGTTTTGAACAATTTGCTATTTTCTGATGTTTCTGTTACTGATGCCAGTAAAGAGTGAGTTACAATAATCAATCCTAGAGAGGATCAAGGCTCTGGCTAGGGTGATGCTGTTGTCTGATGAAAGGAATGGTCTGCTAGCTCTGATTAGTTTAGGAGTATAAGCTGATGATGAGACAATGGCATTAACCTGTCTATTTAGAGTAAGGAGTTAATTTAATACCCCTAGAGTTTTTATTTAATTTGTGACAGTGATGGTATTGTTGTCAATGTTGAAGGATTTGTATTGTTGAGAGAGGTTCTTTAGTCTAGTTTTAGTTCCGATTAGAATTAACTCAGTCTTGTCGTCGCTGAGGCATAATTCATTTTGTGCCATCCAAGCCTGGATTGCAAGGCAGATTGTGTTGAGATTTTTAGTATCAGTGTCATAACCTCCTGTGATTGGTAAGTATTTGAGTATCATCCGCATAGTTTGTATACGTGATGCCCATTTTATCAAGTTTGTCAAATAAAAGCTTTGTGAAAGCATTATACAAGGTAGAGGAGACACAAGAGCCCTGTCGTACGCTGCATGTCACTAGGACAGAGGGGGCCGCTGAGGTGTTGGAGGAGACCCTTATGGAAGGTTTGAAAGAAAGGATTCGATCCATTTAATTGATCCGGGTGAGAAGTGGAAGCCAGTTTCAAGGTGTTGGCATAGGATTCTGTGATTGACCCAATCAAAGGCTGCTGAAAGGTCTGGTAAAATGAGGATGCACAGATATCCTTTGTCCTTAAATTGGTCAATTTTTAAATTCAAGAGCGCTGTTTCAGTTCCGTGGCCAGGTCTGAACCCGGATTGTCTCAATCCTAGAAGATTGTTAAGTTTCAGGAAATGTTGGACCTGCAGATAGTCTGCACGGTCGAGAATTTTTAAAAGAAATGGAACTGTGGTGATGGGTCGGAAATGTGTGGGGCTGTTAGGGTCAGCATGTTTTTTTTTTAAATAGAGGTAGTACCCATGCTTCTTTTAGGTAATCAGGTATTGTGTTAGTGTCAAAGGAGCTATTGATGAGGGTAGTTATGAAGGGTGCTAGTTCGTTGGCGCATTCCTTTATCAAAATTGCAATCAATATGACTTTTGTATCAGAATGAATTGCATTTGATGGCAATACCATGACATCCACCAGTATCCATTTCAGCGGTGACCAATCTGCCACATATGGCGACAGGCATATTGTCCACTGGCAGAGCAACCACCGGCGCGCATTCTGCCAGCTTTCCTCTAGGAATCCACTGCTGGAAAGCAAAAAAGTCTAAACCTTAAGTTAGGTATTTTCCACCAGTGGAAACCCAGGGTATTTTATTTACTAGCACCATAAAGCATTACTGATGTGTCTAACTAGGCGTATGCTACCAGCATCTGGAATATGGCGAGATCATCTGGGTATTTCAGTTCAAATCTTGTCATGTGAATAGTACCTGGGTATTTATTGCCAATGCTTGGTGCAGGCTAGCAGTACCCACCATATGGTGCGAGCGCCAGAGCATTTCATGGCAATGCCTGCAAACGTCTGTACAGAAACCAAGTCTATTGCCTTTGTCAGGGCTTGTTTGTAATTGATGTCATGTAAATGGTGTTATATAACGCTCTTCTGCCAATAAGGTTGGCCTCACTGCACATGACTCTGTATGAAACGAGGGCAGGGGAATTAAAAAAAAAAAAAAAAAAAAAAAAGAAACAAGGGCAGGGTGTGGTAGTTGGATAGCAGGAAGGCAGATGCAGAAACCTTTGGTGTTGATGGATGCAGGTCGGAAGTACCCGTTACCTGTTGGTCGATATGAAAATCTCTATGTTGTTGGTGGTTGGTACATTAGGGCAGGTTCGCCATATGGGCAGCCCCAGGTTGTGGAGTGAAAACATTAACAGCATGCTTGTTGACAGAAGATAGAGAGGGTCTGAATTTGTTAAGTACACTAGAGATTGGATGTGGGCTGTAGCAGTGTGGGAGGTGCAATCTCGATGGGGTGAGTTGCCCTTGTGTCGCTGTGGCACCTGGGTGCTTTATCAATCTAAAGTGCATTTTTTCGGCGATGCAGTGCCTGGCACCCGCTGAACCTCTCCCCCTTTCCCCGCTTCCTTGTTTCCTACCCCTCCTCCCTCCCACCCATCACGCTCCTATGGGCCAGCGGGCCTGTTCCCAGCTAGGGGTCTACTCTCTACCAGGCTCCGCTCACCATTTCTCGTTGCCATCTCAGTGTGGTGAGTTCCCCTTGTGTTGATGTGGCACCTCAGTGATTTAACAATCTAAAGTACAATATTTTGGCATTGCAGTCCTGGCACCCCCTCCACTCTCTCCCTGTCCCTGCTTCCTTGTTTCCTTGCCCTCCTTCCTCCCTCTCACCCACCGTGCTTCCATTGGCTAGCGGGCCCATTCCCAGCGATGGTCTACTCCCTCTCGGGCTTTGCTCACCATTTCTTGTTGCCATCTCGGTGGGGCGAGTTGCCCTTGTGTCGCGTTGGCATCTGGGTGATTTAACAATTTAAAGAGCATTTCTTTGGTGCTGCAGTGCCTGCCACCCACTCCTCTCTCTCCCTGTCATTGCTTCCTTGTTTCCTTCAACTCCTCCCATCATCTCACCTACTGCGCCCCCTATTAGCTTGCGGTCCTGTTCCCAGCAAGGATCTACTCCCTCCCGGGCACCGCTCGCCATTTCTCGTTGCCATCTCGGTGGGGTGAGTTCCCATTGTGTCGCTGTGGCCCCTGGGTCATTTAACAATCTAAAGCATGTTTTATCAGCACGCAGTGCCTGGCACCCGCTCCTCTTTCCCCCTGTCCCTGCTTCCTTCTTTCCTTCCCCTCGTCCCTCTCTCCCGCCCACTGTGCTCCCATTGGCTAGCTGGGCCCTGATTCTCAACCCTGCTAGGCAGCCTCTGCCATGCAGCCCCTGAGGCTAAGGACCCTGAGGCAAAGGACATCCCCCACAGATGTAGCTCCGAATGGTGTTTGACGATGTCAGCCAGGGAAGCATGAAGCCTGCAGCCGTCAACCTGCCTCAACGGATAAGGTAGGAGCAGTGCAGATGGGGGGGCAGCAATCACTGCACCCCACTAAACTGACCCACCTCTCACCCTCCTCAGTGACCGGTACGTTTAGCCATCCCTCAGTTCTAGCCAGGAAAGTTGCATTCTGTGCATTGCTGTTGTGTTTTAACTAGGCCTTTTTTCCCTCCTTTAGGAAAGTCGAATCTGGGTGTATTTACATTGCTGTTGTGTTAAACTAGGCCTTTCCCCCTCCTTTTTAGGAAATTCAAATCTGGGTGTGTTACAGTGCGCCCCCCGCCCCGCAGTTTCTGTCCCCACTGCTCCTGCGTTCCCCTATGGTGTGTTGCCTGCTTGTTGCCCTGTGTTCCTCCATTCTCCATGAACCCTCCCCCTCTGGTGCTCCCTGTGGTGCGCGGCTGTGGAATGTGCTTCTTCTCCTCCCTCACTCTCCCCTCTTGCCTCCTCACACCTCCTATGGTGCTCCCAATCTCTCCCATCTTTGCAAACTGCTACTCTAGCTCATATCCTATCCCTCTTACTAATTCTGGAAGGACAATGTTCAAGAGGGATATCATGCCTCCAACCCTGGCCTCCCTATTGCTGACTACCACATCAGCGCTTCTTCCAGACAGACTCTCACTGACATACTTTTTGTCATTCCCTCTCCAGACCTACTGTCTGTTCTCTCTGCTTTCACTCCTCCAAGGCCATCATCAATGTCTATCTAAATGGTACAGTCATTGTCCAGGGCTCCCAACCCAATCTCCTCCTTCTTGATTGGCGTTTCCCACATCTCATCAATTTCCTCCCTTCTCCTGCCACTCCTTCCAGCACCTCTATGGTCGCTCTGCCTCCTCCTTCCTCCTCCGCTATCTCTCTGGCACTCACCTCCTCCTCCTCTCTGGCCCCCATGCCACCTCTGCCTACTGCCTCTGCCCACTCTTATCCCCTGCTACCACCTCTGCTGGGCATGCCTAACCCCTGCAACCCCTACCAACTGGAAGTCTTTCAAATGCGGCAACATTCTCCACATAGCGACTCTCAACTTTCGCTCTGCTGTCAAACATTCCTCTAACATCTGCCACCTCCCAGAAGACCTTGACCTGGATGTCCTCACTATCATCAAGACATGGTTCACGGCTAGCTCTGTCACAAGATTTGACACTCTCCTCCCTGAGGGGCTACAAGATCCTGACTGAGCCCAGAACTAACAAGCCCGGAGGTGGAGTGGCAATGAGCTTTACTGAGTGGATCCCTGTCTCTGTCATTCCTACGCAGGCCTCCTCTTCATTTGAATGCCTAGTCTGAAGGCTTTCTGTCTCTCCTGGCCTCTCTCTGACTGTAGCCACCATCTACAGGCCACCTGGCCAGGTCTCCCTGTTCCTCTCAGAATGGGATGATCTCTTTACTTCTCTCCTTGCCTCAACCTCTCATCTTCTGCTCCTCAGAGACCTCAACATCCACCTGGATGCTTCTAATCCCTCCTGTAGGCTCTTCCGCAACCCATGCAACTCTCTCTCTTTCTCTCCCTTTCCATTGTACCCTCTGGGCCTTCACACTCTGCCAATCACACCTTCAATGTTCTCATCTCCTCAGACATACCCCTCTCTAACCCTATAACCACTCCTCCCTCTTGGACTGATCACTGTCTGCTCTCCTCTCACCTGAAACGCCTTCCCCCGCAAGCAAAGCCTACCCCAGCACTGCCACCTTCCTTCTCGGTCCTTCAACCCATGTCAGAGGCCTTTACCTGTACTTTCTCTGCTCCTCCTACTCCTGTGGCTGACTTGTACCCTGACACAGCCCTCTGTAACCTGCATCTTTCGATCTCTAACATTCTGGACATCCTTGCCCCTGTCATGAGAATCCGTCTGAAGCCTGCCTCCAAGTGCAACTCTTGGTATGACTCCAACTTCCCACCCTGAAACGCAAGTGCAGGGTGGCTGAGAGGAAGTGGAGGGCTTTGGGTGCATCTTCTAACAAACTGGCCTGCCGCCTGCTCCAAAGGCAAGACAGACTCTCTGTCTTCTCCAAGAAGAGGGTTCATATCCAAGCCCACGTCTCTGCAGCCTCGAACAACACGGCCAAACTCTTTAGAATCTGCAAGGAGCTGGCCAAACCTACTGCAGTCACCACCTCTCCTGTTCCCTCCCAGGACCTCTGTATGGCTCTGGCCTCTCCTTTCACCACTAAAACTCAGGATATTCTGTCCTTGCTTTCCTCTTCTCCTCCCTCACCCTCTCTCAGGCCCCCTTTGGAAGCCCCTCCCTCTCCTCTTCCTTGGTTCCCCTTATCTCTGACAACATCTGACGATGTCTCTAGACAAGCTAGATCTATGGAAGTGTCATCCAAACACGTTCTCCCCTGCTCTTCCAGAACCATCAAGGACCACTATAGCCACCCTCGCTCTAGCCATGGCTGATTTCTGCAATCACTCTTTCGCCACTGGATCTTTTCCTTCTCTCCTGAAGCCCTCCCTTGTACACCCCCTCCTAAAAATGCCTTCTGCCGATCCTACATGTCTGGCAAACTATCACCCGATTTCTATCACACCTTTCCTGGGCATACCCCTGGAAATGATGGCCATCTCCCAGCTAACCTTCCACACTGAATCCATTGGCTGCCTCCATGACCATCAGTCTGGCTTCAGAGCATCCAGAGGCACGGAAACTGCTCTCCTAAACACCTGTGAAGATCTGCTCTCCCATCTAGACTCCATCTCTCCCTCTGTCCTCATCCTCCTTGAACTTTCCGCTGCTTTCGAAATGGTCAATCATGCCACCCTGATCAACCGACTCTGTGTGCACCTGGGCATCCTCCTGGATGTCCCTCCCAGATCCAACTAGGGTCCTTTCTCTCCACCACCTCTCTCTACACATCTGGTGTTCTCATGAGCTCTATCCTCTCACCCTGGCTCTTAATGTCTTTCTGGCCCCTTTGGCCCGCCTGATCGCCACATTCTCCTCTAACTTTCAGTGTTATGCAGATGACAATCAGCTCTCTTTCAGACTTCCCTCAGCCTCCTCTCCTCCCTTTTTCCTGCCTGTCAATTCGAGATTTAGGGTTGGTTCACCTCCAACAATCTTTGCCTTAATGCCAGTAAGACAGAGATCCTTCTTATTGGGACCCCTGCTCCCGCTTTCCCTCTCTCAATCTGGGCGCTATCCTTGGGCCCTCAACCCTCGCCTTCCTGTAAGGCAACAAACCTTGGTGTCATCTCCGACTCCACTCTCTCCTTCTCTCCCCACATCACGAACCTTGCCAAAAAGGCCCACTTCCAGCTGCACCTTCTGAGAGGTATGTTACCTTTTCTCACTTTCCCCCAGAAGCTCACTGTCTCCAGAGCCTTAGTTCTCTCCAGGCTGGACTACTGCACCAGCCTCTTTCTTAATCTGCCTACCTCTACTCTACGCCCCTGCCACTAATCCAGAACAGGACTGCAAGACTTATCCTTGGCCTAAAGCCAAGCGACCGTTGGCTTCAAGGATCAAGTTCAAGACCCTCAGCATTGTCCACAAGGCTTTCTGGGGCCGGGCCTGCACTAGATCCAACTCTCTCTTATGAAATACCTTCCTTATAGAGCCCTTTGCTCAGCTACCACCAACTCGCTGAGGGTCAGATGTTTCTCCAGGCATAGAGTGGGGTAGTACATCGCTCTCCTTTGCAGGTGCCTCCCTCTGGAACGGCCTCCCTTCTCCACTCAGACTTGAGCCGGACCACCTGAAGTTCCGGAAACAACTCAAGACCCTCCTTTTCACCTCTGTCTTCTCTCTCATGCTCCCCTGCTAACTTAGCTGTCTGCTGCACCAACTGGTTGCTTGGTTCCCTTAGAGTCTCACTGGCTACCTGGCTCTTCCACAACCAGTCTTCCTTTGCACTGTCACCTGGCCTACCGTGCATTTGGGGCTGTAACTGTAACCACTACAGCATCCCTACCTCCTTGCAGTTACCCAGAGCCACGTTGCCCTGGCTGCACTCACTTAGAGCCATGCTGCCCTGATCACACTTCCCCTTCCTCTCCCTTGCACTTCCCCTTGCACTTCTCGTTGTCCCACTTGCACATTCCGAAGGACACAAGGCCTAGTAGGATTGCTTGTCTTGTCCTTCCTATGCCTACCGTACCTTGTCTTGTCACGCCTAGAAGCACTTGGGTACAGGCACGTTATAAATGCCATATCATACCATATTATATCATATCAAGAATGCAATGTTTTAGTACTGAGGAGTTAGTTGTACGGATGAGGGGGTGGAGAGTGGGCGTCATTTCCTGGCTCTTGGTGATAGATTTCACTGAGATTAAAGGTGCAGACCAGCGCCACACAGGAGAGGTTTCATGAGTCAGCTTGATTTCCCGCAGATGGAAGTGCCAAGAGTTTTGAAAAATGATTGTCGTAAATTTAGCCCAAGTTTCTGGTGCACAGTTATTTGTCGTTTGCTATTATTTTTCTTTTCTTTCAAAGCGGTTGATGGAAAACCCCTTTTTTGATGGGTAGCCAGTGGAGAATATGTAATGCTTGTGTGACATGTTCACATCCATTCATTCTGAGAAGTAGTCTGTTTGGATAGTATTAGAGGAATTATGGCCATGGCCCTCTGGGTGAATGTTAAGTAAGGTAAGATTCAGCATTGCATATGCAGCTGGGAGAAACCACTTCTGATGATGGCTTTGAAAATGTGGATCGAGAGTGAGAGTGTTGTCCATTTGCATTCCAAGATTTCGTAGTATGGTTGATGGGTTTGTGCAGGGTCCCTCCCCAATTTTCAGGAGTATATAATCTTTGTATGGTGCCCTTTGTGTACTTGGTGATTATAGTGTTTGGAATGTGCAGTGTTTGTATGTATTTATACCACACACACAAAGCTGCTCAGGGCAGAGGCCACGCACAGCAGTCTCCGTGACTCCTCTTAGTGGCGTAAGGACACAAGAGCAACTACTGATCACCACTCCCTTCCTCTTAGCAATTTCATTCTACTGATGCACTGATTAACATATAGAAGGGAGAGGTTACACATGACTAATACCACTGAGGCCATCACTAGACCTCCTCAGAGTACTCCTGAGACCCTAAGCTGAGCCAACCACAGGATAGCCATGCTCAGACCTTTGGCTCAGCCGCTATTCTTACAGCGTGCTTCAGGCCCTCACTGAATAACAGCATAGCACCACTCTTCCCCTCATCTCACCCACAGCATGTCACCCCTCAAATGGCAGCAGAACAACAGCCTCCCAAATACCTGGCCACCTTTTAAAGTACCCCTTATTCCTCCATGCCACATACGCAAGTACACCTTCAGATACTAATCCAAGTTCATTACATATCCGCACACTCCAGCCCTTATTCCAATCCTAACAGGGCACTCTCAAGCCCTCTGCCCACCCCTCCCATAGCACCACACAGACCCTCAGGCAGGGACGGCCTCAGGCATGGTCGAGCTGGGCAGTTGCCCAGGGCCCACGCCCAAGGCAAAGGGACGCCCCCCAGGACAGTTGCAGGCAGGGAAGTAATCAAAATGCGACTAGAACAGATGCATCCACATTGTGTTTGCTTGTACTGCCTCTACCTATCTTGTTAAATTCCTTTCTAGCAGGTTAGGAGGCCTCTATACTGTGCAGACTGTTGCCACCCCAGTCCCTCGTTAGGCATTACCCCCCCGCCCCTCCAATGCATTGTCTCTTAGAAGCCCCACCAGCGCTGCCGGCAGGGGGGGACTCTATGGCAGGCTGTAAAAAGAGGCATAATGTGTCTAAGTCGCGGTGTTTCTTAACTGCTTGGATGGCAATGTAGGACAGAAGAGTGGTGCGCATGGGAAGTAGACAGTTGAATGCAGCCAGACCTTTAATTGCACCAGGGCTAGCCAGTGCTCAGACGACGCGTCCTGAAACATGCCCTTGAGCCGGGGCTCCCCAAACTATCTTCCCCGACCTAATTCTGAGCACTGCAGTCAATGAAAAGATGAGCGACATTACTTCTCTACCCCAGTAGATGTCATTATCAGACATGTTTAGAATCACATCATGAGTCACAGATATTTGGAATTTGATTGTTTTCTAACACTGGGAAGGAAAAATATAATAGAGAGTGCACTGATTTCAGCAGCATTATGCTGAAGCCATGTCATTAAACTGGTTCATAAAATGAATCATGGATTTCCTTCAAAGGAACCGAGGGATTGGATTGTGCATGGAACTATTTTGATTTCATTTTGAGGTTATATTTAATATGTGAAAATATTTATTTTCGTCAATTTTGATCGCACAATAATTGTATTATTTGTAACGCACCTTTATATAATAGATTTTACTCCCTTTAATTCCAGTTAGTAAAACTCGGCCCCGTTTGTTAGCTCACTCCTTTAATTACATAGACCCAGGGCACAAGTCCTAAAAAATAATGGAGAAGCTCGTGAACATATGCAGTGGAAAGCGGCTTCACAGCAAGTGAACATATCTTAAAGTGAAATATGCAACATTCATTCAATGGGGCTTCCCTAATCAAAGAAGTCTGCAGGACACATGAGCATTTGACTTTCAGAAAATGAAAAATGAACTCAGAGAGGAGAAAAATAAACTGATTGGAAATGTTTCCTGTAATGTTACTGGCAAAGAATAAATGCACACACTTTTCAAACCTAAGAATCTGCATCTAAATATTCTTTGCAGAGCAAAATCCGAATGGGAGACATTTCACACACATCCTGATAGCACCTTAGTTTAGTTTAGTTTATTATTTGTATAGCGCCGCCTGGCCCTAGGGCATCCAGGCGCTTGCGATGAATACAACAAGAATAATGACTACAACAAGAATAATGCAGCAGAAATGTACAAATCAATTACATATTTACAAATTTACAGTCTTGGTGCATGCTAGTGAGGTAGGGCTAGGCAGTTTCTTTGGATAGAAGCCAAGTTTTGGTGTTGTGTCTAAATCTGTGAAAGGACGGTTCTGATCTCAGCTCGAGTGGAAGTGAATTCCAAAGTTTGGAGGCAAGCACGGGGAAGCTGGAGCCACCTGCTTTTTGGAGCTTAAATCTTGGGATATTTAAGCAGTGTGTTTGAGCTGATCTGGTAGGGCGCGCTGGGGTGTGGTGCTTGAGGTTGTCGGATAGGTATCTGGGTGCTTGGTTAGCTAGGCATTTGTGTGTGAGTGAGATGGTTTTATATTCAATTCTTTGTGGTATGGATAGCCAATGGCAGGTGCGTCTGGCGTCCGAGATGTGTTCATGTTTGGGTATGTTCAGGGCTGCTCGCAAGGCGTTGTTTTGTATGACTTGTAGTTTGTTAATGTTTTTCTGACTGGTTCCCAAGTATAGCGCATTGCAGTAGTCAACTTTGGAAAGGACTAGCGCTCTGGCTAAGGTGATGCAGTTGGATGGTGAGAGGTAAGGTCTGCTGGCATTGATGAGTTTACAAGTGTAAGCAGTGGCTGATGAGATGGAATTGATCTGTCTTGTCAGTGTGAGGGAGGAGTCGAGGTAGATTCCTAGGGTTTTGACGCTGTTAGAGACGATGATGTTATTGCCGTCTATAGTGAATGCTTGATAGAGTTTGTCGAGTTTATTAAGTCTGGGTTGGGAACCTAGGAGAAGAAGCTCGGTCTTGTCGTCATTAAGGCATAGGCCATGCTTGGCCATCCATTCTTGGATAATGGAGTAAATGTTGTTGAGAGCAGTGAGGTCGATGGAGTAGTCGCCTGTTAAAGGGATCAGTATTTGGGTGTCATCTGCGTAGTTGGTGTAGATGACACCCAAGCGGTCCAGTATGTCAAAGAGGGGTTTCGTGAATACATTGTATAGAGTGGGGGAGACGCAGGAGCCCTGGGGGACACCGCAAGTGACTGGGGCTGGGATGGCAGAGGCTGTGGGTGCGAAGACTCTCATGGATCTGTTGTTAAGGAAGGAATGGATCCATGCGTTGGCGTTATCTGAAAATTTGGCTGCTGAGGATAGATGTTTGCAGAGGATGTCGTGGTTGACCAGGTCGAAGGCGGCCGATAAGTCAAGGAGGAGAAGGAGGGCTAGTTTACCATTGTCTTTAATGTTGTCCATCTGTGTCTTAAGGTCAATCAGGGCGGTCTCAGTGCCGTGTTTGGGGCGGAATCCTGATTGTCTGAGTCCTAGTAAGTTATTTTTCTCAAGGTGGTTCTGTATCTGGAGATAGGCAGCTCTGTCGAGGATTTTTAGTAGGAAGGGTACAGTCGTTATGGGTCTGTAGTTGGTGGGGACATTAGGGTCAAGGGTGGGCTTCTTAAGTAAAGGAAGAACCCAGGAGTCCTTGAGGTTGTTGGGCACTATGTTGGAGGTGAAAGATGCGTTGATGAGGGAGGTGATGAAGGGAGCAAGTTGTTTGGCTGCATCTTTAATGATAGGGGCTGGGCAAGTGTCGCCTTGGCATTTGGACGGTTTAAGAGAGTAGATTATTTCTTCAACCTCTTTAATGGTTATGGTGGAAAACTCAAAGAGGTTATTGTCATCATTTTGGGGGGTGGTGTGGGTGTGTGTAGAGGGGGTGGTGTTATCGGAGAGGGTGAGGCTTTCTTTCTTTGTCAGGATTTTGGCTTGTAGCGTGGCAATTTTGCCTAGGAGTGCTTCCTGGATGTTCGTGCACCAGTGGATGTCTTTGTTGCAAGTGTCTGGAATGGGGGAGGGTGATTCGAGTTCTCTCAGGATATTGAAGAGCTCTTTGGTATTAGATTTGGCGTTGCTGATTCTTTCATTGTACATGTTTTTTTTTAGACTGGATGATGGCTGATTTATAGATGTTCGATGCCAGTGCGTAGGATGTCTTATTAATAGTGGATGGTGACTGTTTCCATGCTAATTCAGCTTGTCTTTTGGCTTTGCGGAGTGTTTTTAGTTTGGGGGTGAACCAGGTATTGAGGTGTGCTCGTGGTTTGGCTTTACGAAGCTTGAGTGGTGCTATGGTGTTTATGGCCTTAAGGATAGTTGTGTTGTATAAATCTACTAATTCAGTAGGGTTGGTCATGGTGGGTGAGAAGTCGATGATGGGTTGGAGTAGCGGGAGGAGTTTCTCTAGTGTGATATTTTTGTTGTTTCTTGTGAGTGTGGGTGGGGCATTGGAGGAGGGCACTGGTGTTTGAGTGCCTTTGTTGATGGTGAAGGTAATAAGGTGGTGATCGGTCCAGGCGCATGGAGTGTTGGAGAGGATGGTAGTGTTGCAATTGAGGTCAGCTATCCAGTCAAGGATGCAGCCTTTGTTGTGTGTGGGTTGTGCGATATGGTGGGTGAGTCCTAATTCTGAGATAGTGTTGGCGATAGTGTGAGCTTTGTCATCTTTCTCATCATTGAGACCTAGATTAAAGTCTCCTAGGATGAGTAGTCGAGAGTTAGGTTTGATATTGTTAGAGAGTAGAAGGGCTATGTCATCATTAAAGGATAGTATGGGGCCTGGCGGTCTGTAAATGAGGTGGATGGTGATAGTGCTTGTGTGCGTTGTGGATAGTTTGAGGGTGAGTAATTCCGCTGATGTCAGTGATTGGTTTTGTATGTGTCTAATGTTGATGGAACTTTTTGCAATAACGGCTACTCCACCACCTTTAGCTGTTTGTCTGTCTGCACGGTAGATGGTATAGTCATTGGGTATAGCAAGTGATAGAGAGGGGCCAGATGCTGGGTGGAGCCAGGTCTCTGTAATAGCTATGAAGTCGAGATCATTGACGGTAATAATGTCGGCAATGTCTAAGGCATGGGCGACTACAGATCTCGCATTGATGAGTGCACCTTTAATGGTTTCGGTGGTGATGCATGATTTTTTGGTGTGGGTGCGGGGGGAGGGTGCGATCAGGCCGTGTGATATCTGGTCTGTCGGAAGTGTAGGGCGTGTGCAGTGAGGGGCAGATTTGGTTAAGGTTATGTTTTGTTTGTTGCCTAGATTGGGGAAGGATGCGGGTGTGTGTGTTCTGGATCTGAGTCGGGTGAATCTCGATAATCCTGAGCAGGGATAGGATCTGCTGGTAGTGAGGTTCGTGATAGTGGGTTGGCCGATGGGAGTAGTTTGTGATGCTTCTTGGGGGCTGGGGGTGTCTGCTATGCGATGAGAGTCAATGGAGGAGGTAGGCTGGAAGGGGTTGATGTTGGGTAGGAAGGGGGTGGGGCAGGGTATGGGATAATGTCTGGGGCAGGCTAGTCTGCTGAGGCCGTTGGGGTGTAAGCGAAAGTGTGGCCCTGTACAAGGGGTGTCATGGGGGACCAGGCAGAATGGGAACATAATGAGGAAGGTCCAGGTTATCATGTCTGAGTTTAGAGGGAACTGACGCACAAAATCGTCAGAGAGAAGCTAGTGCGCAATGTTAGTACACAATGGTGCTGCAGTGAGGGTACTAGCGCAGAGAATCGGGGAAATGCTAGTGCACAGTGCTGATATCCAGTACTAATACACAGTGTACTCTAAGCGACCATAAGGCACTACACAATGTTACCGTGGTCTCTAAGCGACCATAAGGCACTACACAATGTCACAGTAGTCTCTAAGCGACCATAAGGCACAACACAAGTGGTCACAGTGGTCTCTACGCGACCATAAGGCACTACACAATGTTACCGTGGTCTCTAAGCGACCATAAGGCACTACACAATGTCACAGTAGTCTCTAAGCGACCATAAGGCACAACACAATGTCACAGTAGTCTCTGAGCGACCATAAGGCACAACACAAGTGGTCACAGTGGTCTTTACGCGACCATAAGGCACTACACAATGTCACAGTGGTCTCTAAGCGACCATAAGGCACTACACAATGTCACAGTAGTCTCTAGGCGACCATAAGGCACAACACAAGTGGTCACAGTGGTCTCTAAGCGACCATAAGGCACTACACAATGTGAGCAATAGTCTGTGTTATACCGTACTGCGAGAACAGGGTTCAGTGAAGGCTTGAAACAGTTCAGGTTGCTGGCTGGAACAGTTGAAAAAAGGTTGCTGTAAGGGGCGGTATGTTTACCCCAGAGGAGATGGGCAGGGGATCTAGCCCTATGCTCGGTGGCGTATACAGGCTAGAGATAGGCACAGTGCACAGTGCTTTCGAGGTGGGCCGGTTCGGAACCTGCTGGCTTGTGGTTGGCTCCCAATAGAGGAGAGGGGCCAATCACGATGTTTGCAGGGTTGCGGGGCCGGATGGAGGGCTAAAGATGCGGCGGACAGCCATCTTTAAATGGTGTGGACCTCGGGGCTTCGATTGGTGGCTGGATGCACTTTGAGTGCATTAATGGGGCAGATCCTGGCAGGAAAGGCCGCACTGGGCAACGCTGGAGCAGTGCGGATATTACTAAATAATTTGCCGCGTGTTGCCTTCAAGACGCACACTCGTGCTGTAGCTAGGGACTCGTGACATACCTGGTGTCAGCAGCTCCAGCAGTAGATGGAAGGAGCTCCTGCTCATGGTGGCTCTGGATTGGTAAGGGCAGAGTTTCTGGCCCCTGGCTCCTGTGGCTCCGAACAGGCACCCAACAGGCCTTAGAATGGCCTTCGAGCTGGCCGCCGGCGTAATCCGCCTGCCGGCGGTTCCAGCTGATGAAATTGAGGCTCAGCCTCGGTTTCACGCCGTGCTGCGCCCGGCATGGGCGAGTCAGGTGCCGTGTGGGGACAGGGTCAGGCAGGCCCTGTCCGAGTTCCCCGCTCGGCGCGTGGTTCCTCTGCTGGGCTGGTGGTGCTGGGGGGGCTCCTGCCCTCGCCCCACGATGAGGAAGGGTGGAGTGGGGGGTTAGCAGGCACCCAACAGGCCTTAGAATGGCCTTCGAGCTGGCCGCCGGCGTAATCCGCCTGCCGGCGGTTCCAGCTGATGAAATTGAGGCTCAGCCTCGGTTTCACGCCGCGCTGCGCCCGGCATGGGCGAGTCAGGCGCCGTGTGGGGACAGGGTCAGGCAGGCCCTGTCCGAGTTCCCCGCTCGGCGCGTGGTTCCTCTGCTGGGCTGGTGGTGCTGGGGGGGCTCCTGCCCTCGCCCCACGATGAGGAAGGGTGGAGTGGGGGGTTAGCAGGCACCCAACAGGCCTTAGAATGGCCTTCGAGCTGGCCGCCGGCGTAATCCGCCTGCCGGCGGTTCCAGCTGATGAAATTGAGGCTCAGCCTCGGTTTCACGCCGCGCTGCGCCCGGCATGGGCGAGTCAGGCGCCGTGTGGGGACAGGGTCAGGCAGGCCCTGTCCGAGTTCCCCGCTCGGCGCGTGGTTCCTCTGCTGGGCTGGTGGTGCTGGGGGGGCTCCTGCCCTCGCCCCACGATGAGGAAGGGTGGAGTGGGGGGTTAGCAGGCACCCAACAGGCCTTAGAATGGCCTTCGAGCTGGCCGCCGGCGTAATCCGCCTGCCGGCGGTTCCAGCTGATGAAATTGAGGCTCAGCCTCGGTTTCACGCCGCGCTGCGCCCGGCATGGGCGAGTCAGGCGCCGTGTGGGGACAGGGTCAGGCAGGCCCTGTCCGAGTTCCCCGCTCGGCGCGTGGTTCCTCTGCTGGGCTGGTGGTGCTGGGGGGGCTCCTGCCCTCGCCCCACGATGAGGAAGGGTGGAGTGGAGTGAGTGGAGTGAGTGGAGTGATTTGGACTAGTGGGACTAGTGGGAAAGTTGTTAACCTAGGATTTTACACGTATAACCTTGGCACTTAGTGGCCTAACACACACCAAACTTATTAATTAAAATAAAGGGAGAACACTTTAATGTTTTGGCACCTGTCCTCAAGGACACCCAGAGCCAGCCTTAAGGGAGGGCGAGCTGGGGCACCACGCCCCCAAGGCCCCATTGGCCCCTGCCAACGCAGCGGCGGGTGCATTTAATGACAATATGGTGCTGTTGTCAGCATCCTATTGTCATTAAATGTGCCCCTCCGCCGTGGGCGCTTTTAATAACAAGGCACTATTAGCCCCCCCATCACGCCAGCTCAGGGGAGTCTTTCAAGGGCTCCCCCGAGTTGGCGTATTGGCAGAAGGCCTAGCAGGCGCCTCATTGTTATTCAATGCGCCCGCAGCAGCAGAGTGCATTTAAGAACAATAGGGTGCTGATGCACCCTATTCATAGTATTACCTCCTCTCTGGAGCAAGGAGGATTAAAAAAAAAAATGTGGCAAAGCCTGACCCCGCCTCCCTCCGCACCACCCCCTGTTGACCAGGGGCGCGCTGGGGAATGGGGGGGCAATACGCCCAGGGCGCTGCTGCCCCTAAGGCCGGCCCTGACGACACCAATGGTGCTGTCCGCCTGTACGTGCCCTTGGCTTGTGCTCTATAAAAGCCCCATGTCTTTTGACGAAGCTTAGCTTAGCTACTAGCAATTCTATGGCTGCACCAGCCACCAGTGGCAGCTTTTGGGGCCCAGGGGCATGAGGTGGCTTCTGAGGGGGCACCAGCATTGCAAATGCTTCAAAGTCAGTGGTGACAGTTGAATATTTTTAGTGTAGGGCCATTACCATCTTTCCATTAGCACAAGCAGTGGAGCGCAGCAAAGAAGCCCTAAATAATGTACGGTATGTAAGGGTGCAGAAAGAAGAGGCTGACACAAAGGTGGCATATTTGTGGGCAAAGACTTTTATTCAGTGAAAAAGAGAAAAGGAAACCTACCCATCCCTATCACTAGGAGGGGGGTTTCCCTGCCTTAACTAAACGATCTAAGGTGACTGTCAGGATGTCAGTCAACTCAAAATGTCCACCGGCCTGTGTTATGAAAACCTTGCTTCTGACCCTCACATTAGAAACTATAACTAAAGTAGTATCGTTCTGGCCGATCCCAGGAAAATGACTCCCTTCTCCTGGGTTCAAGTTCCTGGGGTGTTGTAACAGTTCTATTCAGTTAAAAACAGTCTTGTGTTTGACACATTTTCAGGGGGAATAGCTACCGTCCACTGCTAGTAATGTTCTAAACAATACTTCTCATGTGTTATCAGGGGGAATGGCTCCCTTCCCCTGATAGTAGAGTCCCAAACACTCTGGTACTCCCTCTTGGTGGGTCAGGAAAATGTTTCCCTTTTCCTGATGTACGCTTTCAGAAAGCCTGGGCGAATGACTCCCTTCCTCAGGCCCCTTTTTGATCTTACTATCAGTCTGAGTTATCTGTTCTTTCAAACAGCCTGGGAAAATAACTCCATTACCAAGGCCTTCTTGGACTTAACTGCTTGTCACTGCTACTAGGAGAATGACTCTCTTCTAGTATCTTGCCCTCAGTTCATCACAACCAGGGGGAATTACTCCCTTCCCCTGGTCTTCTTTCCATCAGGCTTCTCATCTATAAAACCCAATTCTGTTTTCACCTCTTCTTTGACTTGGCCCACTTGGTTCACTACCCTGCTAGTAACTACTGCAAGGAAGATGACTCGTATCTCTTTCTGGTATGAAGTCCCAGACCCTGGTTTCTCTTTCACCTCTTATTTGCAATAATAAAATCACTAAGTGCACTTATCTTTCTGCGGTTCCAGCCATTTCATGGCTTCCTTAGGGTCAGATGTGCTCCTATCACCCTCAGGCAAAGCCAGAGTTAGTAAATTCGCCCTATTAAGGAAAGCCTTGACTCCCACAAGCCTAGACAGGTCTTTGGCCCCTTTAAAGGATTTCCTGATAGTCAAAGTCTCTTTTGGGTAGTCTGGATACACAGATATTTGATTACCCTTGAAATAGGTACTTCCTTTCTTCCTTGCAGCCCCTAGAATAGTCTCCTTTGTCCTGGTGTTCATCAGAGTGATCAAAATGTGTCTCGCCTTGGGGCCATTGCTTCTTCCCACTCTTTATATATTGTCAATGTCCCTTGGAACTATTTGATCACATCCAAAGCAAAACTTCGGAATATCCAACACCAGATGTAGTAAATATTCACTTGTATTCTCCTCAACTTCTACAAGCCTCAGATTGTTACTAATTCTTAAGTCCAGCTCCAGGCTTTTATCTCTTCCTCTTTGAACTTCTTTCCTCAGAGTATTATACGCTCTGAAACTTCCTGTGATCTCTGAAGTCATAGAAGCTGATCCCTTTTCAAGGATAGTAATCCTACTGTCCAATTGGGAGACTTTCTTGGATAAATCATCCATTGATGATTTAACATCTCCCACATCTTGGGCCACCTTTCCCAGGTCCTGAGCCATTTTAAGTAGCAGGGAGTAGATGTCTTGAGTGCTAGGAACTTCATCCATCTCTGATGTTGATGATGATGTTGGATTAGATTTCTTGGGTAGGGGATTTTCTGCCTCCACAATCTTTTTCTTAGCATTCATTATCCGATATTATCAGTAGCAGAAGAGGGCCAGGAGCTAGAGGATTAGGCTGCTGCCTCTGCTGCCTGCATTCCGGAATCCTGTCTGGGGTTTCTTAATGTTTTAATCTGTAAAATCTGTTTCACTTACCTCATGATCTTACTCATAAAGGTGGACCCCTGGTCTGTAAAAAATTTGTTTGGAAAACCCAATGTAATAGAAAAGGAATCAAATGTTTTAATATTTGTTGTGATGTATTATTCCTCAACGGGAAGTTCTCAAGGTAATATGTGGAATAGTCGAGTACGACCAGTATGTACTAGTTCCCGGGTTTAGATGGTTCCAATGGGCCTATTGTATCCATTCCTATTCGGGAAAAGGGGACCTTTATAATAGGTAAAGGTTGTAATGAGGTCGGGGAGAGTGGTCTGGACTACCCTTTGATGGCTTCTTGGCAGTACTATTTGGGTTCGAGGGGTATCTTCCTGATGTAACAACCCTTGCTTTATAAAAAGGAATGGACCATCTTTAGTTCTGCATTCATCATCTGGAACTAATTTGAGGAAGGCTTCTGCCAACACAGGGTTATTGCATTGTGCAAACGCTGTATCAGAAATTATCTCTGACTCAGTCTCTTCTGCTCTGGGTTTTGGTATTTCTACACTAGGGGTTGAATCTTGATTGGCTTTTCCAGAGCCTTTGGTCCCTCTTTCCTTCAGGTCTTGGTCTTGTATTTCTATAGGCTTGGGAAATAGGACATTTTCTAAAATCCCCATGGCAATTTTCTCCCCTATCTTTACCTGGTAAGAGCGTTTACCGTTGTTCTGGAGGAGAACATTAACATCACCCCGGTAGTCTGGGTCTGCTACCAGACCGTATATCCAAGTGAGAACTTACTTGGACAACAATCGGATGTATGTACCCTTGGGAGGTGCTAAAACTAAGGGCCTCATCACGAGTTTGGCGGTAGCCCTTAAATGCGGCAGTAATGTTGTTACTGCCGCATTTAAGAGTCCGCCCAATCTCGAGTGTGGAATGTTTACCACCAGCTATGAGCTGGGGTAAACACCCTGGAAAAATGCCAATTTTTGGCTCAATTACTGCCAGCGATATTACTGCACAGTAATTGCACCAAAAATTCCCCATGGACCCAATGGGGAATGGGGAGTAACGGTTAGTGCTCAACCCGTGTTCCGGCAGTAATCGGTGGGTGCTAACGCAAATAAAGTTGGGCAGCATACCCAGCAGGGACACCAGCCAACTCGTGATGAGGCCCTAAGTCAGTTGGTATAAGATGCCTTTCTGCAGGTTGTACGTTAATATCGCAGCTACTGGTGAGGTCAAACCTAGTGGACTTACTGGTAGCTACTGAGAGGTTGGAGGCTCGATTACTAAGCTTGGAAAACTTTAGGATTGCCCAGTTTGCATCAACCAGGTCAGGGTCCACTTCTGACACCATATATAAGGGTGCAGAAGGAGGAGGCCGACACAAAGGTTGCATATGTGTGGGCAAAGACTTTTATTCAGTGGAAAGGAGAAAAGAAAACCTACCCCTCCCTATCTCTAGGAGGGGGGCGGGGTTCCCTGCCTCAATTAAAAGATCTAAGGTGACTGTCAGGATGCCTGTCAACTAAAAATGTCCACCATCTTGTGTCATGGAAATTTGCTTCTGGCCCTCACACTAGAAACTATAACTAAAGTAATATAGTTCTAGCCGATCCCAGGAGAATTACTCCCTTCTCGTTGGTTACGTTCCTGTGTTGTCTAGTCAGTTCAAAACAGTCTTGTGTCTCGCACGTTGTCAGGGGGAATAACTCCCATCTCCTGCTAGTAATGTTCCAAACAATGTTTGAAACAATGTTTCTCTCGTGTTATCAGGGGGAATAACTCCCTTCCCCTGATAGTAGAGTCCCAAACTTTCTGGAGTTCCCTCTCCGTGAGTCAGGACAATGTCTCCCTTTTTCTGACATGTGCTTTCAGATAGCTGGGGGGAATGACTCCCTTCTCCTGGTGTCTTGCTGTAGGTTCATCACAACCAGGGAGATTGACTCCTTTCCCGTAGTCTTCTTCCATCAGTTTTCACACCGATAACCATGGATGTAATTTGGGGGTCGCTAGGGGTCGCAGCTGGTGACTTCCCTGCAACCTTTGGAACTGGAGGATTGCAGAGCCAGTGTGGAAACAAAAGTAAAGCAGGTTCAGGGAGTGAATGATCCTTTCTCTAAAGTGCTTTATGTGCCATAAAGCAGTGGCACAGAGGCCAGGATGCCAGAGCACTTCACTTTGATGGACCCTCTTTTCTCTCTGCTCAGAGAACAGGGGGTTGGGTCAGCCAGCCTGCTATCTGCCTAGGCTGAGGGTCTAATGGTAATTGACACAAAACATCACACGAAAGCCAGAAGTTGGCAGGGCACACTCCAAAGGTCCACAATAGCTTAGCCAATAACATTTTTGTTGTATCTTAAGTCAGAAGCATACATTATGCTTGTGACGAATCAACTTCCGGGGCACCAGTGGTGCATGGATGGATATCGGTTTCTAAACCATCAATCAGCCCCACACCTCTAGTACACCAGAAGGAATCCAAACAGATTGGAACACAAGTTAATAAACCTCCTTGTCCAATTTTGTTAACGTGGATAGGGATCGTTAGTTAGTAGAAACACAGCGAAAAAAACATTACCCAATGATAAAAGGGATTTGTCCAGTCAAGGTTGTATTAAAAAATATCTACTTTATTATTACTACAAGGGACAGTTCTAGCACACTACAAAAGACAACCCACCATGTAAAGTAACACAGAGGACAGACAGTTTACGAAGGAAAGGGATGTACTCTGGATACTGACAGGAGGGTAGCTGCTAAAGTAATCAGTCTTACTGTTCAACGTTACTGGGTTTAAGCACCAAGGGGCAAAGGGTCGTAACTGTCTCTAGGGGCAGAACCGCAATGTACCTGGTGCTTAAGAAGTTCTTGATGCTCGACAGCATCAAGACGGTTTCAGGGTGCTTTGCAGCTCCTGAGACAGAGTTTGAGGCGGGAGACAGCTGTGGGTATCAGGCGGCTGGCAGTTCGGCAAGCAAGTCTGGACAGATGGCTGCCGGCTGGCCTTCACAGCGGCTCGGGCCAAGAATCGTTGCCTCTGTGCTGGTTGTCGGATCTGGAGCGCTGGTCGAGGTGTCTCGGATGGCTCTGATGGCTGCGGCATGACAACCATCAGTGGTGCAACCGGTTGTGGTTCGAGGACTTCACTGACTCGAAAATGTCCTTAAAAGATGGACGCTGGTTCATACTTGTAGAGGCACTCCTCGTAGCTTCTTTGCAGGGCTCGTGTTGTCCTTTCAAGGCAGATGACCCAAAGCTTAGGAGAGTGTTTGCAGGCAATAGCCTTGTCCTTTGTCCACAGACTCTCTGGCACTTCCCACCTAGGAAGCTTGCTTGCAGAAACTAACAGGGCACGCAGTGTGCTGCCTGGGTACCGGTTCTGCAGCTGCTGGACAGGTCCTCTGCTCCCTCTGTTCCCTGGGAGATGTTTAGGGGAGGGGTCTTGCTTCCCTCTTAGAACTCCCGGCCTTCCTTCACTGGTGGAAGATATTAGGTAGACTGATCCTTCATCCTGGGTTTAAATGAGTCCTTCTTCTTACTCCTTTGAAAGTCGTTGGATGATCTGCTAAGTGAGGGGTTCAGCCCCCTTTTAAAGCCAAATGGCCCCAGGGATTGGTGCAGGCTAAGCCTACCTTATACCTTAATGAACCGATACTGGGTCCCTACCAACAATCTTCTGTTATGCATGAGGTCAAGACCAGAGTGCTCTGCAACAGGAAAGGTAAGGGGTGACAACATATACCTAAGTCCCACCCATCTTCCTGTCTGTTGTAGATCAAAGAGTCTCTCTAGTTAACTGAGCCCTCTGTGACTCAAATCACATTGTTCTCCCCTCTGAAAGAGGTCTGCTCTGCAGGGGTGCCTACGGTAACTGATGGACCCAGACATGCCATTCACTGCCTTTCATAAAGAGGGGTGGGAACTAGCTTTAAGTTAACACGTCATTCTAAAGGGGTGGTAGCCCCACTTTCCTATTGTCTGTCCTGCAACCAAGCCCCTTCCAGGCTTGCTTCAATTATCCCTCATTAGTATGCACTGTCACCAGCAAGACTAAACAATAGGAAAGCAGATGCATGGAGCCTTCAATATTTTAATTAGGCTACCCATGGCCGGAGAAAGTTGTGCCTTCCCTCTTCTTTAGACGCTTTGATGTACCCGTGGCTGTCACATTCCATCTGAACATGACAGGGGAAGACAGCGCCTGTAGGCTGTGTCCTCCCAGAGTTCATGTGACTATGCATTTCGTGCAGCGAACAAAGAAAATATATGTGGAATGGCCTCACACATTTATATGCCGGTAGGGGCCTGATTTACCAGCAGGTAAGGATTCACGGTATATATGTGCCCCCACCGGCATACTTGTGTTTCCCTGGTCTGTAAAAAATGCCTGTGCTGGAATTACCAGCAATTTTACCGGCATTTTCCCCAGACTGGGTAACTCGGAATGAACCCCAAAGTGTGTACTTTCAAGTCGGCGGCTTAATGTCAGCTGTCTGCGTCTAATTACCAGGCTGTCTGATACAATCAGAGATAACCCTGTAATAAGTCGAAGGAGCTTGAGTCGTTAAGCTGCAGCCATTTTATCCTGTTAATGAAAAAAGTGTGTTATTTGAAGTTACACATTTTTTCATTACCAAGGTAATAAATTGAATGCGCCACCCCTGCACTCGCTCAGCGAGAGCAGCGGATTGAACCGTAGCGCGTGCATCGGAAAAGCGATGCTCGTCTCCAGTTCAATCATCGGTAATGAAAAAGTTTATTTTCTCGTCATAATTTAAGCTTCTACTCATCTAGGTTATCTGATTAGATAAATCGAAGCTCGTGTTTGTTAAGCCGCAGAAATAACACTTTTCAATTTTAATGATTTGAATGATACATTGCTCCCACAAGCCACCTGGCCTGTCGTAAAACAAAGTAACATCAGCAGACCCGTCGCTTTCTGGCCACAGAGAGAGCACAATGCATAGTCAACACATGAAAGGGCGAGGGAAGACACTGACACCGACCTATGTTTTCAGTCTCATGTCAGCGCTGTAGCCAACAAGCAGGAGATCAATATAAAATATTGAACTTGCTGAACTCATACACACACTGAGGCAGCTGAAGGATGGTGTTTTGTATTGGCATCAAGAGTGAAGGAAATCGCTATAATACATGGCAGCCGGCAATGCCACTGTAAAAACCTGTAAATAATGCTCTCATTACTGGCTAGTTGTGGGACATCACTACCGACCTGTAATTAGAAAATGACATCACTAATGCTCTGTAATCAGTGATTACAACTCAGTTGTGACGTCACAATGCCTCTTGCTTGAGCCACCACCCAGCAAAATCCTAACTGCAGCGACAGCAATTAATTAAAGCCATGATAATCGTCGAGTTTTTTTGTGAAAAAAGCTTTTTGCGACACTTTACAGCCTTTAACTGATAAGGAACTGTTTATAGCAGTATGATTATGTTGTGCGCTACAGGTGTTTAACACATGAGATCAAGAATCCACATGTTATTTATTTTAAAGCAAAAATGAAAAAGATTTTTAGATGCATTTATTATTAACCTGCTTAAACTATTTATCTGCAACATATTGGAAAATGCATATTGGTTGTCTTTTCCACGTTCATTATATGTATTTGCAACTGAAAGAACTCTTACATTGAAGGTTACCAGGTATCACAGGTTGCCAGGTATGAAAGGGGATGACAGTGTATGGTCATGTATTATAAGAAATAAAATATCCCTTAATGTACCTAAAAAGCATATTGCAAGCCCCCTCAAAATTCTTTACCTCGTAAAGGAACTCGGCCTTCAGCTTCATTTCACTATTTAGTCACAAAACTCCTCGCTCACTTGCAATATTTAATAATGTATGGTATGGGGTACTGTATTCCTTGAATTTCATGGCTAGACGGGCCTGCATTGGTGCAGTGAGTCTGGATAAATTGTTTTAATGTGGTATGGCATGTTTTACTTTGTTTAAAGGAAAGAAACAAATGTTTTTACATGGTTAGGCTGGCCTACTTTGGTGCAGCCATTCTAGATATTTTTTCTTACTGTGGTATGACCTTTTGTACTGGGCATGAAGGGAAAAGCAAACATGGTAAGTGTTCTTACTTGGCGAGACTGGCCTAAATTGGTGCAGCCAGTCTGGGAATATTTTCTTAATACCGTATTGCATTTTCTGCTGGCATTGAGCGTAAATGCAACATGATGGGTGTCTTACGTGGCCATACTGGCCTACATTGGTGCAGCCAATCTGGACATGTTTTCTTAGTGGTGCGTGACATTTTTTACTTCCATGACAGGTAAAGCAAACATTATAAGTATTATTGGGTGGCTAGACTGGCCGGAATTCGTTCAGCCAGTCTGGATATATATTTCTTACTGTGGCATGGCATTTTTTTACTGATCATCAAGGGTAAAGGAATCATGATGAGTGTTCTTACGGGACCAGACTCGCCTGCATTGGTGCAGCAAGTCTGGACATATTTTTTTACTGTGGCATGACATTTACTTTACTGGCAAAGCCAACAGGTGTATATTCTTATATAGCAATACTGGCAAATATTGGTGCAGCCTGCATGGGCATGTATGGTCACAGCCAGCATGAATGTTTTTTATACTGGCATATATTGGAATCTATGTGATTACTGTGACCTTTATACTGCAACCCCCTAAAATGCTGACTTGTTTTTATTTCGAACCCCTTTTCGAACATATAAATGCGGGAGGAGACCCTCACCCCCCAGCAAGCCTCCAACATCCATTTTATACTATACCCATCCCCCACATATATCTATATATGGGGGTCAAAATAGAAAATGTTGATATTTTGGGTGGTCGCAGTAAAATGGTCGCAGTAATGGAGTGATACCCATATTTTGTGGGCAAAGACATCATGACAATGCTCTTGTTGGTGGCTTGCAAGAATTTTTTTATTTTTTCCCCAACAAAACAAATACTGAACTGTGTGTTTTTTACCACATTTTTCAATGAAAGCGTTGCCATAAAATGCATAATTTGAACACATTATTTTTTACTCCCCCCAAATCCTCCTTATTTGATTCAGGCTCCGGCGCTATGCTCAGTTGCTCCGGCATATTAGTCAGAAGCATTTACGCCTCTCTAAATGAAAACTACACAAGCAGTCACTGACAAAGTGACAGCTGGAGATTAATATTTGTCTGTATAGGCCAGGCAGACTGGAGGTGCCAGACCCAGAGCTTCTTACTTAGAGTCAACTTTAATGTTTCAAGTTTCTGAGGCCTATCATTTTGTGCAATGCGACTCCCATCTTTTGATGTTACTGTGGGCTAGATTTTCTGGTATTGTGATAAAATAGTATTACATCGTATTTTGTCTGACACCTTTTTTTCCAGTGCTTAGAAACAGGAAGAGTTACGAATTACTTTGAAATGGAAACATTGATGAATCAGCATTTCTAAAATATAAACTTGAGAAGTGCAGACTAGCACATGTCAGAGTTGAGCTTTTAACTCGCTGAGCTATCCATTTGCGCCACAATATGCTGTCTAATCAATTTGCAGTTAAGAAAGATTAACTAGGATATCAACCCACCACCCTCTCCTATCCCCCTCCAGAACTTTTAAAAATAAAATATAACACAACTATTATCAGGTTTACTAGTGGGCATAGCATATTCCTGCGGCTTCTAAGCATTGTAAAAATAAGTGTTATGTTAATAAGAAATGTACCAAAGACTGTGGTATGCACATTTAAGGAGAATCAGCTTTTAAGAGCTGCTGCTATCTATGGGCCTCATTACGAGTTTGGAGGTAGCCATGGTGCTATTAGCGCCATGGCTAAACCCATACCGCATACCGGGTCCGGGTTCTCGGTATGGGGACTTACCGGGTCATTCCAACCTTGGAGGACCCGGCAACTCCCCATTCTTAAAACCAGTCCCCATTCCCATTCAAGCCCCCATAGGGCTCAATGCAAATGGAGAAGGAGCTAATAACGGGCCCGCAAATAGCGGGCCCGTTATTAGCTCCCTGGTACCTTAGCGGCTCCTGATGTCAGAGAGAATGGGCCTCATTACACGGTGCCATGGTTGCCACGGTTATTTTACCGTGTCCGCCTTGGTGGATGGCGGAATTAGCGCCCTACTCCAAGGTGAGTGGGGGCGGTAATTCCCCATTCACCAAGGCACTTCCCCATTCCCATTTTTGCCCCCATAGGGCATAATGGGAATGGGGAAGGCGCTAATTACGGTACCGCAAATTGCGGTACCGTAATTAGCTTCAAGGTCCCTTTGCCGCACCCTACTTTAACGGCTGGTAAAACCAGCCGTTAATGTCGGGTCCCGCAAAAGGAACTTGTAGTAAGGCGGTAAGGGTTTACCGGTACTGGTGCCCTTACCGGTACCGTTAAACCCTTACCGCCTAACGTGTAATGAGGCCCAATGTTGTGTGTGACCTAGAGAATGTTATGGTGTGAGTGAGAGAATGCTTGTAGTTAAGGTTCTAGTGTCAGGCAGTTGGAAAGCCCCTGCCTGGGTGATGGGAGCCAGTGGTCCTTAAAGTGTCATCTCATTGTAACTTAATAAGACTAGAATAAAGTAACTTGCTGGAACCTATTTGATGTACCTGAGGATCCTGCTTTATTTCACTGTACTTCATTGCTGTAAAGATTGTGTTAGTGTGGGCATGCGTGTAGAGGTGTAAGTGTGATATGGTGTGAACGGAGAACAAGTGTAGCTAGAATTAACCAATTAGAGGAATTTCAGGTTAGGAGCTGGGCTGACTTTTAGTAAAATATTTTAAAATGTTAATTGTCTGATCGATTGTGAGAATGTTCAACATCCGTGGAAAATGTGGAATGGTGATATCTGTAGAAGTTGTGCTCAGATATGTTCTAGTACTGGCATGTCTGGAGGAGTGTGTGCGTCTGCACCAGGCATCTGAGTGTAGTTTGGTTGTAAGACCCATATGATGGTGTGGATCCACAATGAGAGTGTAGGTGTGGTATCTGCAGAGCGACACAGCTCATTAAAAAGGTATGTTTGTGCAGGTGGCTAATCAGAAGTACTTGAGCTAGCCATAGGATAGGAGAGTGGTTGATGGGAAGATCAACCTGAACAGAAGGGGGAGTGTGGCCTCCGTCCTATCTAGAATTCCACCCCTCGTTAACATGGGTGAATTGTGAGAGGTGTGAGTTGAGTGGGTTGATGTTTAGCTACACGTGATGTTCGTTAAGGAGGCGTGTTCGTTGGTGGAAGGTGTTTGCTCTCTTTGTATGAGGGTAAGGGCATATGGCCTCCACTTACCTTTATTTTCTGCAGAGAAGTCTGTGCTGCCCCATCTCTATTCACAGGTTCTTTCGGTCATCAGCGTGTGGTGGGGATCAGTTGTTGTGGATGAGTGACGTGTGTTTCCATGTGTGTGATGGATAGTTGGACTGTGTAAGGAAAGGAGATGTGTTATGATGTGCTCTGTGATGTATGGTGATATTTGGTAAAAAGAGAGATGTGTTGTATAGTGCTTGGTATTGATGCAGGAACTGGAGAATGTCAGAGAGAATGTTATGGTGTGAGAGGGAAAATGCTTGTTGTTAAAGTTCTAGTGTCAAGCAGTTGGAGAGCCCCTGCCTGGGTGGTGGGAGCCAGTCGTTCTTACAGTGTCATCTGATTGTACCTTAATAAGACTGGAATAAAGTAACTTGCTGGAACCTACTTGATGTGCCTGAGGAACCTGCGTTTCTTCAGAAATGTAAATCTTATGTACTGTGACGAATCCCGAGGTATCATCACTGCTTCAGAGGGAGGAGCCACTTCGCATGAGGCCAGGTAGGTGAGACCATTACCCGATAGTGCCCCGGGTGGTGGTACTCAGTAGGAGTATCTCATGGGGAACGAGAACCCCAATGAAAGTGGTGACTATTCCAGGTGAACGCGGTATCCGAGGTTCTGTTTTTCTTTATAAAGCATGGGTTGTTGTCGTATAGGGGGGTGCTACTAGTGAGGGGGTGGCACGGCCCCAAATAGTGGTTCCCAAGAGTCATTGGGGGGTGGTTCTTGAGATTGCCCATGCCCATCTCACTGTTAGACTTCTCAGAACGTCTAAGAACCAGAGTCAAGTGGTTGACAGGTTCTATTGGTCAGGTATTTGTTCTGATATTAAAAACTATGTCACAGCATGCCCCTTTTACCAAAAGAATTATCCCCAAAAGCCTTCTCCAGTTCCTTTACAATGCTTACACACTATAGATGTACCATTTTCGAGAATAGGGATGGACATAATAGGTCCCTTGGAGTCTTGCTAGTCATCTTGGATTATGGCTCTGATGGCCTGGTCGAACGATTTAACCAAACCAGAAAAAGGATTTTAAAGAAACTGGTTGAGGCAGATAAAAAGAATTGGGACAAGATGGTACCCTGGGCCTTGTTTGCTATAGGAAAAGCTCCCCAAAGCTCCCTGGGATTTTCACCTTTGAACTCCTATATGGGAGAGTTCCCAGAGATGTACTAGACATGGTAAGAGAAACTTGGGAAGAGAGGGAGGAAGACATTTTGCTGTTATCTCAAACTGTGCAACGTATAAAGGAGCACATGGCGCTGGTAAGAGATATAGTAAACTCCAATCTAGCCAAGCCCTAAGAAAAAACAAACGGTTATTATGATTAAAAAAAGCAACCCCTCTTACCTTCTCAGTAGGGCAAAGAGTCCTTGCTCTACTTCCCACATTAGAAAGTAAAATGTTGTCCCAGTGGTACAGTCTCTATGAAATCCTAGAGTACACCGGAGCATGTAACTACTGGCTCTCTCAACCAAACCGACAGTTAAAAGTTCAAGTATACCACATCAACCTCCTTAAGGAGTGGAGACAAGACCCAGTAGAGTCAACATCTGGGATAGTGGCTAGTTTGTTAACCGAAGGAGGTGATAGTTTAAACCTAGACCCCAGTGACCTCCCTATCCAACAACAGCAGGATATTCGGGATCTCCTGATTCAATTTCCTAATGTGTTTCGACATGAGCCGGGGAGGGTGAAAGGTGTGTTTTATCATATTCACACCCCAGTAGGAAAAGTCATAAACCCAAGACCCTACCGGATCCCCGAAGCCCAAAGGGAAGTCATCATTCAGGAGGTGGAGAAGATGCTGGCTGAGGATGTCATAGAAGCATCTCAGAGTCCATGGCCCTCACCAATAGTCCTTGTAGCAAAACCAGATAAATCATGGTGGTTTTGTATTGATTTTCACAAATAAAATGCGGTATCCCAGTTCGATAATTATCCGATTCCAAGAATTGACGATGTCATCGATTGACTGGGCACCGCCAAGCATATCACAGTGATTGATCTAACTAAGGGCTATTGGCATGTCCCTCTGAAATCTGATGATAAAGAAAAAACACCCTTCTCCACCTAGAAGGTTATTTCACTTGAAGGTTCTTCCCTTTGGGCTCCACGGAGCACCGGCAAAAATCCTACAATCTTACTCGAATTTCTGTGGGGCCTATTTAGACAACATCGTTATACACAGCAAGACGTCAGAAGAACATATGTTTCATCGATATGAAATAGGTAAAGCCCTGCGTAATGCCTGACTAACCGCCAACCCAAAGAAGTGCCACCTCTCCCAGTCTGCAGTTAAATGCCAAGGCTTCTTTGTGGGCGACGGCATGGTCCAGCCACAACTAGAAAAAGTAAAGGAAGTCATGGAGACCCCTATGCCTGAAACCAAACGAGATCTTATGGCTTATTTAGGACTCGTATGATATTATAGAAGATTCATACCTAATGTGTCTTCTATGACTCCCTGTTTAACTGACAAGCTGAAAAATTCAGAGCCACAGAAAATTAAATGGGGAAAAGAAGATCAGGCTTCCTTTGACTCTCTGAAAACAATTCTGTGTAGTGAGCCCATTCTTAAAGTGTCCAATTTTAACAAAGAGTTCATCCTACAAACAAACGCCGCCAAGATAAATCTAGGAGCAGTTTTATCTCATGTCTATGGTGGGATAGAACATCCTATACTGTTTATCAATAGAAAACGGTTTCCTAGAGAGAGAAATCATGCTACTATAGAGCTAGAGGCCTTAGCGATCAAATGGGCAGTAGGACATCTCCGGGAGTACCTCACAGGGAGAACATTTACTCACTATTCCTCATTAGTATGGCTCAGCCTTAGGAAAGATACCAATCCCTGGATCATGCAATGGTTCCTTAACTTACAACCATACTGCTTTAGTGTGGAACATTGCAAGGGCAAAGCTCAGGGGAACGTAGACTTCCTCTCCTGCTTTCTTTAGGGGAGGAAGTAGCTGAAAACCCAAGGAAAAGGGTATGTGATGAATCCTGATATGGTATCGTCACTGCTTCAGATGGGGGAGCCCCTTTCCATGAGGCCAGGGAGGTGAGGCCACTGCCAGATAGTCCCCTGTGGCTGGTACTCAGCAGGAGGATCTCAGGGGCAAGGAGGACCCAATTAAAAGTGGTGACTATCCCGGGAGACTCCAGTATCCCTTTGAACCGCCCACCTTCCCTCAAAACCCCTCCAATCCCATAGTCCCAATGTCCCCATGTATTTCTGTAGCATGTCTCTGACAAGAACTACTGGGATGAGGAAGAGGCTGTGAGTAATGCAGATCACTGACAAATGCATTCATTTTAGCCTTTCAAGTGCTCCTATTGGTCAGCTGTCATTCAAAAGCAGTGAGGGAACGAAATGATGACGTCTTCATTGTCGACTCGGCAGGAGCCGAGAAAATGTCCAGGTACGTGCAGGAACACAGAGCAGAGAGGTAGGCGGTGTCCAGGAGGGAAGCACACTCGCGGAGGTCCCGTGACGCAGAAAGCATACTGCAGGAGAGGGAAAGCACCTGCCGGGGACCGAAGCTGCTGGAGTGCCTCCAAACTGCCGGTGAGCTGCAGGCAAGCTGCGCAAAAGCGCATTGAAGGCCCTGGTGAGCCAGGGAAGCCGCAGAATAGCTCCTGGTAGACGTGCAAACAACTGGAGAAAGACGGCCAAGACACTACAGGTACCAGGGTGGCTAGTCCAAGGGTTGGGGAGACCCAGAGAGTGCTTAAAGACCACCGTTAAGGACAGAAGGAATACCCAAGGCAGCAGAGTGACCTAGTGAAAGGGGTCTGGGACCCACATCAGGAAGACTTACCCCAACCAATAATAAAGGGAAGTGCAAACTTTGCAGATAGTAGTGGCATGCACAGACCTTGGCAAGAGAGTAAACCAAGGCTCAGGTTGAAAGAGAAATCAGCGAAAGAGAACGCTGTGAACAACCAAGTGAAGGGGGTCTGGAACCCATACCTGGAAGGCATACCACAAGTAGTGATAAAGGGGAATACAAACATAGCCTATACTAATGACACTCAGACATTGTCAGGCAAGTAAACCAAGGCTGTGGCTTGAAGAAAGATCTGACTGGGAGAGTTACCAAGTGAAGAGGGTCTGAGACCCCCACTGGGGAAACGCACCCCAATCAGTAATAAAGAGGAATATAAACTTTGCATATACAATTGACACTAAACGACCTTGGCAGGCGAGTAAACCAAGGATGTGGCTTCCAGACGTGGACCCCTTGCTCACTGTGCTTAGAGAGGCACAGCTCCACCCTACTGATGAGATCCAACCAGACCGAAACACGTGTCTGGGGTTGATGTTAGTACTCTTGTTCAGTGGAAAATTGCCTAGCATTTCAGTGCTGGACTTCCCCAGGGCAGGACAAAGACTGATATGTTTTGGATGCTTCTCCTCTGTGAAAAGATAGTGAGCTAAAGAATATGGGTAAGGCTCTCGTAACCAGGACTAATGTCTGGCGGAGAGACTCCCAGGACACCCCTTGTTAATTTGAAGAAAGATCTGACTGGGAGAGTAACCAAGTGAAGGAGGTCTGGGAGCCACACCGGGGAAACGCACCCCAATTAGTAATAAAGAGGAACACAACCTTTACGTATACAATTGACATTCAGAGACCTTGCCAGGTGAGTAAACCAAGGCTGTGAGTGGGAGAGAAGACAGGGAGAGAGAACTGCAAACCTAAGAACTTTGAGTACCCTACTTGGCAGGAGAGTGGGCCATGTATGGGCCACAGAGAAAAGGGGCAGGGACTCTGAACACAGCTTGGGAGAGAAAACCAGGCTATTCTTTACCATTGCATTATCTAGGAGTTGGGTCTGCCCACCAAGGGACAGGGGCGCTCAACACAGCTTGGAAAAGGTCTCCAGGCCATTCCTACTTGTTGCAGGGCCTGGGAGTCAGGACTATTAAGTAAAGATAAAGACTCATCCTGACTATTAAAGAAAAAGAGACATTCTTGGATAAAGTGAAAAGATTCAGGGGAAAGGAAATCATCCCCTTGAGTCTTGTGGAACCTTTGTTTGCTTTTCTGCACCTTTTGGAACTTTTGATTTTGAGCTACAAAGTCGGGCTGCAGGTCGACAGTCAGAGAGACATTTGCCCTTTCACCTTTTTTTGAGTTTAGCTAGTGAGGGATAGGTTAGGATTTGGACACAGGATGCCAAACTTTACTTTGGACATTCTGACACAGACAGTTTCATTAGCTAGTTTTGTTGAGGCAGGGAAAGCCCTCTTAGAGGTAGTAAAAAGGGGGAAGATTGGTTAACAAACCATATAGCTGCGCTTGTCTGATTATTTTTTTTATTGTATTATGTTTATCTGATGCTGCTTGATGCAGGGATGGGTAACACTCAACCATGTGTTACTGTAACAATAGTTTGGGTTTCGTAAGGTTCATCCCTATGCATGCGCCTCCGAAAATAAAGCTATAGTGAGCATGTAGGTTTAGTGTTTAGTTTATTTTAGGCATAAACCAAAAACTAGTTACAATTGATTTTCACAAACACTTATGCAGTTTTCAGTGAGATTGTTAGTTGGTGGCTTGCATATATTACCGCAATTCTTTTATCACCATATATTGTTGTTACTGACTTCTTGGCAATAAAAAAGAGAGTGATTGCCTGCTCTTACTATCTCACTCACTGGGATGTTTTTGATCACCTGTTTTTTATGACAGATGGTTGCTAGAAGTGTCTAATTAACCTCTGTCGGTTTTCTGTAAGTAAGAGTATGTATCATATTGTCGTTTATATTTATACAGAGGTCCAAGAAAGCTATTTCCTTAATGCTTATAGTTCCAGTGAGTTCCAAACCAAAGCTGTTGTTGCTCAGGTGATTATTGTACTCAGAGAATTCTAGTTCTGTGCCATCCCATATTAGGAAAATGTCATCTATGTATGTATGCCAGTGCAGTGCATGTTTAGATAGTGTGACATGTTGTGTAGTGTGCATCTGCTCATATTCTACCATGTAAAGGTTAGCTAACGATGGGGCATAGGCAGCTCCCATCGCTACCCCTTTTGTTTGTTTATAGTATTCACTGATCAAAAACGAATACATTGTTTTTCATCGGAAAAAGCAGGCGTTCTTTGATTGCCATAACATGTACATGTAAATAGTATGTGGCAGACATTTTAGCAAAATGGTAATCAAGTGATTTAATTGCCAGGTCATGGGCTATGGAACGTGTAGAGGGCTTTCACGTCAAATGTGGCCAAATATAAATGGCCATTCCATGTTATGGGTGTAAGTAGTTCAATAATGTGGGAGGAATTATGGGTATATGATTTAATTCGCAGCACTAGAGGTTGGAGCTACTGCTCTATGTACTTTGTGGCGCCCTCCAAGATCCACCCCATTCCACTCACTGTTGGTCGCACTTCAGCTTGTTTGTCAAAGGTCTTATGAATCTTTGGTACAAAATAGATGGTGGGTAGGATGGGTATCTCTTGAAAGAGGAAGGCCCTATCCTCATGCTGAAGAATGCCCTGCTTTGCGATTTGATGACTGTGTGGTTTCATTCTTTTAGGATGTTGTTCATTGGGTTCTGTTTCAATTTGGTGTAGCATCCTTTTGTTTCTAGGTGTTTGTGACCCCTACTGATATAGTCTTGTTTGTCGAGAATGACTATGTTTATGCCCTTTCCGCTTCCTTGATAATGATCGAGTCATCCCTTGCTAAGTTGTCCAAGGCTCTACTTTCTTATGGGCTAAGATTGGAGTACATAAGTGATTGCCTTGCATGCCTATTATTTCATGGTATTTGTGGAGATCTAATAGCATGGTCTTGTGGACAGTCTCAATGTTATTTTCTAACACTAGGGATGGCATGAATTTGGATTTTGCTTTAAGCGTTGAGTCCGCTAGGTTGTCAGAAGGAATTCCTAGGTCTTCAAGAATTCAGGGACCAGATGCTGTGGTGTCTCCATCTAATGATAGTAGGAGCTTGGTGTCCTCTATGTCTCGTACTGGGAAAGTACTGGGGACGATTTCTTCTATAGGCGTATCTCTTATAGATGGTTTATAATGGAAGAACTTTTTGAGTTTAAGTTTTCTCACAAATTGAAAACATTTCTATTTCAGTATCTGCATAGTCCATAGGCTTGGCAGGAGATTGGCCAGAGCGACGGAGCACCAGGCCACGCGCACGCACGGTTGCTATAGACGCCGTATTTCTCTATAAACGGCATCTAGCACCGGCGCCTCCACTTACACTGTGTACTTGCGGCCGCTCCCTCTCCAGCTAGACGGGGAGTTTATCTGCACGCGACTGGACGTCTGTGAGCCGCTACGCGAGGGTTCCCCCTAGGACCACTCGCAGTAACCACGCCTGTTGCTGATGAAGAATATCTGCACCACCAATTCTACCCATCAACCACCAAGTGAACTTTCACTTGTCCTCCTGAAGCACAACGCTTTACCCAATGACTACTGCCCTGGGCGAGCTCTGTGTTTAACAGGACCTCTTTGAGCATCCTCCCTTGCCCAGCCCCATTTCAGCCCTCAGGTGATTTGAATACCGAGTTTTTGGGATCTCAGCACCGGCAGGGTCGCCCCTACGGAGCCCTGATGAAGGCGGACGCTACATTAATGCACTTCCGCCGAAACGTGCCCACCCGGGAACTGCTACATTCATCTGTTCCCGTCTGAATCAGACCCTGTTTATTCAGTCTCTGTCACGTTGGCCACTAAGATATCTTATTCTCCATAGGACCCTGGAAATACACTATGTTGGAAAGTAATATCTGACCAAACAACTTTCCACTAGGTTATTCATAAAGGAATTTCTAACTTTGAATTTTTTTCACAAATGACCTGTGTGTCCACTTCAATTGGTTCACCAGTATGCAAGGAAATAGAAAAGAAACCTTTGCTTAAGATTGACCTGTATATTGATAATACAGTACTCTTTGTTCACATTGCTGTTAATACTATACTTTTGTTTTTTGTTATGAATTTTTATTGATGGTATTATATGTTGTCTTAACTTTTCATCTATGTATGTTGTACTTTTTTCAACATTTGTTCTCAACTTTTATGTATTGAATACTTATCTATATAATTAGCAAATAAAACCTATGTTTGCTACTCTTTGGTTTGTTTTAGCTCGGTGAGAAGGCAATATACCTTTGACCTTAGGTTTGGATCCATCACTTAATAGACTACATATCAATTTGTGGGCAGGACCACCCTCCTGTACCAGTGAAGTACTTTAGCCTTGAGCTTGTCCACTAGAAATGGTACCCCCCTCTTTTTTACGTATTGGAGGGTGCAAATGACAGGACCTTGTTGAGTACTGTGGTTTCAAGCGGCTCAAGTGTCCTATTTGATAGGTTTTCACTAGAGCTTTTGCTGTCATGGTTATCTTGTGCTCGTTTGTTGTCTCCTGTGGTCTGCACGTGTCCTTGCCCTTGTTTGTAAGGTTTCTTCTCCATCCTCCTCCCCTTCCTCTTCTTCCCTTGTATTTATATTGGTTATTCTGGAAATCTGTGAGTGGTGGTACTGTGATCTGTACATGTTCTTTTGTGTCCCGTCTGTTGCCTCGTTTGAAGCGATTGATTTGGTCTAAAAAAGTCTTCTTGTTTTGTAGGATTCCACCACCACTGGTACTAGTTCTAGATGTGCTTGATGTGCCTTAATTATTTTTGTCGATTTCACTGTCTGTGTCTGAACTTACTGGAGAAGAGTTGGGTGTGCTTTCTTGTGAGCATGTTGTTCTAGTTGTGTTGTCAAATTTAGGCTGGAAAGTAAAAACTGTATAGTGCTCATAGGGCCTCATTACGACGCAGGTGGTAAGGGGTTAACGGCGCCGTAAAAGGTGGCCGCGCCGTTAACCCCTTACCGCCTAATTACGAGGTCCCTTTGTGGGACCCTACCTTAACGGCTGGTTTTACCAGCCGTTAAGGATTGGACCCGCAAAGGCACCTTGGAGGTAATTACGGTATCGCAATTTGCGGCACCGTAACTACTGCCTTCCCCATTTCCATTGAGCCCTATGGGGGCAACAATGGGAATGGGGAAGGGCTAATGGTGAATGGGGAATTACCTGGGGCGGTAATTCCGCCATTCACCATGGCGGAATCGGTAAAATACCGGCGGCAACCATGGCGCTACTAGCGCCATGGTTACCGCCTGGGTCGTAATGAGGCCCATAGTCTCTCTCGTCTTTGAAAAATGTCTTCGATTTACTTAATTTTACCCCGCCTTGGTGTTTGCGTACGATCTCAGTTAGTGTTTTATGATTCTTCGCTTTGGTAGCGTCTGGTCCAGGCATTGCACTTATTTCCCTTTTGACTGTTTCTATTTGTATCTCAATTCTCCTGTGCTCACAGTCAGCGTGTTCTATTAGTAGTTCAATCATATTTTTGGAACATATCAAATTCTACTCCCATTTTTCAGCTAGGTGTAGATCTTCATTGTTGCTGAAGTCTGGTAGGATACATATTCTAAGACCTCTAGGGATATGATTTTTTGGAGATATTTCCTCATCGTCCCCCGTTCCCAATATTTGTTAATTTCCCTGATTGAAAGTCTCTCAGGTTTTACAAATGTGTCCCTTACGTTTTCCTGGATAAGAGCAGGCAATCACTCTCTTTTTTTATTGCCAAGAACAGGAGTCAGTTACAACAATATATGTTGATACCTGCATTTATATAAAGGACAATACGATACAAACCCGTACTTACAGAAAACCGACAGAGGTTAATTCAACACTTCTAGTAACGAGCTGTCATAAAAACAGGTGATCAAAAACATCCCAGTGGAAGAGATAATAACAGCAGGCCATCACTCATTTTTATTGCCAGGAACAGGAGTCAGTAACTACAAAATATGTTGATTAAAAGAATTGTGGTAATATATGCAAGTCACCTATTAACAGTATCACTGAAAACTGCATAATTGTTTGCGAAAATCAGTTGGAACTAGTTTTTGGTTTATGCCTAAAATAAAATAAACACTAAACCTACATGCTCACTATATACTTTATTTTCTGAAGCGCATGCATATGGATGAACCTTCTGAAACCCACCCTCTTAGAGGTAGGGCTAGTTAGGATTTCATCTAATCCCCCCTTGCTTTTGTTATTAATAAACGACTTTGCCAATCAATCAACTTGTGTCCGTCTCTTACTCCTACACCCTCACAGTATGTTTTTTACACCCGCCAGTCACTTCAGGTGATGTCATTGGGGTCAAATACCATGCGATGTTATTTCATGTGATGTCATCAGTGTTAAAGGCCATATGACATCACTTCCGGTTATGTTATTGGATGTATGATATCACTTCCGCTACCCCTGGCATTTTTGTGAATCGACATCCCTGCCTATAACACCCAATTCTTGTTTCACCTCTTTTTTGACCTGGCCCACTTTGTTTATTTCCCTGCCAAGTACTGCCATGCAGACGATGACTCGTATATCTTTCTGGTATTGGGTCCCAGACCCTGATTTCTCTTTTGCCTCTTCTTTGAATTGGCCCACTTGGTTCACTTCCCTGCCAAGTACTGCCACGCAGAAGATGACTCTTATCTCTTTCTGGTATTGGGTCCCAGACCCTGATTTCTCTTTCACCTCTTCTTTAAATTGGCCCACTTGGTTCACTACCCTACCAAATACTACCACGAGGAAGATGACTCGTATCTTTATCTTGCTCTCTATCGTTGGGGTCCTCTACCCTTTTCTGACGGTTAGTGGCTTTGGGGCTACCTCCAACATGAGGAAGACATCCTTGGATGTAAATGTCACACTCTCTCACATTGGGGTCCTTGATCCTTCTCTGGTGGTCAGTGATTTTCGTACTATCACTGACATGAGGAAGATTTCGTCTCATGTAAAGTTCACTCGTACTTCTTTTCAAATTAGGGGACTGATGCCTGTCCATGTTTCCCCATGTGCCATTTCTCGGTTGCCAGGACCCTCTCATGCCCCCACAAGTCAGCCCACTCTCTACCGTACCTTCTGGGATCTTTCGCCAGGCTCTGGTCTCTCCTGGGGTCTGCACTGGGCCTGTCTTGGTCTTTGGCAGCTTCTGACAGTTTCTGGGTCGCTGCAACAGATCTGCACCCTTAGGCTCCTTGCAGTATTAGCACCTGTTATCTACCGTGCAGTCCACCTCCTCCTAGACACTGTGCTACTGCCTTGCCAGCTTCTTGCAGGGTCTTGTTTTAGACCTGCTAGAAACACATCTTCTCCTCCGGTGGCGTCCCTGTCTCCAGCCATTTGAATCTTCTGCGCCCAGCAGCTTCCACGAACGCTGTTACTCCAGGGACTGCTTGACATTGTGTCAAGCTCTTCTTCGGTTTTTAAAGTCTGTACAGGTATTTTTCTTCCTGGAAGGCTAGAACGCTCCTCTGAGTTCACAAAGTGTTCCTATATCCATGCATCCTCTTTGTGTCAGTACCTGCATCCTTGGTATTCTTCTTCATCTCAGTACTGGAGTAGGTAAACAGTATAATGGCACAATAGCAAATGGAAGTGCTAGCAAGTGGAGGTTGGTTAAAAGATGCTAACGGGTTTGGGAAGGTTAGGTTTGGGATGTTGTGCCTAATTCTACCCAGGTGTTCGTCCTTCTCCTCAGATAGTGCATTTTACAGCACAATTTTGTTTTAGAAAAATTTGATACAAATGTATGCAATTTACAGTTGAATCTCAAGGGTTACACATGAAAAAATCCAGTAGATGCCATGCTGCCAAAAGTTCGCAGGAGTATTTTACATTTTCAAGATGCCTGTTTCCACCACTTATGCCAGCATTATATTGCAAATTATTTTCATAAAGCTGCAGCCACAATGTATTTATGCCATTAAGAATGACTTTTTACAGCCCATTTTGTTGAATTTCACTGAATTCACCCGTGCAAACCGCGAGGCTTGCATTCTTTAAGATGGCCGCCGCCTTATAATTAGCACCTCCAGAGCAGGAAAAGTGCCTCTGGATCCCTATTGGTTGATAGATTGCCTTTAACCAATCAAGCGCCTCCGGCAGGTGCAAGATAGCCCCTCAAATAAAGCACTTGATCAAGGCTCCTGACTGAACTGACCTAGCCTAACGAGCGACAGGCGACTACACACTCTTTGATCCTAATCACATCCGCTATGACTAATACATGACCACTACTCATCTGAACTGCCGCCAACAGCCCAGACCAACCCACTCCTCGCGCCCGATCCAGAGCTGGTACACGTACACCTATTCCGGACTACTGTTGTGCAGCATATGTTAATTTCATTATTAAGTACGGTGAGACATTTTCCCTTCTCCAAACTTCTTATCTCGCCACTCCTATTAGCATCCTATCAGATGCCACATCCGTTCCCTATGTCACTTTTTTGTATTTGTATTTGTATTTTATTGAATTTATATAGCCCTTTACTCCAAAGTGCTTTACTTCAAAGCCCTGCACCTTATCACGGCGCACAACCTACCCTATTATCAGAGTCTTCACGTTTCCCTAATCCGACCCTTCTAACATGTGTTCTTGTAGCGTTCATCAAGTTATGCTATACTTGTTAAGTTGTACTCACTCGAATATCGTGTTTACATTGTATGTTACCGAGTTCCCTATTTCGCAATGTCCATCGCTACTGTGCTACCATGGTCCTTTCGCTATGCCTTTGTCTATGTCAACTTTTTAGGGCACTGCGCACTCTGAGTCACCATATTCGGCCCTTAGACCCTAGCATTGCATAGTAACATAATTTGTCTTGCAGCCGTTAGAATCTGCCCTGGCTGTGACCACACTATAGCATTGCAACTTGTCTTGTTCTGCCTGCTTTTAGAATCTGTCTTTTGCTACTACCACTGTACTGCACAAGTAATTGGGCCTGTTCTGCCAGTCTTTTAGACCTTACATGCGTTGCTATTATCGTTGCTGCTGTATTGTATTGCCACTGTATTGCTTAGCAACATGACTTGTTTCGTCAGCCTACAGACCTTCCAAGTGTTGCTGCTACATTGTATTGCCACTGTACGGCCTAGCAACGTGACTTGTTTTGCCAGACCGTACATGTGTTGCTGCTATTGTTCTGCATAAGTAATGTGCCTCGATCTGCCAGCTAATGTATGGCCTATTACTATCATTCGACCATAGTACCTATCTTTTAGTGCCTGTGCGTTGCCCAGGGTTGTAGAACCGCATGTCTCGCCTCATTAGCCACTATAGCACTGTGCATATAGTGTATAACTACCCACCAGGTCTGCCGCCTAGCATCACTTGCCCAAGAACCTTACAGTTACTACTCACGCATCCAATAACACTGTGCTGAGTGCTCTCCTGAATGGCCTACCTCTGCAGCATAACTTTCATAATGGCCACTCTGCTACCAATACTCCATGCCATTACTCCCACCAATTCTCTACCCTCCAACTGGCTGCCCCCTGTCCACTTACTCCAGAGGAATGGATTACTTGCTTCGCCTCACCACCTACGCCTCTGGTCCCTTGCTCACTCACCATGAGGAATGCAAGACTAGGGTCTCGCCTCTGACACAAGATATCTAGAACCAAAACAGTCACTCCCCAGGTGACTACCAGTCCCACCCCTGCACAGACACCCATCACTGCATATATGCCCCCCCTCTATCTAAAGACAGAAAGTCCGATACCACCCCACGACCCCATCCACATCCACCTTCATCACCTGATATCAAAGGAGCCCTTATCAATGCTCGCTCCCTAGTAGCCCACTCACTCGATATCACTGATCTCATTATCGCTAATCAACTAGACTTTGTGGCCATAACAGAAACCTGGCTTAACCCAGCTACAGGACCCCCTCTAGCGTTAGCCCTTCCGGACAACTATAGTATCATTAGAGCTGATAGAACCTCTGGTAAAGTGGGTGGTGTCGCATTCATAGCCAAAACCAACCTCAGTCTCAGAGAGTTCTCCAGCACCCCACTACCATCAGCTGAGCTACTCTCAGTCAAATTGTCACACACCCCCACCCTACTCCTACATGTCACCTATTGTCATGATCATCGGGCCAAAAACACAGACAGGGCCCGTATGGACACAGTCCTGGTGCCTTAGGCGCCAGGCTCATAAATAACAGTCAACAAGAACATTTATTCGGGACAAAATGCTTTTATTGTAAACATAGCAACTAATTTCAGGTGCAAGGTGCATTTAACATGGAAACTTCCATCACTTAAAGCAGCCCCACATGTACTCTTGGGTGGGGCTGCTATTACTGGGTTGCCTTGCACATGCTGACTCACTAGGAGTGTCAGGGTGTGGCAGGCAAGCCAGGCCTAGTGGGCGTGCCCACGATCACAGCTATATAAACTGCTCCAATCCACGAGGCAGACGTTTTGCGTTATTCTGCACTTCCATGCACCGTAATGCTCACCGCCGCCTGGGATTACATTTACCTTGGAAATCCTGCTTCCTGCCTCTATACTTACCACCTGGGGAATCTGCTCTCACCTGTGCGCATCTTCTTCAAATCTTCCGGAACACTGACATCTTTATCTTGGCACTTCAGCTCCCCTTCAAACCTTCCGGAACACTGAACTCTTCATCTTGGCAATGCAGCTCTTCTTCAAGGCTTCAGGGACGTTGAAATCTTCTACTTGGCACCGCAGCACTACGCGCTTCGTCCGCGACCGCAGCACCTGCAAGTAAAAGCGGAACGCAAGGTCAGACATTAAAAAGACATTAAGTTTAAGGTCGCGCTCCCACTGCACCTCGCCCTTTTCCCTAAATCATCACTCACCTGTTGTCGGACATTGCTGTTTCATCTATCTTCCTCCCGGCCACGTTCGGAACCACCAACCACAGCTGCTTTTGGGCCACAATTCAATCTATTGGGAAGAACACAGAAGAGAAAACCTTATTCAGGAATTAACAACAAAATCAAGAGCAATAAGACAAGACAGAAAGCAAAAAGGGGAAAACAGAAAGAGGAAAAGACAAGAAACATTGAGAAACACTTACTACCAACCAAGAGAAGCATAGTCACAGCTGGACTGGACTATTACTTACCAGGGATCAGTGAAGGAACTAGATCCCATCAACAAGTGCCCCTGCCAGAAGTAGCAGGACGGAGAGCTCACCATCAATAATTAACAGGTGAGCCTTATGGGGCCGGTACATGCCCACAAAAATCTCACCTTGAGTAGAAGGGTTTGAGAGGTACCATAGTCGCTGATCAGCGCACTCACGTTTTCTCATATCCACGCAGGAGCAGTGTCACCAATTGTCTCAGTCCACAGCCTATCCGCAGGGGGAGAGATCCGACGGGGGTGATCAAATTCCTTGGAGGGCTGCAACCATACCCCAACGCCTCCGCAGAGACCAGGTGAGCGTAACACCTATCGCCCACCCAGCCCTATCTCCTCCTTTGAAGAAGACATCTCAACCCTTCTCAATCAAACTACCAAACCTGGTTCTCAGATTATCCTGCTAGGGGACCTGAACTTAGGTCTCCACGACCCCAAGACATGAACGCCACCTCCCTTGAGAGCACCTTCTCACAATTGGGCTTCAAACTACGCATCACTGAACCTACACATTGCAAAGGCAGAACCTTGGATTGGTTGGCAGACCTCAATTGCTCCACCACTATTGTCAACAATGAACCATGTGCATGGTCCAATCACCACTGTATCACCTTCTCCATACATGAAAAAGTCTGCCCCAGTCCAGGCCCAACTGCTGCCCCCCCAACCTTGTCCAGGAACAAGCGTAACTTAACTTTAGACCACTTATGGCCCCTACTACAGCCCATTGCCAATCTACCACCCGATGCTGATAAGGACCCCACCTATCTAGTTGAAAGGTATAATACCACTATGGAGCAAGCAATTAACAAGATTGCTCCTTTAAAACTTCAAAAGGCCAAACCTACATCCCACCTAAATAAATGGTTTACCACTGACCTAAAATTGCTCTGGAATGAAAAAAAACAGCTGAAACCACCTGGAGAAAGACCCCTCCCCAACCCTAACAAAGCGAAATTTGTTACTGCGGCCACATCCTATAAAGCCGCCACTCCACCGCTGCAGCCACCAAGGGCAGGAGCCCCTGCTGCTGCAAGCGCAGAATCCAGGAGGATCAGCAGCACCGCCCGCACCCTTCTGCAGCATTGGGGGTAAGTTTGAAGTCTCCCATGCCTCCCTTTGCACGTTGTCAGTGCTAACCTACATTTGCATTGCGTATCCGACTTTCATATTAATTAGCCCACTGCTACTGTGGGCCCCAAGCACCACGAGGAAGCCAAAATGGCAGTGCCCATATTCCGTGATATGATATGATCGTTTATTTATATAGCGCCTATACACAATGTGTTTCAAAGCGCTTCAAGGCAAGTGAGGGAACAAGGGAAAATACAACCACATTCTTACAGGCCATGAACAGTAAGGATGTGAAATTAACTATCGTACTCGGCCTGACGACATTTCAGATAGTGCAAGAGCTAAGACATAGATAATGAAGGGAGGGGGAGAGTTGGAAGGAAATGGAAACAGACAGGCGACTACTGTACTAGCTTGATGACATTTCTGGTAGAGCTGGAGAAAAACAAAAGGTGAGGGAGAGGGGTGCAGAAAAGAAGGGGAGGAACAAAACAAGCGACTATCATACTAGGCCAACGACATTTCAGATAGTGCTGGAGAGGTGGTGGGGAGGAAAAAAACAGTAATGGGAGGGTGGAGGAAACAGACGAGGTTGCTTTTTGTTGTTGCTGCAATACTGCCTAGCAACGTCCGATCAGCAGCTGATTGGCCGCATTGAAGTTACGTCGCCTACATCCGGCCTCCACTAGCACCGGAAGGTGAGAGCCAGGTCCACCCACGAAGGACCACCACAAAGGACAGCGCACCTGTCTTTTCCTGTCCACTCCACCGCTGCAGCCACCGAGGGCAGGAGTCCCTGCTGCTGCAAGCGCCGAATCCAGGAGGATCAGCAGCGCCACCCACACCCTCCTTAGCATTGGGGGTAAGCTTGAAGTCTCCCATGCCTCCCTTTGCACGTTATCAGCGCTAACCTACATTTGCATTGCCCATCCGACTTTCATATTAATTATCCCACTGCTACTGCGGGCTATTAGCACCATGGCTGCCTCCAAAATCAGTCCGGTTCTGGATTCCTTGAATGGGGACTTGCCGGGTCATTCCAACCTAGGAGGGCCCGGTAAGTCCCCATTCAAAAAACCAATCCCCAGTCCCATTTGATCCCACATAGGGCTCAATGGGAATGGGGAGGGAGCTAATAACGGGCCCGCTAGAAGCGGGCCCGTTATTTGCTCCCTGGTCCCTTAGCAGCTCCCGCTAAGGGCGGCTGGTAAAACCAGCCACCCTTAGAGGGACCCGCTAAGGGACCTCGTAATAGGTTGGTAGGGCGTTAACGGCACCGGCATCCTTACCGGTGCCGTCAGCCCCCTACCGCCAGAGTCGGAATGACCCCCATAGTGTGTGAAACCCTCTATTAGCCACAGCGCGCCCACTTGAAACTGCCTACCAATTTTTGCCAGATCTTGTGTATTCCACGGTCACGGCTGCTAACTATTGTGGAATCACCTACTGCCCACTGCCAGCCTCTGTAAACCCGCCGCAATAGCCTGCTTGCCAAACCTTGTGTAGCATGCTGAACTAGCCCATTCTCAGCCACTGTGAACCCCTGAAATAGCCTATTGCCGGCTACTGTGTGCCTATTTTGGAACAACGCGTTGTAACAACCTACTGCCAAATATTGCACGCCCCTTCCAGCCATTTAGCCATTTAGCTGCTTTTATACTCTAGCCCACATGGGGCCAGCCTACCCTACCCATTGCCCATGCTGAGCTAGACTGCTTCTCCCACCTTTCCTACCCACTCTTTACTACGATGTGCCTTAATAAGATTCAGGCGGCCACCTTACTGCACCTTATCATACCTTTATTGTGCCTTACCATACCTACTACTGCCTTAATCATGTCTTCCACTAAAAACGCACCCTGTCCCACCATGGACAGAAACAATAGGCTTCGAGCCAGATTACCCTGCATTTACGAGCCTATATGCTATAACAACAAGGCCCCTAACCTTCAACATAGACCCACCTCATGGCACCCTAAGGTATGTCCCAATTTAACTATACCTTGCAACAATACTACTCAACCTAAACTCATCCCAATAACAGTCCAGAATATACCCAACACAACTACACTATCGGGAGCCTTAATCAATGCCAGGTCCCTAGTGGCCCACGCTACTGAAATAGCTGATACCATATGCTCTAATCACCTTGACCTCCTGGCAGTCACCGAATCATGGCTGCACAAAGCAGCAGGTCCAGCACCCTCCCTAGCACTCCCTGAAAACTACCAAATAATCAGAATGGACAGACCTAACAGTAGAGGAGGTGGTCTGGCCATTATAGCAAAAACCAACTTCGCTCTAAGACTACTAGCTCACCCACCTCTCAAATCATGCAAACTCCTCACAGCCAAATTGCCCATTTCCAATTGCTACACCTTAACCATCTACCTAATATATAGGCCACCTGGCCCCATTGGTACCTTCGATGAAGATTTATCTAGCGTCTTATCCAATAACATAAAAGAAACCTCTCAAATCCTACTATTAGGTGACTTGAATCTAGGTTTCAATGACCCCAACGACAAATCAGCACAAGCTATAGCCACCATGCTAGCTGAACACGGCCTAACCCAAAAGGTTCTTTCCCCTATGCACAACAAAGGAAGGACTTTGGACTGGGTCGCCACCTTGAATTGCAACACCGCCATCACCAAAACCACTCCCCAACACTGGACAGATCATTACCTTATTGACTTCACTTTATCTCTTAATAAACAAATCAGTAAAGAGAAAATGATGGCACCACCCCTGCCCACTAGAGCAAAATATAATATAACTCCTGACAATCTCTTGCCATTACTGATGCCAACCATTAATGCTTCTCCTGATAACCTGCATCCTGATCGCTTGGTAGAAAGTTACAATAACGCTATGAACATAGCACTAGACATTATTTCCCCTCTAAAACTTCAAAAAAGTAAACAACAAGCTCACCTAAACACCTGGTTCACCCCCCACTTAAAAGAACTAAGAATGCAAAAAAGGAAACTCAAAACTAAATGGCGCCACACCCCAACTGAAGAGAACAAACTAGAACTTAAACTCTTCGCTAATAACTACAAAAAAGAAATCCTACTCACACAAAAAAAGCTCTTTCAAGAAAGAATCTGTAACTCCAGTTCCAACACTAGGGAATTATTTGCTATCCTAAGGGAGCTGGAATCCCCATACCACCACGCGATAACATAGCCAAAGATAAACAATGGTGCACCAGCGTCCAAAACGCTCTAACAAACAAAATCAAAACTCTCCAAACTAAAATCTCCTTAAAAAAAGACTCCCTACCAACGAATCACCTCTCAGCACCCATGCTAGGACAACTACCCTACCAGGCCCGGATCCCTTCAAATTCGCCAAAATCTCCATTCTAGAAACAGAGAGGATCATCGCATCCCTCAAACCATCCAACTGTAAAGGCGATAGCTGCCCATCCCAGCTAATAAAGGATGCTGCCAGGGATTTAGCCCCCTTCATAACCAAATTGATCAAGTTATCCTTCTCCACCAGCACCATCCCAAGCAATCTAAAAGAGTCTTGGGTTCTGCCTCTCCTCAAGAAGCAAACCCTAGACCCCATTATTCCCACCAACTACAGGCCTATCACCACGGTACCGTTCCTACTAAAGACAATAGACAGAGTAGCATACCTACAAATTTAGCAATATCTTGAAACCAACCAACTTCTAGGTGCCCGCTATTCAGGATTCAGACCGCAGCACGGTACAGAGACAGCCTTAATCGATCTTAAAACACAGATCAACGAGCTCAATGACAAAGGAAACACTGCTATGCTACTGCTCCTTGATCTGTCGGCAGCCTTTGACCTGGTGAATCACACGGTCCTGTGCGAACACCTGGCGTCGGCTGCCCAATTTTCAAATGAGGCCATAGCCTGGAGCCAATCATTCCTGGACAACCACACCATGAGAATTTTCTCCACATTGGCATCAGCAGAACCCATTAAAACAACTTGCGGTGTACCCCAAGGTTCCTGCATCTCGCCAACCCTGTACACCATCTTTACCAAGCCCCTATTTGACAAATTGGACAGACTGGGTGTCACATACACTAATTACGCCTATGACACTCAGATCCTCATACCCCTTTCGGCCAATTTCGACTCTGATGCGGCCTTGGTAAACAAAATATACCTCATCATTCAGGCATGGATGGCCACGCATGGCCTATGACTAAATGATGATTAAACTGAAATCCTGCTCTTCGGCTCCGGCGCCAACCTAAAAAATCTCAACTTCAACCACTCGGCATTGAATATTGATGCCAATATTATCACAGTAGTCAAAACAGTGAAAACACTAGGCTTTCACCTCGACTCAGCCTTGACACTAAAGAAACAAGTGAAGTCATTAGCATCCTCTGCCGCCTACACATGCAAGCTTATCTGGGCAAGCAGAGCCTTCCTCACCCAAACCAGCTGCATCATCAACGCCAACGCCCTAATACTCTCCAAACTTGACTATTGCAATGCCTTGTATTTGGGAACCAATAAATACATCACGGACAAACCTCAAACACTGCAAAACAACGCCCTACGAGCTGCCCTAAACTTACCTTCAAAGGAACACATTTCTAATAAAAGAAGAGAACAGAAATGGCCCAAAATTTGTGACAGAATCTCACTTAAAACGGCATCACTCACCTTCAAATGCCTAAACAATGCAGCTCCCCCCTATCTGGCAACTGGAATAGCAAGAAAAACCTCAATCCACCCTACCAGAAACGTCAACTCCGACTGCCTACAGGTACCTAAATTTAGACCAAAAAACGGCGGCAGCAGCTTCCCAGTCAAGGCAGCCCAATACTGGAATGCTCTCCCACTTAACATCAGAATAGACCAATCCTACTATAGCTTCAGGCGGAATACTCTCACTTGGCTACGCTCTAACGACCCCCAAGATTAACCCTGCCTCTATTACACCAACAGATCCTACTCATCTGACTGTATATATGTATATTCTTTAACTGATTTGCCGAAATGTAACACGCTGACTGTATATATGTATATTTTTTTAATCTGACTTGCCGAAATGTAATGTTTTATATTTATATTGTACCTTATCCTGTAACCAAGCTTTTAAGTACTCATATTTCCTGTTCTCTGTTGAGCCCTGTTACCTTTGGGTTTGGCGCGCCATACAAAAATCAATAAACAAACAAACAAACAAACAAACAAACAATGAGGGAATCCAGAACACTAAGTCAAGTACTAAGGAACATTTCACTATTATTAGGGAATTAGAGTCACCGGCTCTACCCACTGAAACGTGCCTGAAAGACGCCGCCTGATGTGTAAATATCCAGAAGGCCCTCTCAGATAAAATAGCACTACTATAAAATAAAATCGAGACAAAAAAAAACAACCTACCCCCTAGCTCAAACAACACCGAAACCACTGTACACCAACATCCACTATGCACACCTTTCCACTTCTCCCCAGTCTCCATCAAAGAAGTCAAAAACATAATCCTTGGAATAAAACCGTTCAATTGCCAGGGTAATTTATGCCCAGCTTCGATCATCAAGGATGGAGCACGAGAATAGCACCGTTCATAACAACTCTTATAAACTCCTTCAAAAACTGTTCAGTTCCTGATAACCTCAAAGAAGCGTGGGTCATGCCACTTCTGAAAAAACCTAACCTAGACCCTAACATTCCAACTAATTATAGGCCTATTACAATGGTTCCCTTTCTCTTAAAAATTCTAGACCATGCTGCCTATATCCAAATTCAAAAACACCTGGAAGATAATGAGCTATTAAACCTCCGACAGTCCGGCTTCAGACCAAGACACAGTACTGAGACGGCTCTTTTAGACTTAAAAATACAGATTGACGAATCAAAAGACAAAGGCAAACTGCCCATCCTCCTTCTATTCGATCTATCAGCCGCCTTCAACCTAGTCGACCATAAAATCCTGACTAAACACCTAACCTCAGCAGCAGCTTTCTCACTGAATGCTACCAGCTGGATCCAATCCTTCTTTTCTAACAGAACCACTAGGGTCTTCACGCCTTCAGAATCTGTGCTGCCAGTTCCCATCCACTGTGGAGTTCCAAAGGGTTCTCACGTCTCGCCCACACTCTATAATATATTTACTAAGCTCCTCTTTGACCGTCTTGACAATTTGTGTGTCACCTACACTAATTATGCTGATGACACCCAGATCCTCATCACACCGACTGGTTGCTACAGTAAAGACACAAAGATGATCAATGACATCTATCTAGAGATCCAAGCCTGGATGGCTACTCATAGTCTATATTTAAACGATGATAAGACTGAACTTTTGATCATTGGCTCCCAAGCTTGTTTAAATAAACTAGACAAACGCTATTCTGCATTTATCATCGATGGGAACACCATAAAAGTTTCCAGTGAAGTCAAAACGCTTTGGGTCGACCTAGACTCCACTCCATCGCTAAAAAGACAAGTTAACACTACAGCCTCATCCACGGCCTACACCAACTAACTCATAAATGCCTGCAAACCTTTTTTGTATCTACTAACAGCTGTATTACACTTGCCAGAGCATTGATTCTCTCAAACTGTATTATTGTAACACCTTATTCCTTTGTTCATCCTCACAGAATTTAAACAAACTCCAAGTTCTTCAGAACAATGCTCTAAAGATCGGCCCTAAACATCCCACGTTACAGCCACATCTCAACCTTGATGAGGGATGCACTCTGGCCACCCGTGCGCGACAGAATCACCCTATGTTCGCTAGTAATCACACACAAATGTCTTTCTAACACAGCCCCGAAATACCTGACAGATAAAATCTCTAGACATCAGTCAAACAGACCTGCCACAACCAACTACCTCAACCAACTCACCATCCCAAAATACAACTTAGAAACGGCAGGAGGCTCCAGTTTCCCAGTGCTAGCGGCTAAATGATGAAACTCCCTTCCCCCAGACATAAGAGCAGAACCTTCTTTTTGTGCCTTTACAGCCAAGAAAAAATCTTGGCTTCTCGCCCAGACTCCTATTTAGCATAGCTATCTCTCTTTTTACACAGCATAAAGCTCATATGTGTATAGATAAACTGCACACTATGTCATGCTCTTGTATCTACTATTGTAATTACTGCAAATCTATTGTAAAGTTTTGAATATGCCTGTATCTTGTATCTTTGTAAAAATCTGTTGATTTTGTTTGTATGATTATCTGTAACCCACCATGTACCCAAGTATAAGCGCCCAGATACCCTTGGGTTAGGTGCGCTATATAAGTAAATAAACTTAAGTAAACAACGTTCATTCATCCCCCGTTTTCTTTTGGCAGCACTTTTTGCAGAAATTATTTTGCTAAAAAAACATAGAAAGATATGAGGGGTTGCGGGGTGAGGGCATATAAGGGGCAGGGTATGGTGGTGTATAGGGATAAATAATAGGGGAGGGCAGTTTGGGGGGACAAACATTTTTAAAACTATGATTTATTTCGGCTACCATTTTTTGGCAAAATGTGCCACAGAAAAAAAACAGTCAAAGAATGAACATAGAGCCGAAAGATTGGGGCACTAACGTTGCAAAAGATGTTTAGTGGCGGGGCTTCCACATCTCCCAATTGGCACTAACGACTGAGCATAGTGAGGGGGTCCTGGAGAAATGCCTCTCTATCCGTAAAGCTAGGTGGGATTTCCCCGTGTCAAAGAAAACAAGTGGAATTGTTGGTATGTACAAAACTAAAAAGTCTGTCACTGTCATGTCTCAAATGTCTACCTCTGTCCTTAACACTAACAACATAAATCAACTGTGCAAGGATGACCTCATTCCAGAGTAAAGTGTTCATGGTAGTTCCAACCAACAGAAAAGTACCCAGTCTCTTGGGTAATCAAAACTGATGAAATAAACAATGTTCATAAATATAACACTCCAAGGCTGGGGTTATGCTGCTTTCCCCTAGATTTCTTCTTATACTACTTTCTTTCTTTTTGGGCCCCTGAGCCCTGGATCCTCTTAGGAAAATGTCACTGGGCAATTCACACAGATATGCTTCTCAGATGTACAGTTCTTTATCCCACCAACTTGGCCCACTTCCCTACCAAGTGTAGAATTCCTTCTAATTAGTCCCTTTCAGTTCCGGAGTTCTTCATCCACTTATTCTCAGACTCTCATGTGGGTGCGGGTCCAAGACTCGCAATATTCTGAACAGCTTGGTTTACTCTCCTGCCAAGCAACTGTCCTCTCGTTGACTGTCTCTCTTTCTCTCACAGGGTCCCAGACACTCTTATTCTTCGTTACTTTAGACTTTTGTCTCTTATATGGGTGCGGTCCCAGACTCGCAATATAGAATTGTATCTGCTTGGTTTACTCTCTGCCAAGCATACAATTCTTCCTTGTTTGCTTCTTTTACAATCAGGGTGCCAGACATTCTTATTCTCGGCTTCTCATATGGGTGTGGGTCGCAGACTCGCCATTCATTATTGTATCTGCTTGGTTCACTCTCCTGCCCAACATACGATTCCACTTTCTCTATCTTGGTTATTCTCAGGGTCCCAGACCCTCTTATTCTTTGACTTCCATATTAGTGCGGGTCCCAGACTCACAATCTCTTCTCAGGGTCCCTGACCCTCTCATTCCAGCTTCTGATGTCACCCCCTTGCTTCCCTAGACCTCTAGAACCTCTTGAATAACCCACGTACCTGTTGGTCTCTTCCGTGCAGGTACCAGCATTTCCCTAGCAGCTGCATACTTTCTCGAGGGTCTGGTAGCGGTCGGGTAACCAGCAGGTTCTGCTGCAGCTCTGCAGACATCTAACTCTTCCTGGCTGCGTGTCCTCTCTCTCAGGCATTTTGCCAGTGCCTGGGACGCCTAGAGGTTCGACTCAGTAGCACCCGAGTAGTCCTTCTGTCCTGGACCATGTTCGGGTGCTCCTTCTCCTCCGTTCACCGCTCCCCTTTCAGCTCTCGTTTACTTCGCTTGCTGCACGGCTCCCGTAGCTCCTCCACAGAGGACAAGTCTTGCCTAGAGTCCCAGCTGAGCTGCCTTTAAACTCCCATGCTGGATTGTTGTATTGCTTTGGGCCAATCACATACCATGAGAAGCTAGACCGTTCACTCTGGTTCTCTAAAGTGATTCTCTGACAGCCGGTCATCTTTTTCTTCACAGAAGGAATGCAGAAGCAGGCGTAGATGCTCGTGCAATTTTCAGTCGGATCAGTGGGACTGAAGCAGTTATTGGGCCTAGTCCATGTCAGTCATCCCTCCAGCACCATCTTCTTCGTGTCATTGGCAGACCGAAACCCACGGGCCACCAGGGAATAGTCGGGAATCCTACTACGAACCAGAGAAGGGTCTGGGACCCAAGCCTAGATACTGAAGGCATCAGAGGAAATCGTCCTCATCACAGTGGGAAAGAGAAAACCACTGACCACCAGTGAAGGGTCTGGTGGTATAAATATATTATAGGACAAACATGATTATTGGCCCAGACTTAATAAAGACTGAGAGCACGGTCGCAAAAAGTGTTGGCACAGGGGCAACACTAATATAGAGGTTGTTTGAAAATGCACAGATATGCATTGAGGAACATGTTGTGAATCTATTTTGAGAATGATATATTATTTTGGCATAAGGACCAACATCATATGTTTCAAAGGCAAAGGTGTAGGGAAATTCAATGAGAAGTAAGAAAGTTATTTTTATCTGACATGCTGTTAATCTGGGTACAAGTTCACTAGCGAAGTAGCCACTGTTATTCAAGTAACAATTGTGTGTTTATCAAGGTATTGAGAGTGACATTACCTATTAACCATGATACAGATGACGTAGGATGGACTAAATTTAATGGTTATAAATGTATTATATAGATTGGGAGTGACCTAATCTATGAGTGACATTACCTAGAAGGTATGATATTGAAATAAATGGTACCTATTAGCATTGACGAATATCTGGTCTAAAAAGATTCTTCTTTTACATATCAATGGTCATCTAGTCATGAACTAAGGAAGGGGTGTACATTCCATCATTATGCAATAGTTCTGGTCGGAAGCAGGCCAGGTTACACCATCCCAAGCAGCAGGCACACAAGATTCTGTGTATCTAAGCGCAGATATTGACTGAAGCCTCACACATTCCCAGTTATGCAGATATATGAGGAGTTAATTTACATCTGATGGCATTACTGAGATATTTGAGGCTGTGCTTGGCAGATGATAGAAACACTTGCATGTGTCACTATATATTTTAACAATGCCAGGCTCGCCTTCACAGGCCCACTGCCAAAACTGAAAAAGGACTATTGTGATTGTGCAAGGGAAAAAAGGATATACTTGGGCATCTTCATCACTTGCATGAAACAAAATGCAGGGAATTAAAAAAAGGCAATGTGACTGCATGTCATGAGAGAACCAAGGCAGTGAATATGGCAAGAGATATGTGCACAAGATCACTCAGTGAATGGCTTTGAGTCAAACACCATGCACTCAAGAACCAAGACACATGTACACTAAAACCTAGCATGTGCAAGTAGAGTGTGATAAGAAAATAAATATATGAAAAGGGATGTGGGGTAAGCACTTAGAAGCTCCTTATGATTACAAAGAACGTCGGCAAGCCCCTTACCCATATTTGCTGTTACAGGTACTGTCAGCGCTTAGCCCACATACAGGGCAAGAAACGACAGGATCTGCGAGTTAACACCCTTGATGGTATTGTATAAGGTAACTTAAAGACAATACTCACGAGGATGAGAAATACTGCCTGAAATCTCAGCGAAGCCTGCGGACCCTGTTGATCAAACAGGGGCCCAGAAAGGCTATAACAGCAAAGGGAGGGTAACTTAATACATAAGACTCCTGACAAGGGACAAGTAGGAATAGTGATTACAGAATAGTGAGGAAAACATAGGCATTCACACAGGAGCTGGCTACAACAGCACACCACACCTAATAATCAATAGGGAACCAAGTGAGAAGTGCAAGGGAAAACCTGGAACATACATCAAGAGAAAGTAAAGGAACAGGAGCGGGCAAAATTACATGCAATGCCAAAACCTCCCCCCTCCCCACCCATGGAAGGAAAGGCAAAAATGTGACTAAATACTAAATCTATAAACGAGGAGTGATGAAAGGATCAATGTTTCACAGCAGAATAAGGCAAAGTCAAAGGAATAAAGAACACAAACAAACTGGGCTGCACAGAAAAAGGAAAGCTCTGGGAAGTGCTGATTGCAAAACAGAGGAAGACAGAAAGGGAATCCGGGAAGCAGAAATTACTCATAAGCACACTAAACCCAAAATCCAGGGAAAAGGGAACAAGAAAATAGAGGCTGGGAACTAGACATTAAGCTAATAACTAGGAACAAGGCACCGATCACAAACAGGTACACTGCATCAATGACCAGCGCTTGACTGAAGCAAACCGAGGCTTTTAAAGCTGGCTAATCAGCACACACCTCAGGTGTGCTGCTTGCTGCACCTGCCAGCCACAGGTGCTGCTTATCCTCCACCCAACCTTGTCATGCAAGTGTGGAGATGAAGCAGTGGGCCGGCATTCTGGGAAGCATAGTCTTTTGATTAAAGCAGCATGCTCGCTGCCAGAAACCTGGAATGGATCCGGAAGGGAAGTAACATGGAAAATAAGGATTTAGCGCTACCAATTCACCAGAGCGCTGTCCCATAATGTTCAGAAGGATAGTCCGGTAGGGAATGAACCCCAAATCAGTCCACCAAGTTGTGGGAACGCGAGCGAAGGAAGAAAATCGTGACACTGCATGCATCACAGATTTGCATAATCAGATACCCTTTTTTAAATCTGTAGACAGTTGTGTAATCTGACCTATAGGGCGGGGAGGTTCATATCTTTTTGCATATGCAATATTCACAAATGGGATGTAAACAAACATGCAAAGACATGTCCATGCATTAGCCTTTGTCTATTTGGAACAGGAGCAGAAGAGCGTGCTATTTGCCAAATAGTAATTGACATTTCTGCTGCTCTCCTAGGAAAATATCTAGACTTTTCTAAGGGATACAAATGTGCTTTCTCCCAACTTTGCAACTTAGCTATTTAGCACAACAAGCCCTCTGATGCCTATAACCGACGTACAGTTTTGGAGGCAATAAATAATGAGTCGAGAGTGCGTGCCAGACTTAGGCCGAGCATTTGTTCTGCTTTCCGGTCCTCCCTCAATGTGCATTTCACCTTTGCAAATTCGGTGACCTAAGCATTTCACATCTGTTTTGAGATTACCAATTCTTTGTCAACTGGGTCCTTTATGTCTCAGCTTCAGAGTAAATCCTCTAGGTAAAGTGATCATGTAAACAGAATTGACAGTGTAAGCCTGGGTGGCTCTAAAATATGCTCACCAATCAGAGACCATAGCCCTATTTTGAGCTCATTAGTACATTGCTATTGTCCTACTTCATAATGCTAACGACTACTGAGGGAGTGGGGTTTATACTCTAAACCATCTCAGTCGCACTGAGCAGATTGGGCAAGAAACACACGAAGGAACTACAGCTACTGTCCTGCAACATACGCCAAACTAAACCAATCGGACAGTTAGCTCTGCCGCACAATTAGCACGGAGGGTACTATGGAAGTTCAAATACATTAAACTGACACTTAACTATACAATTAGAAATGATGCAGGGGGGTAGAGAAAGGTTTTCCAAAAGCTGCAAATGTAAGCAGCATTTCTTGTGATGGGAAATGGTAACAGAAACATAGGTCAGCATCAATAGTGTGAGAAACCAGAAGGTGTCTCACCCAGTGGTCCCCGTGGATCTCTCTCTCAGGTGGCTAGGGCATGGCAATCGCCTTTGGATCCAGACCCTGGGGGTGGACCAGTGCGGTAGGATCATCTGGGTGAGGGGTCTTTGGAGAATGGGAGTGGGACACCGGATGGCGAGATGCAGATCCCTCCTCCTTTAACACCTTTACCACATCCTACCAGGTAGGATATGTGAAAACTTTACCCCCGCCCCCATTTCCCTTCAGAAACACTTCCACATGGACAGCCCACTCTCGGAGAAAGCTGACTCACACCCGAGCAGTATACCTGACTTGTCCCGCTACTATGTTCAGGCGAAGTCAGCCAATTACTGACAATCACTCACACCTGACTTCCATTAAAATTCCCTATACGGATAAAAAGTGGAGCACAAGAGCACACGCAAAGAAAGGCAAAGCACACAAAGGAACAGCAGTTTCGAGTCAGCAGCTGAACAAGTGGAGAAAGATGGCAAACCAAGAAGGGTTCGCAAGGAGGGAAATACACTTGACCTTTTCGGCAAAAAACTTTACTCAAGAAAACTTCAAGACAGAAAGAGTAAGGCCAGGAAATCAGACTGAAGAATCCTACATTATGTGTCGGAGGTACCGCAGGCCCTCCCATGAAACCAACCAAGGCGGGGAGGAGCAGCAGCCGGCGTGGTATCGTCCTTTTCTTCGAGAACAAAGACGCCCCAGAAAGATCAACACAGTTGAGTTGGGGAGACCGATACAAGACTGGTCTGTGTTAAGTCAAGGTTGCAAGCAGCAACATTGTATAACGAAAGCTGGAATGAACATTGTTAAATGCATGTGATGAAAGACGCGAGTAATGCTAAATGAATGATGAATGTTTGAACTTGAGAAGGAAAGATACAATACCGTTGATAGAGTTGTCCGGCACTATGAATGTGCTCAATCAAAGGTCTCTGTAAGGTATCCTGCAAAGAAGTGCCAGAAACGAAAGTCGAAGGATGATCACAACATTGTACAAAGTGAATTGAAGTGGTCCTGCGACGGTTTAAAGAAAATCCATTGCGCATTCGAAAATCTTCTATTTTGATATCAAGAGGAAACAGTAGAAAGTAAAGTAAGACTGCATGGTCCGAGTCTGAACGAGGGAGATCCATGATCCGAGCCTGAATGAGGGAGATCCATGGTCCGAGCCCGATTGAGGGACCAAATATTGTGGTAAAAAGGGGGTCCAAGCCTGAAAACTCCTCATCCTCGGCTCACACTACCACCTCAGTAAACTGGATTCTGCTTTCAAGTCTTTCTGCTTTCCGCATTTTATGCCTATATGTAAATTTGTAAAATATATGTAAATCTCTAAATATATGTACTGCATTATCTCCTTCCTGCCAAATTGTACACATGTCCTCCATTGTCACACTGTAATTATGTAATGCAATGCATAAGCAACCTGTAACCAAGCTTTGAATAACCATGCTGCTCATGCGCCCTCATACCCTCGGGTCTGGTGCGCAATACAAATGAATAAACTAAACTAAACTAAACTAAACTAAACTAAACTTTCACCATTGACAGCAACATCATCAAGGTTTCTAAAGACAACAATACCCTTGGGATCTACCTTGACTCCACCCTGTCCCTCTCCAGACAAACCAATTAAGTTACATCTGCCTCTGCCTACACGTGCAAACTGATCATCACGTGTCGCCCCTTTCTCCCCACGGCTAACTGCATCATCTTAGCCAGAACCCTTGTCATGTCAAAGATCGACTACTGCAACGCGCTCTACCTGGGTACCAGCCAAAGGAACCTAACTAAGCTGCAGGTCACCCAGAACAACGCCATCAGAGCAGCTCTCAACATTCCTAGAAACAACCACATCTCAGCCACCAGACGCAACATGGGTTGGCTCTCAGTAACCCAAAGAATCTTCCTCAAAACCCAGACACTTACCCACAAGTGTCTTTCCAACCAGGCTCCAACATATCTCTCCAATCGACTGCAGAGATCTGCACAAGCCAATTGTCTGACCCTCCCCAAATTCAAGTGACAGACAGTGGGCGGCTGCAGCTTCCCTATTCTAGCAACCAAACTATGGAACACACTGCCTCCCACACTCAGGTCTGAACCCTCCCCGTATGCCTTCAAACGCAATACTAAATTGTGGCTCCAGAACAGCGACAACTAGCACCGTTTCCTGTTCCATCTCTGCAGTGCTAACTTAGCCACCCTGCATATGACTGTATTTACTTACCTCTGTAAATATTGTAAATATTGTAAATAGAGACTGTACTTTCCTTTATATGATGTACTCAATGCCGCCATTTATATGTCTGCTGTAACCATAAAATATGCGCGCAGATGCCCGAGGGCAAGGCGCGATTTACAAATAAAGAAATTGAAAATTGAAATTGAAGGAGGGATTTCCATGATGAATACTGATAGTGAGAACTTGTGAATATAAAGATATTGATAAGAGTGGAACTTTGGTATTTCTTTGATTACGACAGGCCCTCTACAGTAAGAGACTGTTATTGGAAAGGAGGCTTCGGCAGAAGGCCTTGATACCTTTGATTTGAACTGTATCCACATGGCAGAGAAGCCAGAGTGTGTGCGAAGCTGGAGTGTGCCGCCCTGCCCTGTGCTGAAAACGTAGGCAAGGCAAGCCAACTGCTCAACCAGCCTGACATATTGTTTCTTGAACACTATTAATTTTGCATATACAATTGTCCCACACCCTTTTGTATGTAGAAGTAAGGATTGGCAATAGGTTTATTAGTATAGGCCCTTTTATTTTGACAGAGACTTATCTTGGACTGTGTTATTATTATTTGATGGTCATTGCTTGATTCCGTCCTTAGATTTAGGTTAGCTAGGCGTTCAACCAACCCATTGAAGTTCAATAAACACCCTTGAACTGTGATCACTTATGTTTGTCTTCAGTGTTTGATACCATGCCTTCCTTACAAGGGTGAAGAAAATTCTAAAAAAGGAGGTAGAGAAAAAATGTTCTGGAAGATCTGGCAGATGTCCTGTATTACTTTGTTTAATCCCTAGTTGACTAGTAAGACTCTCCTTGATGGTTAGAGCCTTCTGGCTGGAGTACAAGAGGATTGGAAAAGCTTAAGGTGGGAACTCTGTCTCTCTTTATAATGCAGTGTTTTGACTGTTTGTTTTCATAAAACTCTAAATACAAAAATGTCCATTCAGCACATTTTGGATGCCTTTTGCCTTTGATATATACGTGTAGTGTATATGTTATAATGAAAAAAGTTGGCCCACCTTGTACATGCAACTTTTGAGACCTTTTTTCAAAATTCTGAGACCTGCTACTACGGCGAGGAGATGGCCTGCAGTCCCCCTTCCTCCTAACATCGACCACCTCCACTGGCCCATCTGTAGAGGTAAGCCCTTCTATTGGGTTACCACGCACAATTTGTTTCAATAATACGTACTTGCTCTGCATAACGGATTCCTCTGGTTCCTGATATTACCGGCCTGCATACCAAGGCCTGATCGAGTCTAACTTCTGGAAGACCTGTGTGTGCGCACAGTGTGCCATTATCTGCATTTACTTTCTTTTCATTCAATCATGGCCACCCTCTTCCTCGGCACCAGAGTGCCTCAGAGTGCTGCACAGGTTGCCATGGTGCTGCAACCCCAACAAAGCAGCTGATTGGCTGCCCCTGCTTATTTTGATCCAATGGCAAGCCGTCAGGTGAGGAAAGCCGGCCCCAAGCAAAGGCCCACTCGAAAGGCCCCTGTCTCAGCCTGTCTGAGCATGGAGAAGCAAAGCATGAAAGGCTATCATAGACGCCTTAACACTGACGGTTTGAAAATTCCACTCATTGGGTAAGCTGACAGGAGGTAGTGCATTCTTTCACCCCCTGTTCCTTATTCCGCCTGTCAATGCCTGTTCCCACATCACATGCACCTCTAAAGCTCACCATCCTCCACTAATTTAACTTCACCACCTTGTACCGCCTACCCACAGTGTACCTAGATGGAGCAATGCTCACCCACCGCCTTATGAATGCTCTACTTAACTGAACTTAGCTGCATTCATCATCATGTTCTAAAAATAATGTATTCAGATGATTTCATCCATATTCCGCCAGGCGCTTCTATTGTGTTAAGAACGGCATACTCAAATATTCAACCTAGCGGTTTCAGCCCCCCACAACAGAAGGTGAAGCTGCGCCAGCATATAAATGTATGTAAAATGTGTAAGAATCCAATGTAACCAACCTGCTTAAGTAAAATCGCCCAGCTGTCTCAGGTTTAGCTGCGCTATATAAATGCCAAAATACATAAATAAATAAACTTCTGTGATAAATAAAATGCTGCAATAACATCATGTTGCATGATTAACATGCTAATGGTGCAGCTTGGAGTTTAGCTTTTAGAGCAGGCTTAGAGGCCTGCTCTGCTCTGGCTCAGCTCTCCCACTAAATGGCGCGTCTTGCCACCTCTACCCAACAGTCTATTGGTCCAGCACCCTTTTCAGATGCTTCTTTAAATCTTTGTGGCACATTTCCAGTTTGCTGCATCTCTCTCCTTAACTCCTTCTAAAAAACACACAAACCATAACTCCCTAGGCCATACCTTTTTATAGCAAATCTGTGTTATGTTACTGAGCATTTATACTGTTCCCTTCACTGCCAGAGTAGTCTTATGGTGTTGAAGTTTGCCAAAGAGGAGGTGTAATGTGCCACCATCAGGGGTGAACCTGATCTTGGTCTTTGGAAGAATGAGATAGCGGTAGGGGAGTTGCTAGGTCTGGAAAAGACCCGGGGCTACGCTGATGTCGGACCTGTTGGGACTGGGGGCTAGTTAGCCTTTTGGCTGTAGCTCCTGAGATTCTATCCGGGGCTACAACCAAAAGATCAGGGGCTATAGCCCCCTTAGCCCCCCCCTAGCAACGCCCCTGGATAGCGGGGAAGATAAAGAAAATCAGAAGAGGAAAAACCTACACACTGACAGAAAGAAGGCAGGAGACAATGGGAATGTGGGAAAAGGTGCTGCTGCTTGGGTTGTGGGAGTGCAAGATCTTGCATTTTCCCTCTCTATCCACTGACCTACCATAACCCGCTTACTGTAAAATCCGCCACAGCACCTGAAGGCCAGGGACGGGGATCAAAGCTTCCTATGATGTGGACGCCTTGGGATGCAGGTGGCTGGGTGACGTGAAGGCTGGCACTCATTTATTATGCTGGTTGCGGGTACAAATCCGAATCCTTGCCTTGCCGACTCAACCTTCCCTCAGTTTGAGGACTAGTAAGTTGTGTAACATTAACACCTGGAATCAGCACTTTGTGACTTTGGTGATTTAATGCTATAAAAAACATCCATTATTATTATTATTATAAACTCCTGCCCTCGAGTGGGAGAGCTTGGGTGTGAGGAGAGTGCAGAGGGGAGGACGAGAGCCCTGTTGAATACAGGCTATCAACAGGGCGGAGACGTTCTGTCGCTCCCTGTGTAATTAACATCAAGGCACAGCGGCATGAGTTAAACTGCGCTGCAGATTCGGGGGAGGGCGGGAGCGAGAGCTCTCCATGCTACCCGCTGGAGTGGCAGCCGATGGGACAACCCACGTGCTACGCAACACAAATAAACAATACATAAAAACTTCCTCAGCAATTTTTTTAAATCAAGTCACTGAAAAATGAGAGCATTTTGAACAAAGCCTGCTAGCCCGGCAACAAAAGAAATCAAAAATTGTATCTGTGATAATGACATGTGTGAAATGTGCACATGTCATGATTTTGCATGGTAAATTACTGAATGCTCTAAGACAGAACTGGTAACAGCCCAAAAGCAACACTTGCGTGTCCGTTGATAGATTTTTAAAGTGTTGAGGGTGTGGCAGATCAGAAGGAGGACACTGACTCTTTGTGGCCATTTCAAGGGTGGTTTTATTAAAGAATTTTAAAAAATGCCTAACTATCCCTATTTCTATGGGATGTTCCCTCCCTATCAAACTAACTAAGGTGCTCATCAGTTGTCAGCGAATGTCAAAAACAGAAGGGTCCAAAGTGCAAACTAAACCTAACTGGTCCTAGCACTTTCCTAACAACTAAAGATAGGAGAATGAATCCCTACTCCTTGGGATTGCTTCTTGCAGGTTTCTTCTTTTCCTGTCTTTAGTACGATATTTTTAATTAGTCCATTTGGACTCCTTTTATCAGTTCATATAGTTCCTTTAGGACTGCATTACAATCCTTTCTTTTCCTGGATCTTGGGTCTCGAATAACTACTTGGTCCAGTAATGATTACTCAGATTTCTCTTGCATTCATCATTCTGTTTTCTTATTCTCTCATTTGTATTACAGGGACCAGTATAAATAGTCCCCTGACGACTGCTCTCAGGCCTCCCCGGTCTCCCGTTTTCCCTGTTACCTGTGTTTGCCACTAGGGCTTTCGTCTGTTTGGGGTATGCTGCTTTCTTCCTCCTCTCGAGGTCTTGCCTCCCTTTGGTGCCTCGATATCCGTATCCTTTCTCGATATGGCTCATCCTCTACTCGGATAATCGTCTGGTCGGTGGTCGGATCCGCCTAGTGGTTTCGCTGCAGTTTGCGGGACCCTCGGTCCACCACAAGGTCTCTGTGGTCACACCACCACAATTGCCTTTTCGTCTTGCTTCTCGCTGGACGCTCTGCATCCTGTGTTCCTCTTGCGGCTTCCCAACAGTTTTAAAACTAGTAGGGATATGCCGGCTGTAAAGTCTCCTCTCCTTCCAGTTGTTGCATCTGCCTTAGGCTTCCCTGGCTGACGTATGTGTCTCTCTGCCTCAAATGACTGAGGCGTCTCCTTTCGCTTCAGCTTCTTTGTCCCATTTAAATGGGAATTTCTATTTAAAGAGACTTTCATCTTCTAGATGGTGTGAGAAACCAAAGGGTGCCTCACTTGCTAGTCCCTGGGGATCCCTCTCTAAGGTGGCCAGGGCTCGGCCATCGCTTTTGGTGCTTCGATATCCGTATCCTTTCTCAATTTTGCTCATCCTCTCCTCGGATAACGGTCTAGTAGGCGGACAGATCCGCCTAGTAGTTTCGGTGCAGTTTGAGGGACCCTCTGTCCACCACAAGGTCTCTGTGGTCACGCCACCACAATTGCCTTCTCCTCTTGCTTCTCGCTGGACGCTCGGCATCCTGTGTTCCTCTTGCGGCTTCCCAGCAGTTTTCAAACTCGCGCGGATATGCCGGCTGTAGAGTCTCCTCTCCTTCCAGTTGTTGCATCTGCCTTGGGCTTCACTGGCTGACGTATGTGTCTCTCTGCCTCAACTGACTGCAGCGTCTCCTTTCGCTTCAGCTTCTTTGTCCCATTTAAATGGGAATTTCTATTTAAAGAGACATTCATCTTCTAGATGGTGTGAGAAACCAAAGGGTGCCTCACTTGCTAGTCCCCAGGGATCTCTCTCTAAGGTGGCCAGGGCTCAGCCATCTCTTTTGGCTCCAGACCCTGGGGGCGGACCAGTGCATGAGGATCACCTGGGTGAGGGGTCTTTAGGGGTGGGGGTGAGACAGCCGATGGTGAGATGCAGTGTTCCCCTGTTTCCCCTTCCCATATCTCATCCTATCTTATAGGATTCTCTGACGTCCCAACTCCCCCCCTTTCTACACAAACACAGGGCCGAGGAAGAGGGCGACTGAGAGCGAAGAGGCTAACACTTACATATCTCATTGGGCATGTCCCACTTATCGGGTCAGGCAAAGTCAGGCACTTGACTTTAATCACATACATCTGATACCCATTAGCTCTCCCTACACAAATAAAATGCAGAACATAAAGACACACTCTGAGCAAGGTGGAACACGAGAAGGAGCAGAACCTCCGGTGCGAAGGCAAGCCCACTGGAGCAGAACGACCGATCGAGGGACGGGAGCAAAGGGTAGGGAAACCCAGGAGATCCCTGCAGGAGGTCAATGCCTCCGAAGAGGCGTGAAGGATACCCAGAGAAGGCCAAATCCCAAACAAGAAGACTGCATTGTGTTTAAAGGGCGCCAGTGACCCTCCCGGGTGAACGACAGAGTTGGGAAGGCGAGGCCAAGCCTGTGGTATCAACCTTGACTCATGAATCAAAGCTGCAAAGAATGCACACAGCCGGTGAGTTAGCGAAAGATATGAAAAGCTGGTGTGTGTTAAGGAAATATTGAAGCAGCAACAGTGTATCTTATAATTGAAGGTTGCACACATGCTGATGAGATACGAGGGAAAGCAAACCATTAGTGAACTTTAAGTTACTGATAACCCTCCCACAAATAATTCGTTCACACAACATCCTGTGCTACAACTACGCTGATGACACTCAACTAAGTCTAAAACTCTTGAACTCAAAACCCAACTCCCGGCCTGCCATGGGCAATTCCCCGACCCCCTCTAATTCAGTAAAAAATCTTGGATGCACCCTAGACTCTGACCTAACACTCTCGTGCCAAGTCAACAACGTCTCAAAGTCCTGCCACTACCAGCTTAAAACTCTTAAACACATTTTTCCATTCCTCTCCTTTCCCAACCGACTCTCCGCGGTCCAATCAATTCTTATTCCAAGACTGGACTGCGCTAACCCCCTCTACCTCGAAATCCATGCATACCAACTGACTAAACTACAAAGAGCACAAAACGCCACAGCCAAACTGCTACTTGCGCTTGACCCGAGAGACTACCTCTCCCCAGCCCTCAAAACTCTGCACTGGCTTCCGGTTGCCCGAAGGGTGACCTTCAAAACCTTATGCATTTCTCACCGAGCACTGCATAAAACCGGACCTCAATATCTTCAAGACAAACTAAAACCCTACCAGCCAGCACGTACTCTAAGATCAAGCTCAGCCAGCCTCTTAGTCATACCAAAAACAAACTCAGTCAGGTTAGACAGATTGTCATTCTCAGCCTTGGCCCCCACGCTGTGCAACGCACTCCCACCCCACATCCGACTCACTGAAGACCTCATGTCTTTCCGCAAATTACTGAAAACTTGGCTCTTCCCCTAAAACCGACCCCGAACTCAAACTAACTCAAACTGGATAACAGCATCGCACTGACTTTGCCAAATGGCCAAATGCTAAGTCATAAATAGCAATGTAGCATCATGATCCGAGTGAGAGATCGAAAACTTATAACCTCTATTGGTTAACTAAAAAGGACAAACAAATTAGAATGAGTGAAAAAAAAAGAAATAATTTTAATAAGGGTGAACGAACGAAGTGAGTGGAACTGACGAAGTCGGTGAAGTGGATGAAGCGTGTAGAGCGGATGAGTGCATTGAGCGGATGAGTGCGCAGAGCGGATGAGTGCGCAGAGCGGATGAAGCGCATAGAGCGGATGAGTGCGTAGAGCGGATGAGTGGGTAGAGCGGATGAGTGCCCAGAGCGGATGAGCGCATAGAGGGGATGAGCGCATAGAGGGGATGAGTGTGCAGAGCGGATGAGTACGCAGAGCGGATGAGTGCGTAGAGCAGATGAGTGCGCGGAGCAAATGAGTGCACGGACCGGATGATTGCGCAGAGCAGATGAGTGCGTTGAGCGGATGAGTGCGCAGAGCGGATGAGTGCGCAGAGCGGATGAAGCGCATAGAGCGGATGAGTGCATAGACCGGATGAGTGCGTAGAGCGGATGAGTGCCCAGAGCGGATGAGCGTGTAGAGCGGAGGAGCGCGTAGAGTGGATGAGTGTGCAAAGCGGATGAGTACGCCGAGCGGATGAGTGCGTAGAGCGGATGAGTGCGCGGAGCAAATGAGTGCGTAGAGCGGATGCGTGTGCAGAGCGGATGAGTACACAGAGCGGATGAGTGCGTAGAGCGGATGAGTGCACGGACCGGATGAGTGCGCATAGCAGATGAGTGTGCAGAGCAGATGAGGGCGCAGAGCGGATGTGGGCGCAGAGCGGATGAGTGCGTAGGGCGGATGAATACATAGTTTGTGGTACGGATATAGGTCATGGTGTGGATGTAGGGTGTGAGTGGATAATAGAGTGGAGCGGATGTAGGATGTTGAGCAGATTTAGGTTGTAGAGCAGATGTAGGGCCTGATGGTGCTGAGCAGATGTAGAGTGTTGAGCTGATCTAGGGTATTGAGCAGATGTAAGGTGCGGTGGTGTTGAGCCGATGTGAGGCGTTGAACGGACGTAGGGTATAGTCCGGGTGCGGAGCGGATATAGTGTGCGGAGCGAGTATAGAGTGTGGAGCGGGTGTATTATGCAGAGCGAGGAGCGGGTGTAAAATGCGGAGTGGGTGTAGAGTGCAGAGCGGGTGTAGAGTGCGGAGCGGGTGTAGAGTGCGGAGCGGGTGTCGGGTGTGGTTAAAACGGTGATTAATGTGGATGGAAGTGGGTGGTAGGAACGGAGGATGGAGCTGGAAGAACGGGTGATGTTTATGGACGATACGGGTAAAGTACGAGGAAGGAACGGGTGAAGTATGTGGACAAAATAGGTCCAATATATTGAATAGAACGATTGAGGTATGTGGATGAAACGGGTAAAGTGGATGGATAAAATGAAAAATATGGTCAGAATGGAGGAAGTATGAAATTGGACCAGGTGAAGTATGTGAGTGGAATGGATGGACTGGGGTGAACGGATGAATCTGGGTCGAATGGATGAACTGGGTCAAACGGATCGATTGGGTTGAACGGATGAACTGCGTGGAACGGATGAACTAGGTGGAACGGATGAACTGGGTGGAACGGATGAACTGGGTCGAACGGATGAACTGGGTGGAACGGATGAACTGGGTCTAACGAATGAACTGGGTGGAAGGATGGACTGGGTGGAACGGATGGACTGGGTGGAACGGATGAACTAGGAGGAACGGATGAACTGGTTGGAATTGACAAACTGGTTGGAACGGACAAACTGGGTGGAACGGATGAACTGGGTGGAACGGATGAAGTATATAGATGGAAAAGGTGAAGTTGTGGGTGGAACGCGTGAAGTATGTGGATGGAACACGTGAAGTATGTGGATGGAACGCGTGAAGTATGTGGTTGAAATGGATGAAGCATGTGGTTGGAACGGGTGAAGCATGTGGATGGAACAGGTGAAGTATGTGGATGGAACGGGTGAAATATGTGGAAGGAACGGGTGAAACATGTAGAAGGAACGGGTGAAACAGGTAGACTTGGCCAGAGCAAGCGTCGCGAGCAAGCCTGATTCATTTCATGTCGATCAAGTATGTTTTCCCCAGAATACTTTTGAGGCAATGGCCCAATAATATTATTTTTAAAGTATAGAATGGACAATGCATTCTGTAGGGTCATTCCACCTACGTGCCCTAGAGTGTGGGCTCAGGCGCTGTGGAGGACTGGCTGGGGCCGAGCTGATCAAAAGAGTACCAGCCTTTCCTGCCATTTCCTTCCAGGGGTGCATGTCCTTGATCTGCTTAAGGAAGACTCTCTCTTCCCCATCTCTGGAAATAAAGGGCTGAAAAGGCAGGTAACTCACAGAGGAGCAAATCCCAAGAGGAAGATGTCAAGGCACACATGGGCATCATTTCAGCTCACACGGGGTGCTTCTTAAACTCTATGGAGCTCATGTTCCATTAAATCGTAATTAAAGGGTGTGGGGGGACGTACATAGCAAAAGGTGGCGTACACCAGTTTATGCCGCCTTTTACCCTTCACATTTGCACTCCGCTGTGCAAAATGAGTAAACGCTGCCTGGCAGCGGTTACTTTTGATTGTGAGCAACGCTTGCCATGTTCGCATTGGCAAGCAATGCTCACAATTACAATTAAACATTCTCTGACATGCTCTCATGGAGGAGAGCGTTTATTTGTAATTGTAAATGCTGTCTGCTATGCAAGCATGGTAAGCAGTGTCCACAATTGAAAATTAAACGCACTGATCCATTGTAAACACAAGCATGGCAGACAGGGTTTACAATGGAGCCCTATGGGGTCTACCTGCTTTATGCTAGTGCATCAAGCTGGCAGACCCCATAGGACATCCAGTATTTGCACCAGCATGAAAATCCATGCCAGCGCAAATGCTGAATCATTTGTATAGCGGAGAGGAAGGGAGGCGGCGGAAACACAAGTTGTGTTCCGGCCCTCCTCTCTGCCATACAAATGGATGAAAAATCACTGACCTTTCCCAAGTAAGGTGAGCTACTCTTTCATTCTGCCATCTGACTTGCGCTGCAAGGGTTGTTCCCTGCGTATGCACTCCTGCGCCTAGCTAGGAAGCACACGGAACAAAGCAGTGCTGCACTGCTGAAACCACATTCTGATTGTTCAAGGCTCCTTATAGAATAAAAGATTCAGGAGCTCATTTTCAATGAGCATCTTACATATATTCACGTCTCAACTCATTTTCATGCACTTGTATGGCGGTAGAGGAGGGCGGATCGTAATTTACGAGTCTGCCGCTCCCCTCCTATCTGTCATACAAATACACCAGCATTGCGCCAGCATGCATTTCCACAGTGGCTCAAGGGGTTTGGATTCCTATGGAGTTTGGCAGCTTTTTTACACCAGCAAAAAGCTGACGGACTCCAAAGGAATGCGTAGTGAACGCCACCTGCCATGCGTACATGGAAGGCGGCATTTCCTCAATTTGCAGGGCGTACAAGCGTGTAGCCTGCCTTTTCCCACTCCCCTTTTGCACTCCATCGGGCACATGACAGAAATTCAGCTGTGGGGACCTCTCCACGCAAAAGTGAAAACCTAACACGCTGAATTACAAGAAATTTCAAAATGTTGGTCACTTTTAATGGACAAAATAGAAGGGCTTCAAATAAATGCAAACTTACACTTCTATGAGGCTGGAGTAATAAACATACGTGTGGCAAATCCACTGAGCTATTTATGGATGTGCTCCACTGACTGCAAGAAAAGAAGGTTTGCATTATGTGGTAGTATATATGAATCATGCCCGGCCTACATCAGTAGGAAATGGGTGGCCTATGATAGATGGCATCTGACCTGTTTGAATGTTGTTTTCAGTTCATATTGTCATCCCATCCCTGTACGCAACTGCGCCTGCCTTAATGTTTTCTAAATCCCTTTTGAAGTAAAAAAACATGCATGAAGCAGTGACGTCACTGGGGGGAGGCCAGGGGTCGCAATTGCAACTCCTGGCAACTCCTCTGCGACCCCTGGCCCTGCGGCCCCTGGGGTCTGCAGAGGCAGAGAGAAACTGAATGTAAAGAGGGCTCTCAGATGAGAGCCTCATTTACATTCATTTAATTTTGAAGCACCTTGCTTCATATGTAAGTAATGGGACGAGGAAGAGGGATATGGTGGTAATGCTGGGCCAAAGAGCCCGGGTTGGAGGAGGAGAGTTGGAGGGATAGGGGACATGTCAGGATGGTGGCGCTGGTGGAGGGTGCGCTATCACATAATGGGCATCCATGATAAAGCAGACATGATATGTGTTATTAGTGTTTAGACTCGCATTTCGGTACAGCTAGTCTAGTCATATCTTAATGTGGCATGACATTTTTACAGGGCAGCATGATAAGTGTTATTACCTGTCTAGACTGGTATTTGCCTTCAGCCATTAAAGTAAATTCTTACTGTGGCATGACATTTCTACATGGCATCTATAATAAAGCTTGATAAGTGTTTATCCCCTGTCTAGACGGACATTTGGGTGCAGCCAATCTAGCCATTTCTAACATCATCATGGCATAATTTTCTGGGCATCTATAATGAAGTAATCATCATAAGTGTTATTAGGTGTCTAGACTAGCATTTTGCTGAAGCTAGATTCACAATTTCTTACTGTGGCTTGACATTTTGTACTGGGCATTCCTGATAGAGCAATTATGATAAGTACAATTACCTTACTGTGGCACTGTATAATTTTTCTGGTCAGCTATGATAAAGTAAGCATGACAAGTGTTATTACGTGGCTAGATTGGCGTTTTGGTGCTGCCATTCTCAGTATGTCTTACTGTGGTGTGGCATTTTTTACTGTGCACCATCAAGGCTACAGCAAACATGATACGTCTTATTACGTGTCTGGACTAGAATGTGCAGCCAGTTTTGACATGCTTTCTTATGGTGGCATTGCATTTGTAATAGCAAAGCGGTAAGGTAGCTCTGCGATATGAGCGCTCGCTACTGCAATCTGTGTGTGATCTGCAGGTTTAATCAATTTTATATTGCTTCATGGCAGTATATCGTTGACTGAGGCACTCCTCTTTAAGGCAAATAATGGGTTCTCTAGACTATGGGCCTCATTACAAGTTTGCCAGGCCAGAAACAACAGTGCTGGTAACCTTGAGCCCGCCCACAGACCTTGACGGAAGCACCGGCACTGTTGCACACAGTGCCGGTGCTTCCATCCTCCCCGTTCCCATTGAGTCCTATTGAGGCCTCACTTTTGAAAACCACTTCATCAGTGCTACTTCAGAACAATCTCAAGAATGTTTGTCCCTGGATTTGTTGTATTGTTACATTTTGTGCATGCCAACCGTCTCATATACAGTGCGATCTAAAGAATACACCTCTTTCTCGTTCATGGTAGCTGTATATTTGAGATGTGTATTCAACAGATTACTCCATCTAAGAAATGTCTTTGCTAGCCCAATAATGCCGCCCCATACAGCAAACACATCAACAATATCTCTTCTCCACGTGATAATGTGCTGTGCATACAAATTGCTGTCACAATAATTGTGTGACGTCTCAAAAGCATTGAAGTAAATATTGGCGACGCAGGGAGCAACCGGCGAACCCACTGCCTTGCTGCCAATTTGGTGATAAAGTTGTTCGGGTGAAAATAGTCCTCTCATAGAGCCATTTCAGTCCACCAAAAATGAATGCCTTGGATGCATCTGCAGGGGGCGATTTGTGCAGCAATTCAGCCAATAGCCTCAGAAACTCTTCTTGAGGAGTCTTGGTGTGAAGGGACTCTATGTCCATGGTGATCAGGATGGTGATTGTATCATAAACAACGCTGTTCATCATGTCCCTGCTGTCTTTGATGTCTGAAGGCATTTTGGATGCTTATTGTCTAAGCCAAAGGTTCTAAGAGGGAACCAGAAGCTGATACAATGGGCTTGCCTGCAGCGTTAGTCAACTCTTTGTGGATTTAAGATGTATCTGAAACTGGGAGTGGAAAGGAGCACACTCTCTTGTTTGCTGATCCATCCTTCTGAGACAGCATAGCCTACCTTGTCTTTGATAGAATCTAACATCAACTGGGATCCCTATCTACCTTTTGATAGCTGTCGAAGGGAGATGGCTGCCGCCAGCCCTGAGGAGACTCAGGGCAGTGGGATTTCCGTCTGGTAACGTCCGCATTCTAAGCCTTTCCATTGGCTGGGAGACTACTACACCCCCCTCGCCGGGTACTAATCGTGCATAGTTGGGTACTTACACGTTATGCAATGCAGCGTATATTCTTCTGGCAAAAAATTCACAGCACTTTTTTTTTTCTTTTTATATGTGAATTGTAAATAAAATTGTTTTTCAATCAATCAAATGCCTTTATTTTCGCCCTAAAAGTTATAAAAGCATTACAAGTTCATGATAAAAACATTTCTTAAACAATTGAATAAAAAGACAACTTATAATGAAAGCACCTATGTTGCCAGTTCATACAACTTATAAACAGGGACAGTTAAATTAGAATTCATACAGTGAGATTCTGTACCCAACGTGTAATTAAATCGCCTATGTTGCCAGTTGCCAGTTGGTGCACCTTGCAAACAGAAAAGGACAAGGTGCAAACCATAAAGTGCAATTTGGTAACGGGCATCGGTTATTCCAGAAGACATCTATTTCAGCATCTAATAAAAACCCGTAGCCATAACAATTTAACTCTATTCATAGATTAGATTAAAAATAATTATATACACTTTAAAAATAGGTTAAAATTAATAACACAAAAAAAAACTTGTCTTTCAAATGTCACATCCATTAGCTGGGTTGTTTTTACCAGTTGAAAGATTCTATTTCCGTGTTAGGGCCCAGACAGCGAATGTGTGGTGCTCTGTCCAGGGAACCTGCCAAGTCCTCTGGCTTAGGTAAAAAGATGCAGCCCTCTCAAAGAGCCCGGTTGCAATCCCCCATTTCATAGGAACCGAAGCTTTGGGTGTCTCCATGAGGATGCCGATAGTAAACCTTTGAGTTCTCTCCCGAAAAATGTCTTTAGGACGGACCATCTTTTCACGGTTGAAAGTGTTTAAAAACCATTCTGTTTCCGTAAATCCTCTTTTCCTTCTTTTTGATGCGCCTCCATTTTTTACAGTGCTGTGATTGGTCATATGGCGCTATACCTATAAAACAAGTGAAATCTGATTCAGAACAGCGGCCCCAGCATGGGACCAGCACTGTATAGCACTTCATCAGGTGATACTTTGCTCTGATAATATGGTTTCAAATCGAATTCTTCTTTGTCCTACACACATTTCAAATAATGTTATGCACCAGAGGGTTATGTGGCCATTAGATGCACACGGGCACTACAGAATATTAGGGACAGAGTTGATGCAGTGGGAACGCCACCCAAGGGGGCCTTGCTACAGAAAGGGCAATATCAACACTGGTAACAGTATTTGATACCATCTATTATAGTAGGGCAGATCAGAGGGTGGCCAGGTAACCAGTGCAGTTTCAGTGTCATCCAGGAAGTCAGCAAAGGAGAGGAGGAGAAAAAGCAGACGCAAAGAGAAAGGTTTTCAGGTGCTTCTGGAACCGAAGATGATTCTCCTCAAGTTTCAGGGAGGCAGGGAGGCTGTTCAAGATGGAGGCCCCAGCTGAAGAAAGAGATCTACCACCAAATCGTTGCTTGGAGAAGCGACTGGCCCTGAGGGAGATTGAGGTAGATGAGCGAAGAGCTTGAGAAGGAAGCACTAGCGGCTAGCTTTCAACTTCACACATAGTCCATAAAAGTGCATCAGGGGCAGCCCTCCCCCGCACCCTGCCCTTAAGTGCAAATCCCAATGGTGTTCTTCAAAGTTGCGGGTGGACATGTGCCATTCTAGGTTGGTTGGTTCTATTAATAACAAGATACAGGGAAAATACAAGATCCCTGATGAAACATGCCACTGATGTAGCATCATATATAAGTGATCAGGATATAGACTGATGCGCCCTGACAGAAACATGGCTACATAGTGCTGCCGGACCTTCCATTGCACTGGCCATTCCTACAGTCAACTGTTTGTTTCGCAAAGATACCCTGGATGGATGAGGGGGAGGAGTAGCCACCATTTCTAAGTCTGAATTGGAAGGTTGTGAGGTTGACACACTTTGCTTATAGGGATGTGAGATGATCCATGTAAAAATTAGGATGGATCCAGAAAATACCACGAAAGTAATTCTGGTCTACAGACCCCCCGCCATTATGCATGACTATGCATCCGTACTCAGTAATATGATTTTACCGCTACTCAAACCTAATTCTAAGGTTATGCTATTGGGAGATGTTAATCTATGGTTGGGATGTAAAGTTGATCACTTAGCTAAAGCTCTTGAGACATCAATGAGTAATCTAGGTTTTATCCAACTTGCTAAGGTCCCTCCCCGTACTGAAAGGAATACGTTGGATTGGGTGGCCATGCTTAAGATCCAAACTAATGATGTGACAGTGCACCCGTGTCCCTGGTCTGATCACTTTTTTGTTCAGATGAACATATCATCTGAGCAGCAGATAAAGACCAAGGTTGTAAAAAAGTCATGAGCAGCAATGGAGGTGGCTCTCTCCATTAGAAGAGATGGTTGAGAGGCTGGATTTGTTGGATGAAATTGGGGAAGTCTTCCAGGAGATGGCTCTGAAAGCAGCCAATGCCGTCGCACCGCTGAGATCAAGGTGGGTTCCTATTAAAAGATTGAATACATGGATTTCGCATGATTTGCAAAAGACCGAAGCAAAAAAAACAAAATGATTTTATACTTGGAAAGTATCCAAGGACAGTAAAGACAAGGAGGCTTACAACATAACCTCCAAGGAATTTAAATTAGCTGTCATTGAGGCAAAAGGGAAATATGTTTAATACCAGAATCGTTAACGCTCAGTACAAGTCTAAAGAACTCAAAGATGCAGCTGGGTGTTCATCAATTTAGGAAGCCTTTTTGGGGAAGGTAGATAGGATCAAACAGAACATTGAGGACAGTAAAAAAACACTGTGACTATCAGAGCTGGGGGCCAATTGTTTAATACAGAAGCATTCAGAGCACCAGTTTAATTTTTGACCTGTAATGGAAGCTGAATTGTCGGTCATCATCAGTAGGCTCAAACCAACACATTGGGCCCCATTACGAGTTTGGAGGTAGCCATGCCCTTAATAAGGACATGGCTACCCACAAACTCAGGTCTTGGTCCGGGTTCCCTGAATGGGGAAATACCGGGCCATTCCGACCTTGGATGACCCGGTATTTCCCCATTCAGGGAACCCGGACATGGTACATCTCCATTCCCATTTGAGCCCCCACAGGGGCGTTAATGTCGGGTCTGTTGTTTACATCCAGGTCTGCTCGCGGGACCCGTAAGCAGAACTTGTAATGAGGCGGTAGGGGGTTAATGGCGCCGGCAGATTTACCGGCGCCGTTAACCCCCTACCGCCAGGGTCATAATGAGGCCCATTGTAAAGGGGATACGTGCCCTGCAGTCATAATCCAAGTATAATCTCCTCCTTTTATTGGGATTTCATCCAAATTTGTTAATGCTTCTTTTGAGGAAAGCCATGTCCCTGACGAAATTAAAAATGCCTGTATCACTCCTTTCCGAAAAAAGTCTGGTCTCTGTGCTCTGGAGCCGGCTAATTATAGGCCTATTACCAACACTCCCTTTTTATAAAAAAATGTTAGACTGCGTGGCATGCATGCAGATTCTAGCATAGCATAACAATCACAATATTTTAAATAAAAGGCAGTCCATTTTTAGACGGGGCATGGTAGAGAAACTGCTCTGCTGGATCTGAAATCAAGACTTCTTCAGGTAATGGATAAGGGACCAACAACACTTCTGAAGTTGCTGGTTATGTCTGTGCCTTTCGACCCGGTGGACCATTCATTATTAATCACCAGGTTGAAAGAAGTTGCTGCGTTTTCGGTTAAAGCTACATCATGGTTAGGGTTCTTACTCAGCAACAGACTTAGTAGGGTGTGCAGCGAGGTAGATGAGGCAGCAACGGCATCGCTGAGGTTTGGGGTTGGACAAGAGGCATGTCTTTCGCCCTTCCTATACAATATTTTTACAGTTCCCCTTTTTAATTTGCTAGAAGAGAAATGCATTGGGTTCACAAACTATGCTGACGACACACAATGTGTCATCCCCTTATCGGGCAACTATGAGGAGGATGGTAAAAATATGAATGATGTGTACAAACTAATTCTGGATGGTCGAAAACGGCCTAGCATTAAATAAAGATAAAAACGAATTGATGGTTGTGGGAACAGCAAACACAATTCTAAAGCTTGGCGCAGAATACAGGATATTCCAGGTGCCCCGCTGTGAGATGGAGACTAAAAGAAAGTAAAAACCTTGGGGATTCATCGAGACCAAAATCTGAATATGAATGACCAAGTGAACAGTCTGGTCTCTGCATCTTCTTATTATATTACGCTGCTAAACCAAATACGTCCCTATATCACCAAGACTAACTGTGAGACAGTGTCTTGAGCGATTATCGGGTCGAAAATCGACTAGGTATTAAGGAATCAGAGTGCACAAGATCACAAATGATAAAGAACAGCGCTGTTAGCGTATTAGTTGGTCTGGGAATGAGTGACCATGTCTCTGAGGCAAGACGTGAACTCCATTGGCTTCCGATTGAGACCAGGATCCATGTTCGTCTGCTTGCAATTACCCATAACTAGTGCCTAGTTGGTGTGAGCCCAGTGTACCTGACAGAGGCACTGCAGAAAAAATCCAACGTAAGAACTCTCAGATCCAATAACACAAATCAGCTGAAGGAGCCCAGGTGTACTCTTAGGCCGGTCAGTAAGTGCACCTTCTTTGCTGCAGCTCCTAAAGCCTGGAATGTTGTCCCGCCAGACCTGAGAGAAAAAAAAACAGTGAACTGGTGAATAAAAAACGGAATACTTTGCTATTTAGATGGGCCTTTTTTCCGTCTTTTTTCATGAACGTATTTCTGCCCGGCTGGTTTCTGGACTTCTCTTTTGGATCTCGCTTGGTTTTTGTTTGTCTGTTTTGCACCCGTAAGCGCGTTATAAATGAATAAAGTAAAGTAAAGTAAAGTAGCACCTGTGCCCCTGTTAGGGCTGTCAGTTCACTGCCCTTTGTCCGCCGTTATTCAGTGAGCAACTTTGCACAACATTCTTCAGGCACCATCCTTTGCACCCAGTGCTTTAAGTAGGATACAAAATCAAGGCGGGAGTGGGCTCTTGGGAAAGTGTGTGGCCTCAAGCAGGGGCAGGTGGCTTAGTCAAGAGCCGCCCGTCCAAAATAATACAGCATGAGGCCCTGCGAACATGTTTTCTGGGTCGGCATTCTCTCGGGCGGTCTTGGGTGAATACCGCGAATGAAGCGCCCTCTGGTACAGTTTCTAAATACATTTCTGTCTGTAAATAAATTAGTTTCTCACTCAGGGCCCGATTTTCAAAGGCATTTTTCAATGGGAAAATCCCATAGAAAAGGGCTTTGTAAATCAGGCCCTTAGTTTATAAAGAATTCAGTCAGTGAGTACCTTCCCTCTGTTCAGACATCCCCCAGGTCCTTTCCTTATCTGCTCATTCAGGATTTGAACTCCCCTGCTGGCTGCCTGTCCCGTGATAGTCTGCAGCTATTAACCCTCTGGCTACAGTACTTTAACTAGGATTATGCCACAGTATGAAGCCACATTGAAGGACTGATGGTGTTCACATACTGCCTCGGAAGGCGCCAACTTCTTTGAACTAAAGGCTGTGTCACTTTCAGTGTGCTTTTACTGACCAGAGACAGACCTATGTCAAAGGTGTTATCGCTGGCCTGCTCACCTGTCTCCAATTCTTTGATATGAGCAGAGAATGTGCTTGGGGAATAATGAAGTTGTAGGTGGGGCTCATGTTTTGCACCACTGTGTTTAGGCGCGTTATAAATGCCATATCATATCCATGATAAGCCCAGGGAATCACCAATTAGTTTGCATTAAGCAATATCTCCATTATAATCTATGCACCACACAGCTGCCTCAGAAAGGGAGGTGGGTTTAGGGGGCCCCAAACATCTTTTTGAAATGGGCCCCCACAGAGCCCCCATGCATCTTCCACATGCCCATAAATCACCCATGAGAAAGGGAAGGGAGACAAATAGAGCCAATGTAAGCTGCTTTGCATAAAATATAAGAGCATTCTGGGAAATTAAGAATTAGCACACTGTTTTATAGGACATATCTGTGACAATGATTCAAGACTGCAACCCTTCTGAGCATATAGTGCACACTGGCCTGGCATGTTCACTTATGCTAACACCCTAACTGTAAAATGACTGCAACCATGACTCATATATATGCATTTGTACAGCTGCAACCATTGGGCATCGGGTGTTGGCTGTCTGCCTGCAGCCTCCCTGCATGTAATTCCATCACAGTGTACAGAAGTCAGACTCTTGTCTAGGGGATTGAGGGAGCACCGGCCCAGAGGAGGTTTTTGGAAACTGCTCCTGTCTCTGAAGTTCACGCAACATCTTCCAAGCTCAAACCTATTGTCACCCTTTTAGCACCACCTTCCTCTCATTAGCCTTCTCTACATCATGCCATTTAGCCCATTCTGCCTCTGACTATATACCAATGACTACCCCAACCCCTTTGCTGCCCTTTGCTTGCTGCTCACTGATACCCAGGTTCTGCACGTTGCTCTCCATCTACTGACACTCGCGCAGCACCCTTCACACGACCCACTTTACATCCTGCTCTCGTCCCCTATATGCCATTCCCCTGATTGCTTGCCACCCATAATGCCTACCAATCGCTTGCTGCCATACGTGTGTGCCACCCATAGCCCCGGATTGAAAGGGCCTCCACGATCTGCACATCCCTAATCTAACTCTGGCTTCCTTCCTCCAGACAGCAACTTCGTCCTGGGGAATGCACAGGTGCCCAGCTCCTTCCCGGTGGTGTACTGCTCCGACGGCTTCTGCGACCTCACCGGCTTCACGCGGGCAGAGGTCATGCAGCGCTCCTGCATGTGCACCTTCCTCTATGGAACCGACACCAACGAGCTGATCCGGGCCCAGATACAGAAGGCCCTGGAGGAGCGGCTGGAGTTCAAGGCCGAGCTGGTGCTGTACCGGAAGAGCGGTGAGTCACAGGGGAGGAAGGGAATGTGGTAGGGCTGGCACCCCGGGTAACCCAGCCACAGAGTCGACAGGGCGGCATTGGAGGTGAGAATGGATCAGGGGGCAGGTAAGGAGGAGAATGGGATCCAAGGTCTGGGGGACCGAATGGGGTAAAGGATCACCAGGAGTGGATTGCTACCACTACAGATGAACTTGAACAGTGTAAGGCGTGTGGGAGGGAAATCCATAGGTGGGATCAAAGAGCGGGAATATTACCTTACAGCTTTCCCCATGAGAAGAGAGTGGGTCATTGGAAGAGTAGATGGGTGGGGCAAGGAACATCCTCCAAGAGCAGGGGTTGGATGGAACCATTCTCAACAACGTCAGAGCGTTTTCCTAAGCATGATGACATTTAGAATTTCTATTTATTTTCATAAACATTTATGGATAAATATCAAGAGCTTTGTAAAACAACTTTCAATGATGAGAGTGTATGGCAATGAATATAAATGGGACACATTCTCATTTCGTTTTACAATTTGGATTTTTTTGTTATTGTTGTGTTTTTTGTTGGCCATTTTCTTTTTCCTTTTTTATTTTTGCGCCTCTGACTGGCTGTACCTCCAAAAGATTCATGGCATGCCGGCTTTCAAAGGGGTGATTGGAGAGTAGGTGTTAACTTTATATTCAGTTTTCTCAAATTTAAAAATAATTAAGCCCATTTGACCACAAAGATGTTATAAAATGGCTGGGAAAATATGTCCCCTGTTAATGCGCAGGTTTGTGTAAAATGATAAAACATTCTATCCTTTCCATGTGGCCCCTTGGCTCAATAACACCCAATCTCCCAAATCTTGGGAGGATAGCACAGCAGCAATGTGCTCGCTTTGGAAGCAAGACGACATGAGCAACACAGGTTCGATCCCGGTGTCCGCGCTTAGAAACGTCTGGGTATTAAGTACGTTATAAATATCATAGCATGCCTCCTCACTGTAAGTGTTAAATTATCTTCAGCTAGAAGTTAGCCTGGTTCTAAGCCCTTCCAGTGTGTGCAGATAAGGTAGCTGAGGCAGAGAGAGATGAAGCTGTCATCTCATGATTACACTGGACTAGGATTGGAACAAAGGACTTCCGGTTTCGCAGCCGATTAATTGACCTTTATTTCACCTCTCCCCGTGTATTTATCTTTGTTTTCTTTTTACCAAGTCCCTACTCATACTCGGGCTTTCCTTCCCTCACAGGAGTGCCCTTCTGGTGCCTGCTGGACGTCGTGCCCATCAAGAATGAGAAGGGTGAGGTGGTGCTGTACCTCGTCTCCCACAAAGACATCACAGAGGCAAAAGCTCGAGTCGGGACGGAGAGCTGGAAGGAAGCAGGTGCAGTACTTTTTTTTAACTATTGGGGAGAGCCAAGTATGACGCTTGTGGGACACCTCGATACTATACAGAGCACTTCGAGTCTCGATCAGTGTCTCACTACCCTCACAGCCTACCCTGCCCACTTACTGCAGAGCATCTCTGGCTTTCTTGATTCATTTAATGTGTCTAGAACTAATGTCCTAAGGCAGATCATGCATCCAACTACCCAGCTGCCACCATGGCTACCCACTCGGAGCCTCTACGGCCACATGTATTTCCTTGGCTCAAAGGACCCTGTCCTAATAATCAACTCATACAATTCGATCGAACTTTGCAGCAAACAACACTTGCTAGGTGCTGCAGGAGATGACATCGTGAAAAGAGGACCTTCCTATCCTAAACTCTCTACGTATTGACCAGGAGAACACGTAAAGACAACAAGATATCGTTCAACACCGAGACTCAAGAGAGCCTCTTTTATATATATATATATATATATATGTGTATATACATATATATATACACATATATATATATATATATGTATGTGTGAGATTTACAAAGTGCAAACCTATCTGGGAAGAAACAGAGCCCTGTACATAGGGGGCTGTGGGAGTCTGACATAAGGGTTACAAGGAAGGGTACAGGGTAGGCAGAGGAGCTGGAATGGATAAAGGGGGCAGGGTACTGGGGAGCACCAGAGGGGTGAATTAAGGTTGAGTAGAGTGATGAGCGTTTATACACTTTAGAGATTGGCTGGGGTGATTGGGTGGTTTTCGGCAATGATTTGAATGGGATAACAGCTTTGTAGATCAGAACTTGGGGGAGCACTTTAAAAAGCCTGGGGCTCATTTCAAACGAATGCCATGTGCTTTGGCGTTTATGTGCTGAATCTGTTTTCTTTCGCCTCTGATTTTTGTTTGGTGTATCTCACCTTTGGTTTTTGGGGAGCAGCAATGGTAGTACCATCTCAAGCAATGTCCTGCCCCGTCCTATACAGCGAGCTTGTAGAGAGGGGAGTTTTTCTGCAGCCTCACTGAGCCTTGGGAAGCACAGAGGGATCCTCCACCTACCGCCTCTGCTTAGCTCTTTACTGTCTGCATCCCTGGTTACCAGGGTCCCTACTGGAGGGTCACTCAATGAGGCTTCCTCACAGGACTAAGTACCTAATGTGTATGGGATGTCGGCTAACTAAAGAAAATAATAATGGGTGGGGTTGTGTAGGATGTGCACAGTGTGAAAGGAACAAATGAGGGAAAGAATGTGTACAACTATGTTACACCACGCAACACTATCGTGTTGAATTGTGATGTGGTCTGTGTACCCTTGCAAACACTCTCACTCTTATTCCCCTTGGCTATCAACATGTTTCTTCCAATGACCACTCGTGCCACTCATGGCAAGCATTCTTCAGGAAGCCTCCTTTGATCGCCTTACAACCCAGATTTGGTAGCTTGGAAAGCTGACTGTCACTATTCTGTTCCCTACCTCTGTTACAGCGTGCTTCTACGCACCTCAAACACACATTTGGTTCCACATTCACGCCACATGTTCTCAGTTTTCTTTCTTTTGCACGTGCATACCAACCCACATACCTCAGGTGCCTGGAGCACTTACTCAACTCATGTATTCAATCTGTTTGATCTCCCTCTGATCCCTGTAGATTTGTACTGGCACTTTTCCTAGTAGCTTTTTTGGTGTTATTGTCTATGGGTCTTCTGTGTCACCTGTAGGAGAGGCGGGGGCAGGGGGAAGAATATTATTTACAAATAATGTAAACGAGTGCTCAGTTCTTCCTTTCATCTCTGAAATCGACAGGGTAGTGAGCACAATGTGCTGCCAGAGCAGCCAAGGCCATGGGAGTCCAGGGGCCACGGCAGCAAGGAATGGCACAAAAGCACGAGGAGAAGTGCACAGCCTTTAGGGTCATCCGTAAAGCAGAAAAGGCCTTCAAATAACCCCTGTAACAAAAACATTGGAAATCTGAGGGTTCCCATGAAAAGCTTGGCAAGGGAAATCGTAGATAATTTTACCAATCCAAGGAGGTACTGCCCATGTAAAAAGTGGTCCTTTGTATTAAAAGCTATGACTTCACTGGACATTTGAATACTGGGATATCCTCTGTTATCCAGTTCTTCCAATGCAATGCAAAGGATCTCTCATGGAGCAAAAATGCAAGATTTTAATTTAATATGGATACCCATAGTGCTTTGCTTTGTGGCTCCATGCTGAAGGTGAACTTCTAGGGATGGCTACTAGGTGGTGCTGTGACATGAGTGCACTGTTAACTGTAACAGTGTGCTATGGTCTCAAGTTACAAGTAGGAGAGTTTATTGTTTGCATTTTAAAACCCACCACAATATTGATGGTGTCTGGTAAACATAATCAAGTTTTGATGCAAAGTTCTCATGCACATTTTAAGAAGAAGAAGACTGTTTTATGAGCTGTTGGTCTTTGGCTGATAAAGCTATGTATAAGATAGTGCTGCCCTATAAGACAGTAACCTAAAACGGAAGCTTATTAGATCATTTTCATACCTGCAGTGCTTTGCTTTGACCTGGAAGTGCATGGCTGCTAGGTAGCACTGTGGTATGTGCACAGTGTTAACTCAAGTGGTGATTCTATGTCATGTCCACAAAGTAAAATTACTTTGTGGAAATGAATTCAAAAGTTTATTTTAAAACGTGCATTTTTATGGGGACGGCCCCAAATCCTCCTTCACTATAACCCTTACTGCAAACCCCTGACCACTCCCTTCGCCCGTTAACCCACAAAAAAATACATTTAGACGTAAACTACCAATGTAATTTCCACAAATTAAATTACCACGTAGTCATTTAGTTTGTGGAAACAAATTGAGACCCAAGTTCATATATATTTCATAGAAAATCCTTGGAGTTTGCAAGAGAATTAAGAACATATTCAAATGTACATGTTTAGGAGCATTGTTGTTCTTGATTTGCCAAGATATTCTTATCATTTGATCCTGCGAGACTGCCTGGGTTATCCAAGCTTTTCAACACAATGCAGTATGCCATACGTCCTTGTATTTCCTGGGACTATTCCGTCACCTAACTTTTCTGTGAAAGACTAAATCTCCATACCCGCATGGATGTTCCCAGATTTTCCCAGGATGCAGATTGCCTTGAACACCTTAGCTTATTCGTCAGTTTCCAAGCCAATGCTCAGATTTCAAATCGTTGGGACTCGGGCTTCCACTGAAAATCTATGTGATGGAATAGTGTTAGGAAATCCAAATACTTTGAACAAAACACATTCCCTTACAAACATATAATGTGTGTTCTATTAAACATAAAGAGGTCTGGGAGTCCCTCTACCGGCACAAACACGGCCCATTAACCTGTTCCTGGTCGGATGGCCCCCGGGAGAGTCTCATCCACACTTTAGCTCACTGTGCCTTTCACAGAGGAGAAATTTCATAGGCATATCAGTCTTTGTCCCACCCAAAGGTAGACACATCAAAATGCTAGGCAAATCTCCTCTGAACAAGAGTACCAACAGCAACCCCAGACGCGTGTTTCAGCCTAGTCGGGCCTCAGTGAGGTCAAGCTGTGCCTCTCTGGGCACAGTGAGCAAGGAGTCCACGTCTGGTAATTTAGGAAGAGAACCCAAAGTACTTACAAATTTGCATAAAGTGGTCTGGGACTCCCTCTTCTGGCACAAACACGGCCCATTGACCTGTTCTTGGGTGGATGGCCTTCGGGAGAGTCTCAAGCACGCTTTAGCTCACTGTGCTTTTCACATAGGAGAAAATTCCATACACATATCAGTCTTTGTCCCACCGGAAGGTAGTCCAGCACCGAAATGCTATGTAAATCTCCTCTGAACAAGATTACCAACAGCAACCCCAGACACATGTTTCGGGCCTAGTCGGGCCTCATCAGTGAGGTGGAGCTATTCCCCCTGAGAGCACAGTGAGCAAGGGGTCCACGTCTGGATAACCCTAGTAACTTAGGATGAGAAACCAAATAACACACAAATGTGCATAAAGAGGTATGGGAGTCCCTCTACCGGCATGAACATGCCCATTGAACTGTTTTTGGGTGGATGGCCCCCGGGAGAGTCTCAACCATGCATTAGCTCAGTGTGCTTTTCACAGATGAGAAATTCCCATAGGCATCTCAGTCTTTGTCCCACCCAAAGGTAGTCTAGCACTGAAATGGTAGGCAAATCTCCTTTGAACAAGAGTACCAACAGCAACCCCAGTCACTTGTTTCAGCCTAGTCAGGCCTCATCAGTGAGGTGGAGCTATGCCCCTCTGAGCACAGTGAGCAAGGGGTCCACGTCTGGATTATCCTGTGTTCTAATATAGCCTTGCAGGCCAGATTCCTGCCATTTCTGTGCAATCTAAGAACAGGTATCATGACCCCCTCGAATGCTGCTTAATTTATGAAGCTCTGACTGAAAGGGTGAGGTGGCCCTGCCACGAGATTCGAATTTGGAAAGTCCAGACTAGTGCATGTGTGACGACCACTTCAGTGCGGCCCTACAATGATTTGTCTCTCTAATGAGCAATAATGTAACACACGCTCTATTCGCATAATCTTGGCCTAAGCAACAAGCACGAAAAAAAGGCTTGCGCCCACAGAATATTTTTCTGTATATATATGGTGCTTCCCTTTGCAGGCATGTGTGCTGCACTGCTGTTAGGCTGCCATGCTGCCCCATCGTGAGCCTGTGTGTTGCCCCTGTCCTAAGCTAGTGTGCTATCCAACAGTCTGAGCCTGTGTGTTTCTCCACATTCTGATCCTCTGTGCTGCCCCACATCCTCTGCACCATCCTGTGTATGTGCGTTCCCCTTCCTGAGCCTGTCTGTGTGCTATTCCCTTTCTTCAGCCCATTTACCTCCACCTCTGGAGCCTGTGCACGGTCCCACCTCATAGGTCTGTGTATTATCTGCCTTCCTGAGACTGTGTACTGTTCCCCTTTCTAAGCTTGTGCACCATTCACTTTCTGAGCATGCACACTGTCCCCCTTCCTGAGCCTGTGTACTCACCCCCTTGCTGAACCTGTAAACTCTTCCATTCCTGAACTTGTGTTCCCAGTAGAGACGTAATTTCAGCAAAATGCCAGGGGCAGCGGAAGTGACATCACACAACCCTTGACCTCTGATGACATCACAGGAAGTGATGTCATTTGACAACACCCTGAAGTGGCATCATGGGAAGCGATGGAACACAACCTTTCACCCCTTGACAAACAGGTAGTGGCATCACATTGTTCCTAGGTACACTACAACACATATAGTTACAATATCACAGTGATATACATTTCATACAAGAATGGATCACCATATGTATCAATAATATTAGTGTGTATAGGCCCATATTACCCAATTACTGTGAATGCACGCAAACGTGCAAGGCCAAATTATAATGATGTGTTGTTATATAAGACTTACGCTTAAGCGCTTTATAGACAACAAATATACATACAATATCACCCAACCTGTGTTGGTACTCATTTATCGACCTCAGAAGGATGAAAGGCTGAGTTGAGATGTTTAAGAACAGACTAAATAAGGTACTCACCCCCAGAAGTGTGCTTGAAATAAACCTTTAATGAATCTAGCAATATACATATAGAATTCCAGAAAAAAAATGTTCCTATTCTTTCTTCTTTAGGGTCACTGCTCAAAGTGTTAGACTTGTGGAACCCCCTGTTGTTTTAAGAGGCTTGAACAAGAAGGTCAGCTACTCCAGAAACAAAGAGCCACATTGTGCTGGCCACAGCCCAGAGCTTAGATCACAAAAAAAAGTTTATTATTTTTATTTTTAAGGTGTAGCAAGGGAGACCACAGCGGTAGCAACGGAGACATCAGCGGTCGCAGCTGCGACCCCTGGCGATGCCCAAATGACGTCCCTGGTTCCCACCCTCTTCCTGAGAATGTACACTCTTCCCCTTCCTGGGACTATGCACCCCTCGCCCCTTCCTGTGTGTGTACTGTCTCCCTTCCTAAGACTGCGCACTCTCCTAGTCCCCCATCCTGAGCCTCTGTGCTGTCTATCTGCTTCAGCTTCACTGCTGCTACCGTGCTGAGTTTGTGTATCATCCTACCTGAGCATACATGCTGTCCCCATTCCTCTCGTGATTGCCTTCAAGATTGCATAACGCTCTCCCGTTCATGTATTTGAGAGCGTATCCCGTCTTTCGCTAAGAGCGCATGCTATTTGCCTATTGTTATTTTTATGTGTTCTTTTTTGGCCTCAAAGGACAGAAAAACAAAGTGTTATTAGTAAATTCAAACTCAAACACGGATCACAAAGTCAACTAGTAGCAGCCTTTTTAGGTCTACACAATTCAATGGCAAGTACATTAATGTTGAACCCCTGCACTGCCATGACTGACACCATTCTTTCTGCATCAGTGCAAGACTTCACACAGAATAGAGTTATTCAACAGTGCTTACACAGTCGGAATCACAGCCATCGTCCTGGGTATTCTGGGACTTTGATAACACAGTACTCCTGCTTAAAATAGTCTAATGTAATAATACTCCATGTTCTTACCAGCCAGAACCTTCATGTAGTCATCGCTACACCACAGGACATTGTCATTAGGCCTTCTCCCAGCTGTCCTCCTGAATCCAATTTAAGCAGTAGAACGACTTCCATTGGGTGTAGTGTTTTGTGGCTCCAACTCCTGATGCTTGCAGTCCATTGGGATTCTTTTCCATTGTTTCTTATTTCTGCAGGTGGCAGAAGGCCGTACGGCAAAGCTGGGAGCAGGGGGTTCAACGGCAACCGCCGCAGGAGTCGTGCAGTCCTCTACCATCTGTCTGGACACTTGCAGAAGCAGACCAGGACCAAGCACACGCTCAACAAGGTATGCATGCATGCACGCATGGACAGAGTGGTGCGGGAGGCCTACAAGGTGAGTCATGAGGACGAGAAGGAATGGGAGTGACACGAAAGAGAATGAGAAAATTCTTACCAAGCTGTTTGTGCCTTCCTTGCTAAGGGATCCAAGTGGTTCCATGTAAAGATTGAAGATCATGTGAGAGAGGATGGATCCTTGAGGGACTTCTCTGGTGATGGGTAAAGTTGGTGATCTGGGGGAATCCATTTGTACAAACTGGTGGTGATTAGCAAGGTACGATTTCAACAGGTTGAGGACAATCCCACTGAGTGAGTGTCTGGTGGTCTGCTGTGTTGAACGCTGCTGATCGGTCAATGAGAACCAGGAGGTAAAGATGGCCATCATCGAGGATGTTAAGGGCATCGCTGATCACCGTGATGGTAGACGTTTCTGTGCTAGAAACAAGAGTGGCCTATAGCCATTTGCAATTGGGCAATCGTCTCCGTCAACAAGTGGATGAAGGAGGTCCTTATTCCCTGCGCACGGACCTCCTTTTCTTCAGGTCAATGGAAAGTTGTCGAACAGTTGCCTGAGCTCATTTGTAGAGAGCTGGCACAGCAGATAGGCAAAGCCACAGTAAAAAGCATATGATGTCCTGCAGGGCTCATCTTATCTTATCCCTGGGCGTCACTAGAGAAGGCATGTGCTATTCCTGCTTTGACACAGCTGAGGGTTCATCTAATCATTCCTTTGGGTCCCCCACAAGAAGATGAACAGTGCAATAAAGCTGATGCTCTGTGATATTGCTCTTGTAAAACAAAATATTTAACAGCATACTAGTGCAAAGCATTCAGTGAAATATCTGGGGGAAGCAGGTGGTGGTGTATCATGTCTGATCAGGGACCCCACCTTCTTCAGAGTGCACATTTGAGTTTAAAAGTGTGAGGGAGCCCAAATTAAAACGTGGTACATATGATCTCCCACTGCCAGTCTTCCCACTTTACCTGGAGTGGGTGGGACAAACTCTAGATTTACCAGGCAGATGTTTCCTGGTGTGGCCTTCCTAACAATGAGGAGCTAGGGATAGGAGTGCCTTTCTCCAATGAAGGATCCTGAGCTTCTCCACCAGGTGCTCTTCTGCCTCCATTAACAAGCATCCTGTTACAGAAGCCTTTTAAGGGGTTTGGAATGTACGATAATTTAGCAAGGTAAAACTTTGGGTCTAGTTCATAATTCATAGCTTCAAAGGCCACCCTAAAATGGTCAATGACATGATTTACGTAGAAAATTACCTCTGCTGCTGCAACCTTCTATTTATTGGTTATCTATGGTTTCCTTCTAAGGAGTCATCAGAAAATGAACACCCACGGGTAGGCTGCAGAAAACACATCTCACTAATCCTGAATGCACCCGACAGGTTGTTTGACAACAAACATGACCGATTCAAGGATCCCTGAACAGTCTAGAAAATCCCCACTTGAAGGAGGCCCAGACACTTGATCCGAGTCTTCCCCTCTCCGAGACCAATACTCATTGCCTACTTGCTGCCTGTATCATGAACTCATCCAGTTATTCAGAAAGGGCTTGAGGCCCTGGCACTTTCAGCCTAAGTATTATCTGCCACCTTCCTGCAGACTTGTCTACATATCTTTCTCATTATTATGTAATTATCCAGTCCATGAAGCCTCCCTCATAGAACAGGACATGTTACATATATGAAATTATTTAATATAGGATTAATAATGGTTTTAGGTGATCAAGATCCTCTGGGGTCATAGAAACAGCAAACATCTGATGCAGGATCGAAGCCACTGTGCATTTCACCCAAGGAGAGTTAAGAGGGGAAATATGAGGTAGTTAAAGTGGAGCGATGGAGTAAGTATAAGCAGTTGAGAGGGAAGTGATGACATGAGGGCTGGAGCTGATCATCTAGCAGTTGCTAATATTTATATAGTGGAGTGTTGGGGTGCAGTAACTAAGGACTCTAGAATGGAGTGTGGTGTTCTAAGGGAACGGTTGGAAAAAGAGAGCTGAGGAAGAAGTTATTGGCGGAGTGCTGTCCGCAGTGTTATTAATAGATACACTCTTGAAGACCAATACATGAAGATTACCTTTGCTCCTTATTGTGGAACACTGTTATTTCATTTGACTACGAGTGGGTTAAAACACCTGCTGCCAAACACCTGCTGCCTGAAGAGCCCTGCAGGACGTTAAGGAAGGACCTTTCTATTGGGGTCAGCCACTACATTCAGACGGTGAGTCACACCATGCACAAGATACCATGCATACATTAAAGAAAAATAAATTCACTTCTGAGGTGTATGGAGGCATCAAGCTCCAAGTGCGAGCGGCTAACATTAAGAGAGCAAGCAAGCAAGGCATTGTGTTCAGAGGGCGAGCAACTACCGTGAAGAGTGCCAGTCCGAGAATGGTGCTGGTGCGCAGTACGGGAATAGCGCTGGCGCGCAGTCGCAGAAGCCGAGAATACCTGTAGAAGAGAAAAAGACTAGAGGAAAGAACCATAAGGCACATGTTTACGTGCCACCATATTGTTTGGGAGTGTTTGTTCCATTCTTACTTTGCGCTGCAAGTAATTTACATTGGACAGTGAACAGTCTAGTGGCAACATCAAGAGATCTTATAAATGTGATATAAAGTGTGTAGTACAATGCAAGGCATAACAATACATCCTCCACAATCATTATTAGCAACAGCTGGAGACCCTCCTATACCATGGATGGAATGCAAGGAATACTGGGGAAATTATGTCAGCACTATAGAAAATCAGCATTTGACACCAGGAAAAAAGAAAAAATTATTGCTTCATTCCCTCTGTCCTGAAGGACACAGACTATTCAGAGAATACCCACCCTTGAGATCAGGAGAAGGTGAGGGCAGGAATTAATATGAACTGGAGATGAGGCAGTTAGATTTATATTACTATCCTAAGACTAATATATATTATTTTTACTGCAGGAAAACAAGAAAATGAGGAAGTTGTGGATGAATATGTGAGTGCCCTCAAATAAGTAGCAGTGACGGTTAACTTTGAAAGAGGAGTGTCTTTGGATGAATTTACAAGAGACCAAATTATAATGTACACAAACAGTGAAGTCATGCAGGAAAGACTGAGGATGTGTGAGGACCCTTCCCTTGAAGAAATAATCACCATATCAAAAAAAGGTAGAGCGTACTACTATATGTTCTAAAGCCATTTCAGTGAAGGAAAAGGAATTGACGCAAGCAGCTCAAGTTGCTGTGATTAAACAGAAATAAGTGACAGAAAAGTCAGCCTCAAAGCAAAAAGAAATTAGAGAGAATATCAGCAAGATGAAAAGGGAGTGCAGAAGCCTTTCAAAGAATGATGGGAGTGAAATGAGAACACATTTACAAATAGGGAAATGTTACAGATATGGAAAGAAAGGATAGTATGCAAATTCTAAGATGTGTCCAGCTCTGAATCAGAAATGTTCGAATTGTGGGATAAGAGGACAATTTGGGATTGTGTGCAGGAATAAGAAACAAGGAGGCCACAAAAATCAGAACAGAATAAAATTCATACAGGAGGATGAGGAAGATGAAGAAGCAGTGGAAGCTGTGAAAGCTGTGAGGGGTAATAAGAGGAAAGTCCCAAAGAGCATATTTAAAATTGATGGAATTTCCTCTGAGTTGATGGTGGACTCAGGATCTCCGTACACCATAATAACGAAGGAAAAATGGGATCAATTGTGCAGTAAGGGCTATGTGTCAGAATTGATTCAATCTGATATTAGAGATCCAGGGGAATTTGAAGGCTCGGTGATTAACATCATGGGGTACAGGATGGTATTAGAATAATTTAAACGAAGGATGGCGGAGGTCAACATATATGTAGCAAGGAGAGGAGTGAATGATTTAGGTTGGGAAGACCAAGCCAAGCATAATATAAAACCTACCCCAGGAAGTGATGATCTGATGTGTGTGGTGTTGAAAAAGGAGTTCATACAACAGTATTCCTGAGGGAATGAAAAAGTAGTATTATTTCTTGGGGTATCTAATGAAAAGATAGGGAAACTTAAGGGATATTGCCATACGATAGAGCTGAAAGCAGGTGTAAAACCCATGTCACATTTGGTGCAGCATATTCCTACCTCTTTAATGGATGAAGTAAAAGAAGAATAACAAAGACATAAAAGAGAACGGATAATTGAGGAGGTAGAAGCATTAGAATGGATGTTTCCAATAGTTGTGGCAAAGAAGACTAATGTGGAAGTGAGAATTTGCATGGACCTTAGAGACCTAAATAAGTGTATGGTTGTGGAGGAATATCTATTACCAGTAATATCAGAAATGCTACATTTGGTGGGCACAGCAGATACATCCTCCACGATTGATTTCTCTGCTTTTTACAAATTCAATTACATCAAGAATACAGGAAATAAACAACTTTCATTACCCCATTTGGGATGTATAGGTATGTAAGAATGCCTTTTGGTTTAGCATTGGCCGCTGCTGTTTTTCAATTGGGTATGACTCACTTGTTTGGAGAGATGAGTGGAGTACAGGTGTTCCAAGATTATATATTGGTGTATGGAGTTTGGAAAAAGCAACATGATAAGAGATCGAGGAAACCTGAAGAAAAAGGATTGACAGCAGAACATAGGAAGTGTAGATTTGGCAAGAGTGGGGTGGATAATTTAGGACACTTGCTTTTTAGGAGGATATAGACACAAAGAAAAAGGTATGAAGGCAGTGGAATACGCTATGTGTCTAGTAACAAGGAGGAATTATAATAATTGTTAGGTTTAGCGACTACTACAATAAGTTTATTTAAGGTGTTGCAGAAATAGCTCAACCGTTGAGAGAGCTCATAAAAATGATTTCAGGTTTGAATTGATGGAAATACAAGATCAGGCTATGATGGAAGTAAAAAAGGGTATAATGGAGGCACTGTTCTTGGGAGGTTTTGTAACGGCAGAAAATGTATAATAACGGTAGAGCTAGATATAAAGGGGTAGGTGCAATGTTGTCACAGGGAGATCGGGACCCTGAGAGAAAAATCATGTTTGCCTCCAGAGCGGTTACAGACACTGAAACACGATATTCAGTTGCAGAAAGAGAATTGTTGGCCTGTTGTTGGGGAGCTGATCATTTTAGACAGTATGTGTGGGGAGAAGAATTTGTTCTGAGCATGGATCATAAACTGTTATTAGAAATGTTAACAGTGCAAGGTATGTCAAGAGCGACACCAGAATAGCTAAGTTGGGTATAAGGTTGATGGAATATATTTGCTATGTAGAGTAGTTACCTGGTAAAAGAAACTGTGCAGCAGATTTCTTTTTATCAAGGATGCCGTTACCTATTGAAGTTTCCACAAGAGATGTTGGGGAAGAAGTTGAGGAACAAATGTGTAGTAAGATGGAAGCTAGTAGAGTTAGAGGGATAGGAGGAAAATAGCACTCAGGATGATGTATTGAATAAGGTAGGGCAATGGATTGGAGAGGGATGGCCAGAGAAAAAGTGGAGGGACAGGTATAAAGCATTTTTCATAGTGACGGAAACATTATCTGTTGAAGATGGATGGGTTTTGTGAGAAGGTAAGGTGATACCTCCAGAGTCGTTGAGGGTACAATTGTTTGTTTGGCACATGAAGGTCATCCTGGTTTAATGCTAACCAAGAGGAAAATAAGGGAATGATTTTGGTGGCCGGCAATGAACACACAAGTAGAAAGGATTGTAAGGTTTTGAGGACCTTGTGTGAATTGGGACAACAATGTGGTGATGCATAGGTTGCTACTTAATCCTATTTCTGTTCCTAAGGGACCCTGGTTGGAATTGGCAATATATGTTTTGGGTGCTTACGAGGGTTTAGGTAAAAGACATATATATTTTCTGGTGTTAGTGGATAGATATTCACATTGGTGGGAGGTAGGTATTATAGATAGGGTGAATTCCTGAAATGTGACTGGTTTGTTAGAAAAGATTTTCAAAAGAGAAGGCAATCCTGAAAGTATGAGTGATAATGGCCCGCAGTAAAGAGCAAAATAAATTCAGTTTTGTTGTCAGTCAGTTTTAAAAATGAAGTTTTCTTCTTTATATCATCCTGAGGCTAACATAATGGTAGAAAGGATGAACAGAGTGATTGGGGTTGTATACAAAAGGCATTGGCAGATGGTTTCATATGGGGTGTACAGGTAACTCCGTACAGTGCTACAGGGTTATCCCCTTTTTTGTTTGATGAGAGGCAGAAAGTATAGCAGTACATTTTCTTCAGCATGGTTAAATGATAAATTAGGTATTAGGTTGGTGAATGAAGGTTGTGTTGCTGGTAAAATGTTGGCAATGCAGAGATAATGCAAGGAATACCATGATAAGAAGTTTAAGGGAAGTATAAGGAAGTGTGAAGTGATTGTTGGGGAATATGTCAAGGTGAAATGTGGTAGGAGAAATGGTAAGGGTTTGTTGAAGTATTGCGGTCCTATGAAAGTGGTAAGATGTTTTTAAAATGCAATGCTGTCAGATCGCAGGATGGAGTTGTGTGGAATCTTAATAGAGTTGTGAAAAGTAGAAGGACGGAAGAGAATGTAATGCAAGAGAGTGTGTGAGATCATGAAGCAGAAATGGATGTAGTGGCAGTAAATGAGCTGGAGGCGAGTCAGGTCTTGAGTGTCAATGAGTGAAGAGAAAGTGAGAAGTCAAGCAGTTTGATGGCGAGTGGTGAAGACATTAGTGTAAGGAAACGTGAACGGAATCATTAAACTCCTGACAGATTGAAAGAATATGTTCTTTATAAGTAAAATGTATCGTTTTTTATAAAGAGCGTTTGTTATTCAGCTTCAATTATGTTTGTATTTAGTGACGGTGGGGGATGTGTTGTATGCATATAGTAGAACTAAGGACTCTAGACTGGAGAGAGGTGTTCTAAGGGGACAGTTGGAGAAAGAGAGTTGAGGGAGAAGGAGTTGGTGGAGTGGTGTCCGCAGGGCTATTAAGAGATGTACTCTTGAAGACCAATACATGACGATTACTTTCAGTCCTTAGTGTGGAACCCAGTTATTTCAGTGGTGCAGAGAAAAAACAAGCAATAAGAAGGAGCAAGCAGAGTGTCCACGATTAGACAAATGAGGTGGCAGAATATAGAGAGAGCTATATATACGGAAGAGGGCAGGGTCCTTTGGAGGAGACAAAGTGAGAGATATGACAAACTAAAGGCTAAGAGAGGATGAGACAAAAGATAAAAAGAACAAATGGTGATACATGAGAGAGTACGAATGGGAATGAGAGCAAATATCCAAGGGAACATGGCGGTTGTAAGAAACGTAGAAATTGACCTTACTGCACTGTCATTCTTCATGTCTTTGCCAGGGCGTCTTTGGCGAGAAAGCCTCACTGCCGGAGTACAAGGTGGCCTCCGTGCGAAAGTCTCCATTCATCCTGCTGCACTTTGGTACCTTCAAGGCTGGCTGGGACTGCCTCATTCTCCTAGCCACGCTCTACGTGGCCGTCACAGTGCCCTACAGTGTGTGCTTCAACACAGCCAAGGACGACGGTGGAGCCCCTGCCCCACGCGGGCCACCCAGCGTCTGTGACCTGTCTGTGGAAGTCCTCTTCATCCTTGGTACCGCCGCACAATTAAATACGAATACGTTTTCAGAGAGCCCTTGTTTTTTTGTACAATAAAACTGCATTTCAGGACTCAGAGAAACACATCTATGTGTCCAAACATGCAGCCCATAATTCACCAAAGCAGGTCTACTGCAGCCCTGGTGTAGCTATGATGAGTGGAAGTTTGGGGGAAATCTGCTGTGGCTTTGATAGGTGCAGGTCTGCTGCAGCCCTGGTGTAGCTATGATGAGTGGAAGTTTGGGGGAAATCTGCTGTGGCTTTGATAGGTGCAGGTCTACTGCAGCCCTGGTGTAGCTATGATGAGTGGAAGTTTGGGGGAAATCTGCTGTGGCTTTGATAGGTGCAGGTCTGCTGCAGCCCTGGTGTAGCTATGATGAGTGGAAGTTTGGGGGAAATCTGCTGTGGCTTTGATAAATGCAGGTCTGCTGCAGCCCGGCCATGGCTTTGATGATCGGTGGGGTGGTCTCTGGCAGCCCTCCCATGGTTTTGATATGTGCAGGTCTACAGGAACACTGTCATAGCTTTAATAACTGAAGTTCTGCGCCAGCTTTATTGTAGCCCTGACATGGCTTTGATAAGTGCAGGTCTGCGGCAGCCCCATGACAGCCTTGCTGTGGCTTTAATGAGAGCAAGCCATTTCATGCTATGTACCCAGACTCTGGAATAACACACCAATACACATTATACCATCAAACATTGGCCTAATTTTTCCTGCACTTCAGGGAGGAATAAAGGCATTGCTCTTCAAGGCACACCTTGTACCCATTGACCCCTGGTAGCATCTCTTTCCCTGTCTCCACACTTCCCTAACTCTGTAGCCGACCCCTTTTTTGTACAGTACTCTGTTGCTTGCTAACTAGATTTGTGTTACATAAATCCCATACATGCAAGCCTAAATTCGGATCGAAAAGCCTTCTGGTCACTTCCTCGTCAGGCAGTAGCAGAGGCATCTTTTAGTGCCAGGGGTGGCTAATAGGGAACCAGCGGGAGGCTAGGGGGCTCACTCTGCACCACGGTGGAGCCAGGGGGGAGGTGGCCCTCCCTGCCCCCACCCCCTGGCTCCACTACAGCCACGTCCCGAAACCTTGCCTGAATTGGGGACCTACGAAATGCAGAACCAGCTTGGCCTACCAGAATCTCACACTCTTTCTCATCTACCCACCAGATATCATCCTGAATTTCCGCACCACCTTCGTCAGTAAGTCCGGCCAGGTAATATTTGACCCACGCGCCATTTTCGTGCATTACATCAGCACCTGGTTTTTGCTAGACCTTGTGGCCGCACTTCCAGTGGATCTCCTGTACGCCTTCAAGGTCAACGTGGTGAGTATTTGAAGAACCCCTTGAGACTATGGAGTTTTTGGGACTGAGTAATTGGTTTGTTCCTCAGTGTGGAATTCATTATATGGAACAATTCCAAGCTCATTATGGTATAGCAGGAGGAAGCTCTCCCTTATAAGGCTCCCCATGTACTCCTCCATTCATTTCATGCTTAGTGTCCTCTCTTCGCAACCAGTCTAGCCACAATTCCATCCCAGTGCCCAACCTCCCGACTTCTTTGCAACCACATTGCCTTATTTAAATAACATTTGACAAGCCTGCCAACATTTTGACTGTTATAATTAATTGGTGAAACATGTTTTCTAACTACTTCTAGACACAAGGAGAAAAAGGCCACGTGTTAACAAGCACAAGGGAATCGGGGTTGGGCACCCAGCCTTGTAGCAGACGGATCTAAGCATAATTTTGTTGTCAACAGTTGGCAGCTAACAAAGCAGACATAGAACCTTAAAATGTCTGTAATGTGTGGTTTTCCACATTCATACCTTGGGCGTGGCCACATCTGTCTCCTTTAAAACAAGTAGTGCTCCTGACAGTTCCCACACACACAAGGGTGGCTCTAGGGTTTATAGGATCCTGGGCAGCAAAAGGATGCGTGGGCCACCCCTTACTTGCATATGTAGTGACATCACAGAACATTATGTCACATAATAAGTCTTTGTTCCAAGAGGGGATTTTGGAAAGGTACATTAAAAGATGTTTAGAGGAGAAAGCCAAGAGGCACGTACACTTAGATGTCCAATGTATGAATGGTCAATGTTATTTTTTTATTTATTTATTTATATACAGGAGGAACCATGCTCTTTTGATCACAAAAGAACGTACAATAGATAAGAAATCAGATTTGACGGGAAGCAGTGAGCCTCTTACAATGGGGTTAGTTTGAGTTACATTCTGACCTGATTGTTGAGGGGAGTAAATGAAACAGTCACCAGGGACAATATATAGGTATACATACATAGATTAAGGACAATACACATTGGAATTGTTTAAGAGTAGGTAAGCAGTACAGCCAGCTGTGCCCAGGATGTCACCATGATGGGTGGAGTGATAGGGTGCAATCAGAGGAAGTGAGGGGCAGAGGCAGGGGAAAAATGTTAGCCAGCAGGCAGATGAGAGGTAGGTTTTGAGGGTAAGTCGGAGGCCAGGAGGTTGGCTTTTCGTTTGGTTTTGAACAAATCCATGTAGACTGTTTCTCAGATGTCCGGGGGAAGAGAATTCCATGCACGTGGAGCAAGTAGAGAGAAGAAACAGAAGCACAGGGAGGGCGAGGAGTCACAAGGGTAGTCGAGGAGGCAGAGCAGAGATTGCGAGAAGGCTTGTAGAGTTCGATAGAGGAGGATACATACAGTAGTGCCTTACCATGGATAGATTTGTGAACCAGCAGAAGACATTTAAATCTGGCTCTGTTTTGCATCATCAGCCATCCAGCCTGGTGACGGTACGAGGAAGTAGGTGTGAAGTGAGGGCGTTCAAAGAGAGTCCTGGTAGCAAAGTTAATGATCTTGTTGAGAGGACAGAAAGCATAGTTGGGGATAGGAAAGAGGATGTTGGCACAGTAGTTCAGTTTAGAGTAGACAGGTGTGGTTAGGAGATGCTTGGCGGTGTTGAAAGGAAGGAGCTGCCTGATTTTCCTCATATATCAGCGGTTGAGGCGAGCTGCTGTTGCAGGTTTGGAGATGGCAGTAGAGAAGATGTGAGAAGGGTCATAGTTGATGCTGAGGTTTCTAACTGAAGAAGAGTAGGGTAGAGTGTCAGGTGGGAACTGGATAGGCAGAGGAAGAGATGAGAGAGAGCATTTGGCAGTGAAGAAGAGCACCTCTGTATTGGTAGAGTATAACAGAGAGTGGAAAGCCATCCAATATTTAATGGTAGAGAGACAGTTTGAAATTTTGATAGAGAGATTAGAGGAGAGCTCATGTAAAGATGAGAGAAGGAAGGGATTAGTGCCCCGAGAGCAGAGGTCTAGAGTGTAAAGAGGGTTGAACCGAAGACAGAACCTTCTGGAACACGAACAGTTAGAGGGGTCAGTTGAGAGGTGTTGTTGCTTTAGGAGACAGAATTGGCGAGGTGCGCATATTTAATTTTCGTCTTCCCACAGGAATCGAGCAAAACAAAATTGCGGATTTTCATTTCTGGAAAGCATCCCTGATGCAAAACACCATGGAAGATATATAAACGTTTTTTGAGGGCATGGTGCACACTCGTCTCCATCAAATATTTTGAAAACTACTAAACTGATTTACTCCAAATCAGCAAATGGCACATATGCAGTGCTTCATGTCTAACTTGTTTCTCATTTGGTGCAAATTCGTATAGTGGATTTTGCGCTAAAGTTGATCAATTGAAGCACTTTTTCTTAATAGTTTTTCCACTTTTAAACATATTTTCTCAAAGATTTGCAGTTTGGGGGGGCAGGATAAACCTTTGTTTTGTAAAATGTCATCCAAATCCATATTGCGAGTCAAAAGTTATTAGCAACAGAATGTTGGGAAACATCTATGTAAAAAGGTTTCACCTTAACCATAGGGCGGCAAATTCCACCCTATAATATTTTGGTGCTGGGGTCACCATGTCCTCAACCAATAAATAAAAAGTAAACTAGTGAACAGATTTACACCAAACCACTAAAAGACAAATCTGCACCACTGTTTGAAAACCTATTTCAGATTTGAGGCAAATCCATCCAGCGGTTTAGGCTGTGGGCATGTTCAAAGAACAATTATAAAATAACAATAAATAAAGAATGTGCATTTTCCCCATAGGAAATCCAAATCAAACCTAAAAAAAAAGCATTGATTTACAGTTTTTGAACAACCGTAGCACGAAAACCGCTGAGTGGACTTGGTCCAAATAAGAAACAACCTGGGCACAAAGCATTGACTTACATTTCTTGCCTGGTTTGGGGGGTAAATCCACCCTTTAGTTTAACAAATATTTCACAGAGAAGGCGTTGCGCCCTGGTCCTTAAAACCTGTATATCGACCGTGGTGCTTTTTACAGTTTTTAGTTGCTGGATGGATTTGGATGAAATTTTCCAAATAAAGTATGTCAAGAGTGCCACTAAACTGGGAACAATTCGTTAGAAAATGAAAAAGGTTTTAAGAAAACATAAAAATGCTGTTTTCAGCCTACAAGCATTGATTTACCCTTAGAGAAAAAGTGCAGTTTTTGATCAGCCATAGCATACAAATCGCTTGGCAGATTTGGACCAAATAGAAAACAATTTGGGCACAAAGCGTTGACTTAATTTCTTTGACCGACTTGTGGTAAATCCATCAAGCAGTTTTTAAAATATTCGACAACGAACGGGCCCCAAGCACCTTGAAACCTTTACATCAGTTTTAGGGTATCACATTCTTTTGCAGACAGTAATTACTTTGTGGTACTTTACCACTAAGTAATTACTTCAGATTTTCGTTGAATTTTGTAGGGAATTTTGGGGTAAGGGGTGTAAAGGGGGTGGAGGGGGGTTTGGAGTATGGCCAGTAACACAAGTGAAGTAGGGCATGGGGGGAACACCCCCAAATTCAAATAAAAAGATTTGATGAAACATTTGAAGTAATTACTTTGTGGTAAAGTACCACGAATTACTGTCAGCAAAAGAACCTGAAATTGGTCATAGTGCTTTGCAGCACAGAGGCTGAGAGAGGCTAATAACTTTTCACTTGCTGGATAGATTTGGGTGAAATGTTCTGAATTAAAGGTTTATCAACCCACCCCCATCACCGCCCAAACTGGAACTGGAAACATTGGAAAGAATTGGTCAAAAATTGTAAAAGTTATTAAGAAAACTTCAAAACACAGTTTTCTGCCTACTCCCACTTGTTTTCCCATAGAGAAAAAGTGCAGCATTTTAATAGCCATAGCGTGAAAAACCGTTGGGCACATTTGGACAAAACTTTGGAATGAACTCCCCCACAACCTTAGAGTCTAATAACATTCTCGAGATTTATGTAGTCACTCCTAAGGGAACACTGATTGTTTTAAATGACAGCGCATAGATGGCCTGGCCGTAGGCGCTATATAAATACCGACAGCAATAGCAATAGCAACTGCAATCACATAAGGCTAGAGGTCGGGAGTGGGAAAGAGGATACCATTTGAATTTGGGCAATTGGGGGTGGGTTGGGGAGCGAGTCAGTGTAGAACATTTTCAGTTTATTAAGGGAAGACTATGTGAATCTCCCGAGATTACAGCGACAAAGCAGACACGCTCAGTATAAAATGTGCATCACACAAAGCGATGAGTGATAGGGGGTAAGGTGGTAATGGGAGAGGTTTAGGGAGGGAAAAAGCAATTGAGTGGAGTGATGGGACCTGGAAAAAAGAAGGCAGGCACATGTTGAGTGCCTGTGAGGATGTGACACACTTTTTAATTCTGAGCAATTGTTCCTTTTATCGTGGGAATCAGCAAACCGCCACCCTACCGCTGGAATTTCTGATAATGGAAATGATTACTGTGAAATTATCAAGGGAATAAGGAGTTCCAAAAAAAGTGTAACATCTACAGTGCCCACATCTACTGTGCAGGGAGCAATTGGTGTTTGCTAACAAATCAATGGTGTGACATGACCAGTGGCCATGGCGAGTAGGCCCAAAAGAAAGATATTGGTGCAACACGTACAGAGGTCACTGCCGATGGCAATAGCTAGTGAAACCTCAAGAAACTATGCAACATGTTCGTTCGTGCCCCATATGTAATCATATCATACTTTGGTTCAGTGTATAGTTCAATGTCATGTTATTATTGTTAAGTGTAATACAATAAAATATGTATCAAAGGAGGTCAACAAGAATATCCTAACTTATTTAAACAGTAATTTCACATTTGATGTAATTATTTATCTAATCGCGGTCATGCATGACATAATTAGTTATTTCACCAGTGATGTCATCTGTGATGTCATTGTGGTCATACGCTAAGCAAAAACAGGGAGCACATAGTTAAAGTGGACTTGCTTGAAATGTGGTTGATGAATTTCAGGGGTTTTGTTGCGTTAAATCAGATCACCTTAACTCTCTCTTAACCAAGATTTTTTCAATATATCTCCACAACACCATGAAAGTTGATTAAGCTATGTATAAAATAGCGCTGCCCTCTTAGACAAAGGCAATTTTCTGGAGAAAAGGTTGGTATTTAGGCTAATTTGCATACCCACAATGCCTTACTGTTGTGGCTGAGAACTGGAGGTGAACATCCAGCGATGGCTAGTAGGTGGCTTTGTGGAATGTGTGACTTGGCTCAAATGGACTTCCCTAATATATATATATATATATCACACAGCCACGGTAGTGGCTGTGTAGTTATGGTTAAATTGCTAATCCCATAGGAAGAGCACTTTTCGGGCAGCTTATAACTACGCTCCCCCTGGACGAATCCTCACCAAACTTTGCAAACAAAGTATATAGCCCACTCCGATTTTTTTTGCAAAGTTTGGTGAGGTTCGGTCCGGGGGGGGCAAAGTTATAGGGGGGTCCCAAAATTTCTTTTTTTCCCATAGACAGCCCAAACCGCTGGACGGATTTTCACCAAATTTGCGGCAGGAGCGGCGGCTTGGTCCCGAAAGCGTGCTTTTGTTAATTTGTTGTAAATCCGTCCAGTAGTTTTTTTTTTTTAAATGACCAAAACGTGAGGCAAAAAAATGTGTGATATCTATGTCCGCTCCGCAGACTCACTTCCCTGTTCGGTCCGCGGACTGGCCTCTGATTGGCTGTTCTGTCCGTGGACTGGCCTCCAATTGGCCAGAAAATTTGCGGACTTTTGCGTGTTCCGCAGACATTGAGACGAGCCCGCTGATTGGCTGGTGAGAAAACTTGGAATGCGTCAGTTTCCCTGAAGTGCCCGCCATCTTGGATTTGCTGACTTTTTTGGGGTCCGCGAAAACATTCTTTAAAAAGCAGCATTTCACTTGTCAAACTCAACAAACAATCTCTGGGGAAGTTGGGGGATGAGGATTGGAATGGATATGGCCATGAGAAGCCAAAAAACTGGTTGTTTCACCCCTTGAAAGTCGCGAACACTCCAGATATCTTGGGGCAGTCCTGTGGTGTTCGCATACACTTCAGATGTCCTACAACATCTGTACCTATTTCTGCATAACAGGGTTGGGGAAAATAACTTTTTGGATGGCTTATAACTTTTGCACCACTCAATGAAACGGCATGTCATTTTATTCTAGAACTAATCCTGAATGGTTTTGCAAAGTTTTGTGGGATTCTGTCAAGAGGGGGCATATTTAGAGGGGGGGGTCCCAAAATATTGTAAAGGCATGTAAATGTGCTGTCATTTGACCAATCTACACAACATTTGGCAAAATGATTTTGGATCTAGATATAAATGGTTTTCTAAAGTTTGGTGGGATTTTCTCGAGAGGGGGCGAAATTAGAGGGGTGGTCTTAACATTTTTAGATGGCTTATAACTTTGTTGCTATTTGACGAATGTGGACAAAAGTTTTGTGAAAGATTATAGACCCAACCTTCAATGTTTGTGTAAAGACTGAATGGATTTTGTCAAGTGGGGGCTAAGTTATATGACTATTGTATGTACATACATTTTGACACTTTAAAAAAAATAAAACATGGGCGGATTTCGAGCAAACTCGTGAGAAGCATTGGCAAGGACATTAAAGCATGGTTTTGCAAATGTGCCAGTGTTTTATTTTTTGCAAGTGTAATAATGTAGGTACAAAAAATAGTCATATACCTTTAGTGACTGAGGTATAGCCTGTGGTCGTGAGCAGTAGCCGGATTGTCTGGGTCATGGCATAAGGTAATGACGCGGACGATCTGGCCACTGGCCAAGACCGCTAGGGACGAAAAATGGTGTTAAAGTGGCTATGTCTACCTGGGACCGGCTATGTGGTAAAGTTATTCGAAGGTAGGATAGGTTTGAAAGGGAAAAAAAGTGCTTGTGGTAATATGTTCATAGGGTTTTGCAGGCTGCCATGGCAAGGGAAAGGGGCTGTGTACGGAGCCCTGCCTTCTCTTTCCATGTTGGCTGTCTTGGTAAAGGGGTTTCCTTCCTGCAGCGGGACGCGGCAGGCATCCCGCTGTAGGAAGAATAATCCTTCCTTCTTACAGCGGGAGGCCTGCAGCGTCCTGCTATAGGAAGAGAAATCTATGTTTTAGCACCCTGGGTTCCCGCTTTGGGAACCAGGGGTGCTAATGGCCTTTATCCCCCATTTCAGTTCTGTAGCCCTCCTTATTTATTTATAACGCACCAATGCCCGCAGACATCAGGCTGTGTGGTTACAGTATTTGTTGAGGAAGATGAGGTGGCGGAAGACAGCTTACTACTTTCTGACAAAGGAACAACCTTTCTGAGAGCATTGCGGTCATTGGATTTGGTGTGGCGGCGCACGGATGTGGTCCCGTAGGAGTACTGCCCAAGTAGTCTGTGACTGAGTACAAAATTGCACTATACTTTGGTAGCTTTAGTCTTTGGTACTCTCCCAACAGTAGCAAAGAACTGGCACACCCATGATTCGATCTTGGTGCTAGAGTAGGCATTTCCTCTCCCTCATCTTCTTGGTCCTCTTCATTGTCTTTGAAAGAACTGCGCTTTTTTTGTTGTGAAGGTCCTCCAGCTGGTGGTGGTGGTGGCTCTTGGGGAGAAGGCATAGCAATGACTGATGCTATTTTTAAGATAAATAGCAGTTTTGATAAAATTCTTCCAAGTATGTACTGCATACTAGATTGGAATGGATAATGAGTATGAAAAGGTGTAGGAGGTGTGCAAAGGAAATTTTGAAGTTGAAAGTTCCTAGATGAGTAGAAAATGCAGTTCCAAACTGTCCGCGAAGGTTGGATCTTATCGTGAAGTGCGTACGGGTTCTCAGACACGTCATCATGCCGCGCGACAGCTTATGGTCATGTGGCACTGTCCGGAAGGTCCGCAATGAAGTCAAATGTTCGTAGATGTCTACGGATGCAAAACTAGTTGAAATACTTGTAAAAAGTGTAAAGAAGTGTTAAAAATGATTCTAGAAGATGGGAAATGGCAGAGTTTTAAGGTGACACTTTGTAAATTGGACACAAATATTGTTATATTTGGTAAGTATGATATTAGTAAGTTGTAGGAAAATTGCATGCACTGGTAAAAACCCATGAAATTCACAGAAAAAACGTTGTTAAAGGGATGTTATGGTTAAGTTGGACTAATGAAAACCTATAAAATTCAATGAAAAACCTTTGTTAAAGGGACGTTATGGTTAAGTTGCACTAATAAAAACCAATGAAATTCAGTAAAAAAACGTTGTTAAAAGGACGTTATGGTTACAAACAAAATCGATAAACCCCTGAATTTCGCCAGTTATGGTAAACTAAGCAACCATAACTCGCGCCACCACTGTGCACTACTAAGACTAACATCCAGGACATCAAAGATGACATCACAAATATCATTGATGACATCACTGAAGACCGTGCTCACTAGCCTGCTGAAGGCCATGTTCAGTGGGCCTGATATATATGTATAGTGGTCACCGCCCAAGAGCGGGGCCATAGGGCATGGCCGATGCCATGACTAGTGGCCTCGTAGTGTTGTACAATATACAGTGAGCATGGCTAAAAGCCGTGGCCACTGCCCATGGCTGAAGGCCATGCCTAGTGGCTTGGTAGTGTTGTAAAATATACAGTGGGCACGGCCGAAGTCCATGCCCAATGGCACTGAAAAAACAATGGTATGAAAAAACCCTTAAAATTCACCAAAAAAACTTATGTTAAAGTTTAGTTAAATTGCCCACATTTATCGTAACAAAACCGGTGAAATTCAGCGCATTTGGGAAGTCGTGACCGGCTTAACTTGGCGAGTTCCCATTGCAAAGCCCATGAGCACATACATATTATAGGAGAAGGAATGCAAAATGACATACAAAATGGCATTATGGGGCACATGGCATTATGGGGGACATCTACGGGAATTCTCCAAGTTAAACCGGTCATGACTTCCCAAATGCGCTACATTTCAGGGGTTTTGTTGTGATACATTTGAGCAACTTAACTAAACTTTAACATATGTTTTTTCAGTGAATTTCAAGGGTTTTTTGTACCATAGTTTTTTGCTGTGCCACTGCTCGTGGCCTTCGGCCGTACCCACTGTATATTTTACAACAGTAGATATATATATATATACATATATATATATATATATATATATATATATATATATATATATATATATATATATATGTATATATATATATATATATATATATATATATATATATATATATATCACACTGCCACGATAGTGGCAGTGTAGTTATGGTTAAGTTGGTGTTTCCATAGGAAGAGCACTTTTTGGGCTGCTTATAACTTCGCCCCCTCTGGACGAATCCTCACCAAGCTTTGCAAAAAAAGTATATGGCCCACTCTGAATTTGTTTGCAAAGTTTGGTGAGGATTCGTCCAGGGGGAGAAAAGTTATAGGGGGGGTCCCAAAATTTCTGTTTTTTCCCATAGACTGAATGGGAAAAAAAATTTGCTCGCGCCTACAGCCCAAACCGCTGGACGGATTTTCACCAAATTTGGACCAGGAGCAGCGGCTTGGTCCCGAAAGCGTGCTTTTGCAAATTGGGTGAAAATCCATCCAGTAGTTTTTTTTAAAATGATCAAAAAGTAGGTTAAAAAAAAATTAGTGATATCTGTGTTCGCTTCGCGGACACACTTCCCTGTTGGCTCCGCGGACAGGACAGTGATTGGGCAAGCAGCTTGCGTGATGTCCGCGGACATCTGACGTGCTCTAACATTGGATGCAGTGAAAGCGTGCAGTGCGTCTGGCTTCAGAGACGCCCGCCATCTTTCTTTCCCGCATGAGAGGCTTTGTCAGGTCAGCAGGAGTGTGTCTGTCTCCTGTTCCTCCCACTCCCCGCTCTTGCCCCGTGTCTGCCCCACCCCCCGCTCATGCCCCGTGTGTCCTTTCTGTCCCCCCAGCCCCCGTTTATGCCCCGTGTGTCCTTCCTGTCCCCCCACCCCGCTCATGCTCCGTGTCTCCCCTGTTCCTCCAGCCCCCCGCTCACGCCATCGTACACGGTGGCAAACGGAGGGCCGAGGAGCGGGATCTGCCGCACGAACTCATGTCCGTGTTTTTGTTTGTCTCCTGACATACAAACCCCCCACCCCCCGCTGATGCCCCGTGTGTCTCTCCCATCCCCTCACCCCCCGCTCATGCCCCGTGTGTCTCTCCCCTCCCCCCACCCCCGCTCATGCCCCGTGTGTCTCTCCCCTCCTCCCACCCCCCGCTCATGCCCTGTGTGTCTCTCCCCATCCCCCCACCCCCCGCTCATGCCCCGTGTGTCTCTCCACCTCCCCCCCACCCCCCTGCTCATGCCCCATGTGTCTCTCCCCTCCCCCCACCTCCCGCTCATGCCCCGTGTGTCTCTACCCTCCCCTCACCCCCGCTCATGCCCCGTGTGTCTCTCCCCCTCCCCCCACCCCCTGCTCATGCCCCGTGTGTCTCTCCCCTCCCCCCAACCCCCGCTCATTCCCCGTGTCTCTCCCCTCTCCCCCACCCCCCGCTCATGCCCCATGTGTCTCTCCCCTACCCCTACCCCGCCCCCCGCTCATGCCCCGTGTGTCTCTCCCCCTCCCCCCACCCCCCGCTCATGCCCCATGTGTCTCTCCCCTCCCCCCACCCCCTGCTCATGCCCCGTGTGTCTCTCCCCTCCCCCCCACCCCCGCTCATGCCCCTTGTGTCTCTCTCCATCCCCCCACCCCCCGCTCATGCTCCGTGTGTCTCTCTCCCTCCCCCCCCACCCCCCGCTCATGCACCATGTGTCTCTCTCCCTCCCCCCACCCCCCGCTCATGGCCGTGTATCTCTCTCCCTCCCCTGCACCCACCACTCATGCCCCGTGTGTCTCTCCCCTCCCCATCCACCCCCCGCTCATGCCCTGTGTCTGTTTCCTGTTCCCCCCACCCCCCGCTCATGCCCCGTGTCTCTCTCCCTCCCCCCACCCCCCGCCCATGCCCCGTGTCTGTCTCCTGTTCCCCCCACCCCCCCGCTCATGCCCCGTGTGTCTCTCCCCCCCACCCCCCGCGTGGCTCTCTCCCTCCCCCCACCCCCCGCTCATGCCCCGTGTGTCTCTCCCCTCCCCCGCTCATGCCCCGTGTGTCTCTCTCCTTCCCCCCCACCCCCCGCTCATGCCCTGTGTCTCCCTACTGTTCCCCCCAACCCCCACTCATGCCCCATGTGTCTCTCTCCCTCCCCCACCCCCCCTCATGCCCCGTGTGTCTCTCTCCCTCCCTCCACCCCCTCATGCCCCGTGTGTCTCTCTCCTTCCCCCCAACCCCCCGCTCATGCCCCGTGTGACTCTCTCCCTCCCCCCCACCCCCGCTCATGCCCCGTGTCTCTCCTGTTGCCCCCGCTCATGCCCCGTGTCTGTCTCCTGTTGCCCCCCGCTCATAACCCGTGTCTGTCTCCTGTTCTCCCCAACCCCCGCTCATGCCCCGTGTCTGTCTCCTGTTCTCCCCATCCCCTGCTCATGCCCCGTGTGTCTCTCTCCCCTCCCACCCCCCTCTCATGCCCCGTGTGTCTCTCCCCTCCCACCCCCCGCTCATTCTCCGTGTGTCTCACTCCTCCCCCCACCCCCCACTCATGCCCCGTGTGTCTCTCTCCCTCCCCCCCACACCCCGCTCATGCCCCGTGTGCCTCTCTCCCTCCCCCCACCCCCGCTCATGCCCCATGTGTCTCTCTCCCTCCCCCCACCCCCCGCTCATGCCCCGTGTGTCTCTCAACCCTCCCCCCACCCCCCGCTCATGCCCCGTGTGTCTCTCCCCCCCACCCCCGGCTCATGCCCGTGTGTCTCTCTCCCTCCCCCCCACCCCCCGCTCATGCCCTGTGTGTCTCTCCCTCCCACCCCCCGCTCATGCCCCGTGTGTCTCTCCCCTCCCCCCACCCCCCGCTCATGCCCCGTGTGTCTCTCTCCTTCCCCCCACCCCCCGCTCATGCCCCGTGTCTCCCTACTGTTCCCCCCACCTCCTGCTCATGCCCGTGTGTCTCTCTCCCTCCCCCCACCCCCCTCATGCCCAGTGTGTCTCTCTCCCTCCCCCAACCCCGCTCATGCCCCGTGTGTCTCCTCCCTCCCCCCCACCCACCGCTCATGCCCCGTGTGTCTCTCCCCTCCCCACCACTCCCCGCTCATGCCCCGTGTGTCTCTCCCCTCCCCCCACCCCCCGCTCATGCCCCGTGTGTCTCTCCCCTCCCCCCACCCCCTGCTCATGCCCCGTGTCTCTCTCCCCCCCCCCCACCCCCACTCATGCCCCGTGTGTCTCTCAACCTCCTCCCTACCCCCCGCTCATGCCCCGTGTCTCTCTCTTGTTGCCCCCACCCCCCCGCTCATGCCCTTTGTCTGTCTTCTGTTCTCCCCACCCCCGCTCATGCCCCGTGTCTGTCTCCTGTTCCTCCCACCCCCCGCTCATGCCCCATGTCTGTCTCCTGTTCTCCCCACCCCCCGCTCATGCCCCGTGTCTGTTGTTCCCCCACCCCCCGCTCATGCCCCGTGTCTGTCTCCTGTTCCCCCCACCCCCCGCTCATGTCCCGTGTCTGTCTCCTGTTCCCCCACCCCCCGCTCATGCCCCGTGTCTCTCCTGTTGCCCCCCGCTCATGCCCCATGTCTGTCTCCTGTTGCCCCCCACCCCCCGCTCATGCCCCGTGTCTGTCTCCTGTTCTCCCCACCTCCCGCTCATGCCCCGTGTCTCTACCCTCCCCCATCCCCCGCTCATGCCCCGTGTGTCTCTCCCCTCCCCCCACCCCCGCTCATGCCCCGTGTGTCTCTCCAATCCCCCCCACCCCCCGCTCATGCCCCGTGTGTCTCTACCCTCCCCCACCCCCACTCATGCCTCGTGTGTCTCTCCCCTCCCCACCACCCCCCGATCATGCCCCGTGTGTATCTCCCCTCCCCACCCCCCGCTCATGCCCCGTGTGTCTCTCCCCTTCCCCACCACCTCCCGCTCATGCCCCGTGTGTCTCTCCCCTTCCCCCCACCCCCCGCTCATGCCCCGTGTGTCTCTCCCCTCCCCCCCGCCCCCCCGCTCATGCCCCGTATGTCTCTCCCCCTCCCCCCCACCCCCCGCTCATGCCCCGTGTGTCTCTCCCCCTCCCCCCCACCCCCCGCTCATGCCCCGTGTCTGTCTCTGTTGTTCCCCCCACCCCCCGCTCATGCCCTGTGTCTGTCTCCTGTTCCCCCGCTCATGCCCCGTGTCTGTCTCCTGTTCCCCCCACCCCCCGCTCATGCCCCGTATCTGTCTCCTGTTCCCCCCACCCCCTGCTCATGCCCCATGTCTGTCTCCTGTTCTCCCCACCCCCCGCTCATGCCCTGTGTCTTTCTCCTGTTGCCCCCCACCCCCCGCTCATGCCCCGTATCTGTCTCTGTTGTTCCCCACACCCCCGCTCATGCCCCGTGTCTGTCTCCTGTTCCTCCCACTCCCCGCTCATTCCCCGTGTCTCTCTCCTGTTGCCCCCCACCCCTCGCTCATGCCCCGTGTCTGTCTCCTGTACCCCCCACCCCCCGCTCATGCCCCATATGTCTCTCCCCCTCCCCTCCACCCCCCTCTCATGCCCCGTGTGTCTCTCCCACTCCCACCCACCCCCCGCTCATGCCCCGTGTCTGTCTCCTGTTGCCCCCCGCTCATGCCCCCTGTCTGTCTCTGTTGGTCCCCCCACCCCCCCCGCTCATGCCTCGTGTCTGTCTCCTGTTCCCCCTGCTCATGCCCCGTGTCTGTCTCCTGTTCTCCCCACCCCCCGCTCATGCCCCGTGTCTCTCCTGTTGCCCCCCGCTCATGCCCCGTGTCTGTCTCCTGTTGCCCCCCACCCCCCGCTCATGTCCCGTGTCTGTCTCCTGTTCTCCCCACCCCCGCGCTCATGCCCCGTATCTGTCTCCTGTTCCCCCCACCCCCCGCTCATGCCCCGTGTCTGTCTCCTGTTGCCCCCCACCCCCGCTCATGCCCGTGTCTGTCTCCTGTTGCCCCCCACCCCCCGCTCATGCCCCGTGTCTTTCTCCTGTTGCCCCCCACCCCCCGCTCATGCCCGTGTCTGTCTCTGTTGTTCCCCCCACACCCGCTCATGCCCCGTATGTCTCTCCCCCTCCCCCCCACCCCCCGCTCATGCCCCGTGTGTCTCTCCCCCTCCCCTCCACCCCCCGCTCATGCCCCGTGTCTGTCTCCTGTTGCCCCCCACCCCCCGCTCATGCCCCGTGTCTGTCTCTGTTGTTCCCCCACCCCCCGCTCATGCCCCGTGTCTGTCTCCTGTTCCCCCGCTCATGCCCCGTGTCTGTCTCCTGTTCCCCCCACCCCCCGCTCATGCCCCGTGTCTCTCCTGTTGCCCCCCGCTCATGCCCCGTGTCTGTCTCCTGTTGCCCCCCACCCCCCGCTCATGCCCCGTGTCTGTCTCCTGTTCTCCCCACCCCCGCTCATGCCCCGTATCTGTCTCCTGTTCCCCCCACCCCCGCTCATGCCCCGTGTCTGTCTCCTATTGCCCCCCACACCCCCCGCTCATGCCCCATGTCTGTCTCCTGTTCTCCCCACCCCCCGCTCATGCCCTGTGTCTGTGTCCTGTTCCCCCCACCTCCGATCATGCCCCGTGTCTCTCACCTGTTGCCCCCCACCCCCCTGTTCATGCCCTGTGTCTGTCTCCTGTTCCCCCACCCACTCATGCCCCGTGTCTCTCTCTTGTTGCCCCCCACCCCCCTGCTCATGCCCCGTGTCTGTCTTCTGTTCTCCCCAACCCCCGCTCATGCCCCGTATCTGTCTCCTGTTCCTCCCACCCCCCGCTCATGCCCCTTGTCTGTCTCCTGTTGACACCCACCCCCCCGCTCATGCCCCGTGTCTGTCTCCTGTTCCCCCCGAACCCCGCTCATGCCCCGTGTCTGTCTCCTGTTCCCCCCACCCCCCGCTCATGCCCCGTGTCTGTCTCCTGTTCCCCCCACCCACCGCTCATGCCCCGTGTCTCTCCTGTTGCCCCCCGCTCATACCCCATGTCTGTCTCCTGTTGCCCCCCACCCCCGCTCATGCCCCGTGTCTGTCTCCTGTTCTCCCCACCCCCAGCTCATGCCCTGTGTCTGTCTCCTGTTCCCCCCACCCCCGCTCATGCCCCGTGTCTGCCTCCTGTTGCCCCCCCGCTCATGCCCTTTGTCTGTCTCCTGTTGCCCCCACCCCCCGGTCATGCCCGTGTCTGTCTACTGTTGCCCCCCACCCCCCGCTCATGCCCCGTGTCTTTCTCCTGTTGCCCCCCACCTCCCGCTCATGCCCCGTGTCTGTCTCTGCTGTTCCCCACACCCCCGCTCATGCCCCGTGTCTGTCTCCTGTTCCCCCCACTCCCCGCTCATGCCCCGTATGTCTCTCCCCCTCCCCCCCACCCCCCGCTCATGCCCCGTGTGTCTCTCCCCCTCCCCCCCACCCATGCCCCGTGTGTCTCTCCCCCTCCCCCCCACCCCCCGCTCATGCCCCGTGTCTGTCTCTGTTGTTCCCCCCACCCCCCGCTCATGCCCTGTGTCTGTCTCCTGTTCCCCCCGCTCATGCCCCGTGTCTGTCTCCTGTTCCCCCCACCCCCCGCTCATGCCCCGTATCTGTCTCCTGTTCCCCCCACCCCCCGCTCATGCCCCATGTCTGTCTCCTGTTCTCCCCACCCCCCGCTCATGCCCTGTGTCTTTCTCCTGTTGCCCCCCACCCCCCGCTCATGCCCCGTATCTGTCTCTGTTGTTCCCCACACCCCCGCTCATGCCCCGTGTCTGTCTCCTGTTCCTCCCACTCCCCGCTCATGCCCCGTGTCTCTCTCCTGTTGCCCCCCACCCCTCGCTCATGCCCCGTGTCTGTCTCCTGTACCCCCCACCCCCCGCTCATGCCCCATATGTCTCTCCCCCTCCCCTCCACCCCCCGCTCATGCCCCGTGTGTCTCTCCCACTCCCACCCACCCCCCGCTCATGCCCCGTGTCTGTCTCCTGTTGCCCCCCACCCCCCGCTCATGCCCCGTGTCTGTCTCTGTTGTTCCCCCCACCCCCCCCGCTCATGCCTCGTGTCTGTCTCCTGTTCCCCCCGCTCATGCCCCGTGTCTGTCTCCTGTTCTCCCCACCCCCCGCTCATGCCCCGTGTCTCTCCTGTTGCCCCCCGCTCATGCCCCGTGTCTGTCTCCTGTTGCCCCCCACCCCCCGCTCATGTCCCGTGTCTGTCTCCTGTTCTCCCCACCCCCGCGCTCATGCCCTGTATCTGTCTCCTGTTCCCCCCACCCCCCGCTCATGCCCCGTGTCTGTCTCCTGTTGCCCCCCACCCCCGCTCATGCCCGTGTCTGTCTCCTGTTGCCCCCCACCCCCCGCTCATGCCCCGTGTCTTTCTCCTGTTGCCCCCCACCCCCCGCTCATGTCCCGTGTCTGTCTCTGTTGTTCCCCCCACACCCGCTCATGCCCCGTATGTCTCTCCCCCTCCCCCGCACCCCCCGCTCATGCCCCGTGTGTCTCTCCCCCTCCCCTCCACCCCCCGCTCATGCCCCGTGTCTGTCTCCTGTTGCCCCCCACCCCCAGCTCATGCCCCGTGTCTGTCTCTGTTGTTCCCCCACCCACCGCTCATGCCCCGTGTCTGTCTCCTGTTCCCCCGCTCATGCCCCGTGTCTGTCTCCTGTTCCCCCCACCCCCCGCTCATGCCCCGTGTCTCTCCTGTTGCCCCCCGCTCATGCCCCGTGTCTGTCTCCTGTTGCCCCCCACCCCCCGCTCATGCCCCGTGTCTGTCTCCTGTTCTCCCCACCCCCGCTCATGCCCCGTATCTGTCTCCTGTTCCCCCCACCCCCCGCTCATGCCCCGTGTCTGTCTCCTATTGCCCCCCACACCCCCCGCTCATGCCCCATGTCTGTCTCCTGTTCTCCCCACCCCCCGCTCATGCCCTGTGTCTGTGTCCTGTTCCCCCCACCCCCGCTCATGCCCCGTGTCTCTCACCTGTTGCCCCCCACCCCCCTGTTCATGCCCTGTGTCTGTCTCCTGTACCCCCACCCACTCATGCCCCGTGTCTCTCTCTTGTTGCCCCCCACCCCCCTGCTCAAGCCCCGTGTCTGTCTTCTGTTCTCCCCACCCCCCGCTCATGCCCCGTGTCTGTCTCCTGTTCCTCCCACCCCCCGCTCATGCCCCTTGTCTGTCTCCTGTTGACACCCACCCCCCCGCTCATGCCCCGTGTCTGTCTCCTGTTCCCCGAACCCCGCTCATGCCCAGTGTCTGTCTCCTGTTCCCCCCACCCCCCGCTCATGCCCCGTGTCTGTCTCCTGTTCCCCCCACCCACCGCTCATGCCCCGTGTCTCTCCTGTTGCCCCCCGCTCATGCCCCATGTCTGTCTCCTGTTGCCCCCCACCCCCGGTCATGCCCCGTGTCTGTCTCCTGTTCTCCCCACCCCCAGCTCATGCCCTGTGTCTGTCTCCTGTTCCCCCCACCCCCCGCTCATGCCCCGTGTCTGCCTCCTGTTGCCCCCCCGCTCATGCCCTTTGTCTGTCTCCTGTTGCCCCCACCCCCTGGTCATGCCCGTGTCTGTCTCCTGTTGCCCCCCACCCCCGCTCATGCCCCGTGTCTTTCTCCTGTTGCCCCCCACCTCCCGCTCATGCCCCGTGTCTGTCTCTGCTGTTCCCCACACCCCCGCTCATGCCCCGTGTCTGTCTCCTGTTCCCCCCACTCCCCGCTCATGCCCCGTATGTCTCTCCCCCTCCCCCGCTCATGCCCCGTGTGTCTCTCCCCCTCCCCCCACCACCCGCTCATGCCCCGTGTCTGTCTCCTGTTGCCCCCCAGCCCCGTTCATGCCCCGTGTCTGTCTCCTGTTCCCCCCGCTCATGCCCCGTGTCTGTCTCCTGTTCCCCCCACCCCCCGCTCATGCCCGTTTCTGTCTCCTGTTGCCCCCCACCCATGCCCCGTGTCTGTCTCCTGTACCCCCCACCCCCCGCTCATGCCCCGTGTCTCTCTCCTGTTGGACCCACCCCCCGCTCATGCCCCGTGTCTGTCTCCTGTAGCCCCCCACCCCCCGCTCATGCCCCGTATCTCTCTGTTGTTCCCCCCACCCCCCGCTCATGCCCCGTGTCTGTCTCCTGTTCCCCCCACCCCCCGCTCATGCCCCGTGTCTCTCTCCTGTTGCCCCCCACCACCGCTCATGCCCCGTGTCTTCCTCTTGTCCCCCTTCTATGATGCCCCTTGTTGACCTCTTGTTCCCCCCACCCCCCGCTCATGCCCCGTGTCTTCCTCCTGTCCCCCCCACTCCTCGCTGATGCCCTGTGTCTTCCTCCTGTTCCCTCCCACCCCCTGCTCATGCCCTGTGTCTTCCTCTTGTCCCCCCTCCTATGATGCCCCTTGTTGACCTCTTGTTCCACCCACCCCCCGCTCATGCCCCATGTCTCCCTTCGTTCCCCCCACCACCCGCTCATGCCCCGTGTCTTCCTTTCCCACCCCCCCACTCCCCACTCATGCCCCGTGTCTCCCTTCTTTCCCCCCCGCTCATGCCCCGTGTCTGCACTGTTGGAACAGGGCAGACACAGGGCATGAGCGGGGGCCCCACCTTGCCCTACCCCCGCTCATGCCCCGTCTCTCTCCTGTTGCCCCCACCCCCCTGCTCATGCCCCGTGTCTGTCTTCTGTTCCCCCCACCCACCGCTCATGCCACGTGTCTCTCCTGTTGCCCCCACCCATGCCCCGTGTCTGTCTCCTGTACCCCCCCACCCCCCGCTCATGCCCCGTGTCTTTCTCCTGTTGCCCCCCACCCCCCGTTCATGCCCCGTGTCTGTCTCCTGTTGCCCCCACATCCCCGCTCATGCCCTGTGTCTGTCTCCTGTATTCCCCACCCCCGCTCATGCCCCGTATCTGTCTCCTGTACCCCCCACCCCCGCTCATGCCCCGTGTGTGTCTCCTGTTCTCCCCACCCCCCGCTCATGCCCCGTGTCTGTCTCCTGTTCTCCCCACCCCCCGCTCATGCCCCGTGTCTGTCTCCTGTTCTCCCCACCCCCCGCTCATGCCCCGTGTCTCTCTCCTGTTGGCCCCACTCCCCGCTCATGCCCCGTGTCTGTCTCCTGTTCTCCCCACCCCCCGCTCATGCCCCGTGTCTCTCTCCTGTTGGCCCCACCCCCCGCTCATGCCCCGTGTCTGTCTCCTGTTGCCCCCCACCCCCTGCTCATGCCCCGTGTCTCTCTGTTGTCCCCCCACCCCCGCTCATGCCCCGTGTCTGTCTCCTGTTCCCCCCACCCCCGCTCATGTCCCGTGTCTGTCTCCTGTTACCCCACCCTCTGCTCATGCCCCGTGTCTCTCTCCTGTTGCCCCCCACCCCCCGCTCTTGCCCCGTGTCTGTCTCCTGTACCCCCAACCCCCGCTCATGCCCGTGTCTCTCTCCTGTTGCCCTCCACCACCGCTCATGCCCCGTGTCTTCCTCTTGTCCCCCCTTCTATGATCCCCCTTGTTGACCTCTTGTTCCCCCACCGCCCTCTCATGCCCTGTGTCTTCCTCCTGTCCCCCCCACTCCTCGCTGATGCCCAGTGTCTTCCTCCTGTTCCCTCCCACCCCCTGCTCATGCCCCGTGTCTTCCTCTTGTCCCCCCTCCTATGATGCCCCTTGTTGACCTCTTGTTCCACCCACCCCCCGCTCATGCCCCGTGTCTCCCTTCTTTCCCCCGCTCATGCCCCGTGTCTTCCTTTTTCCCCCCCACTCCCCGCTCATGCCCCGTGTCTCCCTTCTTCCCCCCCTACCCCCCGTTCATGCCCCGTGTCTGCACTGTTGGAACACGGCAGACACGGGGCATGAGCGGGGGTGGGGGCCCCACCTTGCCCTACCCCCGCTCATGCCCCGTGTCTCTCCTGTTCACCCCCACCCCCGCTCATGCTCCGTGTCTGTCTCCCTCCTTTTCCCCCCGCTCATGGCCCGTGTCTCCCCTGTTCACCCCCACCCCCCGCTCATGCCCCGTGTCTCCCTTCTTCCCCCCCACCCCCCGCTCATGCCCCGTGTCTTCCTTCTTTCCCGCTCATGCCCTGTGTCTCCCTTCTTCCCCCCCACCCCCGCTCATGCCCCGTGTCTCCCTTCTTTCCCGCTCATGCCCCGTGTCTCCCTTCTTTCCACTCCCTGCTCATGCCCCGTGTCTCTCTACTGGTCTTCCCGACCCCCCGCCGATGCCCTGTTGTGTTCTCTTTATACACCCTGCCTTCCCTTTCCCTGGTTTCCATCTTGGTAAAAGATTTTCCTTCCTACACCGGGACGTCACGGTTTGGGAAGAAAAATCTTTTTTTTACCACCCCGGGTTCCCACTTTGAGAACCTAGGATGCTAGTGGTCTTCCTCCATTGAAAAGGACATTATGGTTACGTTGCACTAATAAAAAACTATGAAATTCAGTAAAAAAAACTTTGTTAAAGGGACGTTATGGTTAAGTTGCGCTACTAAAAACCTATGAAATTCAGTAAAAAAAGCTTTGTTAAAGGGACGTTATGGTTAAGTTGCGCTACTAAAAACCTATGAAATTCAGTAAAAAAACTTTGTTAAAGGGACGTTATGGTTAAGTTGCGCTTCTAAAAACCTATGAAATTCAGTGAAAAAACTTTCTTAAAGGGACGTTATGGTTCCAATTAAATCCGAAAAACCCTTGAAATTCGCCAGTTATGGTAAGCTAAGCAACCATAACTCGCGCCACCACTGTGCACTGCTAAGACTAACACCCACGACATCAAAGATGACATCACAAATGTCATTGATGACATCACTGATGACATCACATGTGTATGTACTTTTCATGAAATATGTGTACAAGGGATTCTTATTATAATGTTGCGAAAAAAGTGTCAGGGATCTTTGCAATAAATATCATACCCTAATTAGTGCATTGAACGATGCATTGATATAAATAGCATTCTGTTATGGGGTTCTATCTAGTATACTAAGCTACTAATGCAGTATACATAGCATTGTGTGCAGCGTATAAGATGAAGCTATAATATTCGTAATGTTAATATGTTCAATAATGAAATGATAATTGTTTTCTTAATAGATTTTTGTGTACTGTGAAATATGTTATAAGTAGCTAATAAAACCCATATATTACATAATTGCATTACTATAGACAAAACACAAAAAGAGACAAGAGCACATACCAATATACATATACACAGGGTAAATAGCAGCTTTGAAGCAGAGCAATCATTTTTTTGCATGAAAATAATGCTGTCTTTAAATCTTGTGTCTTCCCCTATGTATAGGTTTCATATGATGTGACTGGACTCTAAGGGAATTACTATAAGAACCTACTTGTAGGATACGTCTACAAATAAAATACAATTTTTAGTTTCTGACTGTTACTGAAGAAAACCATGTGGCCTAGATATGTCAGCAAAAGAAAAAAGAGTGAGCCAGGCATGTGATGTCATCAGCGATGTCATCAATGGCATTTGTGATGTCATCTTTGATGTCGTGGGTGTTAGTCTTAGCAGTGCACGGTGGTGGCGCGAGTTATGGTTGCTTAGCTTACCGTAACTGGCAAATTTCAAGGGTTTTTTGGTTTTACTTGGAACCATAACGTCCCTTTAACAAAGTTTTTTCACTGAATAGATATATATATCCTAATTTCCAAAGGAAGGCATTGCAGTCTGAGTAGTGAAAGGGTTAATGTCTTTTGGAGTCTTCTCAGAGGCATGGCGGCCCTCTCTGAAGGTAACGGTCAACGTAACACCTGGTAAACTCATTCAAAATAGCTATTCTGTCACGGACTTCCTGCCCATCAGCCCACTTCTTTGTGCTGTTTTAGCTATTAGGTACCAGAGAAGCAAGGACCATGCAAAGGTATTCCCCTTCTTTAAATTGTTATCTTTATAGGACCAGAACTGGCTATTGCCGTCATGGCCGATCAGTGCCTTCATTGCAGCCCTGACTGCTTCAAGTCGTGCCAGGATTGTACCTCTGTTTCTACCTCCCGCCTGTGCCTTCTTAATACAGAGTGAATGCTCCCTTTCCAAACTTAACAGCTGGTTGACGAATTGCATCGTTTTCAATGGAAATGGAGTAAGAGGTGATCACGACCTGTGTGCCTCCATTGAGGGTGCCCCAGGTGATACAGTATTCTGTGGTCCACTCATTCATTCTAATGATTGCAGCAATCAAAACCTGCCTTTCCTGACAGAAATGATCGCATAATGATTTTCTGCCAACTGACACTTTTACCATAGATCAGCGAAAGCTTAATTGGTGCAGGATCTGACAGCATTTACACAAGAAACACATGTGTGGACTATTCCTCACTAATATGGGGAGGCCAATACGTGCTTATTCCGAGTGAGGTGGAGAGTAACCATCAGTAGCCATCAGTTGCTGGAGGCAACGACCACCAGTTAACAATGATGTTATGAACTTTGAACCCAGGTGATATCCTGTGCTTTGGGATGTCTGCTGCTGCATTAAAATGCCTTCACACACCTGGATATACTCCAAGCAAATGGTTCCAGCCCAAGATTCTCAAAGGCAATTGGATCATTACCCTTAGTTGGATGGACCATTGTCCTAAATAGGACAACCGTACACACTCTGCCCATGACATTTGAGCTCATTGCATTTTCTCGTCCCTTCCAACCTAACACTCACCTTTCTCCATACAGCCCATTCCACCCAAACCACGCCTAACAAGATACCAATTTGAGATGTTCATCAAAAGTACAATGACCTGGGAGTGAGGTGCCAGAGGGTGGAGCCCCCTTCTGCCCCTTCATAATATCAAGCCATAAATGCAGAAGTGTAAGTGCAGGAGTGCTATAGGATGAAAGTACTGGAAAAAAGTTAGCATATGCACTAACTGGCAACATTCACCTTGGATATGAACAGACCAGATTTAGCTTTTGTTTGAAAAAACATTAATTCTTTTCGAGAAAGCCTTTCTCTGCAGATAGGCCTGACTCTTTTGTAGCAAATCAAGCATACCCTTGAGCTCCTAACGCCATGCAGCCGTACAAGGACTCTCCTCTGGTACGACATAAAAAGAATAGCCCTTTCTGAGATACTTGTTTTGAACCTAGGTGGGACAACATGTTTTTCACACACTATTAACGTTATAAAATAAACTAACAATAAAGCCTTTATGCTTGTGGGCTACATTTATGCATGATTAGCATCTCACAAAAATGAATGGTAATATCACTGAAGACATCCCTGGAAAGACCACCTGGCACTAAGGAAACAGTCAATACATTATCGACTATTGCTACGTGTCACAGAATATTGCTCAAGTTGCTACTAGCTTTGTGGTGTGTAACACTTTGAAAAGGTATCACATGTATTTAATCCTACCCGTGAGATATTTATTGTGTTGCCCCGGGCAACAAGTGATTCCCTCACAAATCTTATTGTCAACACCAGGGTAACAGGTTACAAGGAGTCTTTCCCCTAAAGAAGTGGTCTCCACAAAATTAGTGCAATGGACTGAGCAGGGCTCCCTTGCCACAATCCCTAGGGATAAACTCATATTTTAGTATAACAACCTAATCGCCTACTTTAATCCTTCCCACCTGAAGAATGTTAAAGTGGAGAGTATGTGATCATTCCAGGGACATCATTTCAAGGTCGCCAGGGGTCGTGACTGCGACCCCTGGGGTCTCCCTTGCTACCCCTGTGGTCTCCTTTGCTACCCCTAAAAAAAATGAAAAGATGTAAAAAAAAAAAGTGTATGCAAGATCCTGGGCTGTGGCCAGCACCATGTGGCTCTTTGCTTCTGGAGTGACTGGCTTTCTTGTTCAGGCCTCTTAAAAAAAAAAAAACAGGGGTTCCACAAGTCTAAAACTTTTAGCAGTGACCCTAAATAAGAAAGAATAGGAATACCAAATAATGTGCCTTTCTGGAATTCTATGCAATAATTGCTAGACTCATTAAAGGTTTATTTCAGGCACACTTCGGGGGGTGAGTCACTGATTTAGTTCTTAACCACTTCAACTCAGCGTTTCATCCTTCTGAGGTCGATAAATGTGTACCAACACAGGTTGGGTGATATTGTATTTATATTTGTTCTATATAAAGTGCTTAAGTATAAGTGCTATATAATAACACATCATTATCATTTGGCCATGGAAGTCTGCTTGCATTCACAGTAATTTCATAATATGGGCCTTTACACACTCATCTTAACGATACATATGGCGATCCATTCTTGTATGCAATGTATATCACATTATAGTGATATCGTAACCATATTTTTTGTAGTGTACTTAGGAACAATGCTATATGATGCCACTTCCTGTTTTGTCAAGGGGTGAAAGGTCATGTTCCACCGCTTCCTGTGATACCACTTTGGGGTGGGGTCAAATGACATCACTTCCTGTGATGTCATCAGAGGTCAATGGTCATGTGATATCACTTCCGCTACCCCTGGCATTTTGGTGAAATGGCGTCCCTGGATCATGCTCAAGAGCTCATGTTAATGAGCCGTTGGTAGTCTAAGCTAAAAGAGTTTATGGGACTGAGATCAGAAGGGTTAAGAGGACAAACCCCTTAGATTGTAAAAATAGGAAACATACGGTCAAAAAGATCGAACAAAAATACAATAATTGGGTCAAACAGTATAGGGCATCAATGAAATGAAAGGACAGTGTTACCATGTTACACATATTATTCACTAAAAATAGTAGTCGATTTTGGGAGGTAATTAATCAAGTGGGACAACAGCAGGCTAAAGATCAGACAAATCCTATTGATAAACTTTCTTGGATATATTATTATCAGTTAAAATATGGCAAGGCAACAAAAACACATTTTTTTTATTTTTTATTATTCGTGATTCGGCTGCCAGGAAACTTATAACAACATGTAACACTTCATTCATGCACTATTCATAAAATATCAATACAAAAAACATTTACAATACAATAGATAAAAACTGATTAAACATCCCTAATTCATTTCATATAACTTACAGATAAGTCAAACACATACTGTTAAAAGGCCTACCACAATATTCTAAACACATTCAAATCTAAAAAATCTAAAATGATGATCCATCCCTCTCTTTGGCAACTGCAATTACTTCACCTTAGCTCATATTTACGGACCTAAGAAAGCCCATGACTGCTATCAAATCCCAGGTTACACATCCATCTAAACATCTGTTCCAAAAATAATCCCCTTCAACTTGGGTCTCCGTATGGGAAAAATGACAAAAATATCTCTGACCCTGAGAATGCAATGAAGGACATTCCACCATAATATTTTTCTTTTGTTAGGTTGAGGTCGAAACCTCAGAAATTCAGAGCAACTAGGGTAAATGGACAGAAATGGTGCTACTACTCCCTGTTTCTACCCGAAATGTGACAAGGGAGAGTAACCGTGCATTGATTCTAAGCTATTAATCCAGTTCCATATTCTCAGACGTGTCTTAGGGTGCTGTGATCTTAATTGCAACTCCTCCCAATTAGAACCTTCATCTTGCAGGATACCCTCACACTCTTTCCCAAAAGCAAGGGGGGCATTGACGATGCCCCCTGTAAAGTAACGGTTATGATCGACAAGATATCACCATAGAGTGTGGAAACTTCTGCATTTAATATTTTACAATAGAAGTTGAGAACATTCCACATACCCCTTAATCTTAAAGATTGGATGCCCAAATCATACCTGATAATAGCCATTGGGAGTGAATTTGAGACTTTAAACAGCTTCCTCCAAATTTGCACCTCCAGAGCAGGAAATATACTCAAAATCGAGTAGTCGTAAATTTCTATACCATAAAGTAATTTAGGTATGATTTTACCGAGGTAAAATTTCAAAGCCGGGGGTATTGTAAACTTCCCATCCATCTTTTTGATTTGATTTATTACAATGGTGGTTATCTGAATATATTGCACCCTTGTATCCGCCTTGGTGCATTTAGCTTTTATATAAAAGCCCAAATAAACAATGGAATCCAAAATCTCAAATTTTTTCCCTCCACCCACCAGGACAATGGAACAACATTCCTTTTTCTTGGGAATCTAATTACCTTTGTCTTGGTTGGGTTAATAACAAAGTTATTTATCTTGGAGTATGAAATGAAAGTGTCAATCAATTTCTGCAAACCGTGTGGTGGCTGGTCAAACAAAAGAAAATCTTCGGCATAGGCAATCCAAATTAAACGTTGGTTGTTCAACCTGGGCAATGCGAATGCACACGTCTCCAATGTCTCTCCCAAGTCTGATGTTTATAAAGTAAAGTGACAGGGGGTTAAAATGCACCCCTGTCTAACTCCAGAGATGGCTGAGATTGGTCTTCTAGCTTCCCCCTGTATATTCAATCTTGACCTAATATGTGATCTTTCATGCAGAGCAACAAGCAATCTTAACATCCCGGCAGGAATATTCCAGCTAGCCAACTTCCGCCATAAAAGATTTCTGTTCATCATATCAAAGGCTGCCATCAAATCTATGATTGCCACATAAGAGGTGTCAACTTTCCCTGTGAGGGCTATGTTTTGGACATATCTCAGCAGAAGACCATTAAGATTTGTACTATAGTTCTTATGGAAGACCGTCTGCCATTTTTGAATGCGATCAACTTGGGTCGGCCAGGCCTCCAGATGTTTCAATGGCAAAGTCACAAAGACCTTGTTATCGGCTTCTATAATTACTCGGGTTCTTCCGATCCACTCTCTTGAAAATTGGGATCAAATAGGCGGTTTGTGAACTAACTGGGAAGCTCTGATCTTTTTAAATTTTATGGAAATATAAGGTTAATATGGTTGACCGCGTTACTGGATGATCCTTAAATAACAAGTTTGAAAGCCTATTTGGCCACGGCGCTATAGATTTGCGACTAGCATTTATAATATCAAACACCTCATCAAAATCAATTGAGAGGTGCCAACTATCACCAATATTGTCTACCTGCATAGGGTGGTCAACTACTAATGAACACCCAAATGGTTCCTCGTAATAAGTGATCCATTGTTGATCCCCAATAGGGTTTAATTGCAAATCTGCCTGGTTTCTCCCCAGGTTATTAATGAGACGCCAGAAAGAAGTGGTGTAAGATTTACATAAAGATTCCAGCATCAATGCGGCATCATTTTGTAATCGCTGATTTGTATGCAATTTACTCCAGTTAGGTTAAGGTGTTTTGCCCCTTTAACATCCTTTGCTTGGGTCAAAGGATCTATATGCTGTTTACATTTTGTTTCCTTGATTTTATTTCCTCAGATCTCTTTTTTGTTCCCATACCATGAGGTCAAACTGATGAAGATGTTTGCCATGGCCAGATTTGAATTTGTTTCAGCCTTGATTAAAAGATCCCCTAAAAAGGTGTCAAAGTGATTTAGGTTGAATGTTTCCATCTCCCAATCCAAGGAGGTAGAGGCCATTAAGTTAGCAGCCCACTTATTAACTAGAAAAAAAGGTAGCAGGCGCCCCTCTCTCGAAAGAACAAGGCATGATAACCTGTTCAGCGGTTATTAACCACATTGAGAGTTCGCAGCCATTGCTTTTTGCTCACTGTACCTTCACAGATGGGAAATATCCATTTGCATATCAGTCTTTGTCCCGCCCACAAGGGCAGTCCAGCACCGAAATGCTATGGCAATTCCTCTCTGAACAAGAGTACCATCAGCAACCCCATACACGTGTTTCAGCCTTGTTGGGCATCATCAGTGAGGTGAAGCTGAGCCTCTCTAAGTACAGTGAGCAGGGAGTCCACGTCTGGTTGCCCCCAGGTAACCTAGGGTGACCAACCCCAAGTTCCTTTCAAAAATACAAAAAAAGGTAGCAGGCGCCCCTCTCTCGAAAGAACAAGGCATGATAACCTGTTCAGCGGTTATTAACCACATTGAGAGTTCACAGCCATTGCTTTTTGCTCACTGTACCTTCACAGATGGGAAATATCCATTTGCATATCAGTCTTTGTCCCGCCCACAAGGGCAGTCCAGCACCGAAATGCTATGGCAATTCCTCTCTGAACAAGAGTACCATCAGCAACCCCATACACGTGTTTCAGCCTTGTTGGGCATCATCAGTGAGGTGAAGCTGAGCCTCTCTAAGCACAGTGAGCAGGGAGTCCACGTCTGGTTGCCCCCAGGTAACCTAGGGTGACCAACCCCAAGTTACTTTCAAAAATACAAAAAAAGGTAGCAGGCGCCCCTCTCTCGAAAGAACAAGGCATGATAACCTGTTCAGCGGTTATTAACCACATTGAGAGTTTGCAGCCATTGCTTTTTGCTCACTGTACCTTCACAGATGGGAAATATCCATTTGCATATCAGTCTTTGTCCCTCCCACAAGGGCAGTCCAGCACCGAAATGCTATGGCAATTCCTCTCTGAACAAGAGTACCATCAGCAACCCCATACACGTGTTTCAGCCTTGTTGGGCATCATCAGTGAGGTGAAGCTGAGCCTCTCTAAGCACAGTGAGCAGGGAGTCCACGTCTGGTTGCTGGTGGTACTCTCGTTCAGATTGGAATTGCCATTGTATTTCGGTGCTGGACTGCCCCTGGGCAGGACAAAGACTGATATGCAAATGGATATTTCCCATCTGTGAAAGGCACAGTGAGTAAAAGCAGTGGCTGCGAACTCTCAAGTGGTTAATAACCGCTGAACAGGTTATCATGTCTGTTCTTGCGAGAGAGGGGCGCCCGCTACCTTTGTAAAACACTTATTAACTAGAGAAGCTTTGTGATGGTTCCATGTAATTCTGTTTGCCCCTTGGTTGGCTGTGACTGCAAGCAGCGTCCAACCTAAACCCTTACTTAAGCGAATTTGAAACTCTGCTGCTATCTTTTCGCGATCACTCCATTCACTTGGGATCACGTTAAAGGATGAACATATATGAAAGAGACCCTCATCAACAAATACGTAGTCTAAAATAGACTGTTTCTTACCCCTTGTCAAGGTAATTTGACTTGGCAGATCACCCTGAGTTGCCCCATTTAACTGATAAAGGCCAGGGGATTCCAACCTTTCCAGCCATCTCTTGCCATGTTTAATTTTTACAAGGAAAGGGTCCACCCTGCCGTAACACAACTACTAAAGTTAGAGAAGCAGAAAGAGTTCAAGTCTCCACCCATAACTAGCGCATCATCAATCACAGTGGGAGACCAATTGGATATCAGCTCAACCACATCCTTCTGTACGGACTCCAATTTACATGCAAGATTATGCCAGTAAATATTCAACAGAAGGATCCTCTTTTTTGTTCCACTGATCATTATGGTTATTTGGATTGCAAGTAAAGTTCTATTCCTGATAATTTGCTGCTCTATCATGACCCCTGAGCCTTTGTTTATCAAAATTACAAGGCCCCCCTGCAGGTCTCCCCCTGGCAGTGTTTTCTGCAGTGGAGAACATTGTCACATACCCATCCACAACCAGTGCCTCCACTAACTAAATCTCTTGTATAAATATCTTCAGATAATATTGTAAAAATGTCCCTATAATTGGGTTAGTGAATAGATGATTATGGCTGCAACTATTGCAGGATAAGATTGTTAAATTATGTGATTCTTTACCAATGCCTCGGTTGTGAATGCGCATCAACCTTATGTGAAGCCCAGTCCCAGTGATTCAACTCATACATTCTAGGTTTTCCCACAGCTCCTTGATCTTGGACAGAGAGATAACCCTTGTTCTCCCCCCTGGAAGGAGCTTGCAATTCCATACCATCTACATCCTTTCACCCCGCCAATCTACCCATGGTATTGTGACCATCTGATAATCCACTTGAGAAAACATGAAACCCAAATGATGCAGCGACATTGTTTCCTTCAATATTAGGTCAGAAACTATTTTGGATGAAATCATCACCATAACCACGTCAGGTCTGTGCCTAAAAGGGAATTCAACTCTTTCAATATCTTTTGTGGAAATTGCCCTCAAACAGGGAATCTATGTATGTAGCAGAAAATTTCCCGTACGGTTCTGCACCATCTTTTGTCATAAGATACACATTCTACTTTGAACCTCATACTCCTCATGTTGTTATTTGCACTTTTAGGCAATCTTTTTTTTTCTTTACATCTTGTCATTCATAACAAAGGGCTGATAAATGTGATGCCCTGTCATCTTGCACTCTCCCTTCTGAACCTTTCACACTTCACTCAGTACAAAACTGGGGGATACCATTTCTTTTTACGCCCCCATCCAATGTATCTAAAAAGGACGCAGGGGGACGGTATAAGAAGGACTCAGCTTGCCACTCTCATAAGACAGGCAATTCCGTGTGCTTGTATCTATCGTACCAGCCCATCTCCTGCAAGCTATACTCTCTTTACCCTTCCCCACCCCCTGCAAACCTTCACCCAGAGGGAGGTTGTTAAAATGTGATCCCCCGATCTCTGATCTCACAGTTCCCACATAAACCATCTCTTTCTCTCCCCAAAAACCTTTATCCAAATCCCCCCTATTACAGGTTAGCATGCTTATATGGCACTGCATTTGTTTCTCAGAGACAAAAGATGTTTGAACATCTGAATCCTTCCGACTAACATTCAAATTAATTGTGGTTTTATTTTCTATATGTGTGTACTTCACAGACAGAAATAATGTCTCTTTGCCTTGATCTTCCCTTACTCAAGACCTAACGCTAGCATGCTTCTCTACAGGTTTCAAAACCTGGACTTTACCCATAGGGATAGACAGATGTTTTTAAAAGGATTTTGCATTTGAATTAGAACTCTTTGTTTAGTTTTCTTAGATTTGTTTATACTGTTTGCCTTTGGCACATTTAGGAGAGGGCTGGGTCTTTGAATGATCATCTCCCCACTTCCTCCCTCGGCTCTACTATAAGCGCATCCTGGGTAATCACACCATGGGAGTCCCCCACCCAGTCGAAATTTGCTCAGGGTTAGTTTGTGACTTCTCAATGACTAGCTCAGGCCCCACAATGGAATCTTTTGTTCTTAATTCAGCATTTCCCCAGTGCTTCAATTTCCCCCAGATTAAGTCCAACATAACCGCATGCGATTGAGAGTCCCACTGTAGATTCTCAAACAGACCCAATAATGAAATCAACACCTGGTTCAATTCTAACAATATAGGGTACGAAGCCCCAGAAACTGTGTGATCTATGGTCCTGATCATTAAGAAAATAGTTTTTTGTTGTGCTGGCACTGGGGCTGACACATAGGAGGTTATTGAAGAGTCCAAGTCTGTTTCAGGGGCTTCTGAGAAGATGGGAGGTGTGTTACAAAAAATCTTCTTCCGATCTCGACTCTTCATCAACCTCTTCAATAGCCATAAGTTCACCATCAGTCACTGGGTCAAGATGGGGGGAGGGACTAGGATCTTAGAATGTAATAAGTCCTGATGTAGAGGTAATTGAGAGTCTAAACCTTTACTCTTTTGCATTGAGGTGAAATATGATGCTATTGATTTTGAAACCGTGCTTTTCCCCTTCTGGCCAGTCCGCTCTAACCCCCCTTTATCAACTAGCAGAATCGAGGGAGGGCAGGGGAAGATCCAAGGAAAGGCCAGAAGACAACGCAATCGGAGAGTCAGCTAGAGGCAGCTCCGTTGCAAGGGATAATGCTGCTGACGTGTCCCACTCTGTGGCCAATGAGACTGCTGCTGTTTTTACCCCATAGTCATAAATGTGTTTTCCCGACGTATGCATCAGTTCTGCCAAATTCTGTCAATGACACAAAAGTCGCACTCACAACGACCCCTTCTCTTATGGAGCTGTTCTCTTTGCAAAAACCTTTGGACAAGACCAGAATAAAAATAAGTTGGGAACCCAAAGAACCAAAAGAACTTCAAAACTACACTGCAGACTTAGCCCACGGCTTTGCGTTGAATAGGGACTTTTAAACACAATAAACGGGTAGAGCACAATTGCTCCCAGGCTTCATAGAGCGAGCGCTGATGACTCTGTGCAATGTTAGGTAAGTATCAGTTCCTAATGCTCCATGAAGCCGCACAACTCACAGCGCCGAAAGCTGTACTGCAGAATGGGCTCGCAACTTATGCAGTTTTAACTATTTTAACAGTTGTAACAGTGATTACCATATAGCTAATCTCAAATGCCAATGATAGTATGATTTAACAAGCCTGAAAGATCGGCAAAGCAAAAAGAAAGAATAACTCACTCCAAAATCATCTGCCGCGCTGCGTGTTCCATCCCCACAAACTTTGATAAACATTGGTTCATATGAGCTATATGTGCGGAAGTCCTTACAATGGCACAGGAAGCACGGGAACACAAGAACACTCTCCATACTCTATGCGCTCTACACGCTCCACAGTGCGAGAGGTTATTAAGAAATTGGCACCTCCTTCAGGCAGCCGAAATGATAAAAAGACTGCTAGCTCAAAGAGCAATGAACAGGCAGCAAATCCGGAAAGGGTCACACAAGAACACTCTCCGCACTCCCCGTGCTACATGGTGCGAGAGGTTCTTAAGAGATTAGCACATCCTCAGGCAGCCGAGATGGTAAGAAGACTGCTAGCTCTCAGAGTAACGAACAGGCAGCAAATACAGTGATGGTCACACAAGAACACTCTCTGCACCAAGCGCATTACGCTGTGTGAGAGGTTCTTAAGAGATTAGCACCTCCTTTAGGCAGCCGAGATGGTAAAAAGACTGCTACCTCACAGAGCAATGAACAGGCAACAAATCCGGTGAGGGTCACACAAGAACACTCTCCGCACAAAATTAAATTTCAACATTGCAGCCCTACGCAACTGGGATGACAAGTTTACTAAGCAAGATAGAGTGAGCGAAAAAGAGAAGTGGAAAAAATCACACGCAATTGGCCCAGATAATTTATCAAACGCCTTAAAGAAAACCTGGCTATATGGGCAGAGTTCCCTTATCTGCTGTTTTCTCAGATCTCCACTAAGGGGAAGATTCCAGACTCCTGGCAGAAGAGTCATCTGGTACCAATTTACAAAAAGCGGGTGCGGACTGGCCAGGCAAATTATAGGCCAATTGCATTAATGGATTCTACCAACAAAATCTTTGCAGCCTTATTATTGAACGTTTTAGCAGATTGGGTTACTCCTACTAATAAATTACCCATTTACCAGACAGACTTCCGCAAAGGAGTACGGACTACTGTGAACGGTTAGTGTTAAAAGTGCATCACCCATATTTGCTACTTTTATTGATCTAAGCACCACCTTTGATTTAATAGACAGAAACAGGCCATGGAATAAGCTCTACGAATGGGATACCCCACTTGGAATACTCAAAATGCTCAAGAAGTAGCCATTCATCACTACCAAAATAGGTATAAAACAAGGATGTGTCCTGGCCCCATGCCTGATCTAGTTGCTTCCCCGCACTCGCCTTTCTGACGAAGCTACGCAACCTCCACATTAAAGCACTGATCGTTGCTGATGATATCATCTTTGATCAGACGCAGGTGAGAGTACAATGTACATTAGATCTTTTGACCCTGTATGTGAAGGAAAATGACCTAGTTATCAACACAAGCAAAACAGCGGTACACTTCGCGCATGGACACAACGTCCATACAGGGACGCCATTTAGGGGTCGTCAGAGGTCACAACCGCGACCTCTGAGTTCTACCTTGCGACCTTGTGGTCCCCTTGCGACCTCTTAAAAAAAATAGTTTTTTTTTTTTGATAATGCAAGCTCTTGGGCTATGGCCAGCACCATGTGGCTCTTTACTTCTGTAGTGGCTGGCTTTCTTGTTCAGGCCCCTTAAAAAAAAAGAAAAATAAGAACAGGAGTGCCACAAGTCTAACACTTTCATCACTGACCCTGAATAATAAAGAATAGGAATATCAAATAATGTGTCTTTCTGTAATTCTATACAATAATTGCTAGACTCATTAAAGGTTTATTTCAGGCACACTTCAGGGGGTGAGTCACTGATTTAGTCTGTTCTTAAACGCCTCAACTCAGCCTTTCTTCCTTCTGAGGTCGATAAATGAGTACCAACACAGGTTGGGTGATATTGGGTGTGATGTGATGCTTATTAGTAAACGTCATGTTTAGAATGTTACTTGTCATAGGTTGAGGGATGACGTGGGGTTAGAATGTGGAATGTAAAGGGGAGTCAGTTAAGATTAGAGATTAAAGGATATTGACGTTATCACTGTGTTCTCCGGTATTTTTAATAGTCATATATTCATTACTGCTACATAAAAATGGCGACGAGGATAAAGAGCAACAACAAGACGGAATAGATGAATGGCCCGGTAACGAAACGAGAAATACGAGGAAAAGTGGAAGGAAACGCTGATGACACGAACGTATGGAGATCGGGAGCTGAGGAGATCGTAAATGGACTGCAAATGGACAAGCAAATGCTGGTAGGATGTGCGCTTTGACCTATTAAAGGCATGGTCTAGTAAAAAATCTTATTTAAAAAATAGATAGGCAACATAAAAAAAAATACTAGCATTCTCTTTTTTAAAACTTCCTATGTCAAATTTTGAGCTATTCAAGCTCAAAATTCGCAAAAGCAAGCACATGGGCGCATCCATTTTGTGAAATGGATGCCCTCCTGTGCTGGCTTTTGCTTTTGCGGCACTAATGAAGGAAAAGCCAGCCAGCTGTAGTAAACAAAAGCTACCGCTGGCTGGCTTTCCCTTCATTAGTGCTGTACGCGGAGGACGGGGACCGGAGACCAGAGCAGGAAAGCTGCAGCTGAATCTCGGTAAGTGCTATTTATTTCTGGAGGAGCCCGGAAAACTTAGAAATAAAACCGCAGCTTTAAAAACGTATTTATGTTTGCGACCGCAAACATAAATGCAACGTTATTGTGTTGGAAAACGCTGCGGTTTTTCTTTCCAAGTTTCTCAGGCTCCTCCGGCTCAGAGGAGCCTGAGAAACTCGGAAAGAAAAACCGCAGCGTTTTCCAACACAACCGCGTTGTGTTTCTGCCTGCTGTGGCTATCACTTTGGGTCTCCGGTGCTCCCAGGGGAGCACCGGAGACCCAAAGTGAAAGCCACAGAAGGCAGAAACACAACGTGGTTGTGTTTACATGCCACGTAGTGTTTCTGCCTACAGCTGATTTCCCATTTGGGGCTCTCGGAGAGCCCCAAATGGGAAATGCTAAATGCTGCGTTGTTTCTGCCTGAATCTGCTTTCCCATTTGGGGCTCTCGGGCTCCCGTGGGAAAGCAGATTCAGGCAGAAACAACGCGGTTGTTTTCCGCAATGCCGCGTTGTTTCTGCCTAAATCTGCTTTCCCATTTCTGGGCTCTTGGGCTCCCCGTGGGGAGCCCGAGAGCCCCAAATGGGAAAGCAGATTCAGGCGGAAACACAAAGCGGTTGTGTTGGAAAACGCTGCAGTTTTTCTTTCCGAGTTTCTCAGGCTCCTCCGAGCCGGAGGAGCCTGAGAAACTTGGAAAGAAAAACCGCAGCATTTTCCAACACAATAACGTTGTATTTATGTTTGCGGTCGCTTCAAAAGCGACCGCAAACATAAATACAACGTTTTTAAAGCTGCGGTTTTATTTCTAAGTTTTCCGGGCTCCTCCAGCCCGGAAAACTTAGGAAAAAAAACGCAGCTAGTGCTTATTTTTTTTAAAAAAATAAATAGCACTTACCGAGATTCAGCTGCAGCTTTCCTGCTCTGGTCTCCGGTCCCCGTCCTCCGCGTACAGCACTAATGAAGGGAAAGCCACCCAGCGGTAGCTTTTGTTTACTACAGCTGGCTGGCTTTTCCTTCATTAGTGCCGCAAAAGCAAAAGCCAGCACAGGAGGGCATCCATTTCACAAAATGGATGCGCCCATGTACTTGCTTTTGCGAATTTTGAGCTTGAATAGCTCAAAATTTTACATAGGAAGTTTTAAAAAAGAGAATGCTAGTATTTTTTATTTTTATGTTGCCTATCTATTTTTTAAAGAACATTTTTTACTAGACCATGCCTTTAAGATTTGCGATACATGCCAAGGAACCTACAGCGATTTGATTTAAAAGATAACAATACGAACGTACCCCGTACGAGACGCGGCTCGAGCAGGGCGTGAGCGGGTTGAAGTCAGCCCATTCGTGACATAAGTTCGCACGCTCACGGGTCGTTTTAGATGAAGGCACCTACGAGCGTGCCGGTGCGTGCAGCCATTTTGGATGAGCTGAGAAAAAAATTAAAAAACGTTACTGTAGCGATGCTGAATCAAAGCAACATACAGCAGTAAAACGAACACGTTGAAAATGTAACTATTAAATCCTGCAAACTGCAATCAGACAAACAAACACATGATGGAGACAATAGTAGTGTGGAAAACAAATAAACGTACACACAGCTGTACATAAAAAAAAAAATAAAAAAAAAACATTTTCTCTTTATCAGAACAAGCGAAAACTCAAGCTGGGATATATGCAATACACATCTGTCATTGGGGAGAAACAGATTAAAAGATGTCTTCTAGCAATGAAAATGAGAGGGGAGACACAAGTGTGGTGTCACAAGCAATGCCAGGAGCATCGGTTATATCAACTGATCCGACACATTTTTTAGGAAAGCCCCCTCCATTCACTCTAGAACCTCAGGATAACCAGGGACAGAGATGGCAAGAATGGTTGGATGACTTTGAAGAATTTCTGAGAGCTGTGGGCAGCCAAAACACTGTGAATAAGCTGGACATTTTCACAAACTTAGTAGGGAGGGATATGAAAAATGTCATCAGGACAATTCCTGAAGAAGAAAGGACCACATATGCATTATTGGTAGCTGCAATAAATGTGAGAATCATTGTTCCACCGAATCGGGACTATGAAAGATACATTTTTAACCAGTGCACTCAGAGCCCGAGTGAAACAATCGCACATTTCGCATTGCGGCTGCAACGTAAAGCTATATACTGTGATTTCTCCCATTTTAATGATCGATGAGGCGATCAGGTTAAGGATAATTAAAGGCTGCGTATCGTCACAATTCAGGAAGCATTTATTGAAGAAATCACTCCCTCTAAAAGAGGTGCTAGCGCTAGCACGGGTCTACGAAAAAATAGACACCCAGCCAGCAAACAACGGGAACCCCAAAGGGATCGATACAATAGCAGCCATGGGTCAAAGGCAAAATGTGCAGTGGCAAAAAGGGAATCCAAGTGAGATACGATGGCACAATAATCGTAGAAGCTATGGAGAGAGGCACTGCTACAGATGTGGGTATGAGTTCCCGCATAGGGGACAATGCCCGGCACTAGGTCACACTTGTTCACGCTGTGACCAGGACAATCATTTCGAAAGCATGTGTCAAGAAAGGCTGTCGTGGACACATGCACTGAGATCAAACCCGCAAGTAACGCAGAATAGGAAGTACGTGGAGCAGAAGCAATATAATGGGAGTGTGAACGCGGAAAGGAGAGATGTGACAAGAGAAAGATTGAATCAGTCAAACCTGCGAACAGGGCAGTCGAATTTACGACCTGGTTTTGTAAGAACTATGGACATTCAAGAAACTGGGGAAAGTGAACAGAGAGTCTCAGAGCAGATCAGATATCCTGATCCCTATGAGAATCCCATTGTAATGGAAAATGATGAAAAGGTGGATGTGGGGAGAAATGATGAAGGAGTAAACTATGACATATATGGCAAAGAATATGTGAGACTAATATATGAGACATATGACGAAAAAAAAGCAATGAAGGTGACCATAAGATTGGGCAACCAGAATATACCTTTCCTAGTGGATACTGGAGCCACAGTGAATGTGATGAACAACAGGATATATGAGGAAATAGCACACCTGTATCCTTTAAAGTCGTCAAGAGCCAACATATTTCAATGGGGTGCAGACCGTCCATAAAAGGAAATTTTAAATGTGAATTAATACACAAGGGTATCCACATGCCCTCTGAGATATTTGTCATTAACAGCCCAGTAGAGGGAAGGTGTCTCATTAGTTGCAAGACTGCAACTGACTTAGAAATCATCAATGTAAACTACAACAAAGATGAGACAATAAAAGGGATTCCACATCGGAAACAAGAGATATTAAATATATTTGAGGGTGGAATGAATATTGATATGATCAAAGAGAAGTTTCCAAATGTATTCAAAGGAGTGGGAAAATTGAAAGGAGAACTGATACAGCTGCATATTGACCCACTGGTTAGACCAACTCCACAGCATCCAAGAAAGATAGGCTTTCATCTCCAAGAAAAAGTGTCAAAAGAGTTAAAACAGTTAGTTGACAACGACATAATTGAAAAGGTGGAAAGTGGTCCGACACCATGGGTATCGCCGTTAGTGGTGGTTCCAAAAGCGGATGGACGTATCCGCTTGTGTGTGGACATGAGAATCCCTAATGTAGCAATACAAAGAGAGAGACAACCAGGACCCAGTCTGGAGGACATGATTATCAGACTAAATAGAGGGACAAGGTTTACAAAACTTGATCTAAATCAAGGGTACCATCAACTAGAAATTGACCCTGCATCAAGAAGTATCACCACATTTGCAACACATGAAGGACTATATAGATATAAAAGGCTGAGTTTTGGGATCTCATCAGCAGCAGAGGTTTTTCAAGAAGCAATTAAAAAGGTGATATATCCTGTAAAAAATACATTTAATTACAGTGACGACATTTTGGTATATGGTGTCACTCAAAGGGAACATGATGAGGCGCTAGTAGGAGTATGTCAAGCCTTACAGGATAGTGGATTAACCCTTAATGATTGCAAATGTGAAGTGAGTAAGAAGAGTCTGAAGTTTTTTGGGCACATATTTTCTGAAAAAGGGATTAGAGTGGACTCTATTAAAGTGAACACGATTATTAACCTGGAACCACCGAAGAATGTTACAGAAATAAGGTAGTTTCTGGGAATGACAGGGTATTGTGCCCGTTATGTGCCATATTTTGCAGTTCTAACAGATCCTTTATGACAACTACTAAAAAAGGAGACAATGTTCACATGGGATGATAGGTGCATGACCAGCTTTTAGCTAATAAAAAAGGACCTCACAAACGGCAGACAATTGGCATACTACAACCCAGAATGGGAAACGGAAGTGATGGTTGATGCCAGTCCTGTGGGGCTGGGAGCAATTCCAGCACAGGTTGGGCCGATGAATCCGGATAGACATGTCATAATGTATGCTAGCCGTGCTTTGAACAGAATTGAAAAGGGATACTCACAAGCGGAAAAGGAGCGTTTGGCTGCTGTATGGGCTTGTGGGTTTCATCATTTCATTGTTGGAAGACCGTTTGTGCTTATTACAGATCATCAGGCATTACTATCCCTATTTGGAAACCCAAGGGTAAGGATGCCACCACGAATAGAGAGGTGGGGCATACGATTACAAGAGTATGATTATACCATTGTACACAAGCCAGGGAAAGAGGCCAACCCCGTGGATTACCTATCTAGACATCCGGAAATAAAAGAAGAGAATGAGATGCAAGTTGAAGCAGAAGACTACGTATCCTATTTGTCCACTAATGCCTTACCACCAACGATTTCAAGGGCATTGTTTAGTGAAAAGAGTAAACTTGATCCAACTATTCAAGAGGCGATACGTTTGACGACCACTGGTCAATGGAAATATTTATCTGCATAGCAAGAGATGAACAAGCTTGATGGAAAGGTGGATATGAAAGAATTACAAAGGTTGGCGAAGATCAGTGGAGAGTTGGTGTCAACAGATGATGGCATGCTCTTGAGAGGTAATAGGCTGGTAGTGCCTATGAGTTTAAGGAAATCGCTAGTGATGTTAGCACATGAGGAACATAGAGGCATAACCAATATGAAGAAGATATTAAGAAATCATATCTGGTTCCCATGGATGGATACAATGGTTGAAGAGATTGCAAGGAGATGTCTTACATGTCAGGTATCAAAGTTGGATGACAGGACATGTCCTCTTGAAATCGTGCCATTACCAGATGCTCCCTGGAGTAGAGTGTCTATGGATTTCTACGGTCCCTTGGAGGAAGGGGGATATTTGCTTGTAATAATAGATGAATACTCACGATTTCCCTTGGTGAGGCATGTTGTGTCAAATGCGTTTCCGCATGTGGTTAGTGTGCTAGACGAGGTTCTCAGTGAATGGGGAATCCCCATAGTCAAGACTGATAATGGAGCTCCTTTTCAAGGACATCAATTTGAAATGTTTGCCGCATATCTGGGTTTCAAACATCAAAAAATTACTCCATTGTGGCCGCAGGCAAACGGAATGGTCGGAAAATGTATGCTGAATTTGAAGAAAGCAAGACAGCGGGCAAAAATTGATGATATGGCAATGAATCAAGCAGTATCACAAATGCTTAGGAGTTATCGTAATACCACCAATGAAATAACAGGGCATACACCGGCAGAATTGATGATTCGTTATAGACCGAAAACGAGAATGTGTCAAATGGAAGACTATACTTTGGAAGAGGACAGAGAGATAAGAAAACGGGATGAAGAAAAGAGAAAGAAAATCAAAGAATGGACTGATCGCAGGAGGAGAGCCAAGGAGAGTGTCATTGGAGTGGGTGACAAAGTACTGGTTCGTCAGAAAGAGCGATCTAAATTGGACACTAAATACAAGCCAGTGGTTTGGAGAGTAAAAGAAATAAAAGGTCCAATGATCACTGCTGTAGATGGGGACAGTCATGAAGTCACACGGAATGCATCGTTTTTTAAGAGGATGTTCCAGGAAAACTTCATGGATGATGAACTAGGTGCAGAGAAAAGTGGCCAGGGTGAACTGGATGATGGCCTACTCTGGACAATGTGTCATTGGAGAACCAGAACATTGAAGAGACAGCTAAACAATTGGGAAGTAGTGACATTCAAAGTGGTTTTGATTTTGTGGATATTGGTGATGTGGCTAGTGGCAATGGAGAAGATGATAGTGAGAAAGATGATGATATTATCAGAGAAAAAGTGGTAAGCAGTCGGCCTCGTCGAGTGATGCACAGGCCGAAGCGGTTTATTGAGCAAATATAATTTAGTTTGGTTCAAGTCAACAAACTGTACGTTATTTTATTTATGCAATTGTCAAGTTGACAAAATGTAAGTTATTTTATTTATGTAAATGTGTTATTAAAAGGGGCGCCTAGGGCTCCCTGGCGTTATAGAAACAAGGCAAGTCACCACACACGATAGATACGCCAGACACGAGGTTGTATTCCCAAAGCTAGGGTTTATTGCAAAGCAAATAGTCTCAGTTGGCCAACTCGGTCTCACGCCACGCGACGTGTATCTCTAGACCTCGAGGGACGCAAGAGAGCGAATTACGTACATCAGTTACATATATACAAAATGCATATCATACAATCAGCTGTGACATGTTTAACACCCCCCTTTATTGGGTGTCTTTGAACTTGGTTTGATGATGGACACTTTCGACGAATATGCCACCTTCAAATACTATTCTAGTAACAATATGCAACCTTGCAAGTGTGGAGATATCTTTTCTTTGTTGAACAGAACACAGTGCTTCTGTTCTTGTAAGCAAGCTACATACGGGGGAAGAGTCACATTCCAGACCTTGCTATCTATGAGGTGCTATTCGTGTCCTGGGAGCCGACACGCTCTACAGGGCTCGGAAAAGGGGGGCCGTAAGAAGAGCATAATTCAAGCCTTTAGCTGCTTTATTCTAACATATTCTACCATATAACGAGACTGGCTGCAGCTGTGAAATGATTAAATGCCCTGCGGCTCTTCTTCAAGGCTACATTCGGGAGGGAGCTGGGCATTCCTCCCCGGAGCTGCCTACGTTGTGTTTCAACGAACTCTTATTAGCCTCGCGGCCCTGCGGCCTTGTCCTTTCACGTTCAGACAACAATGTTAACAGTCGAGCAGTGTAAGCAGAAAATATACTGCGAATCAATAAGAACAGAAAGCAATGAGCAATGGTTAGAAAACAAAATGGCGATTCTTGTTACATCAAAATGGCCGTTCATTGGCAAACTCGGAAACCTATATTCTGTCACATTGTGCATGAGATGGTTGGCCCACGGCCACCAAAATATGTTTGCCGTCAATCATGAGAGGTATCCATTTTTCTAGACTGACATTATAATGTTAAAGTTGTAAGAAGACAATGATAAGCTGAGATCGTTGTTAAAAGATAAGTAAGGGGGGATTGTTGTGATGTTTATTAGTAAACGTCATGTTTAGAATGTTACTTGTCATAGGTTGAGGGATGACGTGGGGTTAGAATGTGGAATGTAAAGGGGAGTCAGTTAAGATTAGAGATTAATAACACATCATTATCATTTGGTCATGACGTCTGCTTGCATTCACAGTAATTTGGTAATATGGGCCTATACACACTGATCTTAACGATACACATGGTGATCCATTCTTGTATGAAATGTACATCACATTATAGTGATAACGTAACCATATTTTTCAGTGTACAATGCTATGTGATGCCACTTCCTGTTTTATCAACAGGTGAAAGGTCGTGTTCCATCGCTTCCCGCGATATCACTTCAGGTGGGGTCCAATGACATCACTTCCTGTGATGTCATCGGGGGTCAAGGGTCGTGTGATGTCACTTCCGCTACCCCTGGCATTTTGGTGAAATGACGTCCCTGCGTCCATAGCTGCAATTGGTACATTGAGGAGAGCAAGCTGATTGTTACACATCATCTTGTATATATGGGATTTCCTATACACTCTAAGGACCAGGCAAATGCAAATCTAGTAAGGTTAAAGATAAAACCTACAACTATGATAGTAAAAATGAAGAAAATAAAGCTAAAATATTGCACCTTCTTTTTGGTCCCTCTGCTTGACTTGTACAATCGGAAAGTAATAACTTGTATCACATAAGGGTTTGGGGGTCTTGGATGAACTAGCAGAAGAGGACCTGCCTCATTTAGAAGGACTTATTTGGAAAAAAGTGCTTAACCTCCCCACTTGCCTCCCTATTGCCCTTCTTAGGCTGCAACTTCGCCTCGAATCATTGATCTCTATTGTATTATAAGAAAAATAGTCTTGCTGTATAAGATTTTAAATCCTGCAAGAAACTTTCTGCTCTCTATTCAATGTTGATTAATGGAAAGTCTTCAGCTCTTAGTAAATTTGTCACAAACAATATGAATTTTCTTGAAAAGATGGCAATGAGTATTGACTATTTTATGACACATTTCTCAAAAATTAAGAACTAAGTATTTACGATGTATTTTTTTTATTTATTGGGCATTTGTTAGGCGTCTATACAACAAAATGGTGTTTCCAGGCGCCACAATACAAACGCTTGAGTAAAAACACACTCTACAAAGAAAACAATAACATATTTAGAAAATATGGATCAATACCTAGTAGCTACATTGAAAACATTGAATCAGATGCAAATTATAGGGCAGCACACATGTGTTTCAGGGTTAACCTATTACCAACGCTTGAAAGCCATGGGCCCAGGAGGGGCCTATAACCGAGATATACTGCTGTTTATGTAAATCCCCGGGAACATCAGAGCCCTTAAACATCTTGTTAGTGTGTAACAATACCTTACCAAAATCAGGAGAAGATTTTGACAAACTTGTATAGGAGACAAAGGATCTAAGCTGTACCACTTTTTAGTATAGAACGTTAAATTGAAACTCTACAGCACTAATAATTGTTCTTGTCCGTTTCTTAATATTATTATGTGAAAGTGTCATCCTAAGTGTGTTTATCGTTTTATTCTGAATTGGTACTTTATATTAAGATGGACATATTTTAAATTGATATATGTGATGTATGTTAATGTATATGGTTTGTTATAATGTTTGGAGAGTGCAATATGTATAGATATAAAAGATTTTATAAACTGTAAATACCAATTTAAAAAAATGTACAATAGTTTATTTTCTTCCTTTCCCGCCTTTGAATATTCCTATGGGGGCAGCGTAAGGGCAGGGGGAATATCCGAACTTGTGAAATCTGGTTCAGGCAGAGTGTCAGTATAAGTAAGTTCAATGCAAATGATTATCTGGGGGGATCTTGAAGATTGGAGTAATATTTTGCCATCCTTAGCTTCAACATACTCCAATTTGAGTTTACATTGTCTCAATGCTGACATGTTAGAGAGATGTCCACCTTGCATCCCCTTGACTTATCCTTCATCACTCAGAGCCTCTCTTCCAGGGCAGTAACAGATGTTTAGTTCCTGGATTCCTCCCTCTTATCAGAATAGATGCTTTTTGCAGATCAATCAAGTTTGGGTATTCAGCCAGATAATTTATTCGCAATGTCTGCTGCTGTCTTACGAGTATCTCAAGTAACAGGCTCTGCCGTTCGTCATTAGTGGTCTGTACTCCTGAAGCAATACTTTGTTTCTGCATCTTGGTTTGAACCGGGCCCCGGCAGTTCCGGTTGATCTGCTCGGTCTGGGTCGGCATCCAGCTCGCTCCCAGACTCCGCCTCTAGTAGTGGAATAAATTGATTAGTCAAGAGTAGCAGGCTACACGGGCTCATTTCTTTTATTTATCGGGCACAGGTCCTGGTGTATGCGGATAACGTGTCTTGGACATACATGTTTGGCCCTGCTCTGAGAGCATTTGAGAATGTCGGTGCCATGGAGATTACCCGTGTGGGTTCATGTATTCTTTCCTTCTCAAAGGTATTTTCTCCTAGAGTTGACTTGTGTCACCTGTACAAGCCAAACAAAGCATGTTAGGGGAGAAATTGCCAAGTCTTATACAAAACTGTTTATGAAACTCTGGATGGGGTGAATAGTTTACAGAATCTATAGCCCCACGCTGAATACTTTTAAAAGTTCAACATTCTTTTATTCATTTTCCAGTTATGTGTTGAGAGTAGAATGTCACCCGAATTTTTAAAAGTGTGATGACCCAGAAATGAACCAAGCAAACACTACGTCTATCTCAGATCACAAGTGGCTGCCTCTGTAGAAGGCTTGGGAGGTTCAGGCAAAATGTATTACTTAACTTTACATTTCTGAAAGCGTGCATTACGTTGTTAAAGGGAATTTCAGACAGGGGGATCGCCATGAGCAAACGGAGTAAACCGTTAAATGTCATTGGGGGACTTAATCTACTCTGAAAATTCACGTTTTCTGGTAATTGTCATGAAATTAAGGAAGCCACATAAGGCAAAGTGATACTAGACCAATACATTATTGGATGCATTGATTGCAAAAATCATTCTAGTAGCTCATTTGCAGCCCTCTTTTTTTTCTTTCCATTCGAGAACTTCTCGCCCTGCAGCTAAAATGGAAAAATACTACAACTCTCAGAATGCTAAGGGAAAGCATACATTGGCAAAGCCAACAGTTTGGGCTTTTGTCTAGGTGCGGGATAGGCATTTGCCAGGCACTGCAAAAATGGTACCACCAACTCATAAGATGGCCACAGCTGGAAATGTGTGTGGTTACCTGGACATATGATAATAGACCCTGGCCTTTACACAAGTCAAAACAGTGAGCTTTGGCAATGCTTATTTTTCACCAGACTTCAGTGCAAATAAATCAAATGACCTGCATAAGGCACGTGTTTTCACTAGTAACACACGTACAGCTCCAATCAAGCAAATAACTCTCAGAAGACTGCTTAGTTATAACACTGACAGGCCTTTACAGCAGACAAGTTTGATGTTACTTCTTGAGAGATCTAGCTCAAAGAGATCTAATAGGAAATGTTTTGGGCAGGGAGAGCCAGTATAGTGGGTGCAAAGGGCCAAAGGGATTACTACTGTCATTGGCAGTCATTGGGTGGGTAAATAACCATATAACACCCACCAGCTGTGTGGCCCCCGCACACCTCATCTCCCCCCTAGCTGTAATCCGATGCAATTGTTTTGTCTTATATATGGCGTTTAAGCACCACCTAAGACCCAAAACTAAAAGGGACTGGATGTACTACCCAGCCTTTTCATGAGACAGTTTGAGAGCTCTGGCATAGGAGTTAAACTGTATAAACCATGCATAAAACGTATAGAAACGGATATTAACTTGCATACCTTCCACTTTATCAACTCAAAAATCGAATGCATGAAAACAGTGAATGACAACTCAGACCTCAGCAGAAATAAGTTGCCTTTCTCTCTGAAAGAGAAATAAACTCATATGAGTCTATGCAAATTCACAATTCTTAAAGGCCCGTAGACTCCCAAGAATTAGATTGGTCAATTGCAGCTTATTTTCTGTAGACACTCAGCAGTGAAAGCGTTAAAGAGTAGAGTTAGCTTTCTAAATAAAATCATCTTGGGAGACACTGCAAGGTTTCTGATTCTCTAGCCCTGACTTACCTGGTCCACCTGCCCAGGCAGTGTACCATAAAAACTCTCAGATATGGAATTAGCAATATTGCAAACATACTAGCTGTATTCAGCGTATCAAACGGCGTTCTAGCTCCCTCTCTGTCTTTCTTTCATTTCTAATGAACACATCTGGTATACATTGTAGTCCTGATAAGAATGTTATTCTGGTGTATGGTTCAGTCCCAATAAGAACATTACACGTGCCTGAATGAGCAAAGCACTTTTTATCAAAACCTAGAATAATCATATACAATATGTTAGATGTAAAGTTATCATTCTGATGAAAAGTCTGGTACACTCTTAGTAAACTCTTTTCAAATACCTCTATGAGAAAGGGGAATGGGAAAATAGCACCAATGATGGTTATTTGCTGCTTTACATAAAATTAAAGAGCTTTTTGGGAACATAAAAATGACCACAGATCTTTATATTTGACAAATATGTCTGTGATAAAAGTGATTCAAGCGTACAATCCTAAGTACAAAATGCATATTGAAAATAGTGGTCATTATATTTTTCACAATACTCCGCCGAACATTAAAATGATTGTAAACATGAACCATATATTCTCAATCAGACCCCATAAAGCTTTGGCTGTGTGTAGAAAATAACTGCAACATATGGCACTCCATTGCAGTCCTCTGATCGTCTTGCTTCTTGTTTGGAGTTTGGTCTTTTTGTGTACATCCCCAGCCCCCAATGCACAAACATTGTTGAATTGTATGCATCAGGTGTGTTTTACTAGCTGATGGTGACGTCTTAGTCAAAGTGTCACGAATCTGGAAATCTCACACATAAGCAAACAGAAATCTTAGCAGCTCTGTCGCCCCTCCCCCACCCCCTCTGTCAGTTAATCTTCCAAAATGTTGATGCCAAGCCAGGGTGTTTTCTAGTGGGGTTCATGACTTTTCCTAACATCCTGCTCTGCTTTCTTCCGCCCATCCCTCTGTAGATGAGACATTTTGCTCACTATGTGTCTCGCACACTCCCCTCTTCCTCTCTAGTGTAGGCACCTGCCCTGTCTCCATCTCTCGTTGTATGCTCCTCGCTGGGTCTCACTGCTTCTTCCGTTGGTCTTGTCTCTCCTCCTCAACACCTGGGCCATCACGTCGCCCCTCGCACCACCTGACTCGCTAGACGCCGTCTGCCCCGCCCATCTCCTCCCCGCCACCCTGTACATCTGTACCCCTCCTCTGTGTCCCTGTGTTTCCTACCCCCCACTGAATATCTGTTCTGGTGTTACCTCTGAGAAGCGCTCCATTGCTTCTCGAAGCTAGGTCCCCGCACAATAAATACCATAATAATAATAATAATAATAATAATAATAATAATAATAATAATAATAATAATGCACTTCAGCAATGTGTCCCCTTACACTTGTACTCTTGTCTTCTGTTTGACTGCCTCACTCGATCTAACTCTTTGTCTTGCTTTCTCACTCCACCTCTTTCCCCATCTTTCTTCACTCGGCCTCTCTCGACATCTTTCTTCACTCCACCTCTTTCCCCATCTTTCTTCACTCCGCCTCTCTCGACATCTTTCTTCACTCGGCCTCTCTCGACATCTTTCTTCACTCCACCTCTTTCCCCATCTTTCTTCACTCCGCCTCTCTCGACATCTTTCTTCACTCCGCCTCTTTCCCCATCTTTCTTCACTCCGCCTCTCTCGACATCTTTCTTCACTCCACCTCTTTCCCCATCTTTCTTCACTCGGCCTCTCTTGACATCTTTCTTCACTCGGCCTCTCTCGACATCTTTCTTCACTCCACCTCTTTCCCCATCTTTCTTCACTCCGCCTCTCTCGACATCTTTCTTCACTCCACCTCTTTCCCCATCTTTCTTCACTCAGCCTCTCTCGACATCTTTCTTCACTCCACCTCTTTCCCCATCTTTCTTCACTCCGCCTCTCTCGCCCGCCATCTTTCTTTGTGGTTCATGCTCTTTCTGGGTTTCTCTTCCTAGCTCTGCTTCTTGCTAGTTTTCTGCAATGCTGTGTCATTAACACGTGTTCCTAATGTGCTATCCCCAGTATTTCGGGGCTCACCTGCTGAAGACGGTGAGGTTGCTACGGCTGTTGCGCCTCCTGCCCAAGCTGGACCGTTACTCACAGTACAGCGCCGTGGTACTCACACTCCTGATGACTGTCTTTGCTCTGCTTGCGCACTGGGTCGCCTGTATCTGGTACTTTATTGGCCAGAGGGAGATTGAGAGCAACCAATCGGAATTACCCGAGCTCGGTAAGCATGCAACCTCCCACCCAAAACAACTCTTTGACAAACCCATTGTTAGTGTTAATAAAGTGTTAATATAGTGTTAGTATACCATTAATTTCTTGGATAAAGATATTTTATAAATGTGGTTATTGCTATAATGTTAAATAAAATCGCAAAAAAAATAACAGGACAGCATAAGTACATTTATAGAACCGAATTAAATGCAGAGGTGAATTTCAAGAGCAAGCAGGATGTACAAGTGTGAGGGTGCAAGGGGTGTTGCAAGGCACTGTATGCATGCGTGAGCGTGCGCGCGTGTGTTTGCGCATGTGCATTTCCATTCCAGGTGGGGTGTGTGGGTCCACAGGTTGTACACTATGTCAATTCTGCCTAGTGGGTGACCTAGCATCTGACGCCTTCCCCTTGTATGAAACAGGTTGGTTGCAGGAGCTCGCCCGCCGTCTGGAGACCCCTTATTACCTGGTGAAGAAGAACAGTTCGGGCGAGCTGGGTGACCTGGGAAACTGTACGAATGGGACCCGCCCGGAACTCCTGGGGGGACCTTCACTGCGCAGTTCCTACATCACATCCCTCTACTTCGCACTCAGCTCCCTGACCAGCGTGGGCTTCGGCAACGTGTCGGCCAACACTGACACAGAGAAGATCTTCTCCATCTGCACCATGCTGATCGGAGGTGAGACGAGAGATGCTACCAGTGATATTACCAAGGGTGCCACCAGGGTCTGAAGCTGGTTGAGGCCAGGGCTGGAATATGGTCTTGAGTTGAGAGCGGGTCAGGCAAGGCCTTGGCATTAGAGCATGGGGTATGGGGCCTTGAGAGTAATACTGCATGAGAAACAGGCACTGTGAGATTAGACCATGTCTTGAAGTGAAAGCAAGGGGTGAAGCATGGATTTGGGGTTCAGACCAACAAAGATTCTGGCCTACGGTGTGAGAGTGAAGGTGAGGCATAGCTTTGGAGGTACGATCAGGGTCTAGACTACTCAGTGGTGGTAGATGGGGGGTGAAGTGAAGCCTTGGGGGTGAGGCTTTCTGTGGCATGTAGCCAAAGGCATCAGACGAATGGCTTTGGCCAAAAAGGGAGATAGCCTGATCTGAGGACAAGTGCTGGGGCTACAATCCCGACAAAAAATAGCAGGTGCTCTCTCGTCTTCGAGAATCAAAAATGTATTCCTTTACTTACATATGTCATGGAGTCTCACAATGTTGTCATTTTTTTTAAAATGTGTTTATTGGTTAAATACAAACCTTATACACAATAGTCTCACAATGAATGAAGCGCATTATTCCATTGATTCTACATAAAAAATATGATTTTGATAACTGTGAGCACATCTTGATAAAATTTCATAAGAACAAAATTGATTTTAAGATAAAACAATTAGAAATACAAATGCACAATGTATAAAATGACAAACAATAATTACTAACAACCAACACTGCAGATATGGGGTGTATCAGCCACTTTTACTCCCTAAAAATAGGCAAATACTCCCAAAAAATAAAAATAGGAAGTAAAACTACTCTCAACAAAAATGGGAAACAGACACATCAGAGCATGCCCCCCTGCGTTCATCTACAGAGCCCCATGGACAGGTTTGGACCAGTAGTAAACGTAGCACCACAGGAAGAAGCTCTACTATTACTACTGCCTAGTCTGAAGAGGTACAAATTTACGTTTTCATATGTATTACAAAACATTTCTGTTTTACAGGTAAAACATATTTTTACTTGTTTATTAAATAATTAAATATCGGATCATACAGTGCTTAAAACATATCAAACGTTTTGGCGCAGCAAAAGAGTATGAAGAGCCTTCTTCACGACCAAAAGTTGCCCATAATAAAAAAACAACAACATATCAACCATTCTGGTGCAACGAGGATTAGGAGGTGCCTTTTACAGGGCCAGAAGGTAGCTGTGATGGAGTTATAGCCAACAAATGCGACATATCACTATTTTGAGCAGGGGATACAATGGAAATTCGATCTAATCCAGGTGGCAACGCCTTGCTGGATATCATTCTATGTGATCAAGGCAGGGACACAAAAGGACTCTAATGACACGGAGATAGGACATTGCTTGAGGGCTAAGTTCAAATAATATTAATTACTGCATGTGATTGATGTTGACGATGTCCCTCGCTCACAGTTCAGCTGCAAATTAAGCGCATGGAATTCTGATCAGAATGTCACTCAATCCCAAAATGTGTTGCATAGTCATGTGCAAGTGACAAAATAACTACATGCCACGGAGCACTCACCTTTAGTGAGGAAGCCTTGCATCAAGACAATGAACATTATTAGCCTGTGTGGAGAAGAATTCAAAAGATCACTTAGAGAAAAAATGGCATTTGAACTTAGGCACTGGCCCACTAACATATCCCAGGGAAATGTAAACTAAAAAGCAACATAACCCTGGCACCTAAAGTCTTGATGCTGCCTTACCCATTCACGTTCCCATGAGAAGTTACTCATGCTTTTGATAATTCAGAAGTTTGTCATGCTTTTTATGCTCACATTACTTTGCATGCTGGTAATTGTAGGCTTCCATTTAGAATGGGAAAGATAAAACTAGTCATAGGGCCTCATTACGACCCTGGCGCAGTGGGTTTACGCCAGCGTTATTCGCGGCGGACCCGTCCGCCCTACTACGAGTTTCCGTAGCGCCATGGAGCGTTTTCCGCCTGGTTTTTCCGGGCGGAGAAATCCATGGCGCTACGGGACCTTGTCGTTAATTACGCCACCGTATTTTGAGGTGGCGTAATTAACGCCTTCCCCACTCCCATTATACCCTATGGGGCAAATATGGGAATGGGGAAGGGTAAAATGGGGAATGGGGATTTACCGCCCCGCCAAGGTCGGAATGGGGCGGAAAATCCGCCAACCCCCATGGCGCTATCGGCAGCTTTCCGCCGTGCTCCATGGTGCATTTTGCACCGCGATTTCCGCCAGGGTCGTAATGAGGGCCATACCCTTTTTGCTCAACATGTTACTCTATAGAGTTATATTGACTAAGTGGTTACTTCCAGGTTATACCCCTGTATTATGGGGCACCCCCACAGAATATGTATTAAAGCACCTATTTGCCCACATCCCCTCCGACAAGCCTTTGACGCCCTGGGATTGCACTTTTTAAAACCCTATCACTTGACTACAATGACCCCACCAGTATACCCACTCTCATTTACCCCCTCACCCCCAAGGGTTGAGTGTTATGTTATGCTATGTATACTGTGCACTTTCACCACCGAAGCAGTCTCCTGGTGCTCTGGCGGATCTGAAAAGCAAGAGGGTGGGGTAAGTTAGTAGGACTGAGCGGGAAACGGGGCAAGAGAGCTGTGATGTGATCCCAAAGTAATACTTTTCCTTTTGCAGCACTGACCTGCAGCGAGGCACGGCCCGGCCAGGGAATTGAGACCATAAACAAGAAATGGGGTAGACTGCATTCTCAGTTTATGAAGGACCAGTGACCTAACAGGCTGCAAGGTTCCTGACAGGAGACTAGGTGCAAGACTGAGCTTCAAGACCAGAGGCATGGCTAAGATCAAGGCATAAAAATGGGCTCTGAAACCGACACAGAGACCGATGGCAAGACAGTGGGGTAATACTTAAAATGCTAAAAAGTAAAGAAGCCCTGTTGTTGCCCCTTAAACTTCAGTTGAAAGGCGCGGAGCAGCATCCCTGCACCAACCTAGCGTATGAAAGTAGGCATCAGTGAACTATACGGGGACGGAACAAGGTGAAGCTCAGTAACAACCTGGAAAACAACATAGGCCCAAGCAAAGGGATCAAGGAGCTCCAACCGCACTCAACTGGGCTTCGGTAGTGTTTATACTACAGTTTCCAAATAGAGCAAAACGGAAAACCCTGTCCTGGAAAAAAAACACTATGGATGTGGGTGGGGCAACATGTTCATAGATCACAATGTGCATCCCCTCCTGGGTGCGGATTGTAGCAATCACCCTCAATCCCGATTAGGGGTGCATACAGGACCGGTAATGGTCCACCAGCCCGAGTCTACATAGGCTTGAGTGAAGGGAGGGTCTCAGCGTGGGCTCTGGGTCCTGTACACCCCCCTAAGCAAGGGTGATTGCTATTCTCACCCAAAGGTTTGTCCGCGGTGCGACTAGTTTAAAAAATAAAATGATTTACTGGAGATGGGTTCTCTGCACATTGCGTGAGCCCAATCTCCAGTGGAAAAAAATAAGATGGCTACCCACTATAGTAACTAGAACAGGGACAAAGTTCCTTTTCTAATTCTATGGTAGCCCAGGAAGGAGCGGCGTTGGTGGGAACAGAAGAAGGTAAGTGGGGTAGGAGTAGGGATGGGGGAGCGTGGCTTTCTTTGCAGAAATTTGCATCCAGTGTATGCCTGAGAGAATGGGCTGCCCCCTTGACATTTCTTTAAGGTGAAAGCAGGTCATATACGAGCCCAATGATTTGGTAGACGAGTCAGTTTCTTCAAACCAGATGCTGAAATCTCCTAGAATGAGCAGGTGCCTGGGCTCCACCACACGGTTAGCTATTGTAACTGACAGACTTTCTTTGAAGGTGGGTTTGTAGCAAGGGTGTCTGTATATGAGCAGGATGGAAAGGTTGGTTTCCTTGTCAAGGATAAGGTGTATGGGGAGTGCTTCACTCATCGGGATGACAATAGATGCCGTCTATTTTGAAGTGTTCCGTACATGCCCCAACTATCACTCCTCTTTTGCCTGCTCGGTTGGCTTGGATGAGTTTGCAGTTGTTCCTGATCGTTTCATGGGCTACCAGCTAGTAGTCGTCTTATATCTATGTGTCCGTGATGTGGGCGCCTCCTTCATTTGGGATATCGTGAATCTCTTTTCTGTGCTAAGACACAGAGTGAGTGTTAATCAAGTTGCAATGTATCTTATCCTCTAGGTCGCGTATTGAGGCCGTTTATTGCTAGTACCTATGTGGTTTTTCCTGTACTATTGTGTTAGTGGGAATTAGTGTACCGGCGGTTGTGGGTGGCCCATCCATTGGAATGCGTACCTCATTGAACAGTTTGTCGAGGTTGGGATGCTGAGTTTATCTGCCTCATCGTTGCTTACTGAATCCCGCCTCGTTGATAATTGGGCAAGAACACCCTCTTGTGATGAAGGGTGTGTTTTGGTTGAAGGTTTCGTTTAGTACTGTGCAATCCCTGTGGGTTGTGGAGGAGGCCATCTCCCTGTCACCTCTGGAAAAGGTGGTCCTGCCGAGAGCGGCGCTTGCGTCTATCGGTCAGTATTCGGACTGCATGCCAACCCTTTGCCACCTCCTGCTGCTGCTGTCGTTGTCCTGCCTGCCCGCCTTTATGCTGTAGATTGGGCATGTCAGTGAGCTTAGAGGTAGTGCGCGATGCTGAGAGTCTTCAGTCTAGGCTGATGTCTCTTACCCTCGCATTGGTGGGCATTTTGTGGTGGCGAGCATCTGTGGTTTGCATTGAGGAACATTTGGTGATGTGCTGCATCATGAGGTTGGACTCATCTCTCTGTTGGGCAGTTGCAGTTTGAGAAGAGGACCGGACCTGCCTTCGACCCTGGTCAGAAAGTCCAATATGAAGAGGAGTCGCAGAAAAGTTCCTTGTAATCTTTTGAAGGATCCGACATGTATCTCTAATTTAGTTCTGTCTGTGTGCATGCGCTTTCATAGGAATGATTTCAGGTGGTCTGGACTGCCCTGCAATTGGTATCATGTATGACTTCATGGCAGGAGGGGTAACTATAGGACACTTATATGCAAAGGGCATGTGGAAGGCTCCCCTAGTGCTGCTTATGTGCCCTGCCTTAGGTCCTTTAAACCTCCTTCCTCAAGGCATCCTGCAGTATTCTTCACGGAATGGGGAGAGAGAAGCAGGCTGCCATGGGAAACTAGAGGATGCCAGGTCGCTACTTTATTAATAACCCGTGCAGATTACAAATGCAATTCCAGATGGAATTCTCGACAGGCGCCTGGGTTTCAGGGGAGGGGGGACTTCTCCCAGCTCGGGGAGGGGGTGGGGGGTTCTCGGGGTCTTCAGTATGGCCCTGCCGGCATATGTGCATTCTTGTAGAGCTCTGAAATGTACTAATTTGTGTATTAGTAAATTGTGGGATGTTACCGTAGCAACAGAGTTTGTGCTCGGGTGGGCGGTGAGTGGGGGGCAGGCGATCTCACCAACACTGGTGAACATTAATAGCGGGAAGGCGCTGTCTCACACCCACTTGGTTATTAGCAGCAATTACGTGTCAGTGCGCCATGCCTAACCCTCCTCCTGCCTTAACCCTCTCCATCTCTGCTCACCCGCCCGAGGGCTCCGCTTCTCTTCTCTCCCCGACTCCCTCACACTTCCTGGATTCCCTCTGCATCCACCCCACCACTCACACTGTCTCAATCTCTCTCTCTTTTCCTGTCTCCTTCCTTCCCTGTTCTGTCAACTCTCTCCTACCCATCTCGCACTCTCGCCCCTTCTTTCTACCTATGACCTATTATTCTGTATCTCTCTATCCCTCCCCTGCTTTCCTCTCTTCCCACCATGTTTCCCTATTTTCTCATCTTCTTCTCTCTCTCTCTAGCTCTTTCTTTCCTCGTCTCTCATCTCTTCCTTTTTCTCTTTTCCACTTGGCCCTCCCGACCTCTCACTTTTCCTCTTCTGCCTACCCGTTACATTGGGCCTCATTACGAGTCCGGCGGTAACCGTGCCTAAAATTCTGGCAGGTTACCGCCGGACTTGTATTACCATTCCACCTCCGTGATTCCCGGAATTACCGGGGCATTACGACCCCAGTGGCCCGGGAATTCCGGAGGCGATATTCGGTAAATCCCCATTCTCATTGAGTCCCATAGGACTCAATGGGAATGGGGACGTGGAAACACCAGCATCATCTCGTGATGGTGCCGGTGTTTCCACGTCCACCTGCAGGCGGGTGGTGTTAAACCCGCCAGGTCAGACCTGGCGGAAATTACACCTCCCGCCTGTAGAACTTGAGATCACGCGGTATGGAAACAACGGTGGCGGCGGGTTTACCGCCACCGTTATTTCCATACCGGGTGACACGTAATGAGGCCCATTGTCTTGTCTTCTCTCTCCATCCCTATGCATGCTTGTCAACAGGATCCAATGAAATCTGCAGGCCCGTGTGTGTCCAGTCCTGTTTTTTCCATTCTGCAACTACAAGTCCCAGAATGCAAACAAAACAAGGGCCTTATAAGCACCTACTCACAGGCCCATTTCAAAGCAAGGACGGGCCAGGTGGGCAGTTTTCCGGAGGTCAAAGGTGGAGTGGGGGGCACAGACGAGGCAGATGTGAATCTGCCCATGGGCGCCATGGGGAAGTGCACTTTGATGTGCGATGGATGCGGAAAGTGTGCCGCATGCTGAGGAGGCGGAGTAGAGGCCGGGGCGGGTTTTCAGATCAACTGTCAAATATACAAACCGAAATAAAGCACATGCTGTGAGGCCCAGACTCACTAGACGAAAAAGGTGTAATTTCCTCTACTGCAGCTGCGATCAACAGCTGATGATAATCTCTGCTCCATTCACCCTCCCAATCTATGCCTCGTTCACGCCTTCTCCCAAGTTCGCAGCAAGACAGGTCTATGGGTCTTCACACTGTTGCGTCCCACTACTGAAGTTCTTGTTACACAGTTGCTGGGTTCACGCTGCTCTCAAAAGCCAAGCATTTATGCAGGCCATGTGCTCGCAGCATTTTCAGTTCGCAGAGCCAGCCAGGAGTGAAAGAAAGCAGGATAAAAAAATATGTACACCAATGCCCAGAGAGCTCAAATTCCCCAGGCCGGGCTTGAGAAGGCCATCCAGTCTTGTATTTGTTTTTCTTTTGAATTCTGGGACTTTTCGTTTTTTTCCTCATTTGAACTTAAGGAAAACTACAAGTACCAGAATTGCATGCAAAACACGACTCGCTGTCCTTCTTGCACAAGGGGAATCCTGAAGCTCTTAACCTTTGGTGAGCAGTTAGCATTGAAAATCATGCCAAGATGGTAGTTTGGGAAGTAATAATACGGTAAAAGTGGCTTTGCCCTTTCATGTAACTGTTGTGCTTGGGCTGGGCCTTCACTTTACTTGTAAACCTAGAGCGGAGGCAAGTATCCTTTGAAATTGGTGAGTATTATTAGTCGGTGTGCTTTACCCTTTTTATTAGTTTCCAGTGGTTAATTAGGCTTCTGACTAATCCAGGCTACGTGGAGGTCAGTGGCTGCATGGCTACATAGAGACTGGTATTCACCAACCGGTTTGTAAGTTTAACAAGGTCTGTAAGTTTAAGAAGGAGGTTGTGTTTCTATGTTAGCCCATGCGTATTTTAAGTATGCAGTTTTTCTGCATATAGTGTTCCTTCAATGATTTTCAAATTGATTGAATTAAAACCAACAAGCTTTTTTAACTAACTAGTGTCGATTTGAAAATCATTGAAGAAACACTATATGTAAAGAACTGCATACTTAAAATGTGCATGGGCTAACATAGAAACACAACCTCCTTCGGAGACAAGTATCCCCATACTATATGGCTTTAGGCAAAATATACACCAATTAATTGAAGCAATGACCCATTATATTTGGGCTTAATTTGCTTAATGCCTTTCTTCATAAATATCACACATACAATCACACGAATACTAGTTTAACCAATGTTTAGCTGGTCCGGTAGCTCACTGAGTTAAGCGCTTCCTACTGTGATATGTGTTCCATCTGCCCATCACAGGATTGTATCCTGGCAGCGTTAACTCAGCCTTTCATTTAGGAGTTTAACAAAATGCATACAATCACATTGGTTAATACAGAGCTCACAGGTTTCCTGGGTCCATGCACGAGACGGCCTTCGGTGCTGTTTTCACTTGGAATCCTCAGACATGCAGTTTTCCTACATTTCAAATTAGAAAGAAAAAACTCCAAGTTTCAGAATCCAAAGAGAAAAAAAAACAGACTGGATGGCCTTCTAGAGCATGGCCATAGGAAACTCAAGACCTCTTGTAAAAGTACTATCCATTCTAGTGGTACCATACTTCTCAACTCGCATGCTTTTGGCGTGTGTCACCTGCCAGAATTACTTCACTCACCCACCAATCCATTACTCCGTCCATTCAATTCAATTGGTTCTCACCCGCCTTAAAGGAAATCTTGTGTTTTCACCCGCCCCGGAGAACGGAAAGGTTGAGAGGCATGTGGCATTCAGTAATGGCTATGTGGTCACAAAGATACTTGCAAGCCGCCTGCCCATCTCCCTGAATGATTTCCTTAGGTAGGGTGGGTCAGGTCTGGACTATTGGCATAATCCTATGGATTGTTTTCCTCATTTCCTAACAATTATGCTATAACATGCAACATTCAAGTCCATTTTCCAAAATGTACTTTAGGAGACCCTCTGCCTTCACTTCTATTGTAATTGTAATTGCTTATTTATAACGCACCTAATACCCAGAGGTTTCTAAGCACGGACCCGGGGATCGTGCATGCGTTGCTCCTCGTCGTCTTGTTTCCAAGAGGAGCACGTTACCCCTGAGCTACCCTCCCGAGACCATGCTGCTATTCTCGGTTGAAGTTGGGCATGGCACATAAACCCCAAGTGTTTCAAAGTTAAAAAGCCAGCAACATTATTTGTAGCAGCATATCAGCGGCACACACAGTGGCACAGGGCGGACGTCTGCCCTGACCCGGCCATAGTTTTGACCCGCTATCCTCCTCCCCGTGCATACAGCATATGGCATAAGACGCGGAAGCCAAGTACGTTACGCACAAAATTAATATACCCCACGGGGTCATCAACATGGCACCCTTCTCTGGTCCCAGTGATCCACCTCCCATCCTTACATCCATGCTTCATCCCTCCCTGGCATGGCATATGGATCCCCAAGACCCCACCTTGAAAGCGAGCACACAGAGCCATGCTCACCAAATGTAGCCTTTGTTCATTGGGGTCAGTTTCACAATTCCAAAAATTCCAACCTCTTTCCACACCCTCAACTTTGATGCGGACCTTATGACTTTAGACAATGTGTGACAAATAGATACCAAGGGATATACTTGCCACTGAGCGTGAGGCTGAGGCAAGCCGAATCGGACAGACGGGGCCATCACAACCAAACTCAAATAAGACTAAGGAGAAAGGCCACGTGGCAAGGTAAGGTGGGAGAGGAGAGATGTTGATTTGGGGGACAGAAGGGTGCCTGCAAAAGAAATAGAAAAAGTAATAATGTGGTTAGTCACGACAGGAGAAGGAAAGGCAAAGAACATGACAAAAAGCAAATAAGGTATACAAGCAAAAAAACAAAAGGATGAGAATGTGAGGCTGGAAGAAAAGAGGGGGGAAAAGAAGAAAGAAATGGCGTTAAAAGACAGACAATGAACGTGAGCGAAAGAGAGCATGAAGCAAGTGTCACATAAGAACAGAAGCAGGAGGCTGGGAAGAGCAAAGCAAGGCAGAATATTTGATCAAAAACAAAATGTATGGAAAGTGGAATAAACAAAATAAATGATGGAAGAAAGGGAGAAAATGCTTTCCGGACTAAGAAAGTTCAGTAGAAAGGGACCAGGAAAGAATTGGCAGTAGACAGAGAAATAGCGGGAATGAAAGGAAGGGAATAGGTACAACAATGAAACCCTGTGGGTAGTCGAAAAGAAAACAAGAGGTGATATGGGGTGAGTGATCGGCTGGCAGATAAGACAGAAACAGAAGATGGAAAATGGGAGAAAAATCAAGTGAGAGAGATGGGAAGAGTGGTGAAATACATACAATGAAAAGGGTCTGAAATGGGGGAAGAAAGACGACCTTGATCAAGTGAAGGGGAACATGCACTGACAGCGGCAAGCGGAAAAGAAAGACTATGGTAAGAAAGCGAGGGGCAACTGCGAAAGGGTGAGAGTGGGAGGTGCAATAGTGAAACGAGGAGGAATATAGATGTGAGCCTCACAGGGAGTGGGTTGGGCTCAGAACAAAACTGAGAGAGGTAAAGCACTAGCAGAGGCAGCTTTTGGCCACTAGGCCACGAGCGGTGGGCTGGGTGATGCACTAGGCATGCACTAGGCATCACAGGGGAGCTACAGGGGGTGGGGGGGATGGCAGCCACTGAGGTAAAGGTGATAGCAGAGATTGACATAGATGTGAGTGGCAAACAAGGACAGAGGTGGCAGAGGTGACCGGAAAGGGGCATGGGTGGAAGTGAGAACCAACGGTGAGACGGAATCTGGGAGAGATAGTTGAGAGAGCTGTTGACAGGCGGGAGTGGTGGTGGGTACAAGAGAAATCTTACAGATGGTTTTGCACGAGACAGGATGGTGAGAGAAAGAGACACTTATGGGCCTCATTATGAGTTTGGAGGCAGCCATGCCATTCTAAGCAGCATGGCTACCTCCAAACTCGTGTCCGGGTCCCGGTCCCGAAAAAAGGGAATTACCGGGCCATTCCAATTATTGCGGGTCCGGTAATTCCCTTTTCTCGGGACCTGGACCCAGTACATCCCCATTCCCATTCGAGCCCACTTAGGGCTCAATGGGAATGGGGATGATGCTAACAACAGACATGTTAATGACGGGTCCGTTAGCATCCTGGTCTGCTCGAGGGTGGAGGTATGCACGTCTGGTCTGGCCCAGACGTGCATAGCACCACCCGCGAGCAAACTCGTAATGTGGCGGCCCGGGAATGAACGGTGCTGGTCCCTTACCTGCACCGTTCATTCCGTGGCCGCCAGCCTCGTAATGAGGCCCTATGTGTGTAAGATAAGGGAGAGGAAAGAAGGAGAAGTGGATGGTGACAGACGAGAGGAAAGAAGGAGAAGTGGATGGTGGCAGACGGGAGGAAAGAAGGAGAAGTGGATGGTGGCAGACGGGTTGCATAAGGTGTAAGGAGAAGCAAGAGCAAGAAGAGTGAAAGGGAAATGAAGAGGGAAAGTGAAGGCTAGAAAGGTGGAAGGAGTGAATAGAGAGAGAGAGACAGTGAAGGTGGAGCCCAGGGAGAGGGTTCAGGGAGAATAGAAGGAGATGCAAAGAAACAAACAAGATGAAGGGAAAGACAGGAATAATGAATGGGCTGAAGCATCCGTTCAGATAAGGAATGTGTTAGTTGTCAAGTGCCTCTGTTTATTGTAGGTTACCTCTTCCAATGAAGCCCCCGGGTCTAGTGTAACACGCAGTGAAGTCTAGGAATACTCTCACCACAGTCTGGATCTGGTAGGGTCCTGGGACTCCACGTGAGGGTGGAAATGTGCATGGGTTTGTTGCATTTTACCTACGTAGTGGTGGTGTCTAGGGGTGGGTGAAATTATAACCCCGCCGAAGGGAAACAGGAGAATTACGCTTGATATCCTGCTTCGCTGGTGGAGCAGAGTTCAGCCTGTTTGCATAATTTTCTTTGGTGAAAATACATTTCTGTGCTGTTTTTGCCTTAGGCTTGTGAAATTCCTGCCATTTAGGAAGTCAAAACATTTCACAACCCCCTAATAGGCTGATATTGTGCACACCTGCAATGAGGATAAAGAGTGGTGTACTAATATCCAAAATGCTTTGTCCAATAAAATCTCTCTCCTCCAAAACAAAATAGCAGAAAAAAAACTCAACCTCCTGCACCATGCCTCCTCTGAGAGCGCCCAATCTAATGCCGATATATCTCCTCATTGATTCAAATTTGCCCCAGTTTCTATTTATGAAGAGGAGAACATCCTTGTTTTGTTGAAACCTCCTTGATGCCAGGGTGATTCCTGCCCGGCTTCGGTTATTAAAGAAGCTGCCAGTGACTTGGCTCCCTTCATTACGACCCTAATCAATTCCTCTTTTTCATCTTGCACCATCCCCAATAACCTTAAGGACGCCTGGGTCTTACCACTCCTAAAACAACTCCTTGTATCTAAGCATACCGACTAAATATAGACCAATTACAAAAGTCCCCTTTTTATTAAAGATAATCGACAAAGCAGCATACCTCCAGATACAATCGTACCTTGAGCTGAACAACCTACTAGGGCTCCGGCAGTCTGGTTTCAGACCTTAACATGGCACAGAAACGTTCTTGATTGATCTGAAGAATCAAATTGATGAATTTAAGGATAAAGGGAAACTAGCCCTCCTTCTCCTATTAGATTTGTCGGCTGCATTTGATCTGGTGGACCACACTGTGCTTTGCAAGCATCTATCTACTTCAGCCCACTTCTCACCGGAAGCAACAGCCTGGATCCATTCCTTCCAGAACAACAGGTCAATGAGGGTGTTCTCACCCTCGGCCTCGGCAGATCCTACACCTGTAACATGTGGAGTTCCAAAAGGATATTGTGTATCGCCTACTATGTATACTATCTTCACCAAGCCACTGTTTGATGACTTGGACCACCTGGGTGTCACCCACACTAACTATGCAGATGACACCTAGATCCTCATACCGTTGACTGGTAATTATGATACCGACATGGCCCTAGTTAACAAAATCTATCTTATCATTCAGGCCTGGATGGCCACTCATGGCCCATGTCTGAATGATGAGAACGACAAATGCTAGTCTCAACAAACTTAGTAATCATTACCACTCCTTTAACATTGCCTGTATTGACAGCAAAGTGGCTAAGGAAGTAGAAACCCTGGGTTTTTACTTAGAATCATCCCTGAACTTGTGGAAGAAAGATAACACCACAGCTCCGGCGACAGCGTACACTTGTAAGTTGATCCATGCCTGTAAACCTTTTCTATCAGTAAACTTCAAATCCTACAAAATAACGCAATTAGAACTGCCCTTAATATTCCTAGAAGACAGCACTTAACGGAGGTTGGACGAAATATCAACTGGCTCTCCTTCAAGAATAGAATACAGTTCAAAACGGTCTTCCTCACCTACAAATGCTTAAACAACTCAGCCCCTAAATACTTGATTGAGAAATTTGTCAAAAATACATCCACACGCCCCTTGACAACAGCAAACTCCTTCTGCCTCAAAGTCCCGAGATTTAAACTGAACAAAAGCAAGGGGGGAGTAGCTTTTCTATTATGGCTGTCCAGCTTTGGAATTCCCTTCCCACAACTCTCAGAACTGACCAATCCTTTAGGTTTAGAAAAAACACTAAAAGTTGGCTCCTGGCTAAAGATTCTTAACCTTCATCTGAATGCTTAACTCATTACTTGTTCAGATTAACACTCCACTTGTGTCTATGTAAATTGCCTTCTGTTATATCCTTCACACAATTTTTGTGATTTGTTTTAATGTAAATAATGTAACCACTGAACTTTGTATGTAACTCTATACGCAACCTGTAATCAAAAATGTCTCTTGTAATTGCACCCAGATACCTCTGGGTCTGGAGCGCTATAAAAATAAATAAACAAACAAACAAACCTAACTGCAACACCTTCCAAAAACGAATTTCTGGGTGGGAAAATGTTTGCTCTGTGGGCAACATAGCAAAAGTAAGCAGGTTTTGCACAAAATTCAATATGTTTTCAGTTGATCAAAATTCAGCCATTTCGTCCACACCTAGTGGTGTCCCGCATAGGTTTCAAAACTCTCCCCTATCTGATAATAACTGGTCTTGGTCTTGATATTCAGTTTTATTTATCTGTGGTTCCTGTAATATTTTGAGATCAACTATGAGGTCTTTTCATGTGGCACTGTACAAAGCAATGGAATCTATGTGCAAGACACTAAATTCATCCATGCCAACTAGGATCTGGTTGGTTAAAACCTGAAAAAGATCAGGTTATGTGCCAACCCACAATTCATCATCCTGCACTAAACAATGCAGTTTAACAGAATGCCCTATTCCCTTTGGACTTGTAAATGTAGATTACCCACAAGCTGCCATGTTGGCACCTTGTTAGGGTGAACAGATAAAAAAAGGGACAGGTCATAGAAATAGAAGTAGGACTGAAGTAAATACAAATACAACTTTGTCCTACTTCTATGTCGCTGGCCTGTTGCGGGGGACCTGAGGGGCTGTGCTCACAGGCACATTTCTCTCATTGGAGGAGAGCACCTTGGAGGGGAAGGGGAAACACTTCACGACCCCATTTGCGCAGGAAGAGTTGCACCGGGACCTGATTCCGGGATTTCGAAATTGGGTCCCGCCAAAAACTGGGACTGTAGCCACCCACTCTTGGAAACCTGGGACGGAGTTTATAAAATCAAAAAACTCCCGGGACCCCGGGTGATTTCCCCAGACTGTCCTGGGAAAACCAGGACGTCTGGTCACTCTACACCTGGTGCAAGAGGTGCGCACTGATCTTGGCCATTATGTTAGCTGTGCTTGTTGGCTTTAAGTGAGTGAGCCACAAATGCATGTGGTGGCACATTTTTGTTGTTTGCCCTTGGCACCATATTGTGTATAAACTGTCCTGCCTACTCAATAGAAAGGCTCATTTTGGCAAGTATGCGAAAAGTAACCCAAGATATCACTAACCTTGTCTCCCCTCCCCCATCTCTATTCCTTTCTCTCTTTAATCTCCCTCTCTCCAGCTCTCATGCACGCTGTTGTTTTTGGAAACGTGACTGCCATCATCCAGCGCATGTATGCACGACGCTTCCTGTACCACAGCCGAACACGTGACCTCCGGGACTACATCCGCATCCACCGCATCCCCAAACCACTGAAGCAGAGGATGCTGGAATACTTCCAGGCCACGTGGTCTGTAAACAATGGCATCGACACGAACGAGGTAAGCTAGAACTCCCAGGCCGAGTTCAGGAATTCCTTATGTGCTGGAGTGGCATTGTTATCCTAAAATCCTGCTGCTCACAACGTGTGGGAACAGCATCACCTAGTGGATGGTACTGTAAACTGCAACGCTTTCTTATTGAGGCCAAAGCATATGCCACATGCTTAGGAACCCAGCACCCCTTTTCTGGCATACATTAGTCCCATTCAATTCCAGGAATCTCCCAGAATCAAGTTGTTTTCAAAACATTGAAGTGTGCACGAGTGCCATATCCCGGAACAGAAACAGAGGTTTCAAAAAGATGTGTGTGCCCCCTACACAAAAGAAAGGCCTTGAAAATGATACGATAGGTTATTTATGACGATATGATATGATAGCCAGAGGTTTCTATGCGCGGATCCAGGGATCGAACCTGTGGTGTTCTGTGTCGTTTTGCTTCAAAGGCGAGCACTTTGCCCCGCCCCTGAGATCTCCTACTGATAAATGGTCTAAACAATCTGTGCAATGCACCTGGTTGTGTGTACATTATGCCCACTGACCTCGAGGAAACGTGGCTTCAAGTGAAATATTGGGCCTCGTTACCACTTTGGCAGTAATTCCGAAGCATTTACCGTTACTGCTACTCGGTCCGCAGATTTACCATGGGATTATGAGTGGTGGTAAAGCAGTGTTTGTGCCCAGGGGGATTTTGTCGGCTTTACCACGAGCGGTATTTCTGCCAAAGTATATCTGACGAGCTTTGGAGATAAATTGAGGGAATCCTCCACTTCACCTCCAAGATCACAATTCAGAGGTGCGCGAAACTGGCTGAGAAGTGGATGTAAATCTGTTCCCGCCACTTTCTCATGCACTGCTGACGTGCAAGGAGGCCCATTGCCTGAAACACCTGGTTAGCATCCGAAATAAGAACATGCTCCCAAATAAAATATATTATTTGCATGGTCCATTCTCTTTTTTCGCCCTTTATTTTGCTCCTACTTTTGTTTGCCTTTCCTTTGTTCTCTTTCGTTCTCACTTCCTTCTTTTGCTTTCTTTTGTTCTTTTCTACTCTCTCCCTCTTTAATTAATTCTTTTGCTCTCTCACTTTCTTTAGATTATTGTTATGATTCCTTTGCTCTTTCTTTCCTTCACTTGCTCTTTCACTCCTTTCTTTACTCAGAAGCTACTTTTCTTACACTGTTTTCTCTTTCTTTGGCTCTTTTTTTATTGATCTTTCATGTGTTCTTTTGCTTTTCTTTGACTTGCTATTTCTCTTACTTTTCTTTCTTTTGCTCTTTTACTTTCTTTGTCTTTCACTATTCTGCTATTTTTTATTTCACTCTTTACTCTCTTAGTTTTGCTCTTTATTTTGCTCTTTATTTCATTCTTTCTCTCCTTTCCCTTTTTTACTCTTTTTCTTTTTAGCTCTTTCTTTAGTTCTTTCATTTATTCATCAACAGTATTTGAATTTTCTTTTCTCTCTTTCATTCTTTCTCTCACTTCCTTTCACTAACTCTGTTTTGTTCTATTTCTTTCTCTTGCACTCATTTTCTTTCTCATTCTTTTATTATTATTCCATTTTTTCTTCCAGTGTCTTTTTCTTGTTTTTACGCTTTTCCTTATGTCTTTCCCCTTTTTTAATTTGTCTTTCTTTAGCGCTTTCTTTTGCTTGCACTCTGCATTGTACTCTTATTTAGCTCTTTTCACCTTTTCCTTCCCACTTTTACTTTTTATATTGCTCTTCCTTATGCTCTTTAGTTCTTTCTTTTGCTCATCCACCCTTTCTTCTACGTGTCCTTTTTGATTTAGCTTTCTTTCCCTCTCGTTTGCTTTCACCATTACTTTTTCTTGTGAGCTTTTTCTTTTTCTTGCTCTTTCATTCATTATTTCCCCTTTTCTTTTGCATGTCCTTCTTTCACTCGTTCCTTTGCTCTCAATTTAGCTTTTTGTTAATTTCTCTCTTTCCTTTGTTCTTTTTCACTTTTTCTTGTGCTCTTTCCCTTGTGCTTTTATTCTTTTGCTTTTCATTTTGCTGTTCATTCTCTACTTGTCTCTCCCCCTTTCACTATATTGCTCTGTTTTACACTGTTTCTTTCACTTTTGTATTCTCTTATTTGCTTTTTCTATTGCACGCTTACTTTCCGTCACCTTTTTCTTTTTTTGTTTATTTACTGTGATTATAGTTAAAATTACTTTACACATGAAATATACACATATAAAACATGCAATAATACATACATTCATAATTATACAGTAATCCGATTTTAAAAAAAATATTGTATCTCTAAAGCTACAAATCTATAAAAACATATTCAATACATTCCAGGTTCGGAAACACAATCCACAATCGATTTCCGAAAGTGCATAAGTGTGGAGGTAAAGGGCATAGAGCAATGGGCCTAGAATTTACCTTTTCACTTTTTTTTTGCTCTTTCAGGAACTCTTCCATTTGCTATTCCTTGCACACTTCCCCTCTTTCTTTGTTCCCTTTCCTTGGCCGTTTCACATGTTTATTCTTTTGTTCACTCTTTCTTGCTTTTGCTCTGTGTTTTGTCCACTTCTTTTCCCTCTATTGCTCTTTTCTTTCCCTCGCACTATCATTCCCACGCTCCTCCCTTACCTATTTTGCATCAAAGAATATGGTGTGTGTGTTTTTTATTGTTTCTGTTGTATCAGTTTGTGGCGCTGATGGAGGTTTTTTCAGTGATGTTTTGAAGAGCATTCAATGGCGATGTCGGTGGGACTTTGCATTTCTCTGTTATTAAATTCCTTTTGTATTAGTGCCTTTCACACATTTATTACTTAATGCACAGAGGTGAATTTGGATTTTGTTCAAGCTTCCTGCATATATAAGTTCCACTCTTTTATTCCTTCTTTTTTCGAAATTCTTTCAGTCTATTGTTCTTTTGCTCTTGGCTTAGCTCTTTCCTTTACTTATGATTTCTTTTATCTGTTTACTCTTTCATTTGGTATTTCTCTTTCTCTGTCTTTCTTTGAGTCTTTCATCAGCTCTTTTGCCATTTTGTCCTTTGCTCTTCTTTTTCTTTTTTTTGCTCTTTTGATTTTTCATTTACTCTCTTTGGTTTGCTTCTTTCTTTTGCTTTTTTGATTTCTTACACACTTTGTTCTATTTTTGCACTTTATCTTTTTCTTATTTTCTTTCATTTTTCAATTCTCTCTTTTTCTCTGTCTTGCCGTCACTATTGCATTTTTTGTCTGCTTTCTTTCGCTAGCGTTTTCTGTCACTCTTTCTTTCATCTTTTTTTTGCTCTATCTTTATTTGGCTCTTTTGCTCTTCCTGTTGCTATTTTTTTTATTTCACTCTTTTGCCCGATCTTCCTTTTAATCTTTTGCTTTTTATCTTGCTCTTTCTTTTGCCCAATTGCTCTGTTTTTGGGTTTTTCACTTCTTTCTCTTTTTAGTTTATGGAATGGCAAAAGTTTCTTTCCATTTGAAACGTCATGGGGAGTGAGTTCCAAGCTTTGGCTGCAAGGAAAGGAAAGGCTTGGGCCGAAACAGTAGTTGACTGTTACTTGATTGTAGCGACCGCTGTGGTTTATAGTTTATCACTTTTTCTCTCAGACATATGGGAGCTGCACCATGGATGCACTTGTAAATCAGGGTGAGGATCTTAAAGTTCATGTACACGGGAGCTTACTGGAAGCCAATGGAGTTTTTTTTCTATGCTTCGATATGTGTTCTCCACGTGCCGTGTTTTTCATTATACGGATGGCATCATTCTGAACTTTCAGCAGTTTAAGTCAGTTTCCCTTAGTTGCGCCCCCTAAGGGTGCATTGTAGTAACCGAGTCATGAAAGAATTGTTGCTCTGACCAAGGTTTCGCAGTTCTTCTCACAAACAAATAGACTGACCAGCTGGAGCAGGTTCAGACAGCATTGCATGGTTTTTGTTACTTTATTGACTTGGGTATCACAGCTCAAGGAAGAGTCTATGTAGGTACCTAGAGTTTTCGCCTTGCTCTGTGTCGGGATGGTGCAGCTGTCAATAACAAAGTTCGCACAGGAGGGATCTAGTTTAGCTCTTGCATGGGATAGACCAAAAAGGAAAAGCTCAGTCTTGTTTAAGCACATCCGGCATGTAGTCAGCCACTGCTTTACATTCTCAAATGTTGTGTCAAGTTTGGTGGAACGTAAATCCTAATTACCATCAGGATTTAGTAATATCTGAGTGTAGTCTGTGTTGTTAGAATGTTGGATAGCAGGTCACACAGTGGTTTCATGTACATGTTAACAAGGGCTGGGGACACGCAGGCTCCCTGGGGCACTCTACAGCTGATGGTGGCAGGATTTGAACAGAAGCCACCCCAGTATACTGCTGAAACCCTACGGGATCGGAAGAAATGGATCCATGCTATAGTTTGCGAGAGCATCTACCAACCTTCTCTAGTGTGAGCAGGAGGATGTCATGGACCCGCAGATCAAACGCTGTTAAGTCTAGCGGCACCAACAACCTGCATCTACCTTCGTCGACCATTTCAATCATTTTGGTCTGAAGGTCCAATAGGGTACTCCATGTGCTATGATGGGCCCTGAAACATGACTGCCTGGGATGTAAAATAGAATCTTGGTCCAGGAAATATTGGAACTGCCTGGGTGCCATTTTATCCACTATTCTCAGCAGCAAAAAAAGAGTTAGGACAGGTCTGAGGTTGGCAGTGACTCCTGGACTAAGCCAAGCTTTCTTGACTAGGGGCGTAACAGTCACTGCTTTAATGCTGTCAGTGACAGTATTCTGTTGGAAGTGAGAGTTTACAAAGTTGGTAAGGAATGGGCCAAATAGCATTTTGTAGTCCAAGATGAGTCTGAAGGGTAGGGCGTCCCCAGAGCAGAAGTTGGGATGCAGATACCCATGGGTAAGGCGCTTTACAAATGCCAAATAAATAAATATCCTTAAGAGCAAGAACAGAACCCTCCACAATGATATAACATTACAATGTGAAACAATGAATATTCTTTAGCCAAATAGACTATGTTTCTGCAGTCGCTTGGGGGATTTTCTCCTTGTTCTGTTGGGACATCTCTGTACAGCCTCTTCTGCTATGGCTAAAATGGGGGTTTGTGAACTAGGTATGCATTCCGCCACACTCCAGTATTCTTTTTCTTGGCCCCTTGTGTTTTCTTCCCCATCTTGGGTGAGTTTCTACTTGGACCCTTGACCTCCGTCATCATCAGTCGATTCCTGATCATTGTTCACTTCTCTTTGCCATTGTGTTTGCTTGGTGTCCTGGGCACTTCCCGGGAACTTTTCTCTCTTGCGGCGCACTGGGTGCCTTGGTTTTCTGTGACCATGCATCCTTTTTCTGCATCCTGGATTCTTACTGCCCTTCCAAGAAAGGCTTCAGCTCAGGACACCCTTGTCGATGAGTGTGGCGTGGTTCGACCTGCTTCCAGGAAATTGAAGAGAGTAGTAGGTAAGACCTCACCTTGCTCATCTGCAATCTGGGACACTTTGTTGAGTATGCACATGAAATGCTAGGTCTGGTCCAGCTGATGCAAATGGGGTCGATCACCCAAGGTATCCAGAAACCGCGCAGACTCCTCTCTCTGCGTGATTGCAGAGATTCCTGGATCTCTCGCCTGAAAAAACGTAACATTTCTTTTTGTTAAATGTCAGGCCATATTCAAGTAGGTGAAGTAGGTGAAAAACAGAGTAGGGCACTTTCCTGCGCGCCTAAGATAGATGTATGTTGCTGACTGTGCTGTGCGTGCCAAGGCTGATGTGCAGCGATGCCCAACGTCACATAAGAAATAGAATACCCATTTCACTTCAGCACAATCGCGCACACAGTCTCAACAAACATTTTTGTTTGGTGCTTAAATTACATATATCCTGATCTCAAACCACATATGTTAGTAAAAAGATGATGTCCTTAAATTAAATAATCCAAAAATAATGCTTTCTTAGATTTAGTTTTTTTTTAGCATCTTTTAAATTCCGTTTCATAAATTAAGAAACCTTTGTGTGCATAGAAAATTGACTGTTGGATCAATTAAGACAAGTTTCCGGCACCTAAGAAACTACACAAGTTAAAAAACCCTAAGAATGAATAATTTTTGGATTATTTTAAAATTTAAGGACATCATTTTTTCATTAACATATGTGGTTTGATAAACAACCGAGAGATGTCATTTAAGCTCCACAGAACAATGTTATATTAAACTGGTGTCTATGTGTAAGCCAGTGTCTTGGAATAGATCATGTTGCTAACTCAAAAGTCTTTCAATGTCTTCTTCGTACACTTCAACTGTGAAGTGTAGCAGCCCTCAATCTTTTGCCGTGTCGCAATTTAGGAGAGTGTCCTTTGCTTCACAGGTGACATAGAACCTTGACTTTAGCTTCTACTGCTCATGTCTGACTACCATGATGAACAAACCTTACAGGCCTAACAGACTTGTGCCCCCATATATGAAGATTTTCAATGTTGGCATTGTGAGTTGGGGGACTTGGCCCGAGTGTCTCGAATTGCTGGCCTGGTGTCTATGCAGAACGGGCACTGTCGATGATTGGACTTTACGCCTGGGTTGACGTTGTACCCCCATTCTGGTACTAAATAAGGAGGCGATAAAGAATATCTCTTTCATGTCTTCTTTGTCACTCAGAGTGTTAAGCGTCGCTCACCAACTAATTCAACTGCGACCACCTTTAAGATGTGTGGCCTGGTTGGTGGCGGAAGGTCATGCCAACCATTCAGGCAGAGTAGCTCTGCATACTTCCACAAAGTGATATTGGTCCATGCAACGCCCACGCATTCGAACACTTGCTGAACCCATCCCTGAATGTGGCTGTAGCCTCCCATAGTATATTGCATGGACTCTTCTGTTGCATTGTCGACTTTTGTGTTGGATTCTTTGGCTTCCTAGACCGACCTCTGACTTCGGCCTGCACTCCTTTGATTTTTTTGGTGTCTTTGAAAGATTCCTCCCTATGGCTGGCCCTTACATTACCCAAATCATCAGACCTGCCCACATCCATTGTTTTTTGAAGCGCAATGCCTAGCTCCCTTAGACATTGGTCTCGGGAGGATAGCTCAGGGGCATTGTGCTCGCATTGGAAGCAAGCGAAACACAGGTTTGATCCCCGGGTCCGCGCTTAGAAACCTCTGAGTATTAAGCGTGTTATAAATACCATATAATATCATACCATTGTTGGCAACGTTTTGCCAAGAAACACCCCTTTATCAGTAGTGCGGGTATCTTATCTTCTTCATCAGCCAATGTACAAGACAGCGCTTGGTGTTGCAGGTGAGCATTATAGGCATCTCCTGCCCCCTGTTTTGTGGGATGCAGTTTAATTGAAATTGCCCATAGATGGCATTGACTAGTGGCTTACATTATTTAGTTAGGGTGTCTTTTGTGGCCGTGTATGAGCTATTGCCTTGTGGGAATGTCTTGAACAAGTGCCACTGAGAACTAGAAGCATAGTCTTTTTTGTTATGCCATCAACTTCTTAAGCCGCCGTGAAGTACATTTCGAAACGTTCGATCCAGAGGTCCCAACTGGATGCTGGCCATGAAGGGGTCCCTTTACAATCCTGCATCTAGGGTGATTTCAATAGCAGACTGCGACTAGGCTGATTTCCGCTGGCTACTGCTCACTGTGGCTCCGCTCGACGTAGAGGATGAAACTCCCCCCTACTCTTCTTCATGTTGATTCGCCGTGGTGGTATTACTGTGCGTGAGCATCTAACACCAGCTCCAGAGACATAAAGAAACAGGCCATAGGTGAGCATGTGGCGGGGATCGAAGTCAGAAGATAACACAGGGTGAATGGGAGATTATAAGCTTGACAAGAGTTTGTGAGCGTAGATGGAAAGTAGTGGCAGCTCATCATTAGGGGGTTCTAGGGCATCAGAGGATCCCGAGAAGAAGCTGGAGGATGAGTCCTCGCTACATAATGTAAATGTAGTCTTTTTATGTTACAGAGTTTATTTGAAAGAGGGTGCAAGCGTATGTGAGTGTGGGAATGTGTGTATGTAGTTTGTATATATGTGTGTGCATGTGTGTCTGTCTGTGTATGTGAGTGAGGGGCTGATGGCAGGGGACAGGTCTTTGCGGTGTGGTTGAGGAGAAGGAGGGCAGGGCGGCAGTGGGACGGCATGCTCTTAGGTGCAGCTTTCCCAGTGGCCTCCTTGAGATAGTGGCCCTTCTCTGCTGCCCTGCACCTAGTGTAGCACTTTATTACTACTAACTACTAAGACCACAAAGATGCTTGCTATCCATGGGTATTTCTGAGCACAGGAATGAGAGGAAAGGCCCCAGCTCATCGTTATCTCTGGCCCCTCCAAGAGATTGTGCTTGATCTCTGTTGTATAGCACCTAATGCTCTGCTGTATCAACCCTTTCACACAATTAACAGACAATATAAAGTGACAGTTGTGCCGGCTTTTTCAGACAGAGAGGGCTACTCTTGCGTGCAGCTATCTCAGTACTGTTCAGAGGGCACTGATTTTCTGCTGAACAGAGCCAAGTGCAGTGCTGTATTTGTACTAGTAATACAATGATCAGATAGTTATTACAGCTAAGAGTAAGTGACTGATGCAGGAATGCTTCCAATTGTAGCCATCACAGTGCTCTGAGGCAGGGTGGTCGTTGTCTGTTTTACAGTGTCAAATAAAGTGCTGAATCAATGATAATATTGATAGATAATATGCTGAGAGATGATTGCCTAGAGTGTAAGCACTCTTGGAATGTTTCTCGATGTGGATAGCCCAGTGTCCCTACGGGTATCACTACCTGTTATACAGCACAGAGGACACTGGTATATCAATAAATATATTATTTGGAGAAAAGAAGTTACAAAATAGATAAGGTTAAACCAACAAAAACTTTAAAGTCTACAAGCATCAGAAATAAAAACATTAAGGTAACCACTTAATAAACGTTATTAATACATTAAAAACAATCTTATATTAAAATCAAATATCATGGTAACTCGCTCTGTTTTTGTTTTGTAGCATTTTGTTTTTGCTATAAAATGCTCTATAGTGAAAGTAATGTAAGTCCTGTATGAATATTTGTTTTTAATAAAAATGTTAAACAGTTTTTATTTATATATTTTTTATATATTACATTTGTGCTGCTCTTGTTAGTATTTACAGTATTTACCAGGCGTCCTTAGCGGGTTCCCGCGAGCAGACTCGTAAAGAGGCGGTAAGGGGTTGACGGCTCCAGCACCTTTACCGGCGCCATTAACCCCTTACCGCCTCACTCGTGATGACTTCCTATGTGTGGTAGGAGATGTATGGTAGGAGAATGTGTTGTAGGAGCACATGTCGGAAGAACACGAGTCATGGGTCCATATGTCATACATGCACGTGTTGCAGGTGCTGTGTGTATTAGATGCGCGTGTCGTGGAACACGTTATTAGTGTTCTTATACACAATGTTAATATCACAAATGTATCAGTAGGGTTTTAATATAAAATGTACCTTCATTCTGCTCATCGATTGTATGCCTCCTAACACGACATTTCTGTATGACAAGTGTACATTTTCATATACAAAAGTGCACATTTACAACATCACTTTAAAACTGACATCAAAGTAGTCAACTGCCACTTGCCTTTGATGTGAGTTTTTAGATGTCATTGTATAATGTATGACATGTTAAACTCATACACTATGTGTTCAGTTCATATGAAAATCAATTTACATATATTCCTTCACTTTAAAACTGATATCAAGGACAGCGGTCACTTGCTTTTCATGTGAGTAGAATGTTATTGTGTAATGTATGAACATTTAAAACTCATACACTCTGTGTACAGTTTGTATGACAAGTGGACATTTATGTGATCACCTTAAAACTTAGAAGTACCATGAATTAACTGAATTAGAAATGTTCGAGGGAGAAACGTCCAAAAGTCATTTGAACGTAAATGACTTTCGATTTTCACTCCCCTGAACATTTCTATTAACCTACACCGCCCACCTCCCTACTTACCTTTTGATGGCACACTTCACTCTGTGGCGCCGTCTTCTGCATCCCTCTGCAATGCCGGGTCCCTTCACTTACGTGCATTGGAACCAGCGCAGCGGGGTCACCCTTTTCTTTTCTTTTTAAACTGTTTTTAATAAGGAGTGGGGGACACCCCTGCAACTCTCGATGGCATTATAGTGAACAAGGGTGCAGGGGACACCCTTGCAGCCCCAGCCCCCCTTGTTCACTATAATGTCACCGAATGGGGGATTTATTCTAAATTTTTCGGCTGTACTTAATTTTCCTACAGCCGATTTCTGAGCAAATCTCCCATTCATTTGACTTTTCTTCAAATTGGTATACCGATTCCTAAAACTGACATCAAGGTCAACTGAGACTTCAATTTTGAGATATTTAGGCCAAGACATTGTTTTCCCTATGGGAAAACCCCCTGTTAAAAGCTGTTCAACCACAATCAATGTAAAAACAATGTAAACTATGAAGCCATCAATCTGAAATTTTGCATTCACATGCGGCTGCCTCGAAATATTACTGTGGAATATTTGCAGATTTGTGCATGCAAGCGTTCAAATGTTATTAAGAAAAGTCCTTTTCTGAAAAGCCAGAGACTTCGTCTTAACCTTAACTATGCCTTGCGCTAGCACCTTAACTATGCCTTGCGCTAGCACCTTAACTATGCCTTGCGCTAGCACAAAGGCATAATCGAGAGATCATTTACAGGATCTTCTGACTGTGGCTTTTACAGCATTCTGTGGGTGGTGATCGTTAACTGCCATGCAATGTTGAATACAGTGCTGTATTAGTGTGAGTAACATAATTAACAGAAAGTTATTTCAGTACAGAGCATGCCGCTGAGGGAGGGGTGCTCCTGATTGTGGCTATTCCAGTCTCTTCGAGCAGATGCTTGCTTCTTTTCTGCTGCACCAGGCTGTGCGCAGTGCTATAGCAACACTAACAACATTGTCATTAGATAATATGCAGGGCCATTTCTCACTGCATCATGGGGCAGCGAGTAGACGCTGCCTGTTGAGGGTTGCTCAGTGTCACTGGGGGACATGTTCTCTGGTTTACAAAACACAGTATAGGGCTGTGTGTGCGTATATAGTATGTATGTGTTACTCTTTGTGTATGTATGCATGTGAATTAATGGTGTGTATGTGTGTGTGTGTTTGTCTATGGAGGAGGGCCATTGTTGAAAATGCAGTTAGGAAGGAAGGGGCAAACAGAGCAGCACCTCTGTTTGTGGTGCAGAGAGCGGGAGCCTGGTTAAGGGTGCTAATGGAGCAGCACTTGTGTTTACAGTGCAGTGCAGGGGATGTGGGGACAAGGGGAGGATGCCAATGGAGCAGGACCTGACAATGGGGCTCATTATGAGTTTGGCAGTATATGGTAAAAGATGCGGTAATGGAATTACTGCCACTTTTACCATACTACCAAATAAGGAGCTGCTCTAATTCTGCCAGTGGAATTAGCACCAGCAGAATTTGCGCTGCCAGAGTTACCGCCAACATCTGGCGGAATTAGCGACGGGGCTAATTCCAACGGCGGAATTACCGCTGAGATCCATGACTGTATTTTTGCTGTATTACAAGTTGAAATACTGCCGTAATACTGACGAAAATGGGTGATAATTCCGCCAAAAAATCCAATGCAGTTACCTCCACCTAGAAGGTGGAGGTCAATGCACACAGTTGATGAAAAACAAGTGACAGGTGCACTTAATCCACCCTGAAAGACTGCAAAAGGCCTGCACCTAACCCTAATATACTTACCAACACCATCCTGCCACTAGCTATTACGAAATGGGACATGCAACTCCTCCTGCTCCACATGAAGCCGCAGAGACAGGAACAGCAGCACAGGGCGCAGAAAGAAGAAGAAAGAGGAGACGCCATCTAAGGTGAGCACCCATTCCCCAGGTCAGGTCCTCACACTTGACATTAACTGACACCCACCTAATTACTCTGTACCAGCTTAACAGGGAGACCACCGTTGATCCACTAGCCCTGATCCATGATGACATACAGAGAAGAATCAACATCAGAACTGGCTCACCCCCTGTGCCAAAGCTTGTGTCAGTCCTCCACTTCCTTGACACTGGCACCTACCATCACACTGTGCGCAAGCTGCATGGCATGTCCCAGGCAACATATTCACATGTGCTTGTGCAGGTGCATCATGCACTCCTGTGCCATGCTTCTTGGAACATCTCCCTGCCCACCACCCTGGCACAGATAAATGCCACAAAGGCACCTTTGTACGCAGCAGCCCGCCGGCCTAACGTAATAGCTGCTCTGGACTGCACCCATGGGGCATTGGTGGCCCCCTGGCATCCGAAGAAGTATGCTGCAACAGGGAGCAGTTTCACTCCATGAATTCCCAGGTCACCTGCGATGCTGTCCTCGTGATCACACAATGCTGTGCCTGCTTCCCTGGATCCCCCCACAATGCCATGGTTCTGTGGAGCAGCACATTGCCTGCATACATGGAGAGCCACAGAGGCCAATGGACATGGATACTGGGTGAGTACAAGTGCCATCAAACAAACTAATCTCGCAGCATGAGGGAAATGCTACGTGAAAGGGGGGAACACCACCACGAGTGATCAATGCATGCCATGGCAAGGCACTGTTCATGCACGACCTGTCCTCGACCGCCACCAACCCACAGGACGAGGCCATGCAGGACAATACAGTAGTATGACAGTGCTGCATATCGCCCAATAACAGTACACACAAAGAGGACTGCAGGAACCACAATGCGTAGGGAACACATACCTACATATCCAAAGTCACAGTTCAACGCTGTACAAAGACAATGCAATGCTGGCAGACAATGATTGCATGTAATTTGGCAATCATGTATGTGAAGCCATGATGGAAGAAAAGCAGAAAGCGCAAACATGCACAAGAACAACCAATCATCCTTCAGGGTACATGCATGATAGCAGCGCACAGGCCCAACATGGGCAACATGCACCCTGCAATGCCATTCACAGGCCATGAAGTTGACTGCTGGTTGAGAGCTGTGTGCACAGTATAAAACGACAATGCATATGTATCCCCTTAGCAGACAGCACTACATCCAATAACTGGGATGGAAAAACATGTTGTCCAACAATGTGGATAAAATGCATGAACGGGGTGTCCATCAACATGCCTTTTGAAAAGGGAACGAATCCACAATGCACTGTGACTGACACCTGTTACCTTTGCCCTTGCAGGTGGCTCCCAGCTACCATGGCTAATGACACCAGTGCCCAATCCACGTATGTCACAGGAGGTGGCCTACAATGAGGCACACGTCAGGACCAGGCTGAGCATAGAGCGGATGTTTAGCCTGCTGAATGGTCGTTCCCGGTGTCTACACTGGACCCGAGGAGCCTTAATGTACAGGCCGGGGAAGCTTAGACAAATATTCCTTGTCTGTGCTATGCTGCACAACATCTGCCTCAGGCAAAATGGCCCCCTAACCCCTGATGAGGAAATACCACCCAGAACACAATGACTCACTACCTGCAGGTGCAGTGCTGCCACACAGTGAGCAGGAGGAGGAAAGGGATAGTTGGTTGATGCAGCAAGAACTAACAATTGATTCTGATCACATGCTACTCACCTTTGTACAAAGCCACGCATTGAATAAATCACAATCACACAAAAAAGAATGTCTTCGCATTGCTTCAAGTGAACTAGAATTGTATAACCAAGTGTGAAAAATACTGTCCCCAACACACCCTCTCCACCCACCTCCCGCCTCCCCAACACACCATCAAAACACACACCTCCATCTGCCTCTCCCTTCCCAACGTACCATCCCCAAAACACCCCCACCAAACTCCCCCAACGCACCATCCCCAACACACACACCACCACCCACCTCCTCCCTCCCCAACGAAACATCCTCAACACACATACCCGACCTGCGTCCCCCTCACCAACGCACCATTGCCCTTGTTAGCCTGCTCAAGCAGCGTTGGTGTCAGGTGGTGCAAGGAACAGCGCCTTGGGGATCCCTATGTGGGGGTGGTGTTGGTGGAGGGCTCTGACTCCTGGCCTGGATGTGCTGCATGGTCAGTTGCATGAAGGAGTTTAGGGACTCAGCAAAGGCTGACATGCCCTCTGAGTGTTCCCTTATCCTGTGCCCTACTGTGGTGATGGCAGCGGTGGTCTGAGAGAGGAACCAGGCAATCCTCCTAGAGGATCTCTGTAGGAAGTCCCTGATCGCCTGCAGATGGTGAACCTACTAGCCTGCAAGGTCTTCCATGGCCAACTGGCGCTACTTCATTGCATCCAGCCTCACCCATATTGTTGCCAGTATGTGCTGTGGCACTGGTGGTGACCATGTATTCCTCCTCCTCCTCCTCGTCTGGCAAGCCATCGCTCTCTATGTGCACCCATGACTGGTGTTTGCCTGGCCTGTCCCACACAAGTGACAACGAGGTGTCAGGGGCGTAATGGGTGGGTGCAGTAGTGAGGTTGTCACTCTTTGGAATCTCTACTGGGGCTGGCCGTGGTGTGGCCATCCCAGCACCTGCCTCAGCAGGTGCTATGCCTCCTGTATGGCTGTCAGGGGTGCCACTGGGCAGCGTTGGGGGGGAGGGGCAGTGGGTGTCACCACGCCTGCTACAGGTAGCAGAGTCTTGTACTCCTGTGGCCTTGCTGCCTCCTTCCTGGTCTTCCTCCCGCTGCTCTTACGTCTGGCCTGTGCAGGTGTGGAGGTGGACACACTGGCAGGAGTGGCGGTGTCCTGGGCAGTGGAGGGCCGGGCCTCTTTGACATCAGTGGCCTGGGTACACGTTGGGTGGATAATAACTTGCTGTCAGTCATCTAGCATACATGTAAGTGGGCTAGCAAGACACTCATGCAACATGTTCATACTAAACACATTTTGTATGATGGCCATGGGTGACTTCAGGCCAATGTTGCTTGTTGTTGTGGCAGAGATGATGGTTCACTTGGCAACATGGATTGTCACCGCACGCATGGGCGTTTCTCATGGATCCATAGATTCACATGCACATTTCCCCTACAGTGCATGAACAATATTACATTTTCCCACCTTGCCTAGCACATGCGTGTAGTCACTGTGGCTTGTTACTGATTGACATGTGGTTGCCCATTCCCCTGCCCATTGGGCTCATCTATGCTGGGGGATGCATGCCTTTGGCCAGTGCATTCACATGGGAGTGGGGACTAATAGACTAACCGGCATACATTAATTGCAATCAAATACAAATCATTGAATGCCAAAAGCATCGAAAAAAATGCATCGGAAAAAAAAGCATCGATTGCATTTTTTTCAAAGGTAAAGGTTTTATTTGAATTATAATGGGTTTTAAGGGGTAAAAAACGGGGGTGAGGGGCCCATAAAAAAAGAAAAAAAAATGCATTCAATGCTTTTTCTTTCGTTGCTTTTTTTTAGATGCTAAGGCATTTGATACTTTGGCATTCGATGTAATCACTATAAACCAACTTACCGCCATCCCCTTGGCTTGATACTCCTGCTTCTATGCTGCCAATCCCCTCGATCTCCTCCATGTGGAGGATGGAGCTGGCCTTCTCCCACAGGGTCAGGACAAGGGGGTCCACAGTGCCACCTCCTGCGGCCTATGTCTCCCATCAGTGTTTGGACAGGAGGCTACGGACCCTGACCTTCTGGTCGTTCCATTGCTTCCTGCAGTCCTCACTGTCCCGTGGAACAGTGCACAAAGCTGTGACCTTGTCATGGATACCTTCCCAGATTGCTGCTTCCTCTTCTCTGGTGTTTTGCAGTGCCAAGAGCCATATAGCTCCTCGGCATGGGCCATCACCTCATCAGTGAAGGCCTGCAGCTCAGCTCACTGAACTTCTGCTTCCTCAGGTGTAGATCGGGCACCTTGCCTTTGCCTTTCTCTTGGGACATGATTTCGCTCTCTTATAGGTCTCGCTGGCTACAAGAAGTGGGGGATTCAGAGTGGATTGAGTTTTTCAAAATGGCCACCAGTTCCTGCGATGATGCTATTTCCACCGGTGGTAATTTGCCAGAGGAATTAAGGCTGATTGTATGGCAGTAACCGTAATTCTGACAATTTGGTGCAGAATTTCCATGTGGGACTAATTTTCAGCAGTAATTCCTCTGGACAGAATTACTGTTACAGCCAATGGTGTGCGCATGCTCCTGAGAACTTGTAATATGGCAGTAATTCTGCCAGATACCACAGCAGTAACAGTAATTCCACTGCTGTATTACCACCCAACTCATATTGAGCCACATTGGGCCTCATTACAAGTTTGGCGGTCCGGAAACAAGGGTGCCCGTAAACTCACTGGCACCCTTGTTTCTGGACCGCCACACTATGAGTCTGCCTGTCGGGGCCGCTGCACCCGACAGGTCTGACCCTGGTGCGTCGCAGCGGCCCCAGTAGGCAGAGCCGGCATGGAAGCACCAGTACCATTAGCAACAGTGCCAGTGCTTCTGTCTCCTCACTCCCGTAGAGTCCTATGGGACTCCATGGGAATGGGGACTTACAAAATCCGGTCCATGACTTCTCATGCAGCCAGGATTTATAATGTCCAGGAAGTCTGGTGCCGAATTCGGTGTTACGGGGTTGGTGGCAATGCGCCCGGTGGCACCGGCGGGTTACCGCCAGCCTCGTAATAAGGCCCAATGGACCTAATTACGAATGTGGCGGTAAGGCAACAACGGCACCGGAAGTGCTACCGGCGCCGTTGTTACCATTCCGCCACATTACGAGTTCTGCTTGCGGATGCCGCTCTGCACACCTGGTCAGACCAGGCGTGCAGAGCAGTACCAACCATGCTCCCCACCCCCATTCTGCCCTATGGGACACAATGGGGATCGGGAGCCCGGCCATACCGGCACCCGCAAATGGGCAATTACGTGCCCATTCAACTCGAAATGGGCTGGTAATGGGCCATTTGCGGGTGCCGGTAGCGAGTTTGGCGGTAGCCGTGCCCTTTTTAAGGGCACCGCTACCACCAAACTCGTAATGAGGCCTAATGTCTTTTTACAGTGGCACTACTGGCTTTATTTGTATTTGTATTTTATTGAATTTATATAACACTTTAATCCAAAGTGCTTTACATGAGAACAAGAAGAAATACAACAAGCATAAAATGGCAAATGAATCACAACTCGAAAACAGTACAAGGAACAATTTACATTATTGCTGAGGTGAGGAGGGAGTGGAGAGGGACAGAGGAGTGAGAGGGAATGGGAGGTATGAGTAGAGGTGTAGGCAGAAGTAAGAAGGGAGGCGAGAGGGTGTGAGGAAGAAGAGAGGGAAGAATAAGACTAGATAAGAGCAGGAGGTAGGGTAAAAGGGAGTAGAAAGGAAGCAGAGGGTATAGAGGTAAAGGAGTAAGAGGAGGGGCATGGGAGGTGGGAGAAGTAGGAGAGGAAGTGAGAGGTGTTAGGGAGGAATGGAGAAGATAAGATTTTAGAGAAGAGCAAAAGGAAGGGTAGGAGGGAGAAGAGCGGATGGGGAGGGGGAGGCGGTTCCAGTGGAATAGAGCAAGGAGTTGGAAAGAGCGGAAGCGGGAGGGGGCGCAGGGAGGTGGAGGAGGAGAGAGTAGGAAAAGATCAGCAGAACGAAGAGAACGAGAAGGGGAGTAGAAAGTAAGAAGGGAGGGTAGGTGGGGGGGGCAAGACCATGGAGGGATTTGAAGACAAGACAGAGGAATTTCTTTGAGCACAGGCAGTATCATTGTGTTCTTATAGTGGCAATACTGGATTTATTGGGCACAGACAACGTGATAGTGTTCTCACAGTGGCAATGTTAGGACAGACAGCTTGAAAACATCTTCTTACAGTGGCACTATTTGTATTATTGGGCATATCAACATGGATGTGTTCTTACAGTGGCAATACTGCCATATGTTTTGGCCATAGGCATAATGAAACATGTTGGATAATGCACCTGTGTACTGTTGATGACCTGTCAACCATTGGATTTGTTTGTAACCCTACAGAACCAATTATAACTGTATGCCCTTTTCCCCTTGTTTCATAAAATTGGTATTGTAAAATGTAACATGTTATCCCATTATTTAAAAACAAATCTCGGGAGAGCCTCCTGAAATCCCCTTAATTTGTTGGAGCTCTGCCACTACACTCAATTATCTGGAAATATGTACCCCCCGGGGGTGAGGGGAGTGTAGTCTACCGGCCACCTCTAATTGTAAGAGAGTGAGTACTGGGATATACAATCAGCTAAGTATGTACGTGCTGCCCATGGCTAGATTTAAACACTAGACGAATTGGAAAGGCAGAGATTTTGCACGGATAGCCACCTAGCATGAAATCGGTGCACCGAGGTGAGCGAGGAACATGGGAGGCCATCAAGGGAATGGGTAACAAAGTTCAATACCTTGTTGATGGAAGCAGAGGAGTGGGGCTGGAGTCCAATAAGAAGCTTGGAGCAGTAATACAGCATGCTGAGGACCGGAGTGATGGTGACTGTTTTGCTAGCTTGTAAAATGAGATGGGGACAGGTTTACAGTTGTTCAGTAGGCTAAGATTGGCAGATATGACAGCAAAGGCGATGAAGTACTGACGCTTTAGGTCACTATCAAAGAGGAGCCCCTACTTGCAGGCCTTTGGGCATGGTGTACAGAGGTCAGGGAGAAATGATATAGAAGAATTCACAAGGAGTGTGGCATTGGGGACGAAAGAAAGGTCACTACAGGTTTTGATTTGAGCATCAAGCAATGCAGAGCCTTCAAGAGATGGATAGCAGACAGGAAGTGACGCACGAGGACAGTTCAGGGGTATATGACGGAAAGGAGACGAGTATCATTGGAAAGTTGATGTGAGAAAACAGTGGCATTGCAAAGAGAGCAGGTGCAGGCTGTGAAGAATAGACACTAAGGATAGATGCTTGCAAGAGTCCTACTAAGATGTGGTCGAGGAGGTCCCAGTTTTTCAGGGAAAAGGACTGACAAGTTCAAGCAGGAGGCCACTCAAGCAAGGAGAGTCTTTTGAAGCAAAAATGTGAGAGTCTGAAGAAGTGCATGGCTGATCAACTGTGTGAAAGGCTGCAGTGAGATCGCAAGGAATGAGGAAAGGTCACAGGTGGCAGTGGCGAATAACAGTGAGGGAGCCTATATCATGTTGGATCACATTCACCACATTGCAGGAACCATGGAAGAAAAAAAACGATATGTCTTTTCCCACTTCAAGCAAATGTGTACCCACTCACATCAGTATTTTGATGCAGGTAGAGACTCTTTGATGCCTGCCAACTCTGCCAGCTTTTTAGCATGAGGAGGAGGCAGAGTCCATAGAGATCTGCTGTAATTGTGGCCTCTGTGTTTTTTCATGGTGGTCACCCTTGCCCATTTGCTGATCTCTGAGTGCATGCACACTGGAGATCCGAGACTTTTCACATGGGATGCAAGCATCCACAAGAACCTGGGGTCAGCCTGGAATCCCCTGCCTGCTTGCACCACATATGCAAAATGCTAAAATCTACAGATGGGGCAGAAGTAGGAAACTCTTTGATGAATTCTCTGGCTCATCTAAAATTGAACACTTATCTGGATTTTGGGTGTCGCTCTGTGTGAGAAAGATCTCTGTTAAGTCCCCAGAAAATCATTACATTTTCTGATTGGCTCTCATCTACATTTAGGGCAGGACCTATCATGTACATTGTATTTGTTTTTGTGGAAGACTCCCTTGATGCAGTGGAGGCTCATCCATAATGGGCAACAGGGTCCCGACACACCAACCACTGTAGAGAAGCCATAAATACACATTTTATTTTTTAAATTTTCAGCTTGGTGAAAACACTGACTGAGCACTCCTGCAGCTGCAGCAAGCAGCTGTGTACACACTCCTGGGCAAGAGTGTTTCTAAGAAAACCTGGCTTACGTTGGCTTATACTACTCCATCCAAAACATGTCCATGGGCTATCGACCATCTGGGAACGTTGCCCTTCTCCAGGCTTTCCTGGCCCATTTGGCACGCAGGCTGTAGAACGACTGCCCCAATTGAGTGGAGAGGGGGGGGTTGTGTGTCTCCCATCGAGCTGGGTGAGGGGAAGAGGCACCCACTAGGCCTCCAACACGTGACATTGCATGCATGTGGTGGCTAAACACCTCCAATTGGCACCTGGGGCGCAAGTTGGAACTAAGTTGTACATATCTTTTACGTTCTTAAATCAGCAAACTGAATGTATGTCTGCAGTGGGTGCTTATAAAATAAGTATTTTATATATTTCATTTAATTCCAAAATGTCACTATGTTCTAGAAAAATGTTTTTTTCCCATACCTCAGAATTGACAGAAATATGACATCACCGGTGCCTCGGTGTGGCTAAATCCTGCTATCAAAATAGATGGCAAGGTGGTCTTTTGGGCAGATTGGTTTCTGGGTGGGGTGAGGTGGGTTGCTGATCTGTTTACAAATGGTCGGATGAATGCAAGGGAATTGCAGCAACAATATGGTATAGAAAACTTTAGACCCTCTGATTTTGTGAAGCTTAAACGTGCGATTGGAGTTGTGGATTTGGAGAGGAAAATTGCATTGGATCTGTTTGCAAGGAATTTGGTGGGTTCGGGTGGGGGGCTGTCCAGTCACCTGTATAAAGCATGTGTGTCGTGTTATCAGGGGAATGATTCTTTAAGAGAGGAATGGGGCAGGAGAATCGGATTGGATATCACAAAGGGCTTATGGCAAAACATGTGTATGAATGTGAAGTTGTGCTCGCTGGGACTCACGGAAAGATCGAGACAGATTATAATTCTTAATCGAATTTATTGGATGCCTGAAAGAATGTGTAACAGAGGGTTGTTGGAGAGTGCAGATTGTTGGAGATGTTCATGTGAAATTGGTACGATGGAACATCTGCTATGGAATTGTAGGCTGGTGAGACTGTTTTGGGGTGAGATTGGACGTGTGTGTGATGAAGTGATTGTTGGTCTCCCGGTCTTGGATTTTAGTGTGATCATATTGGGGAGTGATGAGTCTTTGGATGATCTCACTCAAAGTGAGAAGAAGTGGTTGTTCAAAGGGGCGATGACTGGTAAAAGAATTATATTGAGGAACTGGAAGAATGCTTTGACATTGAATGTGGAGACGTGGTTGTCTGAGATGCATGAATTGGCAAATATGGAGAGAGTGATGTATAGGAGACCTGGTAAATTGGCTTTGTTTGAGAAAATATGGGGTAGATTTTTGCAGTTGTTTTAAATTGACATAATAGTTGTTGGGTGCGGGGGTACTTGAGAGATGTATTTGAGATGTTGGGGATTTAGGGTATTGTATATCTCGCTGTGTAGATAGTACTGTGTAAAATGTTGTGCTTTTTTTGTGTTTTTTTCATGTGTTATTTGATATATGCTAATTGTATTGGGATTTGTTATGGATGTTGTGTAAATAAAGTTTAAAAAAAAGACCACTAGTGTGGACGCTATCTAGTCCTCTGATAAATGTGGAGTAAGGGTCCCCTTAATTCTTTTCCAATCGAGGCTGGAAGCATCTGGCTTTGAATCTGAACGTTAACTGGATGATGCAGGATGTTAATTGATGGCGTTGCTCGGGGAAGATAGATGCACTCAGACTTTTTTTGAACTGGAGCTCTCTTTTCGCTCGAGTCACTTGCCCTTTCTATCTCCCTGCTCCTGCCTGTGTGGTTAATTGGCTGGACTTGTTTGCTATCTACTGTTGTTTCCATCTTGCGCCCAATTGCCAGCTGAAGTCAGACTGGTTTGCTTTGAGGTGTCCTTTGTTAATATGGATATTCTTTCTTAGATGTTACATTTGCCTCCTAAGTTATTTTCTTTTGGGGTGGCTTGGTTTTTCATCTTGCAACTCTCCGACACATTGCTAGAATGTCGTTCCTCTTACTGTATTATGGTTTGTCAATGGTCTGTTATTCCTTTGTTCTATCTCTTTCTGCAGTATCCTCCTGTTTTTGTCCTCATATCTCTTATGTACCAATTCATTCATTAATGGAAACGGCTTGGCGTAAGGCGCTATGGAAACAAATACAAAGACAAATACAATACACTGCCTCTGATGGATGCATGAGTGAGTGAATACCTCCTGCCCGCTATATGTAGATTGTGCTGACGCAAACCTAGATCTCCCACTTGCTCCAGGACCCACATGCACCTGCAACTTAACTATCTTCATAGGATTATCGCCAAAGGGCTCTTTAATCAAAACTTTTGCTGGGGTCTCTGCCCCCTTCTGAGGGACATGTTTCAGTAGCTATCTATAATATGTGCATGGAAATTACCTTATGGAAATGGATGCTAATAGATACTAGACCCCTTTATGTGTTGCATAACTGAACACTGCTCCAGGAATACAACCAGAAAGACTTTCGAAAGAGTAGCAGAGATTGTGTACAAGCAACAAACAAAAGAAAGATGCATTGTATATGAGTCTGGTAGTCTACCCAATCTGTGGTGCTAAACACAACGTGATCAATGTTATATTTTCTAAAAAGTATAAGTGCAGCGCTTTTTCGTTTGTTCTTTTGTATTAACATTTCAATAGGTGTTTACAAATTACATTGGTAAATATTTAGGACCTATGAGTGGGATCAATCAAAAAGTAAAGGACATCAAAATCGACATATTGCCAAAAATAAACAAGCTGAATATTAGGTCAAATAGACCAATCAATCCTTAGTAATAATACAACACCATAAGGATAACAGCGCTGTGAAAGATATGCAAGAAGTGAGCTGTAGTTAGTGGAATGATTTTGAAGAATTATTAGAAAACACCATAAAAAAAACTGATTCTATAGGAATCAGCCCTATGGAGAAAAATGGAGCTTCCCCCAAGGATAGCCCAGGGTGATGGCCCCTATTCTTGCACTGCCTGACTCAGGAGAATGCGCGCTGATTCTGTGTGTGAGATCCTCATACCTCTCTGTTTCCCCCTTTGCAGCTCCTGCGTAGTCTTCCAGATGAACTGCGGGCAGACATCGCTATGCACCTGAACAAGGAGATCCTGCAACTGCCCGTCTTTGACTCTGCGAGCCGAGGCTGCCTACGCTCGCTGTCCCTCAGCATCAAGCCATCCTTCTGCACCCCGGGCGAGTACCTAATCCGCCAGGGGGATGCCCTGCAAGCGCTCTACTTCATCTGCTCGGGCTCCATGGAGGTGCTCAGAGATGATGTTGTGCTCGCCATACTAGGTAATTTCCAGGCTGCCACAGATAAACCTACACTTGCATTTACATTGGTAATAAGGACTCTGCAAATGGTCAGGTACAGAGTTTCACTCACAAACAAACGGAGGGCCTTTTTGAGTGGGCTTCATGGAGGTTTCGCAGGACAAGGCAGTGTTTGCCATCTTAGGTAAGGAGAGGGCTGCAGCAGAGAAAGCTACACAGAGCTATTATCCTTCTGACCAGGATTCCTCATAGGAGAACCCCAGGGACACAACCTTGAACAGTATACCACCGGGTTGCATTGATGTGCAGTTTTAGAATGCAATGTGATGTAAAGCGTTCCTAGTGATAGTTTCGACAGTCAAAGTTTCGAATGCTAATTTTTTTTTTATTTCTTTTTTTTAATTTCCGGGGGGTCCCCCCACAAACCCCTGTTGTTTTTTTTAAAACACTTATTTTACAATACGAAATTAAAATAAACCCTTTAATATTAAAAAAAAATACATTCAAAACTTTTTTTCCCGGCACTTTTGTGTCGGAACGTTTGGCATTCGAAACTATTGTTTCGAAACTTTGACTGGACACTGATGTAAAGTGGTCCTGTATAATGCAAATTGTTGCATATTTCTGTAGGGGGGTGGCGGTTTAGTGGGAGGATGGGGAGGCAAGAGCAACACCTGAGATGGTGATGGTTGTGACCCATAAGTACTGGGTCCTTGCGGTTGTATTAGGTAGTGTGTGGCAATGACCCTTGGGTGCATTTCTATCCAAAGGAGTGAGCCCAATATCAATTAGCTGCCACTTCCAGGAAATCACGGCAACCACTGGCCTGGGATGAGAGGGTGTGTGATAGGGATAAAGGTGTGAGTCATGCAGAAAGAGCTCTCCATGGCTCTGAAGTGATAAGAGTGGTGGTGGAGGGACTACCAGGCATTATGTGGCAGTGAGCATGGGGATTTGTGTATGTAGTGTAAGGAGGTAAGAGATTTAAAAGGTGAATAGGTTGGTTGGGGGAGAAAACATTCCAGAGCCTCTTAAGGAATGTGTCTGTAGTTGAAGGGCTGAGCCACGCTAGTTAGATTTTGGTCTGCATATGGACTAAAAAAGGAATCCTCTGGACTTGTGTGGTTTTCTTGTTATGCTTGGGATATTAGGCATTTTGCTCACAATCTATTCAAAGCAGGAAGAAAGGTGAATTCTGTTTTTTAAGAGTTTAGCATGAGGCAGAAGAGAAACCATCCAGTGACGGATTTCAGTGAGACAGTTGGTAATCCATTCCATGATGGCTAGGGTGAAGGAGGAAAAGGAGAAAAACATTTGAGTGTCAGCAAAGAGGTGATAGTGAAAGCCAAAGGATGAGATAAGTCTTCCTAGCGCAGAGGTATAGACAGTGAAAAGCAGAGGTGCAAGGACTGATCCTTGTGGGGTGAAGACAGACTGTGAAGGGTGGGGTCAGGGATTTGCACGTTCCAAGAGATTTTAAAGGATCGACCTTCAAATTACGAGGTGATCCAGGGAAGAGCAGATTTGTGTAACCCAAGGTCCTGCTGAGTCATGAGGAGAGAGGAGTGGTCAACAGTGTCAAAAGTGACAGAAACCTCCAAAAGTATGAGTAGAGTAGAGAGTCTGGAGTGGCGAGCATTAGAGAGAAAGTGGGGACAGACATGCATGAGAGCAGTCTCGGAGGAGTGTTTACTCTGGAAGCCATATTGAAGCGTATCTCCCAGGCCATTATCCTCAAGGTGCTTAGTGATCCGGTTGAAAACCACCTGCTCAAAGACTTTTGTATAATGGGGAAGGAGATAAACTGGGCAATAGTTTGCTGGGACATTTAGGTCAGCAGAGGGCCTCTTCAATAGGGGTATGACAGTTGTAGATTGGAAGGAGACAGGGAAGAGTCAAGCAGAGAGAGAGAGAGTGCAAGGTTAACGAGCTCAGAGAAAAGGGCAAGTGATTGAGACAAAGTCTTTGACCATTTGAGGAGGAAGAGGGCCGACAGGAGTGCAAGGTGGGTTGGTACAGCGAAGGATGGGTGCTAATTCAATAGGAGAGATAGGGGAGAAGTAGTCAAGCGTAGAAGAGGTAGGGGGAGAGGTGGTGGATAGAAGTAGGGTTGGAGAGTTAGCGAGAGGAGGGCTGTGAGAGTGTCACAAATTTAAGAGGAAAATTAGTGATAAAGTCTTGAGCAGAAAGGGAGGAGGTGATAGAGATTGGCCTGGGAGCAGCGAGCAAAGATCAGAGGGCAGATGAACATTTGCAGGGGTGATTACAAAGGGAGGAGATTAGGGTGGTGTAGTAGAAGGATTTAGCAGAGTCCAGCGCAGAGGTTAGGGCAGCAAGGTAATTTTGTAGACTAAGAGTAGGGAAGGTGTCCGTAATTTGCACCAGTCTCGTACATCACTGTGCATGTTTCTTTTGAGGGTCTGAATTTTAGAGTTGATCCAAGGCTGAGATTACGGACAGGAAGGTGTGAATGTGTGAGCAGGATAGTTTTGGTCAAATAGATTCATAAGTGCATAGTGAAAGTCATAGAAAGCACGGTCAATGGAAAAATCATGAATAGGGGAAAGAGACCAGAGATAGGTACTCACACCATGAAGGTAGGGGCAAGAGAGTCCTGCCTGAATTTCCTCTTAGTCAATGAAGAGGGGAGATGAGGAGTAGAAGGTAGAGGGACATAGATATTAAAGTGAAGAATGGAGCGATCAGGGGGAGAGTGGTCAGTGGAGAGGTTGGAGGAGCGTTAATTAGAGAGAAAGGCAAGATCAAGTGAGTTCCCACCAGAGTGGGTAGGCAGGTCAGGGAGGGAGTAGGGGCAGTGGTCAGATAAGAGGTATTTAAACTCATGACATGTGGCTGCAGAGGGCTTGGGAAGGTTGAAGTCGTCGAGCATGACAATGGGGATGTCGTAAGGAAGGGACTCAAGGAGAAGGGTCAGTTCAGGGAAGGAGGAGATAAAAGGACCTGAGGGTCGATAGAGAGCCAGAATAGTGAGAGCAGGATGCAGGAGTTGAATAATGGCACATTCAAAAGAGCAAGAACTGATGTCAGATGGAGGTAGGTGGACAGTGTTGAGGGCCATATTGATAAGGAACCCCACACTGCTGCACTTCGCAACAGGTCTGGGAGAGTGGGAGAAGATAGCAGATTCAGCGTGGAGAGCTACTAATGTAGCAGAGTCATGAGGGGAGATCCAGATTTCTGTGATAGTAAGAAGTGAAAGCTGATGATGATAAGAGTCAAAGTGGCCAGTGATGTAGGAAGATTTGTTGCAGAGGACTAGCGCATTCCAGAGGCCAAGTGAAAGAGGGTTAGGAGGTGAGGGAGAAGAGCAGATGTTGTGCGGTAGGCGAGGGGGATAGATGAGGTTGGCGATCCTGGGAAAACAGGAGTATCTTAAATAATAAGTAATATGTTTTCTGTGATAGAAAAGTAGATCTGAAAATATCCATGCAATAGGGATGACAAAGGATGATGTGCGTGATATCCGCGATGGAAATGTCTGCATGGGAAATGTACACAACACAGAAATGTTCGTACATTTCCCATGCGGACATCCATTAAAATCACACAAATTCAAACTCACAACCACACACACACACTCTCTCACTCACACCCCCAACACACCACCACCACACCCCCACCCTCCTACTTAGCTTCCTTTCAGACACACTGGGCCTCATTAGGTGTGTGGCGGCCGCGTAATGAACGGTGCCGGTAAGGAACCAACACTGTTCATTCTGGGCAGCCACGTTACGAGGTCTGCAGCGGGTCCCGCTGAGGACGTCTGGTCAGACCAGGCATCCTTAGCGGGACCCGCTAGCAGACCAGGATGCTAACAATGGGCCCATCATTAACTGGCCCGTTGTTAGCATCCTCCCCATTCCCATTGAGCCCTATGAGGGCTCAAATGGGAATGGGGATGTACCGGGTCCGGGTCCCGCGAAAGGGATTTACCGGGCCCTCCAAGGTCGGAATGAGCCGGTAAGTCCCCTTTTGCGGGACCCAGACCCGAGTTTGACCCGAGTTTGGAGGTAGCCATACCTCCATGGCATGGCTACCTCCAAACTCGTAATGAGGCCTACTGTGTCTCTGTGGTGCCGGTTCCCTTTCACTTCCGTGATCGGGAACTGGCACCGCAGGGTCCTTTTCTTTTTTTTTTTTTATACTTTGGGCGAGCTGCGGGGTTGCCCCCCACAACTTCCACCGACTATACTGTATGGTGAGCGGGGTGTTGCGGGGGACACCCCCGCAGCCCCCGGCTTTGTTATTTTGTTTTGGATTTTTGCTCGGGTGAGTTCGTTCTCAATAAAGTGTCTTTGACTGTTTCTATTTCAAACCTATGTTTCCTGATCTCAGGAATAGCATATACGTGGAGAAAGCCAGTGGGATTTCATTCAGCAGAGCCTACTGTCTAGATTCCAAAGCGCATCGTGCTGACACCCCAAATCTCAAGGAAAGCTCAGAAGTTGCAAACCACATCTATGTGCCGAGGTATCTTACCCCAAGCATTACCTCCCATCCAATCAGAATGTATCACTTTATTCTATGGATTTATAGAAATGGCGAATTTGCTGTTCTCCTTTTCAGTTCCATCACGGGGACAAATGTTTCAGATGTCATGTCCTGTGGCCAATGCCAAAGGAGTTTGCTCGCATAGACCGTCGATTGGGATGGGTTGAGCTACAGTGTTCCCCTTAGAAGCCTTTAGCTGAACCCCATGCAGAGCATTGTGGCATACCTTTTTGCAGAGGACCCACAGGCAACCCTTCTTAGATGTTGTTTAGGGTCATTAGGCCATGATTGGCAGGCGCATCCATGCCTTTCATATTCACTGCATTTCCCAGTAAGGTTTGAGGTACAACACACCAAACCAAAAAGAGCCCGATTCCTACTTCATGGTAGTGCCATTTTGGAATGAGTTGCAGTTCGACCCACATGGGTGAATAAATCATATTTTGGTCTTTGTCTTAGTTATAAATTGATCGTTCGGTTCACAAGAGGCTTCCAATTTCGTTAACTGCCTGTGCAGCTCATCATAGTTGGATCACCTGTCCGTCATTTGCCCTATTTGTGCCAGTGCTCTGAACATTCAGTCCAGGTATTTCTGGCACCAGATAGGTATGGACTGATCAAAGATCCACCAACGAACACGCCACACGAAAATAGCTTTCCAAATGGCAGCGGGATCTACGTAATGGAAAGTTACCCAGAAATTCATGAAGCCGCTAGCACATTTCCCACATATGGGACATTCCTGGCAAAATTGCCTGTTGGACCAAGCAAAACATTGGTGCATCGTGCCACGTCCTGCCACAAATCATGCCCAATCCATATGGAAAAGTTGCTTTGTGGATGCCCACACTCCAAGTTCTCCTTAAAGAGATTTAACTTGGATCCTGTTAGCAGGTGAAAATAGAGATATCAGTCTATGAGCAGCGGAATGCTTTTTGTGGCACCCTCTTATAACTAGGTGGCAACCGGATCTGCCCCTTCAATCGGAAAGCTCAGATGGCATGCACATGTTTTAAAATAACCAATATAAGGTTCAAGATCCCAATTATGGTGACACTGTTAAAAGTTCATTAGGCGTGCGTAAAGATGAGACGGAAGTCCACAATAAGTGAACAACTTATGTTTATTTCAGAGAACCAATTTGGCGGTGCTGGCCACCGTCTGCCTCCACTCTTACCATTTTCCACTCTCACAATTATGCACACATGTTACCTTCCACCCACCTGCGTATTTACTCACACAACATGTGCCCGGCGGTTACCTCACATCCCTACTCGGGAGGATAGCTGAGCGGCAACATGCTCGCCTTGGAAGCAAGACGACATGGAACAACAAAGGTTTGATCCCGGGCCCGCGCTTAGAAACCTCTGGGTATTAAGCACGTTATAAATAACCAATCATATATCATACATTCTCACGCTCCACATACCCACACTTACTGCACCCGCAGATGGGTCACCCCACCATACCCCCCCCCCAGGAACACTGAAGCATAAAGTGGCATAACACAACAAAGGGTACATCAGTGGAGCATGAAAAAGTCCTGGAATCTGTTGGGCAACCGTTTGGCTTCATGACACCTACTGAATCGCGGTGCCAACACTCGTGAGAGGAGAAGGTAGACATGGGACCTAGTTTGCCCCAGTAAAATTTGCATCCTGGGCATGCCAGAACTTTGCACCTCACGCTCTCACAGTGTAGGAGATGTATGTGCAGAACCTAAGGCCCGACTTAAGTGATCAGTGTCACTCAGAGTGGTGATGGCCTAGAGTGAAGGTGTCATAAATCAAACCGTACTGAAATAGTACACCAAACAAAGGATATAGGTTTTGTAACACCTTAAAGGATACAGTGTGTGAGGGCCGTTTCCTGGATGAGATGGTATGGTCTGATGTCTGGAGAAGAGTCCAGTCGAATCAGACCTTCCAACTGACGTCACTCTCTGACTCTCAAAACTACAGCCAGAGAGAGGAATCAGTGGCAAGGGCTTGGAAGATAACAACAACTCGCCAGACTGTAACATGAAACACTACATTAATGACTGTTCTAATGCCTATGGTTTTGTATATGAGCTGTTTAACAACACACTAACCCGTTGGCGTAAATAGTCTCAGGAAGTACTTCATAGAAACACCAGGTAAATCCAAATAGGAACAACGGCAGGGAAAGGGAAGTTAGTAGGGGAACTAATCCTGGACGGCAACAGGGCCGAACTAGTGTCGGCTTGGTGCACTCAGGATAGCGTCCATAAATGTCTAGTGCACGTATCCAGAAGTATGGTAGAGGGGAATAACCTGATGAATGTGCTGGAAAGATGTTGTTCAATGCCCTTGTTGCAGTAGTAATTTTAGGAGTAGCAAAAGTCCTAGAATGGTCTTGTTATGAGGAGATAGCAGGATGAACAGAACTAATGTCTGCTAACACTATGCCACAGGAAGCACAGCAGTAGTTCTTTCTCCCAAATGAGAAGTTAATGACCACCTCTGAAGTATAGTGGAAAATCTGCTATGAAGGCAAGCCGTTTGACAGAAAACCAAATGCTGTGCTGATAGAATGTCAGCGTGGTGTGGAGTAGGGTAATGTGGAATCCGTTCAGAAGAAAACAGAAAGAAAGCTTAGTTCGGAACAAAGTGATAGTAATCCACGTACCGCTGAATGATGTTCGTTGCGGGTGGAAGACTTGGAAATACAGGAGCCGAAGTCGCGGAGAAGTAGAGGAATGCGGAATCAGCTTCAGGAATGGCGTAATGAAAATAACAATCAGAAGCAGCGAGCGGAGACTCGCGCACTGCTAAATACATAAACACAGATCATGTGATCAATCACGTACCACGTGACGTTACTGATGTGTTTGTTGCAGATACCGCTTCCCGGGCAGAGTATTGAACAGCCTCCACTGCGTGTAAAACGGTCTAGCTGTTCTGTTGGCAGAGTGGGGAGGCGATGTCACACCACAAGGAGGATTCCGCAGAGATGAAGGTATGTGGAGAATGACAGGCATAACAGAAGGTTCATCCAGGTTGTAACCCATATCTCTGGGTTTGTAGCCTCCTCGACCCACATCTACATCAACCCTTGGAGTGTCACTTTCATCACATAGATCGACCTTACTGGCTCGCTCCACCTTCCACCAGTGACCATCCTGGACCCTAATGCAGTTGGTTCCAACATCGACAACCACCATGGGATGGTGATCTGCTCACAAATCTTGAACAGCGTCATTGTTGTGCTAAACATCTCCTTACAGTCTGATTTGAGTGCTGTAATAACTGATTTCCCTCTATATCCCGTCTTTACCATACCTTTCTGATGGATGGCCATCGACCATTTATTCTGGGCACCCCTCTGTTTCAAAAGTAATTGGTGTGTGGTTAGTTGCTGTGCTTACTCACTACCTCCCGAGGGTGATAAGAGTAGACACCCTTATGTTCCTATAACATATAGTGTGTGGACAGTATCTCGTTTGGTATTTATATAGTCCCCTGCGGCTGTTAATCCTCTGAGTCCACCTCATGAGTTAATCCTGGGCTGCTCGGCCACCGTCCCACTTGTGGAGCCTGGTGAGCTTGAGGGAATCACTAACAGTGCCTAAGTCAGGAAGACAAACCTAAAGATACTGACCACACGGCAGAAAAAAATTGTTAAATGTATTTATATCGAGGTAATATATAGAGAAGGATCATATATCGAAACTTACATAGCAAAAACTTTATAGTGAATGCACTTTTTTTGGGGGGTTCCCCCTAAACTCCCACTTGTGACCCCTAAAAACCCACCCCAAACGTTTCCCAAAAATATTTAACTCTTTACCCCACCTCTAAATGCATTCACTATAAAGGTTTTCGATATAAAAGATTTGATAAATTTGTCTTTCACTATATAATGTTTCGGTATAAACACTGTATACCAGGAAATATCTCCCTGGCACAAAAGATACTCATGTGTTTGACACCAAATGTACTTAAATCTTCTGGATATGATCTAAGACTAATACTCTTTTGGTTTCCAAGCCGCAATATGTGCGTTATCTCACATGAAGAATGTCTGATGCCATAGTTAGATGTGTGTGATATCACAGTAAATATTGGTGTGTCGTTGGTAGGATAATGGTGAGTTATCAGTGGCTCAGTTATTTGCCTGTCTTCATCATCCTATAAACTCTGGTATTCAGGGGCTATTGTGATTGGTTCTCTCTCCCCAGGGAAAGGAGACCTGATTGGATGTGATCTGTCTTCCAAGGACCATGTTATCAAGAGCCAGGCAGACGTGAAGGGACTGACCTACTGTGATCTGCAGAGCATTCACCTGCGGGGACTGTACGAGAGCCTCGAGCTGTACCCCGAGTATGGACAGAAATTCAGGAGGGAGCTTCGATGTGAGCTGAGCTACAACCTAGGTGGCAGCACCGCTGAGGTAAGCAGTAGAAGGGGCCCACTAGTTCAGGTGAGAGGTCCTGAGGGGAGGACACAGTGGAAGGGTATGCCACTCTGGGATTATCCTGGCAGGAGGGGGGCAGTTCTCACGTAGTAAAGGTGATGCAACCCAGGGGATGAGAGTTTGGGGCTCCATGTGGTGACAGTGTGTGGGCCATGGATGGGCGCGCAAGGGCCTATGCTGAGGGGGTTGGGAGACCAGAATGAAAGGTTGAGGAGGGTGTTTGTGAGATGGTGTGGAGGCAGGGGACTGAAGGTGTTGGGGATGAAAGGCTTGGGAGCAGGGTTTTAGAGGGGAGGCCATGTATAAAAGGGTGTTGCCTTTCAAGGTGAGGGAGAGGGCTCTTGGCAGAGTGAATGTGGAATGCCCAATGGGTTGCGGGATTGGTTCTAGGTTGTGAGAGGGTGGAAGGGCCAGAAGAGAGAGGGCAGGGAAAGTAAGGGTACAATGCTTTGGCGGGAGAGCTCTATGACTGCTGCCAGTCACTAAATCTGGGGACATCCAGCCATACTGTTACACTGGTTTTGAAATGCACTCCTCGCTACACACCTGAGCAACCGCTGCTAAATGATGGCCTAGGTTCATCATGTTTCAAATGGCACTAAAAAGCGTGCTTATTTAGTGCGTGACAGTGCCTGTAATTCACTAAGCAAGAACTAGAAGATTCCACAGACTATATCCCCATTAGCACCTCAGCCCTCTTCTTCATCACAGCCCTTCAATGCCCAGGGGACAGGCAGCCACCTTCCCTCGAACCTACCTCTAGAGAACCTCTTAGAAATGCAGCCATTCTCTCCTACTGAGCTATAATTAACCTAGCTCCTCGAGTGGTAAACTGGGAATGACGGTATCAGGTAAATATTTCGCCACCAAAAATATCGCCGTACATATGGTCGTCGGGAACGGCCATAGGCAATATTTGTGGTGGCGAAAATGTATGGGGTAAATGGGTGGGGGAGTTGTGGGGGTGTCCCCCGCAGGTTCCATGTGATAATATTGCCGCAAAAATATGGCGAAATTTTTGTATGGCGATATTTTCGCGGCGATATTATCACATGGAACCGGATAACCTGTGGGAACACGAGACAGGCGCCATTGTTGGAGTGTTTGAGGTTCTTGCTAGAATGTTGTTGCATGCCCTCTTTTCTGTTATGTTTCTTGCTACTTGTGTACATGTACGGCTTAGTCAGTCCAAGGTCCGGTGGCTTGGGCAGTTGAATTGTCTGCCTTTTATGCTTTACGGTATTTGAAAGTTCTCTCGCCAGAATTGTGGGCTTTCAGTGAAAGTCAAAGCTGACAATGTGGTGGCAAAGGCTTTGGGTACGAAGGATCCTCCTTTCAATGTCTATTATTGTGAGTTGTCTCTCGCTGGTGCATTGTCACCTGCTCAGATACTTCCAAGGAGTTTCACCTTTCTGCATCAGATGGCAATGGTCTCCACGCCTGCTCCTGGATTGCATCTCAGTCAGTCTCAGGGGAGATGGGGTGAACACACGTTCCTGTCCATGGCTGAAGGTGGTCGGTGCAACCCAACCGTGCTACAACTCAAAACCTGGATTGGATGAAGAAAGAAATGTTCACAGGTGTTTTGATTTACAAATCCATACTGGAATACACCGGTTAGGTCCACCCCATCAACGTGGGCCCATTCTTCCAGCGGGCAGCATCAACAACATACTTTCACAGGGTTGAACGCACATGAAAGCCAATGGAGATCTTGGCAAGCTGCCAGCGTCTCCCACCAGATTAAGGCACCGGTTGAGCAGTCTTTCCCTGGAATGTCGCCTGAAGGCCCATATCCATATATGGGGTAAATAAAGAAGCACACCATTACCCACCTGGTCGCAGGACTCTGAAGGCATAACATGCAGAAGCAAGCACAGCTTTGCATCAGAATGTCCAAGGGATGTCCTGGAATGGAGCAAGGGGATCTCTTTAATCTTGTAGTGCACTAACCAGTCATTAAAGCCCTTTACATTTTGCAGGAAAGATTCTACAGAGGTTTGGCAGCGATGACCTTCCGCATCTCTGGATCTTATTTTGTGCTTGATCAGAAAATGAGATAGTGGACATTGTCTCGCTTTAGAAAATGGGCACGAGGCTATCCTAACTCCACTCATGATCCTCGCTGTGTTTAAGTGCTCATGCCGCATGTATCTCCACTGATAGTGCTTCACAGATCACTGGGGCACTTTCAGGAAATGCTCCACCCACCTAAATAAACTCACGTTAAGCAGCATTTCTCCGCTGTTGATGCACCAATATGGGCTCCAATCTCATCCAGGCCACACTAGTGCCTTAATGTAACACAGCATTAGTTACCAGTTATAGTGCCTCGAAACAGATTTCTATGAGTATTATGGGCTAATCCAGGTCACAACTTTGTCAAGTAGGCCACCTTGGCCCATCTTTCATGATTCATTGGTGGTGCACTAGTAGGCGTGTAGCATGACACAGTAACAATGTTCCCACCAAAGTCATATGATGGTACAAAAATATGAAGACCATCATTGTGGCATCATTTCCATTGACTTCCAATTCCATGTTGGGGCCTTGATTGTCTGGTTTCACCTCTTACCTAGATCTGTGAATAAGGAACATGTATTTTACTGAAGCCAACCTTCCCACTCTGGCTGGCATGCAAAAGGCAGCAGAGGTCCCACGAGGCAAAGTCACGCATAGGGAAAAAAGCCTCTTATCATAGACACCCTGCATTCCCACGAAGATCTGGAGTCAGGCAGCAGTCCAGAGTGAAGTGTACAAGACTCTCCTACACACCAGAGAGAGAAAGAGTTCTTATTTGCCTCCATCCCATCAACAGCCACTTAAATGGTAAGCGCCAGCAAATGGCGGAAGGAGGGCTGAATATTGCTGCAAGCCTACATGGATGCGAGGTGTGAGCAACTGCAACCAGCGCTGCCGTCCATGAAGGACATCTTGGAAGGTGCAAAGTTCTCTTTCACTAGCCATTGAAGCGCGGCCTTGAAAAGCTGACAGCGCCAGTCGCGACAATCCCTAAAGTCATGGAGCCCTATCCACACACTCCCATGGAGGCACCAGTGCCCTCGGGTGGTGTGACGGAATCTCAGTCCTAACCACGCCTGCTAAAATTGAACGGAGACAAGACAGAGATTCTGGTGGTTGGCTATCCTCCTGGCCCCTCACTCTGGGTATCCTCTTTTTGGGCTTTCTCTCTTGGCCCTCTGCCGGGACCGGTGATGACAATGAAAGAAATGAGCGTGGTTTTCTCTGCCACCCTGTCCATGGATAATCAAGTGACGGCTGTTTGACAGTCAGGGCATTTCCAGCTCCAACTGCTTAAGAAAGTGCTGCCCATGATTCCTGCCCCTCTTCATCCTCCGGTGGTGGCAGCCATGGTGTTATCCCGGCTGGATTATTGTAATTCCCTTTACTTGGCACAGCCTAAAGGGTTGATACAGCGGCTTCAGCGCCTTCAGAATCTTGCAGCCCGGGTGGCCACTGGCACGCCCTATGGAGCTCATATTTCCCCAGTGCTTTCGATCTCTCCATTGGCTCCCTGTGGCGCATCGCATCAATTTCAAACCACTTTGTTTTGTTCACCGGGCACTTTATGACCAGGGGGCAGAATTTCTCAGAACCAAGTTTACCCGCTACTGCCCTGCGCGCTGCTTACGATTAGCTTCCACTGAACGATTATCCGTGCCCTTTCTTTGCCGTGCGCGGGTTGGAGGCTGTGTCTTCTCTATAGCAGCGCAGCTGTGCTCTGGAACAAACTCCCGATAGTTACTAAAAAAATTCCCAACCATCGGGCCTTCAGGGAGGTCATGAAGACTTACCTGTTCTAAGTGGAGTGCCTATCATGGTTTCCTCACTCTCTAGCGCCAGGATACCCCAGGGTGATTGTGCGCTGTAAAAGTTTCTATAACATAACTGACCCCGACGCCAACAAAGCCAGAAATGATCGCAAAGCCCCCAAACACTACAATGGCTCTGGGCGCGCTCGACACCTCGCTGTACCTGACCCTTGAATCCTGTGGGCAAGGGACATCAGCCCTTTCATAAAGACATATAAGAATCTGGAAAATAAAAAAAAAAGCACGTGTATTTATCAATAACAAAAACATAGAGGCCCACAATAAAAAGGGCTTTGAAGAAAGGTGTTTGCTGTGCTGAAGTTAACCCTCCAACACTGAAAGATGAGAATATGCAATGAGGAAATCTTATTTCAATTCAACATATATTTAACAATCTAAACATATTAGCCCTGCAAGTGTTGGGTCATAATATGTTACAAAGTAATTCGCTTTCCATGCAAGCTGAGCCTATGTGTGGACTTGGTCTAGCAAAAGGAGTGTCTACAGGGGTTAGACAGGTACGATAGAAAGCCTAGCTGTTCATTATGACTATGGCGGGAAAAACTGGTGGTATTTTAAATACTCCAGTTTTTACACACCATCCTCAGTAGGATTTGGGGGATTCATTTCTGGCAGAAAATACCGCAAACAGCAAATATAGCATCATTATGGGTTGGAGCACTGCCTAGAATTAGAGGTATTGCCCCATCATTGTATCTCCACTCAAAAACTGGAGGTCAAAATATTTTTGGTTCCAAGCTATATGGACCTTCCCAAACACAGAGTTGCCAACAACTAAATGGACACACAATATCAAATCCACTTCACTTTTGGGGGAAAATATTGCACCCCAAGTTATCCAAAGGGGTGTGCACCAAAGGTGGGCCCATTCTGATGTCCTTATTGCACTCGCGTGCGCAGTGGCAAACATTCTGGGGGCAGGAAGGCTGTTTCCTTCTATTTGAATGCACGTCCCTTAACCTCACAAGGCTGGGAAGGCACGCCATCCCCTGTATGGAACAGATAAAGACGGTACATTAATGGCCATTCTGTTTATTGGTTTCCATGGGAACGCAGCCGTGTGAACCATACCTGTCCCACATGCATTTCCCGCCCGCTCACAGGGATGCACGGGAATCTTCTTTTATATTTGGAAAGCCGGACATGTGGTAAAAAGAAGCAGAGCATACAAGAATTTGAGATTTTAAACACGTTTACCTATTTGGGATTTGCCTTAAGAGGTGGTGCTAATAACGCAGCCGTCTTGACTTCGCTAAAACAAAAGACAATAAGACTAGCGACGCAGGCCTTGGTTATTAACCATAAAACTGGGCGCGTTTCTGCTCTGTCCATGAGAAACTGTTATAAAGTAAACGATGTGCCAATTTCATCCCATGGTGCCGAGATATCCAGAAGGACCTCTGGCATCTCCCGAATGGCAATTAGGCTGGCATTAGACCTCTTATTATTAGAGGCTATTATAACGTGGGAAATGTTATCATTATATAGGAACGTTTGATTGGCAGCTGAGGAGTCCTTATGGTATATTTTGAAGGAAATGATGCACAGCTTTTTATTGCCAATCCATGTTGTCTTCTCGCGAGACATCGGAGGACATCCTCATAGAAAGCCCAAACAATGTGAAACTTCAATTGAAGGGACAAGATTGGATAAGGCCAACCTCGACATGCAGAACATACAAACTGTTTACATCCATCACTGAGACTGAGAACCCGTTTTATGTTATCCCGTTGGACCTTGTGAAATGTCCAGATGCCTGCGCTCCTGCGTTTTTTCTACCCAGGCGTTTCCTGCCAGGGAAATCGTTGGCGCTCACTTGAAAATTGCAAGAGACAAGCGTATCTATCTGTAGATGGTGCGGGTGTCCTGGGGCAATCGAAAGGTTAGTTCACATTGTTGCGGAATGGATTTGAGAATGCATTGTTTTGATCATCTGACCTCACACTACAAAGTGATGCGGAATGAGTAGCGGCAAGAGGTGAGCTCCAGAAGGAGATAGTAGAGTTTTGTGTCGCGATCAGCATTTGGCGCGATGTTCTTTCAAGAATAGGGTCTGCAGGTACTTCTTTAACAGTTGGATAGAGAGGGACGGTCTGACCTGTGTTGGTAACTTGTTCTAGAGACAGGGTCCATAGCAGAAAAATACATGTTGCCTAGTGTTTCCCCTCTCATAGTTCTTTGGGCCCATTTACCGATGTGGTGCATTGGCCTTCAGAGATGGTGAGCCTCTTGGCCAGTCAGAGTGGTGCTATGGCTGCAACTCCTTTGTAGGTGATGCATTTCGAGTGACATTGAGGCTGGGCTGAAATGCTTGATTTTGCAGAGCAGAGTGAGCTTGTGCCATGCTGTTTGGGTGGTTTTGGAGATGTGTATGTTGAATGAGAGGTCTCAGTTGATGCTAAAGTCAAGAGATTTTGTCCGGCGTGGGAGCTGATGCATGAATCAGTCAAGGTCCATGCCTGTCAGCTCGTTTTGTACTTGGGCATGCTGGGGGGGTTTCCGGGGAGAACAAATTTGGTCTTTGTGGGATTGAGCTTCAGATAGGTGCTTGACATCGAGGCAGAGTTGAGGGACAGACATCACTTCAGTCAATGGGGTATTCTCCGAAAATGCCAGGGGAAAAGAATCCAAAAATCCTGTCTCCCACAATGCCGAACAATGGAAGCAGGGGTTGCAGATGTGTCCCCCACTCCCCTTGTTCGGCATTATGGGTTGGGGGTTCTGGGGGACATTACTGAGAACCATGCAACCTTTTATGCCAAAGCTGGCATGAATGAATGCATTCGACATTTTCGAAATGCAAAGCTGTCAGCTTCGGCATAGAAGGCTGCGTTGATCTCGGCTTTGATATTTTAACGTAGAACTGTCAATGGATGTTGCTGCAATTGATCTTTAGTTAAAGCTGTGTGGCACCTGTATATTGGTGTATCTTGGCGTTGGTGTTGATGTTGGTGAAGTATTCCCACGGAGGTTCCATGTAGAGATTAAAGATGAGAGGGGACAGGGTGGAGCCTTGTGGAACTCCGCACGATACTGGCCTCTGCTGGAATGCACTGGGATGCTGCTTCAAAAAAAAAAACTCCAGCATCTTTTCCTCTATCGCTTTAGCCATAAGCAGTTATAGGCTATGTGACACACCAAAAGGTTCAGAAAATAGTCAAAATCCAGGTACATCTCAGAAAATATGTCAGTGTAAAGAAAAACAAAATATTCCTTCGCCGCGGTGCTTGTGCATGGCTTCCTCTTGCATTCTCCCCAATCACACTTATAACTAGGGTGCAAGGCAAGATTTTAGACGATTGGGCAGAGGTTAGTATAGTTCTGCATGATTACATGCTTCATCTAATGCTGTCTACAGTTTAATACTTTGGGAAGTGTATAACGCACTCACACTGCTAGAAGGCCATGTCAGAGTGATGTCCAGGAAGCAATAGTCCTATAGGATAGTCCCATTGTGTTTGCAGCACTTTCATGTCAGGAGTTCTGGTTCTGTAGGGAGCTGTGTAGGGAGACATTTCGAGAGGAGGAGTCTTTGAATTGCATGGATTGTCCCCAAAACGCATGTTTCCGGGTATAAGGGAGACAAGCAGGTTCAGGGAGACCAGCCGTGAGCATCTGGTTTGCTGGTTTTCAGGGGAAACTGTGGTGAGATAGCCTTGGGGGCTTTATTGGCCAAGTGCACAGTTTTAAAGACAATAGGCATCAGTACAGGGGCTGCAGGAGAGATCTGGTCTCAAGAGATGTGGTCATCTTTTGAAGTGAAAATCAGATGAACGGCATGGTTCGGGACGTCTTGCAACTGGCTCAAGGATTTTGGCAGCAGTCTCCTGTAGATGCTGTTGCAATCATCCGTTGGTATTTGTCCAGAGCTCAAAATTGTCAGAAATCTCTGTGAGTGTGCTTCTTTCTCTTTTGTCCAGTTTGCCCCCCCCCAGAGGTTTACCTTCTTCACTCACTGGAGGTTGGTAAGGTTCTACAGCCCTCTTTGGCAAGTGCAAAAAGATGGCTGGTCTTATGTTTCATAACCTGTGGGTTTCAGATGGGGTCATCGGAGTAAACACACTTCCAGTGGCTATGCTGAATGGTGAATATTATTGGTTAGTGCCACGGCATATGATGTCCCAAATTCAGAACTCCCTTCCTCCATTCACAGTCAGTCCACTCTGGGGACTGGGGACCTTGGGATTTCTGAGACATTTTCAATTAGTGCAACAGTGACTAGTCCCAATACGTATGTGGACTATCACAGCTTGGAGGGTAGTCAGAGAGAGGTGCATTGATGCTATGTTTCTGGGGCTTCCTTGGGAACAAAGCCCAGTATTGGTGCATGTTTGGTTCTGGAACAAGGCAGAGCTAGAAGAAAAGGTGCTGCTTTGAGCATCTGTATATCAAGGATAAATGCTTTATTTGAAAACATTTTCTTGCTGAGGAGGCAGGTCTTTCTTGCACAAGAGAGGCTTTTGTTTAAAAGAGTTGTTTCAATGCAGCTTAAAAAGATAGTATGATTAGCCGTCTTTAGCCATGGATTAATGGTAAGAAATCAGCACCTGCTGTTCGTGCCTGAGTCAGGGTTCGGAAGAATGATAATTCATATGTCCAGAACTATATCCCCCCGAGGGAGAGTGATTGTGAGACGGCACATACGTGCCCTCTGGCCCCAAGGCTTTTGCTTTGATGTTGTATGTAAACTTGTTGAATGTTTGGTGTTCTCAATACTGTACCCAGCTGTGTCATTGCAGGCACCCATGTGCTTACTATGGGGCGCTTCCTCAGAAGACATTATCCTACAAAGATTGTGGAACGTACCCTGCATGACAGAGCCTATCCTCCACCCCTATGGTGGTCTATGCCCCCCTGGGGAGTGGAAGGTTTTGCAGCAGAGAATCATAGTGTACCCGAAACAAGTCTCTGGAGAAAGTTGTGTCTCTGCGCTTCAGTGCAAGAGAAACCACTACCCCTGAGCATGTTTACTATTGGACTGCAATATTGTTGTGTGTTTACCTTCTAGGACTATTTTCACACGTATTACCCTTGTGTGTATGATAAGCATTAGATGCTTTCAATATCCTCCCTACACAGTTTTATCAAGAAGCAACAAGTGTTTGCACTTGCATTATAGTGTCATTTATATTCATAAATAGAAACAAATTAATAATGCCCTCACTTTCTTGTTGAGCATGTATGTTTATTTATTCACTTATATAGTTAATATACGAGCATTCAAAATAGAATAGTCAAACAAGCCATAGCTCCTAATATTAGCAATTAAGTAGTTGGGCTGATACTCAGCACCCTATTCTTCTATTCACTTCTAAAATGTTAAAACTGCCAACAACCAATCACTAGTTTGTCTGAAGCCAATGTGGCCTGTACAACCTACACTATTGTTATGCTGTGGATTAACAAGCCAGGGGACAGGTGAGATTATACAGACCAACCATTGGATAACCCATTAGGTGAAAAGGGTTAACAACTCTGTCAATATATCCATGGCTTCTATTGGCAGTTAACTAAGAACAATCTAAAAGCGAGTTACTTTTTAAAAGAATTATTTATTTGTTTTGGTTTTATAAAGAAAACCTTTACAAAAATAAAAAAGACATTTTTCAAAGTTGAACTCAATGAGATAAAAGAAAACTTAAAACTACAGCGGGCAGACAGAAGGAAGAAGAAAGAAGAAAAAACAACAAAAAAGAATACAAGAAGAGCCCAGGGGCAACAAAGGGGACCGATCACATCATGGCAACGCTCTATCACGGGGCGTATAATTTCCTTTATGATAGAAAAGAGCATTTTTCCATGACTTCTACTATTGTTGCCGTCAACATGGTCTCCTGTCCGGCAATCAACCTGTCCCAGAAAAACTCTGATGTTAGACTCTGTTCCTTAGCCACAAATCTCCTAAGCAATAGCAGTCTTGTTTCCCAAGTTCCTTCACAATCCAATAGAAGGTGTTTTAGGGATTGTTGGCTTGGAGAGTCACAATGTCTACAGAGTTTTTTTGATTGGTCCCCCAGGTTTGTTCTGGCCCAAATTTTCCCACTGTGGGCTATATTTAGCCTAAATCTTAAAAAGTTATTTCTTGTTCCCTTGTCTGGAAACTTTTGAAGGTAGCGCGGCAGAGAACCAACTTTTTTGTCCACCTTTAAAAAATGATTAGGGGGATTGAGGTTCCTCACTCCGTCAATGGTGTCAATCCAATCACTTATTTCTAGGGTCTTTTTCACTTTCAAGGGATTGGATATTAAGGTTTCTAATGTCATGTCGACCATAAGCAGAATACCTCTGACTTTCTTCTCAAAGCCAAGAAGTTACTGGGATTTTGAGTCTTTGAGATGTTCATTCACGTCGGAATAGAGAGAGGTCTTACTTGCGATCTTTATTTCACGGAATAATGAAATAATTTTCTAGTCTGCTCGACATCCAAGAGAAACTTGACCAAGTTCGAAACGTATGCTCACCAGAGGGGTGCACATTGGAAGAGCCAAAGATTTTTTCCACAAGAGTCCCTCTAGTTTTTTCCAGTTGGTGTGCCATAGCAAGGGTTTGGCTTCCAGGCCATAGAGAAGGACTGGAACTGCTTTGGCCATGTAGAACTTAATAAGTGGGAGAATAGAACATGTTCAAAATTTTCCATTCAGTTTTTTCATTTGAGGAATAATCTTTTTGGCTTTTTCCAGGATTGCTATGTTCACCTTGTAGATTGCGGAAGAGGCAAAGATTTCATAGCCCAGATATGTGAGGTCTTCAATGCGGGGGACAGCTTTACCATCCAAAACCCAGTTACCAAAAAGCGAGTTACACCCATAGACCAAAAATATATGTTGAAATAATGGTTCAAATGGCTTATTTCAGCCCCCAAAATATTGAAACATTCAACAAATTCAAATTTCTAAAAATGAGTAAAGTCCCATTTTTAGTGCCAGGAGAAGCTTATTGTCTCATGGTGAAGGCAAGCATTTGAAAGCTGTTTGCTGCTTAAGCAAGCAGCAAACAAGGCAGTTCAGCTTTGTAATTTAGTTCTGCCTCCAAATTATTCAAGAAAGTATTACAAATCAGAATTTGGACACATTGGCAAAGTGCCACAAAAGCACTGGCCTAGTTATCAAAGTTTCTCCTACCTTCCTTACACAGGCTGGTCATGATCCTTGGGGCCAGCAGTGTCCTCCCGGCCCTGCTCCTATTTGGTCCACAGTATTGTATCCGTTGGTAAAACTTCAGGCATATCTGAAACAGCTGGCCCATAAAGGCTTAGTTCCACCCCTGTTAGCCTGATAGCCAATAATATTCTAACAGATAATGATACCATTCACGTAATCAGTAGGATCAGCAGAACAGAACATCTTGTTTTACATTTTAACAGAATCAATTTTTTTTGCTGCCTTTCGCTTACGTAAGAACTAGCATTTCTGAAGAAGATGGGCATTTGACAGATGATAAAAGATGTCAGTGCGTTATCCATAACATCTTCCACTGTCACGTTTGCAATTAAACCTTTACAAAAGAATGTTCTCTTATCATAGCAACCCATAAAGCACCAACTGTGGTTAACAGGAACCACCAGTCCTACCATCGTGGACCACTCAGCACAGTACGAAGAATAGTAGGTGGCTAATTTAGGGCAAGGCCAGAACATATGGTCATGATCCACTTGTGAGGATCTGCACCTAGGGCAGTTGCCCTCAGATCTACTAAAGAATTTCTGTGGCATCACCTGGGAGTATAGGAGTATAATGCAGGTGATGCAATGTTTTAAAATGTATCAGCCAACATTTGGAATTGAATGATACCTCCTTGGTGAGGGAACATGCTCCCAGCCACATACCATCCTCTACATCCACGCCAAGAGCTTTAGTTCCCTTAATACGTGACAGTCATGGTGGTTTCCTAACCTCATGTTGAATCATGTTATACATTGTAGATGTAAAGTGTCAGCATGGCAAGCAAGAGTAGATGAACTGTACACATTTATGAACCTCTGGCTCACGGGGAAAGCCTGGCCATCTGGTCCTCACCATTGATCTAACCTGCAAATATTGGAAGATCACAGCCACCCGGATACCAGTCGTCTCTGAATTTCCCACAATGTATAGAATTCATCATCTGGGAAAAGAACCCCCCAAACACACCAGCCCCATCTGCGACCACTCACAGCTATATCCCTCTCCAGGCTTGGCTTTGCATCCAGTATGCCCCATAAGGGCGCCTTTCGACTGTAAGGATAATCAATGTGCAGGTGTTTTAGTATCTTCCCCCATGCTCCCAGCATTGCTGCCATGTTGTCGAAGGGGCAAGAGCCTGTATAGCCCGTACTAAGCATGGCTACCATTAGTTGCATATGTTCGGCTGCTTTGACCAGTATCTTCACATGATGATGAAAAGCACTCTGTGCTCCCCAAAAGAAAATGAAGCTTGTCTGCGCCATTAAATAATATCCTTTAAAATCTGGTACCTGAAGCCTGCATATGGCCTGCACAGCCCTGCAATGTTCATCCGTGTCCCACCGGGTTCCCCAAAAAAATGGGTGATCATGGCATTCACCTCCAGAAAAAAGCTTTTATTTAACTTAATGGGGACTTTAAAGAAATGTACAAAAGCTTCGGAAACATGAACATTTTGACCAGTGATATTTGTGTTTGTATTTTTTTGCAGCACACATAATCCGTAGGTATCTAGGCGCTAGTTTCATTGTGAAAGGGTAGGTTATTTATAATGCGCTCGTTTTCTTTTTTTTTCCCCAAGCGTGGGTCCGGGATTCAACTCTATGTTTGCTCAGCGTGGTCTTGGTTCCAAGACCCGCGCATTGCCACAGATCTATCCTCCCGTCCAGATATGTTCCCCATTAAGGATATAAGCAACTTTGTCCATCTCAGCAATTTAGGCTTGAGGGTCTGCAGATAAGCTACAATATTTATAGTGTACAGCTGGTAACCACTACCCCAGGTATAAAATCTCCTGTGCTGCCCACTTAAGACTCAGGCCCACCGCGGGACATTCTGTATAATTTGTAATGGGAAATATTTCTGACTTGGTCCAGTTTATAACCAATCCAGAGTGCTCCCCAAAGTCCGTGACATCCGACATTATCAGTTGAAGATTAGAGGCCGGGTCCCTAATCCCTCTCTGCACATTTTTGGTCCTGATTAAGCCTGACAGCAGCTACACCACCAAGGCAAAGAGAAGATGGGAAAGAGGGCATCCCTGCCTTGTTCCTCTACCAAGCAGAAAATCTCAGAGACCACGACCCACCTTAATTATGGCCACAGGCCAAGTACATAGTAATGCGATGTAGGACCTAATATAAGGACCGAATCCACTGTGTCCAAGTACTTCAAATAAAAAACGGCAGGAAACCGAGTCAAAAGCATTCTCAGCATCGTGGGTGACAGGTACAGCGGGGACACACGGGCAAATCTGGGCCATTATATTAAAATGACTCCTAAGACTCATCACAGTGGATCACCCCAGTATGAAACCAGACTGATTCGGATGTACAAGAAATTACATAACAGGATGTAGCCGAGAAGCAAGGACTCTCGCAAATATCTTTATGGCCACATTGATCAGCGACAACGGGTGGTATGAGACACGTTGCAGAGAGGGCTTGCCAGGCTTCAAGAGAAGTGTAATCACTGCCTCTCTCAGCAATGTCAGTAGGGATTCAGACTCCAAGGATTCCTCCCATAGCTGCAACAAATGGGGGCAAAGCCCGTCCTTGTACTTTTTATAGAATTCTGCGCAGAACTCATCTGTTCCTGGTACCTTAACATTGGCTGTCTATGGCCAGCACAATCTCCTCCCGTCTAATTTAGATGCACAGCACTGACATCGGGAGGGAGTCCAATAAGTTATTGTTACCTGCCGGGGTTTTGCCCAAATGCTCCGCATACAGTGTTTAAAAAAAAAATAAAAATGCATCAAGTATGGCGTCATGACTGACACACGTCACCCAAATCATTACGCACCTCCAATATCTCTGCTTCCGCCCCCTCGCTTTGTATGAGTCTTGCAAGCAGTCTACCTGGTCGATCCACTTCACCATACCGTCCGACCATCACCGGAACTGAGAAATATCTTATTTCCCTATCCGCTAGTTCGCAGAACGTATCTAGTTCTCTTTTAAAGATCCAATAGCAGGTCTGCACTATTTGTTTGGGACTATGCCTGCTCCAGCCCTTTAAGTTTCCCCTTAGATTTAGCCAGCTAACTGCAGATGTTGTATCGCACCTGAAACTCCATACTCATCGATATCCCCTGTATGAAAACCTTGAATGTCTGCCATAGGGGCCCCCAAAGAGGTCATAGACCCTGTATTCGTCTCGAATAATGTGTAAATATACTAATACAGATGGACCTCAAAAGCATTATCTAATAGTGCAAGTGGTTTGAATCACCAAGGCGGTTTACCCAAAGCCACATGCCCAACGGTGATGCCCAGCATCAGTGGAGAGTGGTCAGAGACAGTCTGGGGTAAAATGTCACCTTTCGCAGATGCCCTATCAAACTTTGGGATGCCATCCAATAGACAATACACAAAGCCATGTTGTGAACAGGGGAGAAAAATTAACATTCTTCTCTTGCCAGGTACATACATCTCCAAACATCGACCCAATCCCTCTCAGCCATACCTTTCACTATTTCTCGAGCTGAGCTAGTTAGTGAGCGGTATGTCATACCAGAGCGGTCCAATCGCAAATGTAAAATAGTATTAAGATCCCGCCCCATATCACCTGGACGTCAGGCGTACCATCGCTTATTTGTAACACGTGCCTACAAAAATCTAAATCATCAACATTGGGATCATATACAATCACAATCAGGAGTGCTGTCCTAATTATTACACCATGCAGAATAACATACCTTCCTAGGTGAAAGCATTTAGAGGACACATATTTGAAGTTCAGGAACTTATGAATCATCATCAGAACCCCTCTGGATTGACTGGAGCAGTCCATATAAAACCTGTGGCCCCCCACATTGTGGCAAATGACTTATGTACCCACTTCGTGACATGTGTCTCCTGCAGCAGCAGAATGTTAGCACCATGCCTGTCAATATAGGAAAGGATTTTGCACACCTTCATGGGGCTATTCAACCTTCTAATATTCCAGCACAGCAGCGTAACCTCCAACAGGCCCACAGCCCCCTTGTCACCCACCCCAATCAGTGAAAATCAGTAAGTAAGCTAAGAGAGCCTTGCCATATACAGTGCATGCAGCATCATCATTGCTGAGAGCATTTCTAGCATATTCCCTGCCCAACACCCTCCACCCGCCTCCCCCTCCTAAGCCCGAACCCATGCAGTATATAACCACAACCAGAACATAGCAATAAATCTTAGTAGCATGCAAACTCGCCATCCGGGGGTGCCGGTTAGCATCCGTGATTGCATCATTACTAACTTGTTGAATAAGAAGCAGTGCTACAGGGAATAGTAGCAACATGAAGAAGGGTTAGCCAATCTACCATAGTTATAGTGCTATCCACGTCTGTTGTTTCAGTCGACGGGCAGCGGAGAACGTTTTTGAACAAGAACAAAAAGAGTTCCCAGTTAGGGAACATCCGTCCCCTGCACACTTTCAATGCCCGAATATACAAGCCAAACAATCTAGAAAATATCTTGGTTTTTTCACTGTTTTTTTCACAATATACTTTTTCCAATAGTTCATAAACAATTCTGTTTATAATTAGTACACTTCACCAATATGTTATAATTTCTCTATAGAAAAACTTAAACATAAATTACAATTATTATATTGTCTAAGTATCATATAAACATTTGATTCTACATTTAAAGTGATATATTTGAAATTTCAATATTTCTACACAAAGGTTTCAAAGATCTACTAATAATTAGCAATACCCTAATTTTTTGACAATGTGTTCTGAACCATAATCATCATTTATGCAAGACTCAGAGTTGAAATAACAAAACATTTTAAACACATTTCTAAAAACTCCTATCTAAGTAAGAATACACTAGGTGGTTTTGATTCCACTAGTACAAAGGTCACTAACCTTGTCTCATATATAATAGTGAGAAGGTTGATCTTATTGGATGGTAGGTTTTTCTTTTGTAGAGGAAAGGGTTATCTTGATCAATCCTAATGTGGATTCCTTATTTCTCTTAATGGATGGTAAGACATAGAACTTTCTTGAACAATCTTATTGTGGATTACTACCCTGTAATAATGGACCACTGCGACTTGACACAGTAAGCCCGTGAAGAAAGATGCAAAAAAATAGTCTAAGACCCTATGGTAAAGAAATTAGTTAGGTTGCAGCATCCTAACCCTAAGTTAAAAAATAATAGCCTAATTGCTAGTAGTACTTTCTTGTGACCGGGAAGTGTCTGCCTGCCAAGCCGAGTTCGCTATGCAAGAATAAGATGGGTGCTTAAATAGCAGCGATTCATGGTGACGTCATCATGTCAACAATGAGAATGATGTCACAATTGTAAACAAATACCTCGCCTTCGCGACAAGTGTAAATACGATAGAACAAAACTGGGATAAGCTAAAAGATGTTTTAATGATCAAACATCAGTAAAAGATATATTCCTCAAGCCAAGATTGTTATGAGGAGCAATGTCATCACGTAAAAAAACATAGTTGACCTCACTGGCTAAGGTAGTCCCTCATCATCCTGATGGGGAAAGTTAGATCTGATAAAGTAAACAAACATAATTCTAATCTACAGTACCTGTAAGTCACATAAGTGTCAATGAGCAAAACCTCCACACATTTATTTTGTCGTTATGGTCGATTATAGTGACTTTATTACACTGAAGCATCCCTGACGTCACAGATGTAAATAAAGAAATCTGTTCGATAGATTGATATGATCTAATTCAGAGAGGTTAAGAAATCATCCTAATCTGCAATACCTGTAAATTATGTCAGTCTCAAAGAGAAAAGCCTAAAAGGATTTTTTGAAGCCGTTTGTAATTCTGGTCAATCATAGTGACATCATTACGCAGAAACGTGCATGACGTCACTGATGTGAAAAAAGAAATATAAGTGAAGTTAAGCCTACACACTGGGCTGAGATGTTCTAGTTCGAGGAAATTGTATAGCGGTTATGGGCAGTGATTTAATGTAGACATGTGGTTCTAACAGATAAGTCAATATTCTTTTATAATAGAATGTGATAGGTTACCGACATGTGGTTTCTAACAGACATGTCTAAGGTAGTTGTAGGGGTAAGTATAGCCCCAAGGGAAAAGAAAAGTGGGCATATTTGAATACTCAAATAAAAGTGTAATTCCTGAAAGAATAGTAATTAAGGAAAACACGTGATCTTTTATACTGATAATCTGTTTTAATAGAGTTAACATTTTATCTAGAACGAGTTAACCATATTAGTCGACATAGGTACAAAATTCATGTTTATACTAGGTTCCTAGTCTGTCTCCAGAAGTTTATCAATAGGAATGTTTGTTATATCAAATATTGGTGCATTGTCGTTGGTCTGACCAATGAGCTTGTAAAAAAAAAGTACTTGATCTACAACATTCAGGAATTCTTTTGTGACATTCTTAATCCATGAACATACTGTGTAGTACAAGGATTCACCTATTTAAATCTGTCTCCTCAAAGGAGTGCACATTCTTTTATACAACCTTCTGTCCAAGTCCTAGGTCATGTTACAGTGTAGTCAACAATGTTTATTTCAAAGAAAGGCACCTAGACAGTTTTACCAATGTGGACGAATGAGCTTGTGAATCACATAACGGTTTCTTGTAAACAAGAAGTACTTGATCGATTTAATTCAGGAGTTGCTGTGTGACGTTCTTAATCCATGATCATTCTGTGTAGTATAGGGATTCACCAATTTATATCTGTCTCCTAAAAGGAGTTCACATTCTTTTCTACACCCTTCTATCCAAGTTCTAGGACAGGTTTCAGTATGTTCAATTATGTTTATTTTAAAGAAAGGGGCCCAGATACTATTCCTCATTGAGACCATGTGGTGTCATTGCATCTAATTTGTGTATCCAGTATAATTCTCTCTGGGCTAATCTTTTAGCCAGGTTCTCACCTCTTGGTAGGGGGTGGATTACTTCCAATATTACCCATCGTAGTTGTGAAATGTTGTGACCATTTTCTTTGAAATGTCTAAATACTGGTAATTTAGTATTGCATGTTCTGATGTTGGATTTGTGCTCTGTCCAACGCTCTTTAGCTCTCTGAGTGGTCTTCTCAACATAGTATTTGCCACATCGGCATCAAAGTGCATACACCACATTTTTGCTTTAATAGGTGGAAAAGGCTCTTAGCGATATTTTCTTCCCACTCTTTGGGTGTCTGACGACATCGAACCTAGAAATCTGGCAGCTAAGCCCTGATCTTATTTCTGTTTGACAATTCTACATTTACGGTAGGATACTCATATGCTGTAACAATCTGACAGTGTATAATTATCTTTAAGGTAACAGATTGTCCTAACATACCGTAATAACACTTTCTAGATATATCAACATGGACCACCTATAAGAATAAGATCCTGTGTGACATATACCTACTAATCTGCTAGGAATCAAAACTTTCCCTGGAGAAATATGGCATCCTAGCCCATATTGGTAAGAATGATTACCACATCTCTTGCTACTTGTTTTGATTTTGTACACTTCCTTTAATTAAGGACCTCACACTTACCTTATATCCATTATTACAGGGCAGGAATTCACAATAAGATTGTTCAAGAAAGTTCTAAGTCTTACCATCCATTAAGAGAAATAAGTAATCCACATTAGGATTGACCCTTACCTCTACAAAAGAAAAACCTACCATCCAATAAGATCAACCATCTCACTATTATATATGGGACAATGTTATTGACCTTTGTACTAGTGCAATCAAAACCACCTAGTGTAGTCTTACTTAGATAGGAGTAATTAGAAATCTGTTTAAATGTTTTTTGTTATTTCAACTCTGAGTCTTGCATAAATGATGATTATGGTTCAGAACACATGGTCAAAAAATGAGGGTCATTCTAATTATTAGTAGATCTTTGCAAACTTTGTGTAGAAATATTGAAATTTCAAATATATCACTTTATATGTAGAATCAAATGTTTATATGATACTTAGACGCAATAATAATTGTAATTTATGTTTAATTTTTTCTATAGAGTAAATTTGAAAAGATTGTTTGCACCTGAAGAAGAGAGTTGTCTCGAAATGCGTTGGGCACATTACTTGTTTTAATAAATTGTATATGAAATTATAACCTATTGGTAAAGTGTACTAATTATAAACAGAATTGTTTATGAACTATTGGAAAAAGTATATTGTGAAAAAAAACATGAGATTTTCTAGATTGTTTGGCTTGTACATTCAGCCATTGAAAGTGTGCAGGAGACGGAAGTTCCCTTACTGGGAATTCTTTTAGTTCTTGTTCAAAGACGTTCTATGCTCATTCTGCACCGCCAAGGAAATGTACGGCTACAGGAAGACTCTGCTAGACTCATAATGTAGCTCACCTTGCTCCCTTGCGCAGCTCAACAGCAAATCCTGGTCTCTATAGTTCATGATCCTGGCTATGATCAGTCTAGAGTGAGCCCCAGGTTGAGGCCTGGGCAGCTCCGATCTGTGAGCCCGATCTACAGTGAAGTGTGGCGAGAGATCCGGTGAATCCAAGATCTTCTTCAGGAGGTCCTCCACAAACGTTTGCATATTCCCTTGCTGCCCATTCTCCAGGACCCCCACAATGCATACATTATTGCATCTGGAGTGCGACTCTCGGTCATCGCACGTCAACTGAACCACCTTATGATCCTTAACCAGAGCCAGAATTGTCTGCATTTTCACGGCAGCGTCTTCGGTCTGCCCAATTCTTGCCTCTTCCTCAGTTATATGGGCCCTTTCTTTCTCTAGTTTTGTTTTCAGAGAGTGCACACTGGCTTTAATATCACCCACCTTCATGCAGATGGAATAACCCCTCCTGCTTATCGTGGTAAATCTGCTTAAGCTCTGGGGGAAGGGCTTCCACCCCCCCCCAAGTCTTGGTCCATTTCAGCACTTGGTACTGGGCCATAGGGTGGCACCCTAGGGGTGGACGTAGCAAAGGCGTCCAGGTTGCCTCCACTCCTAACCATGCTGCAATAGGCCAGCAATAACAAGGTCCGGTATTACTGTCCCATGATATGTCTAATTATGGGAGCGTTCCCCTCCCTAACACACGATATGTAGATCTCTTCCAAGCCCTCACTGTGTATTAGGCTGCCAATATCCTTATAAAGGCCCCTCTAACATTCATCAAGAATTTGGGCTCACCTCACAGCGTTCAGCTGGGCACCCAGCTGGGCCGCCAATGCTCCTTCGCCAGGCCCAACCATGGTATTGTCAGTGGCTCAGGCCTTCAGGCGCTGCTGTTCGCAATCAAGCCTCTTCCCCAGTGATGTGCTGCAGCACCCTCTCTCTGCACAGGTGGCGGCTGCTCAAGCTTTTGTCTCGATGCTACTCGAAGCTGCCCTGTACATTAATCCGGACTTCCCAGCACAAAGGCTGCTAAGGGGTAGCCCACTGTCTATTCTGCATTCGGCACACTCAACACCTCCCGGCGCCTAACGATGCAAAGCTCCTGCGCTGCTGAACAGAACACGTTCAACCACACACCCGGGGTCCAATCTCTAGTCAATCTCTGTGTCTGCAAATGACACACAAGGATTGCTCGGCACCTCCGTTGTCGGTCAAGCTAAAAAACTACTATAGCTCAATTGGATCTTATGACATCATGGGTACAGCATGGAGCCCTCCAATTAAGCTACTGCCATGCTCAAGCGCGCAACAGCGCCCCGCGAAATGCATTTCTTAAACACACCAAGCTTTTTTGGTTTCTATTGAACACATTTATCCCATAATGCATTCTGAATCGTTCAGTAATGTTACGTATATTTCCACTTGTGCTTGAAATGAGAAGACTGTCAAAGCCATTCGTTTGTATGCACATTTGTGAAATATATCTCAGACAATGTTAACAGAAATGTTGTATTTGTAGCTACAGTCCATGTAAACAGTATGTGTGACTTTGGTGCTAGCGTTACACCAAACAGCCTTGGTTGTATGAGGGTGCTTTACGACTAGCGCGTCACTACACACAGGATCAGCTTACTGCATCTGATCCTTAAAGTGCTCTTAATATACAACCAACTTCTGGCTCTGCTATTTAAATGAAGCTCACTACTTGATTGACAGAAACTCAACACCAGATTCTGACCCATGCTACCTTTTTAATTTGTTGATATTTTCCAGTGCAGAAAGGGCTTCAAGAAATGTAAATAAAGTACAACCAAAAGAGTAATGGGTGGAAGAGCAAGTGGCCAAACCCATTGTGTTCTTACTTGATGGTGTCTCCCAAGAACAGGTTGATTCTGACTGCTGCCTTTACTTTGCAGGCCGACGGTCCCAGCTCGGTTATTCTGGAAAATACTCTACCTTCCACCATGGAGGACAATGAGGCGGATGGAGAGAGGGACACTCCGGACACCAGAGCCGCATCCCGATCCCCGAACTCCAGGGCCGCAACCCTTGCCCCAAACACCAGGACTTCCTCTGTCACTGCAGAAACCCTGGTCACATCTCTCACCCCAGAGAGAACAAAGACATTGTCCTCCAGCTTCCTGCTTTCCCCAAGGAGCACCAAGCATCTGCTATCCCCAAGGAGAACCCCATCGCGCACTTCCCCTTCCCGGGCACGGCTCTCCGGATCCAGTAACATGCAGCAAGACCCTGGCCCTACAGAGCTACAAATCCGCAGCACCCCCTGGATCGGACCCCCTGACCTAAGCCCCAGGTGAGTTACTTCCAGCGAGCAAAGGGAAATAGCAGAACATTGGAAATAAAATCAGGTCTTCCTGAAATATACAAACAGAAAATTACAAAACGGTATTCAGTTACTTCAGACAATATCATTGGCATTCAAATTTCATTTAGACATTATAAATTGATATAATCACGTACTTTGCCAAATTCTTTACATATACGAAAAAGGTGTAAACAATGGTCTCAAATCTATAATCGAATTGTTATACATTTCATCAGGAAAACTGATAGTTTGACCTTTTTGTCTCAGAAAGTAATAGTGTTATAAAAGGTTAACCATTGCAATATTTACTTTGAAAATTAATCAGGGTCTGTCCAGCATACGTGACCTCACCTGACCATACAGGGGACATCAGAATAATAAATAATTTGCACCTGGGGTAGGGCGCTCAGCCAATCAGGTGGCTGCAACAGCGGGCGAGAATACACATTCTCCGCCCGCTGTTTCCAGCCACCCGAGGCCCTTCTCCGGGTGGTGCCATGTTTTTTGTTTTTGTAATGTGGTGAGGCAACAGGGAGCCTCTTTGGGTTTCCTCCTCATTTCCCCACCCCTCCCAAACCAAACGAAATCCTTCCTCCCCAATTACCTGCTGGACCGGAGCTTTGTGCTCCGGTCCTTTGCACCTCCCGCTCCCTGCTGCCGCCACAGAAATGGAAAAGGTACTTAGCCCCTTTTCATTATTGCGACGGGCATCTTGTTTTTTGCTCGGGAGATTGGCATTGTGCAATGATTGCAGCCAATCTCCCGAGAAAAAAAAGAAAACATTTTCTCACCGGATAATCCCCGGAGTGCAAATAGCTTTCACCCCCGTGGCGGGAGGCAACATGGCCGGTACCAGCTCCCAGACCTCTCTGAAGCCCTCGCATAGGCTTGGTCTGGCAGGCCATTGCCAGCCAGGTGCGCTCCCTGCCGCGGGGTTAAAAGCCATAATCAGTGCTTCACGTGCTGTCTGTCACATATGCTATATTTTGTCTCCATCTGTAGTGTACACCATTTGCAGATGATGCCGAGAAACTTCTCTTCTGTAAAGAGCTCATGGTGGCAACAGTAAAGTCAGACACAAGTGATCACAGTTCAAGGGTATTTATTAAACTGTATATGCGGGTTGGAAAAATGCCTACATTATACGTAAATCTAAAATGGAAGCAAGCTACGACCATCAAATAATAATAAGGCAGTCCTAGTGGCGCCTTGTCAAATAAAAAGGGGCTATACTAAGAAAACCTATTGCCAATCCTTACGCTAAATACAAACAAAGAGTGTGGGATAGGATTCACAAGAAAGAAAGAAGTGTTCACAAATAATAAGTCAGGATGCGGTAGTCGTGTCTCTCTTACCCACAGGGTAAGGTAGGACTCTCGAGCTTTCCCAGCACGAGCTAACAGTTCCACTTTCAGCTTATCAAGGCCTTCGGTGGTTAAGTCTCCTTTGTACAAAAAGTCTATTGTCTCCAAGGACCTGATGTCTTCAACAAAATAATAAAAGTTCCTTTATGCTTGTAAGTTGGGTGATGCCTTTCACCCCTGGATCCCCCTCTTCTGGGCTCACTATGGCTTTCAACCCAATCTTATTTGTGACATCTATGTGATTCACAAATCTTAATGTTTGTTTGAACAGTTCACTGTGGACATCCCTCTGCCGGGTTCACTCTTGTCAACACACTATTCATTGGGACGTCAGACTTCGCCCTCTTTTTATCTGCATCCCTCAGTCGGGTTCACTCTTGCCAACTTTATGATGCGAGATTCGCTTCCCTTAGCTTCACAATCATCTGTCCTTCAAAGGCTTTCGACAGTACAGGAGATTTTACTAGACCCTATATGACCACTTTGACCCCTTCTCGCCTTTCTCCCAAGGCCTCCTGGTTGCGGTAGTTCAACAACAGGGTAATCCCATTAGCTTGGGATGCCTTGTCTCCTGCTCTTAGAAATATTGCTTCTATGGAAGACTTTAATAAGAAATTGAAGACCTTCCTTTTCTCTTAGATTCTGCTGGTTAGCCATCTGCCAGCATGTATCAGTTTTCTAAGCTCTATGTTTCTGTCATGTGATGTTTTATGTTTACGCCCTTAAGCCTTGGGTACAGGGAGCGCATTACAAATTGATAAATAAATCGCCCAGAGTTTCCCGAGTAAACACCCACGTGGTGCTTGACTCTTCTATGCTGGCTTTCCCCTTGCGTATCTTTTTTGTACTTTCTTTAATCAGCCGCTTGCTACTTTCGCTCAACACAGTTCGGTTTCTTATCGGCTCTCCCCTCGACTCACCGGTTGTGATGAACCGCTAGGCTTTTCTTGTCACTGGAGTCAAGGCCCGTACCAAGGGGCCAAGCATCTCTCCTCGGCTTGGTTGTCAGCAGAGGAGGACCCCGTGTACCGTTGATATCTGCTGCAACACACGCTGCGTATTGTTCACGGTTTTATGATTCCTTCTGCAGAGGTTTCACGGGCCTGGCCCGGAAAGGGCAAGCTTGCTTCAATCCTTGTCACCCCTCAGTTCGCGCCATCTTTCTCCTCCTCTTGAACTGCTGTGCTGAGTTAGCTCTCTAGTCCTGCGGTCTACCTTACTCGTCTCATGCTCTTGTACTCCACCTTTTATCCCTGCGGGGAAGGGAAAGGGCCATCAGGTGTGCGTGATTCTGGTCAATTGCCTGCCTTTGCCTGACCCTTGTGGTGGGGCATGTCAGGTAGATGGTTCTGGTGTTTGTCAGTCGTCTTTCGTGGTGTGCAAAAGTGTTTTTAGTCAGAAAAGGGGGTGGGGGTAGAGTGTTAGAGTATCCTACGTGGTGTGATGGGGAAAAGGTGTTATAAGAAGGGGGGATACTGTGTCTCACCCATCGGTGCCCCACTTCCACTCTCTGAGGACCCCCCATCCAGGTGATCCTCCCTCACTGGTCCACCCCCAGGAACTGGATCCAATAGCGATGGCTGTGTCCTAGCCACCTGGATGACAGATCCCCGGGGACTAGTCAGGGAGACACCTTCAGGTTTCTCACATACCCTTCCTCCATGCGATGTAGCCACATTTGTTTCACGGGAACTGGGACAGAAAATCTACATATGCCTGATCCTTTCCTTTTCGGTGTTCCACAGTGAAACAATAGGGTTGTAGGTCTAGAAACCATTGCATGACCCTAGGGTTGGAGTCTTTGCTTTGGCTAATCTAAACTAGGGATGAGTGATCTGTGACGAGTTTAAACCTTTGTCTTAAAAGGTAGTATCTAAAATGGATTATGGCCCATTTGATGGCCAGGTCCTCCAGTTCAAAACACAGAGTAATGTATTTCACGTAAGAACAGTTTGCGGTTGGTGAATAATATGGGGTGTTCTAATCCATTGCAAACATGAGACAGGACGGCTCCTAATCCTGTGAGGAGGCATCTGTTAGTAAAATGAACTCTTTAGAAAGGTCGAGTACCTTTAGGATCGGGTTCTGGGACATATCTCATCCTCGTCATTCCAATTAAGTTTCTGGGGTTTGGCATTCTTAAGCTTATCTGTCAGCCTGGCTGTTTTATCCGAAAGGTTGGTGATAAACCTATGGTAATATCCTACTAACTCGAGAAAAGCTCTAAGATCTCTTTTGGTTTTAGGGGTTGGTGTATCTAAGACAGCTTTTACCTTCTTATGTTGGGGCTGAACATTCCCATTCCCTATGAAGAAGCCTAGGTATTTTACGGCTGACTGAGCCAATTTGCACTTAGCTGGATTTTCAGTTAGGCCAGCATTTCTGAGGACTTTCATGATGGTATAAAGATGGAAGAGATGATCCTCCCATGTTTTACTATAGATGACGATATCGTCAAGGTAAGCAGAAATCAGAAATCAGATTAGGATTGTAGAATTTGATCCATGATGCGTTGGAAAGTGGCAGGGGCACTGTGTAAGCCAAAAGGCAGGACTTTAAATTGAAATAGCCCTAGGGGTGTGGAAAACATGTTTTTTTCCTTATCCGGTCCATACACTGGGACTTGCCAGTACTCTTTGGTTAAATATAGGGTAGATAGAAAGGGGACTGTTCTGAGTTTATCAATTAGGTCATGTATGCAAGGCATGGGATATGCATTGAAGATTAACTTGATGGAAGTCTATGAAGAATCTCCAGGAATGGTCAGGCTTAGTGACCAACACTATAAGAGAGGACCATGGTCTTCAAGATGGTTCAACAATATTGGCTTTCAACATTTTGTTGACTTCCTCAATCACTATCTGTTTACGGGCTACTTGGAGTCGGTACGGTTTTAAATGAAGCACTTTACCTTTAGGTGTTCTAACGTAGTGGTATGGGCCTTTCACTCTTCCTGTTTTTTTCTGAGAATACATCGGGATGGAGACTACTACGTCTTTTAAATCTTCTTGTTGTTGGATAGATAGCTCGGTAGGGATTAATTCAAAGGTATCTATCTCTTCGGGAACTAGACAGGCTAGTACTTTGGGCTAGTGCTTTGGCATGGGTGGCTGACAGGATCTCTTTCCACTCTTTCAAGAGATTTACATGATACAGCTGGATTTTATGTTTCCTGTCCAGCTGTGCTACTTTATAAGTACAGGTTCCTGATCGCTCTACGATTAAATAAGGTCTGTGCCACTTGGAGACAAGTGTGTTTTCTGAGGTGGGTAAGAGGACCAGTACTTTCTGTCCTATGGAGAATGATCTTACATTTGCTTTTTTGTCATAAATGGATTTTTGTTGGCTCTGGCCTTTTCCCTATCTGTGCAAACCAAGTCTCGAACCAATTTCATGTGTTCTTGCATTCTGGTGGCTGTTTGCAAGATGGGAAAGGGGGTCTCCTCTCGTTCTTTCCAGGTTCCCCCGAGCATGTACAGGACATCTCGGGGCTCTCTACCATAGAGCACTTCGAAGGGAGAGAAACCTGTGGAAGCTTGGGGGATTCTCTTCACTGCAAATAGTGCCCACGGGATCATTCAATCCCAGTCTTTCCCATCTTTGTCTACCAATTTTAGGAAAATCAGTTTCAGGGTCTTATTGAATCTTTCTACCAAGACATCAGTTTGAGGATGGTACACAGAAGTTCAAGGATGGTAATGTCGAGTAGCTCTTTGTCTTCGGCCACAAGCTTACTCATAACGTTTGAACCCTGGTCTGTTAGTATTTATTGGGGGAAAACCGACCCTGGAAGAATACAGTAGAAGATATTTGAGGATCTGTTGTGTGGTATTATTTCGCATTGGGAAGGCCTCGGGATATCTGGTTGCATAATCCACAATCACAAGGACATATTTATTACCTAATCAGGATGTCTCTAGAGGACCAATTATGTCCATACCGATTTTTGAAAAGGAGATTTCTATAATTGGCAACGGGTTCAGAGGGGCAGGTAATCGGATGTGTGCACTGGTCATTTGACAGATTTTGCATGTCTGGATGAAGGTTTTGATATCAGCATGGATACCTGGCCAGTAAAACTTCCCACTAATATGCACCTGGGTATTAGATTGTCCTAAATGCCCCCTGGTAAGGTGGGAATGCGCAATCTCCAGTACCACCTTTCGGTGGCTCTTGGGTATTACCAATTGTGTCTTTACTAGACCTTCCGTAGATGTCTCTCTTCTATAAACAATCCTCGTTTTAAGAAGAAAAAGGGACTTCCCTTCTCTAAGCCTTCAACCCCTGGGATTGCTTGTAGAAAAGCTTTAGCGAGAGCTGGATCATTTCGCTGGGCGAAGGCTAGGTCGGGATAGATGGTGGGCTCTTCCCCCTTCCTTTCTTCGATGTTAAGAGATTTATGAGCTTCCCCAAACCCTAAGTTTCATCTGACTGTTTTATCTGGTTCACTTTCTTTAAACTGAGGGAATAGTGCTCTTTCTAAAATACCCTCAGCAATTTGATCTCCCCTACGTACTTCAAAAACGATCTCACCATGGTTTTGTAAGAGAACCTTCACAGCTCCCCAGAAGTCGGAATCAATAACGCCTGCTAAAATGTCTATCCCAAATTTCCACACTAAGCCAGATTTTGGGGCCAACTGGATGTAACACCCCAGGGGGGTATCAGGACCAAGTCCATAGGAACCATTCCTCTTTTCCCAGGAGGGATAATAGCTTCCCTACTACTGCATATATGAAACCCTATTGATTCCTTGGTGGCAATGGAAGGGTTAGAGGCTCTCTGATATTGATATTGATATTGATATTTTATTTCTATCGCGCTCATACACAAGTGTTTCAGAACATGACATGGCAAGGGGGGGACACAGGAGAACAAAATAACGATCTTACTAAGCACAGTGACATAGAGAACGTGCAAGTGCATGGGAGAGCGGGAGGGGAAACATGCATGGAAGGGAGGAAAAGTGGAAAGTGTGGCGCAAAGGAGAAACAGATAAATAAAAATAAATAAATAATGAAGGCAACAAACAGTGGTGGTGCAGCCAGCAATTGGCAAGTTCTGGGTTTAAGGCAGCAGACAGAGTAGGTCTGATAAGTGCAGAAAGAAAAAGGGGGGAGGGATGTGATGTATGGGTACAGATACAGACCCTAGTGCAAGGGGTGGCCCGGAGGCAGTGCAGAGGGTGGCAGAGTGAGCAGGTACCTGGGCCCGGAGGACAGAGGTGGCCAGGTGCACAGTGCCAAGAGAGAAGCAAAGAGGAAGGTCTTGAGGTGCTTCCGGAACCAGAGATGGTTCTCCTCAGGTTTTAGAGTGGCAGGAAGGCTGTTCCAGAGGGAGGCCCCAGCCAAAAACAAAGATCTACCCCCAGCTTATTTCTTTGAAAAATGACTGACCCTGAGGTAGAGGTAGAGGAGCGAAGAGCTCGAGAGGGGAGATATTTGTGCAGGGATAGCTGAAGGTATTTTGGACCCAGGCCCCAGAAAGCCTTGTGGACAATGCAGAGGGTTTTGAATTTAATCATTGCATCGACTGGCAGCCAATGGAGAGATTTCAGAGCCGGAGAGATACGATCCCAGGGCTTGAGGCCAAGGACAAGTCTCGCAATCCTGTTCTGGATTAGTTGAAGAGGGCGGAGAGTAGAGGCAGGTAGATTTAGAAAGAGGCTGTTACAATAGTCCAACCTAGAGAGAACCAGAGCTTGAGGGAAGGAGAGGAAAGGCAGCGTGCCTCTGAGGAGGTGCAGTAGGATGTTTGACTTTTTAGAGACATCAGAGATGTGGGCAGAGAAGGAAAGTGTGGAGTCAAAGATAACCCTGAGGTTCTTAGCCTCGCAGGTGGGGGTAGGAGGAGGGCCAAGGGAGGCCGGCCAGAGAGTGAGGGGAAAGGATGGTGAAGGTGTGCCGATGAGGAGAATCTCCGTCTTGCTGGCGTTCAGACAAAGATTATTGGCGGCACACCAATCTTGAATGGCAGTTAGGCAATCAGAGATGAGAGAGGGCGAGGAGGTGGCTGAGAGCAGCTTGAAAATGAGTTGAGTGTCATCAGCGTAGCACTGGAAATTTGAGCAGAATGTGTCAATGCAGTGGGCGAGAATTGCCAGCTGACTAGACTTTTGAAATTGTAGGGTTCCCCAATTAGTTTCAATTGAGTCACATCCCACTGCTGACAGCATATGTAAGGAACTCATGGTGGCAACATAAAGACAGACGCAAGTGCTCACAGTTCAAGGGTATTTATTTAACTGTATACGTGGGTTGGAAAAATAGCTAATCTAAGCCTAAATCTAAGATGGGAGCAATCTACGACCATCAAATAATAAGGCAGTCCTAGTGGCGTCTTGTCAAATAAAAAGGGGCCATACTAAGAAAAACATATTGCCAATCCTTACGCTAAATCCAAACAAAGAGTGTGGGATAGGATTCACAGGAAAGAAAGAAGTGTTCACAAATAATAAGTCAGGATGCGGTAGTCAGGTCTCCCTTCCCCGCATCTTGAGCATGGGGCAAGGTAAGACTCTGGAGCATAGCACACACTCGAGCTTTCCCAGCACAAGCTAACCGTTCTGCTTTCGTAGGTTGGGTGATGCCTTTTCACCCCTGGATCCCCCTCTTCCGGGCTCAGACGCTTCTCGGTTGTTAGTTTCCCTCTACCTGGTTCACTATGGCTTTCAACACAATCTTCTTTGTGACATCTATTTGATTCACGGATGTTAATGTTTGTTTGAACAGTTCACTGTGGACATCCCTCTGTCACGTTCACTCTTGTCAACATACTATTCATTGGGACTTCAGACTTTCCTCCCTTTTTATCGGCATCCCTTGGTCGGGTTTACTCTTGCCAACTTTACAATGCAGGATTCACTTCCCTTAGCTTCACAATCATCTGTCGGTCAAATGATTTAGACTGTACAGAGGATTTTACTAGACCCCTGTATGACCACTTTGACCCCCTTCTCGCCTTTCTCCTAAGGCCTTCTGGTTACAGTAGTTCAACAACAGGTTAATCGGTCAGAGTTTCCCAGGTGAACACCCAGGTGGTGCTTGACTCTTCTATGCTGGCTTTCCCCTTGTGTATCAACAGTTCTTTGTACTTTTTTTAATCAGCCCCTTGATACTTTCGTTCAACACAGTTTGGTTTCTTATCGGCTCTCCCCTCGACTCACTGGTTGTGATGAACCGCTTGGCTTTTCTTGTCTCTAGAGTCAAGGCCAGTACTATGGGGCCAAGCGTCTCTCTCCAGCTTGGTTGTCAGCAGAGGAGGACCCTGTGTACCATTGACATCTACTGCAACACACGCTGGCTATTGTTCGCGGTCTTACGATTCCTTCTGCAGAGGTTTCACAGGCCTGGCCCGGAAAGGGCAAGGTCGCTTCTCTCCTTGTCACCCTCTTGGTTTGCGGCGTCTTTTTCCTCCTCTTGAATTGCCGTGCTGAGTTAGCTCTCTCATCCTGCGGTCTGCCTTGCTCGTCTTGTGCGCACGTGCCCCACCTTTTATCCCTGTGGGGAAGGGAAAGGGCCATCAGGTATGTAAGATTCTGGTCAATTGCCTGACTTTGCCTGACCCTTGTAGTGGGATGTGTCAGTTAGACGGCTCTGGTGTTTGTCCGTCGTCTTTCGTGGTGTGCAAAAGTGTTAATGTCGGAAAGGGGGTGGGGGTAGAGTGTTAGAGTATCCTATGGGGTAGGATGGCGAAAAGGTGCTATAAGAAGGGGGATACCGCATTTCACCCTTCGGTGGCCCAACTCCCTGAGGACCCCCATCCAGGTGATCCTCCCTCACTGGTCCACCCCCAGGAAGATCCAATAGCAATGGCTGTGTTCTGGCCACCTGGATGACAGATCCCCGGGGACTAGTCGGGGAGACACCTTCATGCTTCTTACACTTCACATCACATATTTGTCTTGCATAAACTACATTTTTTTTATTGTATATGGTTTAAAAAAAAACCTTTGCAATATTGTGCCAACATTTTAAAAATTTAAATCAGTTACATATTGCATAACACATATCAAAATGAATACAATATAAGAAACAATATTTTCTAACAAGATTTCACAGAAATACAACACTACAATGATGTAACAAACAATAATGAGACATGCTGACACACTTTCAAATCTCTACAGAAACACTTAACAATTGACCATAAAAACATGCATTTCAAAAGCCATCACAATTCATTTTTATCGAAGGGATATAATTCAGTACCGAGAATACCACTGAATTAGAATGACCATTTCATAAATAGGTCCAAAGGGATTCCCAATCAATAAAATCCGATCTGTATATAAAACGACTAAAATATAACAATTGTTTATATTGCAAAGCTGGACAAAATATAACTATGTGCTTTAGTGTCTCCATGCAGTTTAAATATTTACAAAATTTACAAAAATCCAAATCACAAGTCAAAATATTCATTCTTACTAAAACTTCAAACGTGGGTAACCATGTTAAAACAAAATCTCACAAAATCCCCTCTACCTTTCTTATTGTGAAATAAATTCAAGTAATCTGGTAATGTACCCAGCTTTTTATGTTCATGCTGAAAGTGCACAAAATAACTGTAACTGTGCAAACCCTCAATCGTGAGCCTCCAGTCCTCCATATCGAGAGCCCTTTAAATTAACACCTAGATGATATAAAATAGTTTGACCCCTTCTATCTCCTGGTAAATGCCTCATATCACAGTACAAAGAGTTGTCTGGTGGTAGAATAAAAGTTAGCATTAATTGTACATATTTCCACTTGGCTCTGGCCACCAAGGATCGTAGACCCACTTCACATCTGATAGTGGCCATTGCACACTATTAGGGAGAATCAGAGCTTTCTTCCAAAGTAATGCCTCTAGGTATTCCAATTTCGCAAGTACCCAGAACGGCATCACTTCAGTACCGTGAAGCAATTTTGGCACTACTTTACCTTTATAAAAGCGTAGTAAGGGATGAAGTGAACATATACAATATTTTTTATCAATTGTCCTCATCTGAGACCCGAGACACTCTGCCTTATTCTTTAAACAATTCCATGATCATGATTTACATGGTTTATTAAAAATAGGAAACCTTAAATATATAAAACTCTCTGTAACAATATACTTAATCATTTATAAACCAAGAGTAGCTCGCTAGTTACTAAAAGAGGTAAAATCCATGGTCATCGTCTTCCTAGAACTAATGCTTAAAACATTTCTATCAGCGTATAGTGCAGATACAGAAATCAATTTTTGGAGGCCACGCAGGGTACTGTCAAATAACATAATGTCATCTGCATAAGTCATCCAAAAAATATTCAATTGTTATATCTTTGTTGAAACAAAAGCGGCTAAAACAATCTTTTTCCATAGACATATACAGGTTTAAGAGGCATGGAGCCCATATGCATCCCTGCCTCAATCGTGTATCCATAAATATCTTTTTAGTCAGAAGGCCTTTATTATCCAACCTCACCTGAATATTTGAATCGGTATGCAATAGAACAATCAGCCATAATAAGCCCTAAGGGATCCCTCACAAGGCTAATTCATGCCATATTAAATATTTCCCTCAAACCCATAAACACTCTCTTGTGAACCCGCTCCAAAAAAAGCAGTCTGCTGACCCTTCTTGCCCGGCTAACTATCACCCTATCTCTATCACCCCTTTTTAGGGCAAACTCACAGAGAAGCTGGTCATCCCCCAACTGACCCTCCACACCCAAATGGCTGGCTGATTCCATGGCCACCAGTCTGGTTTCAGAGCCACGGAAACTGCTCTCCTGAATAACCGGGAACACCTGCTCTCTAACTTGGACTCTCACACTTCTTCTGTTTTGATCCTCCTCGATCTTTCCTCTGCTTTTGACACAGTCAACCACATAAACGGTCTCCATGATACCCTAGGCATCACTGAGAGGGCACTGGCATGGCTGACCTTCTTCCCTTCTAACAGACCTTCCCAAGTGCAAATGGGACTTTTCTCTCCTCCACCTCACGCTCTAACTGTGGCATCCCCCGGGGCTCTATCCTATCGCCATTGCTCTTAAACATCTACCTGGCCCCTCTGGCCCACCCGATCCCCACTTTCTCCCCTCATTTCCAGTGTTACGCAGACGATACACAGCTCTCTTTCAGGTTGCCTTCCCTTACCTCCTCCTCTTCCTCCCTCATACCTGACAGCTATTCAGGCATGGTGCTCTGCCAATTATCTCTGTCTTAATGCCAGTAAGACAGAGATCCTTCTCATTGGGGTGCCTGCTCTTTGTTTCCCCCCACTCTCTGGCCAGACTCCTTGGGTACTCTCCCCTCACACACTTGTGAGGAAAAAACCCTTGGGATCATCTTTGACTCCTCTCTCTCTCTCTCTTTTCTTTCCACACATCATGGACCTTGCCAATTTTCAGCTTCATCTACTCAAGGGGATTCTGCCTTTCCTCGCCTTCCCCCAGAAGCTCAACGTCTCCAGAGCTCTGGCTCTCTCTAGGCTTGACCACTGCAATAGCCTCTTCCTCAACCTGCATCTTTCCTCCCTTCGCCCCTTCAGCTAATCCAGAATAGGACTGCAAGACTTATCCTTGGCCTCAGGCCCAGGGGCTGCATCTCTCCAGCCCTAAAATCTCTCCACTGGCTCCCAGTGACTGCAAGGATCAAATTGAAGACCCTTTGCATAATCCACAACGCTGTCTGGGGCCTGGGACCTCTCTACATCCAGCTTCCTCTCCCAAAATACCTCCCGGCCAGAGTCCTTCAGTCTTCTGGATCCAACTCTCTGCAGGTCAAACATTTTTCCAGGCAGAGAGTGGGAGGTAGATCCCTTTCCTCGGCTGGCTCCACCCTCTGGAACAGCTCCCCCCTCAGACTTGAGCCAGATCTTCTTAAGTCCCGGAAACATCTCAAGACTTTCCTTTTCTTTTCTTCCTTCCTTCTCCCCCTCCCGTGCTAAACTCTCCATCTGCTGATGCGACTGGGGCCTGGTCCCTTCAGAGTCATACAAGGACCAGACCACCCTCCCACCATTCCCCTCAGCATCATTTGCCAGCACTTGCCCATGGTCTCCCTTTCCCAGACTATCCCAACCTGGTCCTCCCTGTCCATCGCACTCATCCTCCCCTGCCCCCATCTTTCCCCTGGCACTTGCCGCCTTGGCCCGATCAGCACTTGCCCACCCCACCCGTGGGGCTACCCCACTCCTGCACTTCTACCTCTACCCCTCACCCCTTTGCACTTATCACCTTGTCATGCACTTGCACGGTAGGATTGTCACAAAGCCAATATAACCGTTCTTTGTTGTTGTACTTTTGTGATTCTGATGTCTCCCCCTCCCTGCATCGTGTCTTGTGGCGCCTGGAAACACCTGTGTAAAGGCACCATACAAATGTCCAATAAATAAATTGTAAATATTCACTGAATCAAACGCGGCCGAGAGATCAATGGAGGCCACAAATATGTGATCATAAAGTTTACCCCAATCCAAGTCCTGCATCAATCTTATAATAAAACCATTCATGGATGATCCTTGTTTTTTTATGTAAGCCCACCTGAGACTTCTTTAGTCTGCCAGTCTCCACTGACCATTCTTCAAAATGATACAGCAATACTGACGCAAACATCTTCTCATCCGTGTCCATAATCAAAAACGGATGTTAGTTAACCAGATCACTACAGACTGCTCTTTTATGAATGGGCAAAACATTAAAAGTCTGCCCTGAACTAGGCAATATACAAGACAAAGTCAGATGAGGAAGAAAATCACAAGAATATTAGCCCACAGAACAGGGGCCACTTTAAAGTTATGATTACTAAGTCTATTCGGACCTGCTGCTCTAGATGAGCTAGCCTTTACAATCATATCAAAAACCAAATCATAAATTATATTCACTCATGACCCATAGGTCAGATTGGAAAATACAGGGGGTGGATAAAAGTTTTAGGCCTCCTTTATACAAATTAATTCAAAATGTTAAATACATTTTGTTTCAGATATGGGATTCAATTGAACCATAGCCTGACAATTGCTTAACCCATTAATGATTTGCCAGAAATTAGCTGTATTCCTTTCACACAAAGCACTTAACATCTTCTCTCCATCATTTTGCAACAAAATATAGTGGTGACTGATTAACCAGTTTTTATAATTACGTTTCTCAGTTTTTGTATCTAACATTTTTGCCTTAAAGCAAATACTACTCTTCTGTATTAACCGAATAGAGTGTCTCAAAGTTGTTTTTACGTTCAGTCGCAAGTGAGTCAAATCAATGAACATGTTTAATTGACGGACCCTGTTTAGAAACCTGAGTTTTATTTGGTCCTGGCAGACAATTGAGAATTTCTTCAAAATAACTATGAAATAACATTTCAATAAAAATATACATTTTCCCTTCATAGGAGTTGGTATTCCATCCTTGAGCAACCCACTCGTTATAAAAAGGTATTATATGCGTTGAAAGATAAACCCAATTTCTCCCCATTTTAACAGGCAAAGGATTGGTAGACATCATATTTCTCTTGTCTATTCGAATATTACATTTTGCAACTGACATATTAGGATCACTAAGCATTGTCTTTAAGATTGTAGAATGTGTACAACGCACAAATAGGGCATAGTTAACATATACATAGTCCAAAATAGATTTAGGGGTGGCACTTTCCCAAGTAATCTGCAAGAGAATATCCCCAGCTACTTGGCCATTAAACATTCTCAATCCTAGTGGATCCAATTATACCCATACAACTCTTTCACAGAAGATCTTTGAACATTAAATATGTCCTCTCTCCAACCATTAATATCTAAATCCGGAGATGGGGAGTTGAAATCACTGGCTATCATCATGACATTATTTTGGTGGACATCCGACCAGTCATAACCACATGTATCAATTCTGCAAAAAAATTCCGATAGAGGAAATATTCCCACATGCCGCTATACATTAATGATAAGGAGGTGCATGGTCTTGCTCTCCACCTTACACACTAACGAAACACTCAATGCACCTCTCTAAATAGAACGCTCTCTGGCCTCTGCATTAGTCACATAAGCATTTATTGCTGTTACCAATCCGCCTGAGGGACTCCCGCCCAAATATTTCACTGCAGATTGAAAAAATACATTAAAACCATCTTCAGCTATCCCTCTGCAATTACCTCCCCTATCGAGCACTTCAATCCTCTAGCCTCTAATTCCCTCACGATCAGTCGTTTTTCAAAGAAACAAGCTGGGGGTAGATCTCTGTCTTCGGCTGGGGCCTCCCTCTGGAACAGCCTCCCTGCCACTCTAAAACTTGAAGAGAACCATCTCCGGTTCCGGAAGCAGCTCAAGACCTTCCTCATGTCTTCTGCCTTCGCTCCCCTTCTCCCCTGCTGATCTGTTCTCTCTTGGCACCGTGCACCTAGCCACCCTCCCGCACTGCCTCCGGGCCACCCCTTGAACTGGGGTCTGTATCTGTACCCATAGCCCCCCCTTTTTTCTTTCTTCACTTATCAGACCTACCCTGTCTGCTGCCTTAAACCTAGCAATTGCAAATTGCTGGCTGCACTACCACTGTTTGTTGCCTTTATTATTTATTTATTTATTAATATTTATCTGTTTCTCCTCTGCTTCGCACTTTCCACTTCACCCCCTTCCATGCACCATTCCCCTCCCCCTCTCCCATGCACTTGCGCGTTCTCAATGTCACTGGGCCTAGTAAGATCGCTGTTTTGTTCTCCCCCGTTCCACTCCCTTGCCTTGTCGCGCTCTGAAACACTTGTGTATGAGCGCGATAGAAATAATATCAATATCAACATAAAAAAGCTGGGTGCTGTAAGAGCCAAGTTTCCTTAATCAGTACTACAGTATGGCTCATTAAAAACTCCCAACTTGGGATTTCTTCACAAATAGGTATTGCCCCTAGAGATCCAGGAAATCAATTTAAGGCCATCACTAAGGGCAGAACTGTCAGAAAGATGAATTTGCAGCCTGTCATTCAAAGATCTAATGATCCTGACCAGTCTGCCTCATCTCTCAGGTGCTCTTTTTGCAAATGGGCCAATGTGATTTTACGCCGTAAGTTAAAATCATTTACCGAAATCTTCATAACTTTATAACACTAACCCTGCGTATTAGAGTCAATAGATTTCAAGCAATCCTTCCTCCGCAAACCATTTGTGCAGATATTAAACCCCAACTGCCTAAAAGAGGCAGACTCTAAAGGATCATAGCGAAAAGAATTCTGGAGACAATTTCAAAAGACACCAGATCAATTTGCCTATCATCTATAAATTCCGCCCTTTCAACTTCCCAACTAGTTATTGCTTTTAAGTTATGAATTTCAGGAAAAAGGACCCCAATATTCCTTCTGTTCAGTGGGACAGATCCTGTATCCCTTGACATACACTCCAACAGCAATGTATTTGATCTAGTCAGAAGTGAAGCAATTTGAGTTGTATTACTACTACTGTTATTACCATAGTTTGAAGATGTTGTACCCCTAAGACTAGGGGCTAATGGGTCAAAAGTAGGGGAAAGGCCCCCCCTGTAAAATACTAAAAGGTTTGCCTTTTGTCACTATAGAAACCTGATCATTTCCCACAGCTGGAGCCTGAGTAATTAACAATGCTGGTGGCCCAATATACTCATTCTGCAATGTTTGCACTTAGAAGGATTTGTTTTGTTCATATTGGCCCTGTAGAATAATCACCAGTTCAGATTGAAGTTTTCCCCCGAATTTTGTATCTATGTCTCAATTCTACACGCCCCTATGTCACTAAGGACAGGAGAGATGAAACTCTCCACAGTAGACTTAGGGGAAGGTTTCATCACACCTCCCTCCTCTGAGCTAGAAACTACTTATGGGACACTTACATTTCGAGGAAGGGTCCTTGAAGAACAGCTATTTATTTTCTACGACTTCATATTCTTTAGGCCTCATTACACGGTCCCCGATCCGGTAAAAATGCTGGAAAAAGTTGTTGGTAATACCGGCGCTGGCATTTTTACCGGAACGGAGAAACCCGAGTTTGCCGGTGGGGGCTCTGATCTACCAGAGTGCCTGACCTAACAGTAGTTCAGGCCCCTACCAGCAAAGAAATGCCAGAATCACTAGCACTGGTACTACTGGTGCCAATCATTACAGCAATCACATCACATGGAGTCCTGTGGGACTCCATGGAATGGGAACTTACCTCCATCTCCACTGCCCGTAATATCCCAGTAATACTGGGATATGAGGCGGCAGAGAAGGTAGGGGCAGTTTCCCGGTATCTCGCCGGAATTACCAGCGGGATGCCGGGAAACTTGTAATGAGCCCCTTTGTCTTTTTTGCTGTCTACCTGAGGGTTTATTCTTCCTAGCTTTATCAGAGGTAAGATCTACTACCGCTTTCTGGGTATTAGTGATGTCTATTAAAATGGGACTCGGATCAACTTGTGACTCTGAAATTACAATAACGGGCGCAGTTTTATCTGGGTTAGGAAGAACATGTTCCGAATTAACATTATTTATATTACAACTGTTATTCACCCCGGGCCGGACCCACTGGCAATCTGATTACTATCCAGGCCCCTAATAGAGCCAGGCTCTTCAATCACAGGTGACAAAGAGCCCAGATTGACATTCCTATTAATCAATCATTCAGATAAAGTAATAGCAGTGTTCCCGGAAGGTAGAAGACCAGCTCTCCCTTGCTGTGGATTAAATATTCCACCCTCCATCTTATTCGTACATACATTGGTATTTATTTTATGTACACTCTTCACTAGATGGTTCAGTAAAGCAGAATGCTACGTCACTTCCATATGGATTTTTTCATACAGAGCCACAAATTCTGTCAACACACGGTTGAGGGCGATTATCGCTGACGCATTATGATCGCCACCCTGTGATGGTTGAAGCAAAGATCTTAAATCCCCACAATGAGTCGACCTGGGTGATGGCATAGAGAAGCTGTCACTGTCCTGAGTGTCCCGTTCCTTAAATAGCGGGGGAGGAGACCACCAGGGTCCCTGACGGCATGACAATCCAACGTGCTGTCTCCCTCACTCACCATCAATGACTTGCATTAAAAATGCTTTAATATTGGATTATTTGTGCCAAAATCGACAACGGAGCAGTCGGAAAGGGTCCGGAGATGGCTGGCTGACTTTCAGAGCATTCTGCAGCCGGCGAAATCGGAGGACGATGGTTGAGGCCTAAGAGCTGAGAGACACTATGTAAGTATCACGTTACAGGGGCATTGACATTATACCTTCTGCCACCCAACGGTGCTCTCTCTTTGGCTGTGACTGTGCTCCAGTGAGACCAAAGGACGTGGCGCTCTACTGTGAGAGTCCTCGTGGGCTCAGTGGAAGGAGGGCAACCGGACCAGGATCGGCAGCCTTGTTTGCCATGTGGAGTGGCGATGCAGTGCGCAGGGAATACCAAGCACCTGATCAGGACACGGAGCAATAGGCGACCTGGAGGCCTGTGCCGCGCCCCACCTAAGCAGCGGACCTGATTGCCAGCGGAGCAACATTTGGGTCGCTATGGGAGTGCTCATGCAGCTGATAGGCGCAACCAGGAAAGCAAAGTAACGGGACGTGAACCATACGAGTGGCACGAGTCTTGATTGAAGTGGTCAGGTCAGGAAGCACTCAAGTGCCACGTTGTACATGGTGGTAGCGGATGGGTCTCACTGGCGAATGGGAGTCTAGAGGCGGATAGAGGGTCATATGAATCCCCCCACATACCCACTGAGACCTTCCTGTATGTCGACCTATTGAGGCTCTGAACACATCTCTAAAGCAGTCATATGTTGGACCCGAACACTGCATTGCTACTGAACACTTTCCGAAGGGTTCCTAGTAAAGTTATGGCAGCTGACATGGAAGATACTCCTACCACTTCCAGCGCCAACCAGGAGGGATCCACAAAAGCAGATATATGATTACTTTTAGACGAGATTTGATCCATAAGAGCGGCCTGTCGGTGGCGATATCTGAGTTCAAAGACAGAGTTGAAAAGGTGGAGGAGAAACTAGACTCTCTGCAAAGCAATCAGATATCTGCGGATTTAAAAGAAATGAAAATTGAGGGACTGCTGCAAGACTTGGAACAAAAGGAGAGAGATCTGGCACTAAAGGTTGATGACTTTGAGAACACAGAGAGAGAGAACATATTCGGATTATGGGGCTGAAATAACTGCAGGTCGAATCCAATCTCTCTCTGGAGCACTGGGTTAAGACGCTAATCGATGGTCTATTCGAGGAGATAACCTCTCCGGAAATATCATTAGACAGAAGTCATCGAGCGAGCAGCCCCCAAAGGTCCATGATCAGTTGTGGCAAAATGCCACTATTTTAAACAGAAGGCAGACATTATACAAAAAACTAGGGAGAAAGAGCAGCTCCTTTTTGAAGGGCATCAGATACAAATTTATCAAGACTTATCGACCATGACCCTGAATAAAAGGCAAGAATGTCATCCACTGACCCAGTGAATGCAGGAGGATGACATTCGGTACTAATGGGGTTTCCCATTTGCATTGCCTTTTGAATATTGATGCAGTGAAATCCAGGGTCCCTTCACAGGAGGAGGCGGAGGGAGTCCTGAAACAAATAATGTTGTAAGATCGTAGCTGGGACATATCTGGTGTTTTAAATATGACTGGCTCACAAAAGGCAAAACAAAGCACTCAGCCATGAAGAGGCCGATCTGCAGGCTCAAGAAAATTTCACAGATTCAACAATACATGAACACAGTACTTTTCCTTTTGGATCTTGCGATGCTGACGGTGGTACAGCTTACGTCGGAGCAATGTTCTGGACGCTGGATGTTTTATATATCTTTTGGCTAATGAATGTGGTTGTCGATTTTGAAAGTTATGAGGCATGTTCTTTTTTGCACTGTGGTAATTGATGTTGCCTTTGGGGGAGGGGCCTCACTGGAGTGGCCCTTCTTTCTAAGGGCGGCCCTGGCCTAGGAGGCTTACGGTTCTCATAAGTATGCAAGTGGGACGTGGTATATACTCAGGGAAATTGTGTCCCAATGGAAGCCTGGCCATGATTTAATCCTCTCTTGTGATGAAAGCGGAAAATGGTTAAAGACGGAGGGGGGCATTTTGGCAGAAGGGATTGGGGTTGGGAAAGGCATGGTTAGCGATGGAGCAGCAGGGTGGAGAATATATCAATTATAGAGCGGCGGAAAATGCACCCTGGTGGAATTGAAATGGGCTCTTTGAATGTTAAATGCCTTATTTCGCATCAGAAATGATCAGTCTAAATTAGACATACTTTTTCTGCAGGAGGCTACATTTCAAGCGAGGGAAGAGTGTTCACTGAGGGGTAAAGAACTGGAGAAAATATAGTGGCCCTCGGGCAGGAGTGGGTATTGTGAGCCAGAACTCTCTCAGATTGGAAGTCACACAGGATGAGGGAGGGATGGAGGGACGTTTGCTGGTGGTAAATGGTACAATTAGTCACTTGGCCGTCACACTATGCTCGCTTTACGCCCCTAATCAACAACTGGCATTCTGCACTGTGTGAGAGACCAGAAGGTGTCTCACCCCCTAATCCCTAGGGATCTGTCATCCAGGTGGCCAGGACACAGCCATCGCTTTTGGATCCAGTTCCTGAGGGTGGACCAGTGCAGGAGGATCACCTGTGTGAGGGGTCTTCGGGGAGTGGGAGTGAGATACCAGATGGCGAGACGTGGTATCCCTCCCCCTGTAACACTTACCCCATCCTACCAGGTAGGATACGTGGGAACTTTACCCTCCCCTTTCCCTTCACAAAAACTTCCACTGACAGCCAGCTCTGGGAGAAAACAGACTCACACCCGAGCAGTGTACCTGACATGTCCCACTACTATGTTCAGGCGAAGTAAGGCAATTACTGACAATCACTCACACCTGACTTCCATTAAACTTCCTCACATGGAAAAAAGGCAGAGCACGAGAGCACACTCTGAGCCAGGCAAAGCACACAAAGGAGTAGCAGTTCTGGGAAGGCAGCTGAACGAGGGGAGAACAACAGCAAACCAAGAAGGGTTTGCAGGGAGGTAAATACCCTTGACCTTTCCGACAGGAAACTGTTACTTTCAAAAACCTTGTAGATCAGAAAACGTAAGGCCAGGAAACCAGGCTAAAGAATCCAGTATTGTGTGTTGGAGATACCAGAGGCTGCTGTGGTACCGTCCTTGGCTCCCAGAACAAAGTAGCGCCAGAGAGATCAACAACGCTGGTGAGTTGGGCAGGCCAATGCAAGACCGGTCTGTGTTGAAGTCAAGATTGCAAGTAGCAACATTGTATAACGAGTGCAGGAACGAACACTGTTAAACGCATGTGATGAAAGACGCAAGTAAAACTGAATTGCTGATGAATGTTTGAACCTTGAGATGGAAAGATACAATACCAGTGACAGAGTGGTCTGGCACCGCGTGGGTGAAATGAAAGTAAGAACATTGTTTAAAGTGAATCGAAGTGGTCCTGCAACGGTTAAGCAAAACCCATTGCACATTTGAAAGTCTTCCATTTTTGATATCAAGAGGAAAACGTAGAAAGTGAGATTGCATGGTCCGAGCCCGAATGAGGGAGACCAAATGTGAATATTGTGCTAAAACGATCCAGGCCCGAATAAGGGAGTTCCATGGTCTGAGTCTGAACGAGGGAGACCAGTTGAGAACATTGTGGTAAAAAGGGGTCCAAACCTGAAGGAGAGAGACCCATGATGAACAATGAAAACGAGAACTTGTATATGTGAAAGCCCTGATGAGAAAGGAACTTTTGTGCTTAATTGTTTCGACAGGCCCTCTGCAGTAAGAGACTGTTATTGGAAAAGGAGCTTTGGAAAAATACCTTGATACCTTTGCTTTGAAGTGTATCCTCATGGCAGAGAAGCCAGAGTGTTTGTGAAGCTTGAACGTGCCGTCTTAACCCATGTTGAAAACGTGGGGAAGGGAAGCCAACTGCTCAACCAGTCGGACATATTGTTTCTTGAACACCTTTCTTTTTGCATACACAATTGTCCCACACCCTTTTGTATTTACTCTATACTTTAGAGTATAGTGAGCGGGTGTTGGGGGGGACACCCTTGCAGCCCCCGTAGTATGTAAGTGTGTTCGCATGAGAAAGGTGCACATTTTTGGTAGTTCGCACCTTTCTCATGCAAACTTTCTGGCCGCGGCAAAATCAGTCGCGGTCGGATCCCTTAGAATCTTCCATTATGCATCTGTACTGTTGTAAACCTCTGTTGTGTATCTGTTGTGTTGTATACCTCTGTAAAGCGCTCCGTTGCTTCTCGAAGCTGGGTCCGTGCGCAATAAATGCCATAGTAATAATAATAATTCACATCCAAGCACACCCTCAACCTCCCATGATGTGAAAGGATGACGGCAACGGTGCGTCCGTGCTGAGGGATGATTGGTGAAAGATAGAGAGATTCACTGTCACTGCATGCACAACGATCATGCTTATTTCCCCTCATCCATGTCTTGTGTCACCTTGACAGCATGCCATTCAACCACAGAGGAGCCCTTTGATACTCACTCCTGCCCTTACCCCATACCTTCATTCGAGAGCCCAGGACCCAATTGGTTGTACCTATGCCCTCATACGGCATGCATTTTTACTCCGGAATGCCCCATTCAAGTGACTGCATCATACAGCTGGTACACAGCAGTACAGCCCAGAGAAGGCTGGCAAGATTGTCATCCTCTGCTGCATTTTGCACGAAATATAGTGACCAGACGCTGGGGCCCCAGGCCTGTCTTGGAGCAGTAGGATCCAGATAGGGACCAGTACAATGGCGAAGCGAGTCAACCTGGGAAGCCTGATGCCGAGGATGGTAGGGATCATTTCCTGTGAGCCCACTCGGATACACTAGACAAGAAGTCACTTCTTTTCTTTTGCCCTCACATGCCACACTCACCTTTTGCAAAAACGCCCGTGGACACCAGGTTTGCAATTTTGTGAATAATTACCTTGCCAATCAGCAAGCCACAAATACACCTCCCACCTCCAGGAATGCCCTTATAAACATATCCCAAGCACAGTTTCCCATATCATTTAGAAAGACCCAAAAAGTAAGGACCACGTCTCCCAGAATCCTCTGCTGCCACAAACAGGAAAAGCCCATACCAGGTCCAGGGAATTCAATTACAGATACAAGGGCAGGAAGACTATGGGGAGATCAGCCCACAAAAGTATCTTCCTCAGCCTGAGAAGGACAATTATGGGAGACCTTTATTGGATTTCCGTAAGGCTCTGAAAACCTGGCTTTTTGCCTAGTGGTCCTCCTTGATCCCATCTGGAAAAAACAATGACCACTGCAATAATCTGTTTTGTTACCATGTATGTGTGTCGGGAGTGGGTTGTCTCACTTCTTTTTAAGCTTTTGCAGCATGTAACTGGTTAGCAACAGTGCCCTCATGCCTCAGGGTTTAGGCGCTTTACAAATGTAAAAATAAATAAATAAATGTATCACCTGCCAATACATTTTCCACAATATGTTGCGCTATTCCCCCCGTCACTCCCTGTCACCAATCACCAATCGGGTGATTGGTGACAGAAAAATATGTACTGGCACTTGAATACCAGATTTTTATGCACACAATATAATACTGAACATTAAGTTTGTTCATTGAAATGATGACTCGCTGTTTTCCGATTTTACTGATATTTACACTTGAACACAAATGATTCGCTCTTTTTTTCATTTCAGTATTTATTTCCAAATGCTTAGCTCTCCAGGTTGTCAATCATCCCTTGCAGGCCAATGGGTGTACAAAGTTACAGAGCAGAGAGTGCTAAAATGAATGAATATGTCTTTGAAGTTGTTTAAATGACTGAAAAGGTGTTACTTGGGTCAGTGGCTATCACTGTCTGTTTTATAAATGATAACGGATCATGCTTTGATGTACAAGAATACACTGTGAGCAGGCATCTAACTGCGAATTTCTTTTTCATTTCAATATAATGTAAAATAAATTCTAGTTGCAACATTTTTTTACGCAGCCAAAAAAGTTGACTTCATACTGATGCAAATGTTGGAAAAAATAAACACACTGAAACTGTGAGACTTGATTTTAATCAAACAAAAATGTCACTTTTGCTGAACACTTTAACGGCTCTTACCGTGAGGTGACAGTTCGTTGTGTCCTTCCCGCGCATCACAGCCGGAAATTCTACTTCTCAGAAGCGGAAGGTGGGAGAGCGTCTTTCCGGACGCTGTGCTCTGTAGTCTAATCATAGTAATCATTGATGACAGACTTACGTCCTGCTGTCTCGTTCCTTTAAATGCTACAAAAATGATGGAAAGGTAACTGTTCATTCGTGCCTTCGAGGAATATTCATGACTATTCATAAATCCAAACTGTTTCTCTTTAATGGAGCTTCTTTTAACAATTTGATGTGACTAGCAACACGCAGAGACAGTAAGTGATGCTATCTATATTTGTATTTATTTGCATTTTTAAAGCGCTCACACAGCCTGCGGGCACCGGGGCGCTGTAACAGGAATTGTTTGTTTTTACTTGCATAATTGTTTTTTGTCTTAGTTGCATATTTATAACTCACTTAAATACCCAGAGGTTTCTAAGCGGGGACCTGGGATCGAACCCGTGCTGCGTTATGTCTTCCTGCTTCCAAGGTGAACACATTGCTGCTGAGTTATCCTCCCTATACTTCTTCATTTCCCAGGAGGGAGGTGGGGGACAGCTGCCTCCACTACCCGCTTCCCCCAGTCTCCCCCCTTCTACATTCCAATTCCCATTGAAGATTCCATTGAAGAATACAAATACATACCACAACACACACACCCCATGACAATAGACGAAGCAAGAACATATGGAAGAGCAAAACAATTCAAATAACAGTCAGTAATAAAATTAGAACAAGCAAACAACTGCTAAAGAGAATAAACAGTGCACATACAAGGCATCAACAAACAAAAAACACTAGAACATGCAGTCTCCTAAAACCACCACATGTGTAGGAAAATAAAAAAAACGTATACTCATAAAATGGTCTAGGACCAAGTTGATGGTCTGCAAATTCTAAGAAAAGAAAAATAACTCCACTTCATGACATAGGGCATCCTTACAAGTCCAGCGGTAACCCTGCCGGTGCTACTGGCGGGTTGCCGCTGGACTTGCAATATTTACCTCCGCCTGGCTTACCGGTAACAGCGGTGTATTACAACCCCGGCGTTCCGGGAAGTAAGGCGCTGATCAATTGTTAATTCACATTCCCATGGAGTCCTATAGGACTCCATGGGAATGGGGACCACGGAAGCACCGGCACCGTAAATAACGGTGTCGGTGCTTCCCTGATACTCTGCGGGCTGGTGCTGTTCCGCCCTTCAGGTTTGACCCTGGCAGACGGGACTGGCAGAGTCGTACTGTGCCGATCTGGTAACAATGGTGCCGGTAGGCTTACCGGCACCGTTGTTACCTGACTAGCACAGTTGTAATGAGCCCCATAGTCTTTGGACCAAACTGGTGGTCTGCGAATTCTACTACCTGTGCAAGAATCATTTATACCATTATCTCCTCTACCATGCCTCCCACCATGCTTTCCTCTTGTATCCTGTCATCACCACCTCCACTGCTATTACGTTCCTCCAACACTGCTTTCTCCACATCTTCCTCCATCCATACATCAAACCTCTCCCCCTTGGGAACACCCATATCCACTCTTCCACCATTGCACTTCCACTTGCTCAGCCTAGACCTGTTCCACACGGTTCCATCTTCAATCCTGACAGATTTGTCAAATACTTCTCTTATCTTTACTGAATCTGAAAACTTGGAATCACCTTTACAAGGTAACACGCCCTTCTTTTTTTATTGATTTTTATTGGTTTTATGAACACATTCAAACTTCAGTTAACATTTGGACATCTTCTCATAACAGAAATACTGTTATTGTAACTTACCCTTACAACCCCAACCCCTCCCTCTCCATCTCCCTCCCTCCCCCAGGTGAATAGCTCTCCGAAGGTCCAGTTCTTAGGCTCACCCACAAAAAGTTGAAAATCCTGTGGCTTCTAGGGTGTGAGTGCCATTGTCTATCCCTCAATTTCTAATTGTCCGGGCAGGGCCAGGCCCCTTTTCCTAAGCCTTCTGCCTTTATGCACCTCACCCAAAAGTATTACAGAACTGTTGCTGTTCCAACTCTACTGTTGTACCCCATTCATGGAGTGCTGTGGTGATCTTTTCCATCAGGTATATATTCCTCGCAGTACTAACCCACTCTTCAGGATAGGGAGGGCTGCCCTTTTCCAGTATCTAGCTCGGTTAGGCCGGGCCACCAGAAGAAGGAAATGTGCCAGCTGGGAGAGGGCACCCTAACTATCTTTTCTTTTCTCAAGACCAAAAAGTATCAACATTGGATCGATTACAAACTCCCCTCCCCCTCATCTTTAATCCACACAAGGACCTCCGCCCAATACATTTGCACTCTGGGTCAGCCCCACCACATGTGCCAGTAGTCTGCAGCGTTGCCACATCCATGCCAATAACACGCCCAACTTTATCCTCACATAGTCTCCCGCTTTGAACATCCTCTTGCTAATTTTCATCATGCTGAAATTACTTTAAACTCTCCGTTCTTTATCTGCACACTCTTTCGGGTTAACCCATGCAGGATTAAGCATGGTATTAGGTTAACTGCCTCTCATGAGCACAAACAGTGAATTCTTACACACTGAAGTCCTCACACACCACAACTTCTCCTCAATTGCCGACTTCACATCCCAATTGTTTCTCACTGCTCGCTCAATCCCCTCTGCCATGACCCTGTTACACCTCTCCACCTTGCCATTGGTTTGTGGGTGGTAAAGCTCCGAAACCTTCGATTCAATACCAAATTTGTGCGCATACCTCATCATTCCACACTCCAGAACTGCACTCCATTGTCACCCACCATCCTCTTGGGGTAACTGTCTCTTCTAAAAATATGCTTCAGGAACCTCATCACCTCACTCGTGCTAACATTTCAGACCCACTTTGCTTCAACCCAACTGGAACAGTGATCGACCATCACTATCAGAAATCTCTTCTCTCTCCCCAATTTATTGTACGGTCCCACAATGTCAATGCCCAACTGTTCCCATGCTCCATCAGGTTTAGGCACTTTCCTGCACTCAACATTCTGCATCTTACAAGTCTTGCCCGCATTCTGGCAAGGCCAACCATTTCTCCCAAATCTCTCTTCTATAAAGTCCATGCCTGGCCACCAATAATTTGCTCTCAAATTATGTTTTGTTATTGTGAATCCAGGATGAACCTGATGAGCCTTCTCCAACAAATCTGTCCTCAACTTATCTGGCGGCACCAACTTGTCACCATGCACGAGTAAACCACACTACATGGAATACTACTCTCTAACTTCCCAATATGGCTTAACCTTCTCATCCAGCTCACCTTTAGCTGGCCACCCTCTACACGTAAACTCCTTCACCTTACTAAGGACTTGGGGGGTCATTACAAGGTTGGCGGTAAGGGGTTAATGGCTCCGGTAAAGGTGCCAGTGCCGTTAACCCCTTACCGCCGCATTACGAGGTCCTTTAGCAGGTCCCGCTAAGGGCGGCTGATTTTACCAGGTGCCCTTAGTGGGAGCCGCTAAAGGACCAGCATGCTAACAACGGGCCCGTTATTAACAGGCCCGTTGTTAGCATGGTCCCCATTCCCATTGAGCCCTACGGGGGCTCGAATGGGGGTGGGTTCCCTGAATGGGGAAATACCGGGACCTCCAAGGTTGGAATGGCCCGGTAATTCCCCATTCAGGGGACCCGGACCCGGTATGTGGTAAGGGGGTAGCCATGGCGCTAAGAGTGCCATGGCTTCCTCCAACCTCGTAATGACCCCCTTGGTCTCCTTTAGACTCTTCCACCCACTCGTCTTTGGAGATCACTTCACTGACGACTGTTGCTACTACTTCTCTTCCAAGTCCTCCTCATCAACAACTTTATCTTTAATAGGCAACCGAGAGAGAAAATCAGCCACATTATTCCTTACCCCTGGAACATTCCTCACGACAAAATCGTACCCCTGCAACCTCACACTCAGCCTCGCAAACCTCGGGTAGCTTTGAATAACCCTTTCACTGTTAATTATTCCCCTAAGGGTTTGTGGTCAGTACAAATTGTAAATCTGCTTCCCCAAATATACTTGCGGAAATAATGTATGCCCCACATACAATCCAACAACTCCCTTTCTATGACATAATATCTACTCTCCACCTCAGTAATGGCTCTTCAAGCATAACAAATCACCTTCTCATGTGTTCCTACAACTTGGGCCAAAACTGCTCCTAGTCCTACCCCACTAGAGTCCACATTGAGTTGTGTTTCCCTACCAACAACAAAACCACCTAACTCTACAGCGCCACAGATGTTGCCTTTTATGATATTGAACGCTTGCACACACTTCTCATCCCACACAAAGCTGCTGTCTTTCTTTAATAAATTTCAAATCGGCTCTGTGATAACTGCAAAATTACACCCTAATTTGCTATAACGCTCACAAAGGGCTAAAAATGATCTTATTCCTTCCTTATTCGCAGGGGCGGGGCCACTCCTTATAGCTTCCATGGCATCCATCTTTGGCCTCTGTCCTGTCCCACTCACAATGTGCCCCAAATATTCCACTTCATTTACATTTGCTTCTTTCTACTTTGAGACAGCTAGCTCTTGCAACACCATCTGCAATCTCTCATCATGTTCCCTTTCACCTTTCCCGAATACTATAATGTCGTCTTGATACACTAATGTTCCTTTGAGACCTTTAAGTACTTGTGTCATCGCTCTTTGGAACACGGCAGCCACCGAAGCTAGGCATTCTCTTATAACAAAACATTCCAAACGCCATGATATATGCTGTCCAGTCTCTACAATCCTCTGTTAAGTTTATTTGGTGGTAAGCATTTGATAAATCCAGTGTTGTAAACACATCCACACCTTCAATACAGTTTAACATTTTCAAAATGATTGGCATCGGGTAGTTGTCCACCTGGATATTTCTATTTAAGTCTTTTAAATCCACACATAAACAAAGTTTTCTATTTTTTTGTACTGCCTCAACAATGGGGCTCACCCATAGAGATGATTCAATCTTCTCGACATCACTCTCCTTCAGTTTGTCCAATTCCACCTCCAGTTTATCCATCAATGCAAACAGAACAGATCTAGCTTTCTTGTGTATGAATGGGGATCGCCTTTAGTATAAATCTGTCTGCGTACCCTTTGAGCAAACCTACTTTGGCCTGAAAAACCTCTTCTTTCTGTTCTTTGGTAATATTGGCGTCACTTCTATCTCCAGTTACGTAAAGTACAGGATCGCTCTCACGTGGATCAAGGAGAATTTTCAGCTTGGCTTGATCCCGCCAACAAAAAACATGTACTCCTTTCTTGGCTACATATATTTTAATTTCAGCTGAGCGACCTTTAAATTGCAAATGCAACACAAACAAGTCCCCGTTTCACTGCGCCAAGTATAGCAAAATAAAAATTGGGAGTCCAAGTGATTTGTATAAAAGAACAGCCTTTAAAGTCCAAGGTTTAGTACAAGCAACAGCCTAACACGTGTTTCGAGCCTTCCACGGCTCTTCATGTGAGGCTTGATAGGGATAGAGCCTGAAAGCCTGAAAAATCAATGCGACCAGCGCATTGATTTTTCAGTCTGTCTAAACAGCCGACCAGCTTTAACCGCAATTGCGAAGCCTTCAGAGTACTTTTTGGGCATTGTGCCTTGAGCTTAAATTTCAGGCTCTATCCCTATCAAGCCTCAGATGAAGAGCCGTGGAAGGCTCGAAACACGATTAGGCAGTTGCTTGTACTAAACCTTGGACTTTAAAGGCTGTTATTTCATACAAATCACTTGGGCTCCAGACTTTTATTTTGCTATACTTGGCGCAGTGAAACTGGGACTTATTTATGTTGCATTTGTACTTACCTCAGTGGAATCATACTGGCAGTATATCCACACTACCCAGATACCTGCAGCCTTGACGCTCTTTGTCTAATTTATACTTACAAGCGCTGTGGATCGTGACTTTTTCTGCCAATTTGTTCTTTCCTTGACCTTTAAATTGCACCTTGCTGATGAAATAACCGATGAAATGTATCTTGGACCCTTCAAACCCTCCTGGGTTACAAACGTCTGAACGGTGCAATCTATGTTTCAATCCTTTAGACGCCCACTCCTGCCACTTATTTAATGTGATTATGGTATATGGTGAACAACTATCCACCATTAACTTCAGTGAGCAATTCTCACACACTTAGGGCACTTAATGTCCTGTTGGTTGTCACTTTTGTTGTATTCGCGCAGCACTACCACTCTTTCTTCCTCAGAGTCTGAATATTCCTGAACAATTGACACTCCCTTTTTATTCCTGCACACCACAGCAAAATGGCTTCTACCCTTTCAGACTGCCCACATTTTGTCAATGGCTGAAGAGTGTCTGGATGAGGCATAATGTTCTACTCTACCGCATCTAAAACATCTACCACTTTCTCTTATTTCTCCAGACCAGTATGTGTTTTTCTTGACAAGTCTCTTCTTTGTCTTAAGAGCGCTGCCATCCCGATCTTTATTTTTAGAACCAGCTTTGTTACACAAGTCTTCTTCCTTTTCATTACGGGTTTCGATTTTCTCCCTGACCACTGCCACATGTGTTTGCTCACCCAATTCTGCTTCCTTGGCACTTTACGTCTGTTGAACCTCTTTCTTTTTGTTTTTTATTTCTTTTGAGCATCTCTGAGTATGTTCTATTCTTTTTGCAATCGGCAAAGCTTGCTGTAGAGATGAGTCTCCCATCATCCACAACCTTTCTTCTATCACAGAATCCTTAGTGTGTGTTATGATTTGATCACATATCAACTCTTTGGTTGTGATCTCTGCACCGAACTTGAATGTGAGTGCCAACTTCTTTAGAGCAGATAAATACTCTTCCACTGACTCTTCTTCTTTTTGTGCCCTTGTATAGAAATTAAACTTGTTGATGGCAACATTGGTTTCTGGTGCATAGTCATTATCTGGCTGCCTTAATGCACAATCATGTGCATCCATATCTCCAGCATTCAATTCTGTAAGTACTGGAAGTTCCCTAAACTTGTGTTGTCCTTCTGGGCCAAGAGCATGTAGCAACAGTAATTTCTTTTTTTCTGCAGTGAGACGCTCCTGTTTGACTGTTCTGACATAATTGTGCCAATATTCTCTCCATTCTATCCAGGAGACTGCTGGTTGGCCTGCATTAGGAAGAAGACGTTCTGGGGGATGCACTGTTATGCCCTTCATGGCCATCCTTCAGTGATATTCACCTTTTTCCCTTTTTTTTCAATTTTTCGTGTACATTATTCTTTTCTGTGTGGCTATTGAAACAAATCCTTTTTAATCCACATTCTCTCTTACAAGAAAAAACACGTTTTTTCCTTTGTACTGAGACGAGGGGGATTGCTGTTTGTTCTGTGGATACAACCGAAATTGCCCAGATAAAATGGCTGCACGTCGTTAGACGTTGCAATGGCCTTTCCTTTAGCTTCAATAGCATGCAATCGTGCATGAGCAAAAGGCTCTGCATTCCCCCGGCTCCTTGCGCTTCACTTAACTTCTTACAATCTTCCTCCTTTATATATGTAAACTGCAGACCCCCATCCTCCCGTGGCTGTGCCGTGCTGCGCCACACATACGCTCCATACCTGGTGCCATAAAACTGTGTCGTGCCTCCGGGAACCTTCCAGATAGAAGTTGCGCTTTTCACCACAGATTTGGAGCTGTTCAGATGGCCCCTGCGGGAGTCTGTGCCCTAGCCCTTGTTGCCAAATTGAAATGACTATCAACACGCAGAGACAGTAAGTGATTTATTTATTTATTGTGCATTTGTTAGTCACTTATACAACAAGTAAATTGTGTTTCAAATCACCCACAGGCAACAGGGATGGAACATATGTTTGAAAACACTTACAAGGCCTTGTAAGCATTCAGAGCATACATTCAGAGCATGCAAGTGCAGAGAGAGAAAGGGGAAGAGGGTGTGGAGGGTGAGTGCTGGAGTGCCTGTGCTCGTGGGTGAGCAGCAGATGTAAATGCTCATTGTAGTAAGTACTAGGGAGTGTTGAGCTACAATAAGTAGGTACGTGCAGGCCACAGTTGCAAAGGCCAGTGGGTGCCAAGGCAAGTGCTGTGTTTTGGCAGGGGCTGAAGGCAATTGGGACACATAAGGGCCCTAGTCACCAATCACAGAGACTGTGGGATTAGCAGAGGAGGGAAGATGGGAAGGAGGAGGTGAAAAAGAAAGTCTTGAGGAGTTTACGGAATTTGAGGAGATCCGGCTCAAGGTGAAGAGGAAGGGGGAGGTGATTCCATAAGAGGGAGCCAGCTGACACTCGTTTCATCAGGCGGATGTTCGTGAACGAGGTTGACAGGGGTGGGGGAGGTGCGGTCAGAGGGCCAACGGGACCCAGGTGGGAGGAGATGCGAGAGTGATCTGACCAGGAGAGAGGGGTGACCAGTGAGGAGGAGAGTAAAAGATCTGAGTGTATGAGTCAGGAGTGTGTCCAGCTGAGTGGGTTGGACCAAAAGAGAGAATAGAGAGGAGAGCGAGGTGCAGAGGTCATGGAAGAGAGTGGATGCAGTGATAGAAGAGTCCAGCTGGATGTTGAAATCGCCCAAAAGAAGGAGTTTAGAGGTGGTAGAGAGGCAGGAGGAGCAGAAATTGGCCCCTTCAGAGAGGAACATGGTGGTAGAGCCAGGAGGCCTGTAGATAGTGGCAATGGTCCAAGAGGAGGAGGGAGAGATGACCATCTTGCACACCAGGCTCTCACCCACTCAGGGAAAATTAAGGAAACCCCATCACCAGCACAGTTACGGCGGGGCTTGGAAAGGATCTTGTAGCCATCGGGGAGAGAGGAGTCAAAAGCAGTGACTGAGCTGGCATTGAACCACGTCTCAGTAAGAGCGAGGATGCTGAGGCCAATGTCTTCAAGAAGGAGTCAGATGTCAGCAGAGTGTTTGTTGGCTGAGCAAGCGTTAAGTGTGGCTAGATGAAGAATGCCTCCACCTTTGAAGGTTTTCTGAAGAGGAATACAGGGGTGTGGTACACCAGACAGAGGCGGGGACAGAGAGGGCAGACACCGGTCAAAGAGAAGGAGGTTGGGTTGAGGACCCTGAACCAAGATAGTGGCAATGTGGTAGACATTCATGATACACCGGGATGATGCGAAGCCCGCCCAAAGGACTTCCCACTTGGTGCCACCATTAATAGGAGAGGATGTGAATGGAGAGAGAGAAGAGATGAGGCGTCCATAGACCTGGGGAGGGTACAGAGAAAAGGATATCGGTGAAGACGTGTCTGGAATTAGCACTGACATAGGGGTCTGCGATGGGTAGGCCAGGGTTACAGTCAGCATAACTTGTTTGTGCTTTTTCCTTTCAGACTTTGTGAGAGAGGGAGGGTAGCAGTTCAAGAAGATAGGGGAGATGATAAGTGCCATCAGGGTGGCAGAGGATAATTGAAGGGGAGAGGAGTGGTGCACAGCACGATGCAAGCCCACTCACCAGATGGTCTAGTAGTTAGAAAAAAGACACAAGTACACAAAATGCAATGCAAAAGTGTGGTGCAAGATGTAAAAACACACACACCTGGATTTGAAAATCAAACAGGGGCGCAAAAAGCAATCCAAAATGTGGGGTGCAAGATGTTAAAAAACATTCACACACCTAGATCGGAAAATCAAACAGGGGCACACAAAGAGGTATTATACGTGAGTCAATGAAGGCAGAGTGAGAAAGGCACAGTTTGGTTCAGGTTCAGAGAATGTTATTGGAGGAGGCAGAAGTTCAGCCATCACTCACTTGTTGATCAGTAGGGAGCAAGGAGGTGCAATGACTCAAGATCCTGCGGGCCGGCCATCTGAAGGCTGCTTCATAGCTCGAAAGGGTGATGGAGGTGTGATCCCTCATAGGCCCCGGCAGGCACAGACAGGGCCTTAGATTTGGGCCTTTGATGGAGGGGCCAGTTTACGGTGGTGCATGGGATTGGATGCTGATAAAGAGGCAGCCAATCACCGGGGGGGCTATTATACTTCTTTATTTACCAGCGGACCGGCACAGCTGCCTCCACTGCCAGCTTCCCCCAGTCTCTACAAACCGCCAAAACCTCTGCATTCCACATTCCAATTCCCATTGAAGATTCCATTGAAGAATAGAACTACATGTCACAGCACAACTCTCTCTGGAATGTTTCAAAATCAGGTCCAAATGTTGAGAGTGGAGTTGTGGTATGGATTAAGTTCTGTAATGTCACTCTTTGGTTCATTAATCCACCCCGTTATGGTTCTCCCACAAAAGCTAAAGCACACCAGCCTTTATTCATATTGTTTGCCAATGTCAATAAGCATGTTCATTAACAGTCTGAGTATGGACCACTAATGATGTCATGGAAGCAGTCTTTATTTTTTGTCCTAAGTGTCAGTAATGTCTGCCACTATGAATAGGTCTTTCACATTCCTGCTCCATCCGTAAGGAAACATTGGTTTCTATGGTAGAATGTTTAATAATCTGTGACCTTTTCAATAATTGACCAGTATTTTCATATAATGTCCCTGATAGAGCCACTCATAGCACATAGCGCAGGTCCTCTCAGAGGGAGAATTTCCTGCTGCGATGCACAACAGGGACAAGGCAAACTGTCGGCACGCGTAAAGGGCAATTACTCAGTTAAACAGAAGTGAGCTTTTTCTATGGTTATAATGAATTAACTTAATATTAAGGCTTATATTGTGGTAGTGAAATGCGTTATGTGAACGCTATATATTTCGTTTCCAACAGCCACCTAAAGAAGAGCAAATAGCTCAAAACGTTGTGGCTCACTGGTTAGCAAGTGAAAAAGAAATGATAATAAATATTATGCAGCGAGTAAATGGAAACTTTGTGACGGTGGCAGTGTGGGTCTAGTTATGCTGGTTCAGGTGACGGTCGACGCAGCTGGTGGTCTCCCGGCGGTCGCAGCGATGCTAGCTGCTACTGACTGGTGGTCTCCCATGTGAGTGGATTTGGTGGCACCTGTGGGAAATGCAGATGGTGCATAGCGGGTGCACATGAATGGTTCCGCACATCCTTGCAACGTGGGATTGTGTGACCTCTCAGTCTGTCAGGGCTACATGTTGGTTTGCTTTGCTGGATGACTGGTAGACGTGTTGTAGGGTCATCAGGTTTTTCTAAACATGTCTCTCCATCACATTGGTGGCCTATGTCTGTCCCAAGACACGGAAGTGTTACAGTGGCACCTCTGGGGGGACGTGATACACCCCTGGGTGCTGTACACGAGGCAGATACCATGAACATAATGTGGAAGGTTCTGACCATCTGATTTCTCTGCGGATGTGTAATCCAAACACGCCCCTCTTGCGCATCTTTTGGGGGTGGGTTTGTGTTATGCTGAATTCGCATTCTACATCTCGGGAGACCGGTTTGTTCGAGAGGTTTTGAGGAATGTGGCTGTTCACAGTGCAAACTGGGACTTGTAGCAGGACTTACTATGATGTTGGTGTGTTACACCATGTCCCAGATCTAATGCTTGCTCGTGTGTGATATGGTTGTGTGCAGCAGGTGGTTTCAGCCAAGGGCTGGGTTGGTTCCTCCTGATACATGGCTTTTTCATATGTTATTTAGCCAGCTTTTATTTATTATTAAAAGTGCTCCACATGGCATTGTTAAATGGCTGGCTTGTTTGGTTTTTGATAGTGCTTCTATTAAATTAGTCATTCCAATTATAAGAAACTCTATTTTAAATTGAATGAGAACTAAATAATAATTATCAGGTGGGATAGAATATTTTCCCTGCATCTTTCAAGTCTAGGACAAGCACAGAGCATATCGCTTTAAGATGCCAGACAAGCTGAACTCGCCAGTGAACTCCCACGTTGGTCCTCCCAGCGGACGCCTTCCACCCATGGCATGTCTCTTTCCCAGTCTTGCCCACAAACATCTGCCCGTTCCATCCTCCCTCCTGCCGCCCACACCATCCCAGACACTCAAGTGCCTCGTTACCTGTCGCTGCTCCCCTCTCAGCTCTGCTGCTTCCCCACATCACGGCTCAGCCCCGACTTCTATTTCTATGGTCGCCATGTTCTCCGCATTGCTTAGACATGTCCTGCAAAGCTTCAAAGGGCACATGTAACTCTTTTACTACATGCTGGTGTGCTAATAGCGTTAAATCAGCATTCTGTAGTGGGATTGGGCTGTAACAACACTGGGCTCTCACCACAACCCTTGCTTTGCTTGGGACCATCCAAGCCAGGGTTGTGGCTCTTTGGAGCTTACACTTCCAGTGCAGCCGCGGAGCCAGAGGGGGCAGGCAGGGAGGGGTTGCCTCCATTGGGCCACTACTCATTCCCTTGGTGCCCCACCCCCCCCACCCCCGCTTACCACTGGGCCTCTGCTTCACTTGACACAGCAGTGCATTACTCCTTTAAAAGAAAATGTGCTCAAGGGTGAGTAGGGCATCCGGGGGATGGAGAATGGGGGAAGGGAGAAAGGGGTAAGTGTAGGAGAATACATACAGAAACCAGACTCCAACCCGGCATTGCCAAAACAGTGGCAGAATCATAAAAGTTGAAAAGCAGAGGACATAGACACAATGGGAACACACAGTAGAAGAGATAGCAAGTGCACAGCAATGGCCCCAATGAAGAAAGGTGCAATGGAAGAGCGCAGAGTAAAGCGCACATCATTGGAAGGCAGTCACAAGAGCCAGGCACCGGGGCAGAATATAAGACAACCAGGCACTGCCACAACATGCAGAGCACTGCAAGAGCAAAGGACCCAGTAAGGCCTAGGGTTGTTCAACTCCATGCCTCGAGGGCCGGATCCATGTCGGAATTTTATGATACGCCTCATTAATATTCATGAGATCAATTTGCATACCATGATTCTAAATGTATGCACATTTTTCCTCACGAATATTAATGAGGGATATCAGGAAACCCATCAGGTTTCCAACCCTTGAGGCCTGGCATTGGACAGCAGACACAGTGGCTCAGTAGAGCAACAACACAGAGCAAGGGCCTGAAATTGGCATGGAAAGCTCAGCAAGGTCTAGTCCCCTTAAACAGTCAAAATGGGCATTAGAATGTTGGCATCATTTATAGATACAGCTTCATAGAACTGATATACAAGATCAGCTCTGGCATATACTGTGGGCACAGCTAAATAAAATGGTTATCAAATGGAAACGATGGCCTATTCCATGTAGGTGCAGCTTCAGGAAAGTGATATGCAGGGACAATGCTGGCAAATATCGTGGACACAGCTTCAGGAAATACTGGCATGTATTGTGGTATAAGCTTCATGAAAGTGATTTACAGTGGAAATACTTGCATGTATTGTGGGTGTGACGTCCACGTTATGAAGACCCAGACATCATGAACATGTTTTACAATGTTCTTGTGTACTGTTGGAGACCTGGCATCTACTCCATTTCCTGCAGAACAAAGCACTATGGGTATTATGCATGAAGGAATGGGTCACTTGTTATAGCACTTTGCATCAGGCTTGCTACTGTCCAATTCCCTTTTACCTTTATAAAGGGGTCTCCCACTCCTTCCTTGATTCTTTCCCGGACACCAAGAAGAACACATCTCTGGATCCATGTTGGGGTACAGTACATTCCAATTTAATGTGACACAGAGCTGAAGACAGATGCATGCCAAACAGATGAGAGCTCTCTACCCTAACCTTCTCCAGAGAACATTGGAGATTAACTGCTGTGGATCAAGGCCTGCCACTCTGCCAGCTGAACTGGAACCAGTATAACTACTCACTAGACTGGGAAGACAGAGCAAGAAGGACTCACAACACTCTGAGAAGTCCTATGCAGTCTAGATTCAACCATGCGTGATGCCTTCAAACTGCCTAACAATGTGCAGTGCTGCTTTTGACACTCATCTGCATCTTCAACCCGCTGCTTACAACCTTTGAACTAGTTCACAGCTGCAGAGCACCAGCAGCCCTCATTGCTGCCTCAGCTGGAACACCAGCTGCTTACAACCTTTGAACTAGTTCACAGCTGCAGAGCACCAGCAGCCCTCATTGCTGCCTCAGCTGGAACACCAGCTGCTTACAACCTTTGAACTAGTTCACAGCTGCAGAGCACCAGCAGCCCTCATTGCTGCCTCAGCTGGAACACCAGCTGCGGAAGCCTTTGATTCGCCACATCTTCAAACCATATCCACCATCACATCAAACCACAAAGAGCACTTACTTGCAACTGACTCCATGTTGACTCACTGCCTGGATCAACGAGTCACCAGATCTCAAACCTGTTTCAACTGCAAGGACTGAGCAGAGAAGCTGAGTTTGATGCTGTCGAACCACCCAAGCTCAAGGAAACGGTACTGTTAAGAGGCCCTCTCCCTAGGTCCTCTTTCTGGGACAATAGTGGCTTTGAAGCACCTTTCTGCAAATTTTCTTGAAAAAGCATATCCTTGTTTAAAGCAATCTCTAAGCCCCTTTTTGTACCTTTTCTTGAAAGACATATATATATATATATATTTTTAATGCTGTAGTTTAATGTTAAACTTTTCATTTGTCTCGAAAAGACATATCCTTTCAATTGACATTGCTGCAGTTGCTTGCTTAATCACCACAGCGCATGTACCCAGACTGCTATTCTATACCCGTTCTGTATTTTCTGTGTTCGCATATCATGGCTTCCACCAGCGTGTCCATGAACGGGAACCATACATGTTGTGAGAGGTTTTTTTTTGTGTTCTGCGCTCCCCTGTGTCCCTCCCGGGCTGTGTGTACCACCGCCCTCCGTAGTGGCATTGGAAGAATCAGGTGGCATCCTCTGAGCAGCACCTTCTGATCTGATGCTGCTAGTTCTGTGTGGATCTTTGCTAGATGCTCAATCTCTGTTTTATTCCCTTTGGGGTGGAGCTGGAACTGCCTCCGGTGGCCTCTCCATTTGTTGCTGCTGGTAAGTTCTACGGCCATGACGATTGATGGGTCTTCTCCTGATGCTTCTTTGAACACTTCCAGTGTGAGTGCCTGTGGGAGGGCATTGACCATGACATAGTGGATGTATTCAGCATCCCCCTCTCTTGTTTCTGGTGGGGTCCTCCCCAGATGTCGGGAGATGTAGTCAGCAGGCGTTTGATCACCTCCTGGCATGTGTACAATTGTGCAATAGTACTCTTGCAGTCATATGCCCCAGCTTTCAATTCTTGGCAGCATCTTTGTTGGTGGGATCCTAAACAGTGACAGCAGGGTCTGGTGATCCATCAAAAGGGTGAATTTCCTGCCTTTGATAAAGGGACGGAAGTGTCCCCACACACAGAAAGCGGCTAAACTCCTTTCTGCCTGAGAGTATGCACCTTCCGTGGGTGACAATGCCCTGCTGGCATAGGCCACAATGTGTCATGGCTTGGATTCCCCTTCATTAGTTTGGGCCAGGATAGTCCCGAGGCCCACCGGGCTGGCATCCACAATGATTTCAGTGTGCCAGGTCGGGTTGAAGTATGAAAGCTATTTGGCCACAGCAGGAGCCCCTTCAATGTCATCAAAAGCCTTTTGATATTCTGCTGACCGTTTGAAGATCGAGTCCTTTTTAAATAACCACTGTAGGGTTCCGTCTTTGTTGCATAGCCTGGAAGGTATCTGGCCCGCCAAGCCCAGGTACGACCTGACCTCCGATGTCTGGGTGGGAGCTGCCAGGTTGTTGATGGTGCAAACCTTTTCTGGATCTGTCTTCATTCCTTTGTCCGAAAGGATTTTTCTGAAGAACCAGAGGTTCCTTTTGTTGACATCACAATTTTCAAAGTTGAGGGTTAACCCTGCCACCTGTAGAGCCGTCCAGACAGCTGATGGCTCTTGGCCATGTTCCTCCTGAGATGTGCCGTAGACCAGTATGTCATCACTGTAGTTGAATGCCGCCTTTATTGGCAGGAGGACTTGCTGGATAGCCTCCTGGAATATTTCAGCCACTGAGGAAATTCCGAAATTGAGGCCCCTCATGCGTGGAGAATGTTGTTATCACCCTTGTGGTAGAGTGTGGCTCCAGCTGATTGTACCCTAGGTTCAGGTCAAGCTTGGCGAACCTTTTGGTTCTGTTCAGTTCGACAATCATGTCCCCTATATTTGGTACTGGGTGCCTCTGTGCTGGATTGCTGTGTTGGATACCCTCATGTCTATGCGTAGTCTTATGCAACCGCCCTCTTTGGACACAATCACTAATGGGTCATACAGCTCACTCTATGATGTTGTGTTGCAGTAATTGGCAGATGTCTTGTAAGACCGCTTGTAAGTGGAAACCAACCCTCCGGGGATGTAGTGCTATGGGCTGATCTGTTTGATCGATGTGTCATTTTACTATCATTCCCTTCAGCTTCCCTAATCCTTGAAAGAGATCTGGGAAGTTTACACAGATCACCTCTTTCGCCACTGGAGTGGTCTCCATCTTGTATATGGGTCTCTTTTCACTTTCGTGTCCTGCAATGCAGTGCACTTCATCTGATCCCTCATAGTGTATGTCTATTGGACCCAGTTCTTTAGCCGTTTTATAGCTAAGGAGACAGCGTTTACTTGTGGAGCTTCGTAGTACATGGATGATGGCGTAGTTGATTGACCATTGTGAATTAGTGTGCATTGGAACTGTCCTATGGCTGGTAGTGGTGTGACTGCTGTCTGGAGAAATTCTGGCTCCCCCATGATGTTAACTGTTGCTCCTGTGTCTATTAGAAAACAGTGGTTGGCGCCTCCCATGTTTATTGTGACTCTTGGGGCTTTCTCCACCTCCTGGTCCTCACGCATAAGTTTGACATATTCATCTGGATAATAGTCTTGTGATCTGTCGGGATAAAAGTCTTGTGAAGTGTCCATGTATCCCGGATACAATGTCAGTTGTCCTTTGTATGGGTCCATGCATCGTGAGTAGGGGATGAATTGTTGCTCATATTGGTCTGTCACATATTCTGGTGCATCTTCCATTGCTCTTACAAACCTGCATAGCACTGAGGGTGGGACTGTCACTTGGGTCGTCCTCCATTGTGTGTTCGGTAGAGTAAGGCTGGGTGGTCTACTCTGCGTCATGGGATTTGTCCTTGTGGTAGGGAAAGGTCTACCCTCTCGTGCAGATGGTCTGGAAGTGTCCCTCTTTGCTGCAGTTGGTGCATTGTTGGTCGATAGCTGGACAGACTCCTGCATGAGGGAATACGAAACTGCATCTGTAGCACATTCTTGATGTGTTGGTGGGCTGTCGAGCCTGTTTAGCATTTGGTTGGTTGGGTGGTCGCCCTGTTGTCTGCGGTTAGTCAAAAGTTCTCGATGCTTGTACTGCTGCTCTCACTTCTCCTTTCTTTGTTTTCTTCTGTGCAGATTCCATGGATGCCACTTGAATGTCTACTCTTTCATATACCCTTGCAAGTTCTATTATGTCATCCAGCGGTAGGGGCCTCTTTAATAATTGTTTCCTGAATCTGGATGGCATGCATCCGTCGATAATCCTAAATCTGATAGCTTCTACGTCAGAGAAGTTTGCAAATTGGCAGTGGACTCGTTTTTGTTGCATCTCCTTATAAATTTGTTGATGGTTTCATGCAGCGGTTGGGTGCATTGGTTGAATACGTATCTCTCGTAGTCTCGATTTGGCTGTACGATTAATTTCTTGTTGAGCACCTCAATGAGGGTGTTGTATATCGCCCTTTCTCCTTCTGGAATACATTTCATTATCACCTTGATCCATTTACCTGCTAGATTAGTGAAGGTGTCAGCTATGGCGGGAGTCTGTTCGTCTCCCACAGCTCTGATGAAGTCATTAAATTCTTCTATCCTTTCCGCCCACCGGGGCCCTTTATCATGTTGTGGCTGTAGCTGGAACAGAAGTGGCTTCCTGAGGAATGCGTCTCTGGCACCTGAGGGCGTCGGGCTTGGGGGCGCCATCAACTCCTTCCATTTTGCTATCCTCGATGATGTGGTGCAGGTATGTTACCTGCGTTGCTTCTGACGGGGATGGAGTCGCCCAGATGCAGGATGAGGCCGTACAGGACTCACTCTGGAGTGCTATTGGGATGGCTATTGTGATGGCTGGTCTCACTTGAAGTGGCTGTGCTGTTGTGGATGCAACGTGGCCTCTTGGGTCCACTGTGCTGAATTGTGCAGAGGCCTGGGCTCAATGGAGGTGCGGCTGGGTGGACTGAGGCCTGGACGTAATGAAAGTGCACTTGCACTTGGGCTATGGCCTTCTGACTGGACCTCTCGCTGGAGAACCTAGATGGGCTTAGGCCTGGACTCATTGGAGGTGCTTTTGCACCGCTGGGAGAAGCATACCTCCTTAGTTTAGTGTGAGGTGGTCGGCAGCACCATCTTGCGCCCGATCACGAGTGCTCTGGTACTTCTGCTAGGCCCGTGATGAAGACGCCACGCCTCAAGGCGATGGCCCGGCCCTGCCTCGGGTGAGCCGCTGCACAGGACCACGTTATGCAAGCAGTCTGTGTTGGCCGGATGCGGTGGCTCGTTGGCCACGTGTGTCCTTCAGAGGAAACACGCCGGTGCACGCCTGTATTTAGCGGTTTGGTAGTCGGCAGGTCACCAGCAGTTTCTGGTGCATTGAGGAATACAGCAGAAGCGTAGCGCGGGTTCGGACTCATCGCCTTTTGTTACCCCTAGGTAAGGAAAGAACAGGAGGCGCACACGTGGAATTATATATAAAATGTTAGCGCTTTATTACACAACCTTCTTTCTCCTTTTCCTCTCAACTATGCCTGGATCCTCCTCTTTCTCCTGCCTTTGCTTCCCACGTGACCCTCCCACGTGGTCCATCTCCTTGTCCTTCTCGTGTCCACTAAAAGGGACAGCGTCGCTCTACAACAGAGGCAAAAACAATAACAAGTGTCACAGTAATGCATGCCATAATACAGCATGTCGTATATGGCATTTCCAAAGAAGTACTATGGGACATCAGCAGTGGAGTAACTTTGCTGAAAATGTTGTGGGGGACATGGCATCTGAAGAAAAGGTGCCCCAGCCAAATAAATGGGGACAAAATAGTGTGCCATGAAAATTGGGGGGGGACAAACACCCCTGTTCCCCCTAAAATTACACCCATGGACATCACTGAAGGGTTCACATGACTCAGAGTCATGCAGACCTTTGAAGTTACGACATGAAACATATCATGCAGTACCAGTAATTCAGGTTGGCAGTATTTCTGAAAGAATACTGCCAAATGTGTAATCAGAGACGTAAGGCTTAAATGTCAATCTGCAAACTCCTCATAAAAGACAACTAATCGGATCAACCAATTTTCAGAATCTACTCTTTTTGCAGGCAAAACCTAAAGAAATACGTATCACTTCCTGCACAGCCTATTTCATCTTCATTGGAGAAGGTTATGGAAGTGCCGGCAGCGGGAGCACATCTTTTTCGACTATCACTTGTTATTCACTCTTGCAAGATCACTGATTAGAAGATTGCAATGTTCAGATACAAATCCGGTCAGAGACAAAGACGTTCACAAACAAAACTGTGAAGCGCTCGTGAGGTGTCTGGCTGCAGGTAGCACAATTGATTGTCTGTTGTTATTCAAACACTTTGAAACTCCTGCCATCTAGCGGTCCATCCTGGAATTGTGGCACCGGCAGAGTGCCTGTTATTGAGGCTAAAGCCTGCGGGAGTCGTGCACTGGGACTGCGCGCAGCATGTGGCGCGTGACGGACAGACATTGCAGGGAGTCAGATGGGCAAGTCGCACGCCTGCATCTCCCCTGCGTTGATGTATCTGCTCTGCTGGAAACTATTGATGCATGTTTTTCATGTGTGAATAAACGCACACCTTTCCTGCATTATCTTGAGTCATTCGTGTATTTAGAAGCAGCCTTACTTTGGCGACTATTGCGCCAGAGTTGTCACTCCAGGCCTCACCGCAAGCTGCTGCGCCACGCCACCTGCTCTATTCCTGCCTACAGAGGGTAACCCTCCATTACATGGAATCAGTGGTTCCAGATTTTTTAAACCTATGTGGAGGTGAGTGGAAGAACAGATTTCAGCGAAGAAAACTACGACTCTATTCTTTGAAGTAATGTTTTGAATTAGCGTCCTCTTTCACATGTTACTTTCTAGTAATCTTCATTAATCCTAGTAATACTTTCTATCATCACACTCATTACTTGTGTGATAGCACCATCTCACAACAGGAACCTATTTAGCTGCATGTTATTATTTTTGTTTTCTTTCTCTCATGAAGGAGGAGGTATAAAACCCCTTCCCTTTCCACAAATCTCTTTTTCAGAGCCAATCTCTTGGCTGGACAGCATTCCTGTAAAATGCGAGAAAGGAGACGAAACTCCAGTGACGAGGAAGCCCCATGCCCCTCTTACTCGTCCCAGTCATTACTTTTGAGACATACCAACGCCATATCTTCTTTGGCCCAGTAGCCTACAAAACTAGTCACATAGCAGGAAATGTAGCACAATCTCAGTGAAATGTGTTAATGTCAAGTGTGAGAAATTAAACTGTTCACAGGCCACAAAGTAAACCCTGAACAATACTTCCACAGCGGATCCACAGAGGCAAGAATGCAGAAGAGTCGCCCCGGTGTGAAGAATCATCTGTCATCACGCATTGGACTCTATGCCTCCCTCAAACTTGAGGAGAACCCTCTCCGGTTCCGGAAGCACCTCAAAACCTTTGTCTTTGCTTCTGCTTTTTCTCCTCCTCACCCCTGCTGACCACCTGGCTGTTACCTGAAACTGCACTGGTTACCTTCCCACCCTCTGGTCTTGGGTCCAGCTCCTCCCCTGCCAGTCACACACACCTGCACTGCCTGCATGGCAACCCTCGTTCTTGGGGACTGTCTCTGTATCACTACACCCAAATGCAAAGCTCTCATGGAGCCTGTACACAAAGCCCTCAATCTCAGCAACTCCACCCCGTGGTTTGGAAAAGCCATGACATCTTTACAGGTCTTAAGGTAGATACAGATAATCCCAAAGTTAATCCATCCTAAAAAAAAACTGCAGGGCCATCGCTATCTCGCAATTGAAGAGGGCAGAAAGCTTTTTTCCCCAACACTATTGTGGGAAATTCATCCGGTGTCAAGTGAAAGACTTCAGAGTGGAAGACCACCTAGAATGTTGAACTGCTACAGATCCCTAAAAAGACTCCTTCTCACTAGGCTCTTTCCCGCAACCTCCAGACCGGCTAGAGGATCTGAGGACGCCACAGAGAATGTATGAATGGAGAAGGGAATAAAGGAAGCTTTGTCTTCTAAGCCACTGACACCTGTATCAGTGAAAGAACACAACCCCACCTGGACCAGAATGAAACCACCAAAGTCACTTCTGCCTGACCCTCCTCCTGGTAACGTGCAGAATCAAAGGTAGAGGAAGAAAGGCGTAGAGCAACTGCCTTGGGCAATACAGAGAAATGGCGTCCGTGGTGCATTCCTGGGGATCCAGGAGTCTGAAGCTGTACCTCAGATGGCGAGAAGTCTCCAAAATGTCTAGTAACGATGTCCCAATCTGCTGACATGGCCATACAAAAGCCTGAGGACCAAGTGACGACCCCCGGGAGGATGGAAAATCTCTGCTGAGCTTGGTTGCCTGAGAATTCTCTGCACCCTTGATGTGTGGCTGCCAAGCATTGTAGTCAGAGGTTGACACTCTGGCATACACTGTATCCTCTATGGAATAGGGCCCCGTTTACCATTGTCTGCTGATGTTTGCCTTAGTCATGATATTATCCATTTAACTAAGACCATTGTGTAATGTGCAAGAACGAGGGTGGGCATCTCTTGTGGGTCAAGAAGTTGGCTTGCAGTTCCCTCCATTTGGAGGATACCCTCCCCACCCTACTTGAACCATCTTCCCACTATTGCCTCTTGCCACCAGGCAGCTCCCCACCCTGTACTGCTGGCATTTGCAGTGAGAATAGTTGGTGCCTGTCTTCCCAGAGAGAACCCCAGCTATAGATTTTCTGGAAGAAGCCATCACTGGGGCTGGACCCTGATCATTTGCAATATTGGTACACACTGTTTGCCAGGCAGGGATGGAGGACTTCAATATTTTTGAAGATGCAGTATCAGTGCAAGATGCAGTATAAATGTCCTGGGGTGAAGTCTAGCTCTAGCTGTATCTGTAACCAAGTACCTCTTATCTGTAACCAGAAACCCTACGTGTTGCCTCCCCCTATGTAACCGTGAACCATGCCTACGTACATTATCATGTAACAGCGCCTCGATGCCTTTGGGCTGTAGTGCGCTCTACAAATGTAAAACATAAAATAAGCAGTCACAAATGCGCAAGAAGGCATGTGGCCTTGAACTCTCAATCATTCTCCTGCCGGAGCCTCTTGTCTGCCCAAAAGTGACCGAACAGCCAGCCTGGCCTCTGGAAAGCATGCCAATCCCCCAAAGCACACACAATCTTGTCCCAATATAGATAATGTTCTGGGCTGGGATTAGATGTGATTCCCTCCGGTTCATCGCACACTGTGCTGCACCACAATCTTACAAGCCTGCCTCATCCGTGTCCTGGCCAAGCGCCCTGATGGAGCATGAAGCAGCCGTTCATTATGTGCAATATCCTTTCCCCTAGAAGTTGCATTGACACACATGGAGGTAGAAGGTGGCATGTAAAAGATAGTAGCTTTCGTCGCCTGATATTTGTCCTTAGCATTTACAAAATTGGTGACTTCATGCCGCACAGCAGTTTAATAAATCTACACATTCTCCACTCACGCATCCCCATCTTTCTGCCATACATCCCCTCTTCTACACTCTCTGTTCCTCACGCCACCCCTCATCCAACACCCCTAGCCGTTCTCCTTAACTCCCATCCCTCTTTTCTGCCCTGAAACCAGCTACTCATGGCCCCCTTTCCAGAGCACATCACCTCCTTATCCATCCACTGCATCTGGTCCCTCCCCTCCTCTTTCAATACCTGCCCAAATTGCAACATGATCCGCCAAGCCTTTGTGGTCCATTGCTACAATAAGCACACTCACTGCTAACTAGAACTCAAGACCAGACTAGAACAGAGACAGCGATGATGGACTTACAAACACACCTGTTAGGCATTATGGATGAAGGTAAATGTCATGTTGTATGTTAAGAGGCAGAAGATAGACGTAGCCCTGCTACAGGAGACACATCTAAAGCAAGAGAGACTGGAGCTGGTAGGGAGGAAGTGGAAGGGAACAGTGGTAGGATCAACGTACTCCGCCTATGCCAGAGGAGTGCTGGTGTGGGTGGCGCCACATGTCCCATTCAAGCTAATTGAGGAGGTTGTGGAGGAGGATGGGAGGTTGGTTATGGTGAGGGGGCTGGTAGAGAACAAAGTAGTGTGCATTGTAAACACATACGCGCCTAACCAGGAAACGGCGACATATTTTAGGACGCTGTGCACCAAGCTCAGTGTTGGGATGGGGGGAACGGTGATATGGGTTGGCGACTTTAATTGCGTGTTGAATCCCAGGGAGGATAGGTCGGATGACAAGATGGCTAAGCCCAGTCCGGCGGCTAAGGTATTGCAGACGCTGCTGGCGGATTCTGGCCTAGTAGATGTGTGGAGAGCGAAACACCCGAGCGTGAGACAATACTCGCACTATTCGGCTCCGCATCTACTGCACACGAGGCTTGATTACTTTTTCACTACGCCAGACATAGTCGCGGAGTGCGACCATATAGACTACAGGGCGAGAGTCCTCTCTGACCACTCGCCCCTGGTCATGCGATGGCAACTGTATTCCCCACGAGCGCGTATACCAACATGGCGCCTTAGGGCGGAGGCGCTCAAAGACCCCGCCTTCAGAGAGGATATTAGGGAAGAGATAACTGCTTATTTTGAGGTGAATAAAGGGAGCGTTAAGTCGGCTGGCACCTTATGGGAGGCCTTTAAGGTCGTAATGCGGGGGATCGCCATTGCGAAGTCTAAGGGATTGATGGGGGGAGTCCTGGCGGATTTGCATAGAGCTGAGACTGCGCTGGAGGAGGAGTTGAAAGGTGGTGGGACAGATGCGGAGGCGGTCTCCAAATTGCAACAGGAGTGTGCGGAACATTGGGACAGGCTCTGTAATTTGAACTATAGAAAGTATATTGAGAGACTGCATGCGGGGGGAGATAAAACGGGCCGACTCTTAGCTTGGCTGTACAAGAGTGAGACCCCACGATCCCCGATCAGATTGGTAACCAATGAAAAGGGGGAGGAGGTAGACACCCAAGAAGGCTTGAACAGGGCATTCGTGGAATACTATAAGGTCTTATACGAAGATTGCGAGGGGGGCAGCCAGGAGGAGATAGACGAAGTGCTGGAAGATGTAGGCTTGCCCAAGGTCAGCGATGAGGAGCGAGAGGAGCTGGATGCTCCGATCACCCTGGAAGAGCTGAAGGAGATTGTGAGACAGTTGCCCACTAGCAAGGCCCCAGGGGCAGATGGGTTCCCCAGTGAATTTTATAAAGTTTATGCAGAGGAAGTGCTCCCGCCCATGCTGGAAATGCTCAACGAAGCGTATGAGATGGGACGGTTGCCGGAGTCACTTAGGGAGGCGATTATAATACCGCTCCCCAAGCCAAATAAACCGGGACATGATTGTGGCTCCTACAGGCCCCTGTCGATGCTGAACCAAGATAGCAAGATCCTGACAGCTGTCCTGGCTACTAGAATGCGTAGAGTGATCGGCAAGTTGATCCACCCTGACCAGACGGGCTATGTCCCTAATAGGAACATTACTCACAACCACAGGCGCCTCCACAGGGTGGTCGAGTGGGGTTGTGGTGATGACGGCGAAATGGCGATAGTGGCATTGGACGCGGTTAAGGCGTTCGACTCTGTTCGGTGGCCTTGGCTGTTAGCGGCTCTGAGATGGTACGGGATGGGACCAGGTTATGTTAGGTGGGCCGAGATGTTATACAGTGCACCACTAGCCAGGGTCCGTACGGGTGCAGTGGTGTCAGAGAGATGGCAGTTGGGCAGAGGCACTAGGCAGGGGTGTCCCTGGTCCCCAATGTTGTACATCCTGGCCCTAGAACCCTTAGCGATTTACCTCCGGCAGCAATATGACCCGGTCGGCATCGATGTGAGAGGAGAGTGTCACCTTATATCCCTGTATGCAGATGATATGCTGTTATACCTAAGATACCCAGAAGAAAATTTGCAGTATGTCTTAGAGGTGATGGGGAGGTATGCCTGGTTGTCCGGTATAGCGGTAAACCCCCAGAAATCCACTCTTTTTCCGCTAGGGGGCTATGTGGGGACTCCAGTAGAGAGGTTGCCAGTGTTGCAGATCCCGTGGGCGACGAGATGCTTTAGATACTTGGGAATTGACGTGTATCACACGACTGTGGAAGAGCACAAGCATAACACTGAACTTGCTGTAGGGAAGATCGAGAAATGCATGAGGTTCTGGGAAAGATTGCCACTAGCGATGATGGGCCGAAGAGCTATGCTTAAAATGGTAGTGCTGCCCAGGCTTCTGCATTATTTTAACAACATCCCCTACATGATTCCTAAGAAGTTTTTTGTGAGGCTACATAGTGTTTGCAGAGAATTCCTGTGGCACGGCATGCGCAACAGAGTCGCACTGTGGAAGCTGCAGAACTTCTACGAGAAGGGCGGAGTCAAACTGCCGAACTTTGAGGCATATTATGTGGCAGCGCAGCTACAATATGTGTCCAGGTGGCTCTCTGATGACGAGACCCCTGAACACAGGCTGTTTGGGAGGGATTGCTCCCCTTTTTATTTGCGAGAGGTGATCTGGGTGGCTAATGCATGCATGAGGGAGCGGCCTAGAATGCTAGCTTTGGGACGGAACATGTGGAAACGGGCCTGCCGGATGATGGGCAACCCTTTGCCGTGTGTGTTGCAGTTCCCATTGGTCGCACTGGCGAAGGGAGATGGGCAGCTCAGAGCAACCATCCGGATAAACTGGGAGTCAGTGGGGTTGGTTACCATGGGAGATATTTGGCAGGATGGGACCATCTTGGAGTTCGAAGAATTAGAGGCAGGGTCGGGACTGCACAGGGGTCAATATATGACATATCACAGGATAGTGCAGGAGATCCGGAATAGGTGGCCCGAAACTACCCTGGCCGATGAACCGGATGCCACGGTGGAGATACTATATGACACATCGGAGGGCGGGCATGAGGTCTCTAGGTTGTACGAGATGTTGATGACGAAGGTTGGGAGCGATTTAGTGCACTTGAGCCTGGAATGGGAAACGGAGATGGGGGCCCCGATGGCAGATGGGTTGTGGGAGCGAGCCCTCGGGTATCATAAAAAAGTATCGAGAAACGCCAGGTTTAAGCAAATACAGCTTTATATAACGCACAGGGCATACCTGACCCCTTTGAGAATATCCAAATTTCGGGATGTTGGACGCCAGGCGTGCCCCAAGTGTGACGAGGAGAATGCAGACATGATACACATGTTTTGGGTGTGCCCAGTAATTGCAAGCTATTGGGGTGAAGTGGCGCAGAAGCTGGCAGGAAAGGGTGTTACGCTCAAAGTGGATTCAGCCTGGGCCTGCTTACTGGGGGGATATCCCAGAGCGCGTAAACTTAGACATGTCGAGAAATTGAAAGATCTGGCTTATGTGCTTGCTAAACGTAGGATTGCCATGGGATGGAAGGAGTGTCATAAGCCACGAACGGAGGTCTGGTGGAGGGATCTCCAAAAATGGGCGGAGGCCGAGACGGCTGTGTGGCGGGATACCAGTATTGCAGGGGAGGAGGAGGAAATGTGCTCTCTCGCGGCATGGAAACTGTTGATAGCTGAACTGTTTGGAACGGGGTCGGCTCCAATTGAATCTGAGAGCGATGACGCCCCTCGTTCACAGCGGATACCAATGGCGAACGCCATACAGGCTCATAGGGGGGAGGGATGGGGATTGCAGTGCTGTTTGTTGTTAAATGTGTTTATTTATGTTCAAGTTGTAATGTCGTGTGGTTTATATATATAAAATAAAAATATATTTAAAAAAAAAAAAATGGATGAAGGTAAATCAGGTCTACTGATACTCTTAGACTTATCCACGGCTTTTGACCTGCTTGAACATGCCCGCCTTCTGGACTGCCTATGTACTTTTGGACAATACTCCAACGAAGCAACCAACTGGATCTGATCTTTCCTTGGCAATAGGAAATCTAAAGTGTGCTGGAGAGAGGCAGCGGCAGCGTCCACACCCGTACATGATGGTGTCCCGCAGGGAGCTTGCTTATCCCCCAAGCTGTTCAACCTTTACATCAAACCCCTCTAAGATATCTTCATTGGCTCTGACCCTGCATTTTTCTAACTATGCGGATGATACGCAGCTCCTTATGGAACTGAGCGCAAACCATGAACACGATTTGGCACAGCTCTTACTTTGCGTGCAGACTCTTGCCGTGCAGGTCTGGGCTCCTAAGTCTAATGCCGGCACACGCATAGAAACGCCAGTCAAGCACGTTTACTTTGGAAGTGTTGATGTGAAATTCAAGTCCATGCTGTATCTTTGACAAGATTCGTTTGCTCAATTTTTAGCACTCGAATCTGATTAGTTTGTGAATGAGCTGGCCCTGACGAAGGAACAGTGTTCCGAAATGCATTGGCCAATTGTTTGAGCTCGCCCTGCACATCTGCTTTTTCTAAGATGTACAATTACTTAAATTGATGACGAAAATCAAGTATTAAACTATCATTTTTTGCAGTAAACTGACAGAAGTTAATTATTTTGTGCTTTGAACCACATTGAATCTATGCACCACGAGTGGTGTTTGGGAGTGCAGCCTGCACCGCTGGCTTAACGGCCTTGGTCTTTACCCCCTGTGTCCGTCACTACTGTTATCTCTGGCCATGGTTGCCAAAAAGGTTCTCCTTTCAAAATCTTATTCTTGCAGGCCCACCACAGAAGGTCCTGTGTGACTCTGCTTGGAACCTGAAGAAGGTCTGACATCCTGCCTGAGAATTGGGACCATTGAGACCTGAGAGCCCATTGGAGAGATCTCATTCTCGGGTGAGCCTCTGGCACCAGGAAAATGCAGAATGTCATGAGGCTGAGCAATCTCAAGAAATTGAAGGCCGGAAGACGCTGGGCACTCGGCAATTTGGTGACTATCTGGGACTTCCTGAAGTTGAGGGAGACGCCCAGTCTGTGTAGGGAGTGACAAGTGTAGATGAGATGTTCCAGGACCTGTTTGGGAGAACGTGCCCTGATCAGCCAATCATCAAGGTAGGTGTAGACTTGAATCCCCCCCTCTCCTGAGACTCGCTGCCACCACTGGCATCAACTTGGTGAAACCCCTTGGGGCGGAGGTCAGCACAAATGGTAGAACTTGAAACTGATAATGAGAACTGCCAGCGAAGAACCTCAGGTACTTTCTGTGTCTGTAATGGATTTGCACATGAAAGTAAGCATCCTGAAGGTCCAATGATAACATCCAGTCCTGAAGCTGGAGGGCCTGAAGGATCTGAGAAAGGGTAACCATCTTGAACGTGTCCTTCCTGAGGAACTTGTTCAAGTCTCTTAAGTCCAAGATAGGTCTCAACCCTCTGTCCTTCTTGGGGATTAGAAAGTAAGGGGAGTACCAACCTTTGATCCTCTCTGCTACAGGTACTGGTTCTATAGCACCTTTCTCTATGAGGGCCAAGACTTCCTGTATAAGGAGCGGATCTGTATTTTTGTATTTTATCTGGATCCGGATCTTTGAAAGAGCTGTTCCCTGGTGGATGATCCTGAGTTCTTTTTAGAACAGGAAAGAAGTAACCATGGGCTACTGTTTTCAATGCCCATGCATCTGAAGTAATACCCCGTCATTCTTTCAGATGCTGTGAGAGTCTGCCTCCCACCAGGGTTTTGTGGGCTAAGGCCTCAGAGAGGGTTTGAGGCGGCTGATGCAGTGGCTGATGGAAAAGTAGCCCCTGCTTGGCCGGTCTTAGTCCCTCTTCCCCACTCACCATGGGGGAATCTTCTCTGAATTCTTTGATTTGACAGTCCTCTCCCTCTTCCAACTGAGGATTAATAGCAAAAGGACCTGCCCCTCCAAGAAGTACCAGTGGGGCGAGCCTGTGGCTGTCTGATTGCTGCGCTAAGGGATTTGGCTGATGCTTTGGAGGTCTGCAGCTTCTCCAGGCTCTCGTCAGCTTTGCTACCAAATAAATGTGTGCTGTCAAAGGGCATGTTAAGAAGTCTAGACTGCACATCTGGAGCAGCCAGTCTGGAGGGATTTGCACATTGCATCTTTCCCATCCTCGACAATGTTTAAGAAGCCGTCTCGTTCTTCCCCTTCGGGGGTATATTCAGCCGCCATCGCTATGCAATTCCATAAGGTGAAAGTGAACTTTGCCAGTGCACACGTGGCATTTGCCGATTTAAGGGCCATACTCCCCGGAGAGAAATCATTTTTAGCCAAAGCATCATAATGCTTGTCATCTCTGTCTGGGGGGTTAGTTGAGCATGCATTTTGTTTTGATGTAGAAGTGGCAGCCTGAACTACTAAAGGTTTGGGAGTTGGATGCTTTGTCAGATAGTAAGGGACACTGCTGGAGGCTCTGTACTTGCTTGTCCGTTTTTTGTTCACTGCTGGAATTAATTCCGGCGTCTCCCAATTGGCATCAACTCTCCTTTGTAAACCTACATGGAAAGGAAGAATAGGGTACTTCTGGGGTCCCTTATCTAAAACATCAGTGAGGTCGTCCTACTCAAAAAGTGGTGCAGGCCTTTTCCATCCCAGATATTCTATGACCCTAGACATCAGCCGTCTGTAAGATCCATTGCATGGTCTGAGGGATCTGATCTGCCCAACTCCATTTCTGGGGCAGTGTCCAACCCACTTGCAGATTGCAAGACCCATTCCGGGTAGAACTTGATGACAAAGACAGCGATTTGTGGTGCCCTTTCTTTGACCACAGTGATGATGAATAGTGGTGTGAGCCACTGCGTGATCGGGACCTTTTAGCTTTCTTCCGATGAGGAGAGTCATCTCTCAACTCGTCGGAGGATCGCTTTTCAACAGGGTTGTTGAAGGGGATTTATGAGACCTACCTGCAGCTAACTTCCCTCTATGCTCTTTCAGGGCTTTAGCTGTCAACGATAGGTAGGATCCACCTGTAAGGGACATTTTCGGCCCGCAGTCGTGACATTTTTTTAATCCCGATCTTGGAGTCGATGATGACGATATCATCTTTTTCACTAAATACGAAAGGTTTCTTGCAAGGAACCGAAGAGCGCCAATATTCCGAAGTGATAGCTCTCGCAGAAAAATGGAACTGAAGCCAACGGTCACTGCACATGCTATACCATCGATAATGTCGACACCGAGACGGAGGCCTTCGGGGGACATCAAGTCGACAGGCATCAACACACAGCGTCTCCTGCTGGAAAAATGCCTCCTGGATCACAACACAAGCATTACTATTGCTCCTATATATAGATTCCCAGGAGACCCTGCCCACCTTTTACCATAACGGCCTGATTTTATTGCTGACCTTCAAAGCACATTGAATTTGTTGTTTAATAGCAGGTTGGATGGTCCTCAAAACAAATATCCCCTTGCCATTGAAGATGAAGTCCTCAGGGCATTCTCACTCAAGAGGACATGCCCTTGATGCTATGCTGTCCTCTGCTTCAATCGCTAACTGGTATGCTAGCCACTCTTCTCAGTAGACAGATCTTCCACGTGTGGTTTGCCAAAAAAAAGAAGATCACTACATTTATTTAATTATTTATTTGCATTTGTAAAGCGTGCTTGCAGCCCATAAGGCATCGAGGCGCTGTTACAGAAAATGAAGGACTTATGATTTACAGACAGGTGACCAAAGGTCTCATGGTTGCACAGGAACAAGCACAGATGCAGAAAATGACATTTGCATATTCATAGTAAAGCGAGAGGCAATTTAAACAAAGAGCCTAGTTTTGATAGCTTTGCAAAAAAAGCTTGGTGTGGCTCGATCAATCTTAAGTGGGGTGGCAGTGCGTTTCAGTGCATGGCTTCCTGGGTGGGGAAACTGAAGCCACCAGCGCGCACCTTTCGCTTTGCGGGCGTGACAATCGTGTTGGCATAACACGATCTTAAGGGTCTTGTGGCGGTGTGCTTGGTAATTCTGTGTGTCAGGTAGGGAGGGGCAAGTTCGTGAACGCATTTGTGAGTGAGGTCAAGGGTTTTGAATACAATTCTCTCTTTGTCAGGGAGCCAGTGTGCCTGTCTTCTGATTTCGGAGATATGGTCTCTTCTTGCGGTACCTGTAGCTGCCCTCAGTGCGTTGTTTTGGACTAGCTGCAATTTGGCAATGTTTTTGTTGGAGGTCCCAATGAGAAGGGCATTGCAGTAGTCTAGCCTTGATCTGATAATTGCCCTGGCAATGGTGAGGCTGTTATGGTGGGACAGGAAGGGCCTGGCAGCATTGAGGACTTTGGAGTAGTAGGCTGAGGAGGCGGTGATGGCATTGACCTGTCTGTCCATGGACAAATCAGAGTCCAGATAGACCCCGAGTGTCTTAACGTGGTTGGAAACCTTGATGGGAATGTTGTAGATGGTGAAGGAGGGGTACTGATCTCCGAGGTTGCCCAGTGTGAAGGGTGACCCTATGAGAAGTAGTTCAGTTTTTTCACTGTTGAGGCAGAGCCAGTTCTCTGCCATCTATGATTGGATGGTAGAGTAGATGGTGGTGAGGGTTTTGGTATCTGTTAGGTAATCGCCCGTGAGAGGGATAAGTACCTGTGTGTCATCCGCATAGTTAGTATATGAGATGCCAAGGGAATCAAGGATGCTGAACAGGAGCCTCGTAAAAGAGGTTGTATAGCGTGGGTGCGATACAAGAACCCTGAAGACCACCAGAGGTGATGAGGCTGGGAGTGGCAGAGGCTGAGTCAGAAAAGACTTTCATGGCCCTTTCTTGGAGGAAGGAGGTGATCCATTGACTGGCTTTGGTGGAGAAGTTAGCTCGGGTGGCTGGATGGTGGCACAGAGTGTTGCGGTCAACCAGGTCAAAGGCAGCGGAAAGATCCAGGAGCAATAGGAGAGCAGGTTTGCCTGTGTCTCTAAGATCGTCCATTTGGTTCTTTAAGTCTAGGAGGCCTGTTTCGGTGCCGTGCCGTGGGCGGAAGCCAGATTGCCGCAGGCCGAGGAGACGGTTTTCTTCCAGGAACTATTGGACTTGCAGGTATGCTGCTTTGTCCAAGATTTTGAGCAGAAATGGTACAGTGGTGATGGGTCTGTAGCTCCCAGGGACTGATGGGTCGAACAAAGGTTTTTTAAGGAGTGGGTGTACCCATGCTTCTTTGAATCCAGACGGAACATGGCCTGACTGGAAGGAGGAATTAATAAAAGCTGTTAGGAAGGGGTCTAGGGTAGATGCCGAGTCTTTGATGAGGCTGGCTGGGCAGGCATCACCCTTGCAGTTGGATGGGTTGATGGAATTGAGCAGGGCGATGACCTCTGGCTCAGTGATATCTTTGAAGTCAAATAGTGGGGAGGAGGTGGTCTTGGTGGGTGGTTCAGCGCGCAAGTTCTCTATGAGGCTGGAGAGGGCTTTTTGGTGTCTGCGAATTTTGGTTTGGAGAGTGTTAAGCTTCTCTAGCATAGCAGATTGAATACTATTACACCACTTGTCGTCTTTGATGACTGATGAGGGGGGAGCAGATGGTTTTTCCAGTTCCCTAAATATGGTGAATAGGTCCTTAGACCGCGACTTGGTGTCATAAATCCTAGCCTTGAAGGAAGCAGCTTTAGCTAAGGTAATGTTAGTTTTGTAGGATTTGGAGATGGCTTTGAACTTCTGTTTAGTGGCTTCAGAGGGGTTGGCTTTCCATGTGGAGAGGGCAATCCTCTTTTGTGCACGTTGGTCAAGAAGTTCTTTGGAAACCATGAGTTAGCGTGTTTGGCTTTTTTGGCTTTTTTAAGGGCCAGTGGAGTGATGGTGTCCACGGCTGAAGTAATGACATCCTTGAAGGTTTTAGCTAAGATTTTAGGGTTATTGGAGGACGGGGCCTGCAAGGCAGGGTTGAGAAGGTAAGGTGCTAAGTTCTCGACCGTGAGTAGGCGTGAGCTCCTTGAGTAGGTGGCCGGGCAAGGTGGTGGAGGTGAGAGGGGCCCTTTCTTGGTTCCAATGTTGAATTGGATGTAGTGGTGGTCGGACCAAGGGATGGGGGTGTTGGCTGTGATCAGTATGGAGCAGTTGTGATGACTGATCTAGTCGAGGGTGCGCCCTTTAATATGAGTAAGGTCAGATATAGATTGCATGAAGGCCAGGGTTGGATAGCGCGTTCTTGAGGGATTTCGCAGGGTTATCCTTAGGGTCGTTGAGCCCTAGTTTGAGGTCTCCCAGGAGTATGGCCTGTGAGGTCTTTTTGATGTTGTTAGACAGTGCAGAGATAAGGGTGTCCTGGAAGTAGATACATGGGCCTGGGGGTGTGTAAACAATGTGCATGGTTATGGTGCAGTTGGGGTAGACATACATTTTTAGTAAGAGGTAGTCGCTATTGTTGTCCAGCAATCCTTCAACTCCTCTAATGGCCAAAGTTTCCCTGGCAATGAGGGCCACGCCCCCACCTCTCTGAGAGGTGCGGTCTTTCCTGAAGATGGAATACCCAGATGGAATAGCCAGAGATAATGCTGGACCTGAGCTCTCGTTGAGCCAGGTTTCAGTAAGGATGAGGAGGTCAAGGTTGTCCTTAATGAGCAAGTCGTGGATGTCGAGGGCTTGGCCGGGTATGGAGCGGGCATTGAGCAATGCGCAGATGAGTGTGGAGGCAGTGTGGGGCGTAGAGGTTGGTGGGCTAGTCGGTGAGGAGGGTGGCTCAGGTGTAGTAGCTGGTTTGGAATCAGCGATAGTCATGGGGGCAACAGCATGGCCATTGAGCATTGAATCAACATTGGGCACAGCATTAACAACTGTGGTCAAGGGGGCATGAGCATTTAGCATTGAAACAACATTGGGCATAGCATCAACAACTGTGGTCATGGGGGCATGAGCATTGAGCATTGAAACAACATTGGGAATATCATTAACAACTGTGGTCATAGGGGCATGAGCATTGAGCATTGAAACAACATTGGGCACAGCATCAGCAGCTCTGGTCATGGGGGCATGAGCATTGAGCATTGAAACAACATTGGGCACAGCATCAGCAGCTGTGGTCATGGGGGCATGAGCATTGAGCATTGAAACAACATTGGGCACAGCATCAGCAGCTGTGGTCATGGGGGCATGAGTGTTGAGCATTGAAACAACATTGGGCACAGCATCAGCAGCTGTGGTCATGGGGCATGAGCGTTGAGCATTGAAACAACATTGGGCACAGCATCAGCAGCTGTGGTCATGGGCGCATGAGCATTGAAGCAGCACTGGTTGGGTATGGGTGGTACTGCAGAGTCAATGTTATTAGTGGGCTTAGCATTCGTTGAGCCTGGGTTGGCGATGCGAGTAGAGAGGAACTGACATTGCGTAGCTACCGTGAACAGGGTAGCCCTTGGGATAATGTTGGCCTTGGTGGCGTAGCGCAGGTATAAGGGAGGCTGGCATCTCAGGCCTACCCTTGTATTGCAATATCCCAAATTAGGAGTATAGGTGTTAGGGGTAGAGGGGTGGGTACGCGACCGTAGTTGTGCGTTCCTATAACAACACGGCATGGTGCGCAAAGACGTGGCCTGGAGAGCCCTGAGTGAGGGGTATAGCAAGCGGGCATTGTGGCTGGAGGACTTACCTTGTTCTAGCCGGCAAGTGCATATGGGCGCCATACGCGGCGTCGAGCAGCGGAGAGCTGCAGAGAGAGTATGAGGCCTTTTCCTCAGGCCTTCGCCGAGTGGCGGCTTCGTCTGGCGGCCGTCCTCCTCTCCCTTTAAAGTGGGGGAGGAGGAGCTGCAGGCTCCGGTGCGTGAGTCAGCAGACTCCGCTCCGATGATCAGCTGGGCCGTTGCCATGGAGCCTAGACAGTGCTGCCGGGTGATGTGTATTGCGGCAGGAGCTGCATGTTCTTCAATGGCGGCAGGGGCTGCAGGGGCTCGTCCTCCGATGTGGGTAGAGTTGGTGCCGGGTGTCCCTGAAAAAATCTCTCGCAGTGGAGCTGCAGAGAGAGTATGAGGCCTTTTCCTCAGGCCTTCGCCGAGTGGCGGCTTCAACATGGGTTACTCCCTTCACTTGGCTCTATCCTTGTGAGGGCTAGGAAGAAAGTTGCTATGTCCAGAATCACAGCTAAATTCAAGATCCCTGACTTTACTTATGGTTCCCCCAGGATATCATGTACTCTGCCATTCTATCTACTGATGTATTCTAAATCCACAAGGACCTTGGGTTGCCTATATAATGCGCTTCCTCCATGACTGCCTCTCCAGCTCTTGTTCTTTCTTCATTCTTCACTGACAAAGATGCCAACCCTCTTTATATATCTAGTTTGAAAAGATTGTCAGCTTGTCCCACTCCTGACTATCATGGATGCTTCCTTCCCAGCTTTCACACATATCCGCGAAGTTGACATCATCACACTAGTCACCAAGAGGAACGCCTCTTCTGAGCAGGTTAATCCATCCTTGCCCAGCAAAAGTCATCCAGGACAAGATTCGTACTCTGACCCATCTTGGATGTCCCATGTCAAAATTCCCAAGAATCAGGGATTTTACCCCATGCCCTAAAGAAATCTCTTGTCCTGCCACTTTTCAAGAAATCCAGTGATGCTCCAAACTCTCCAGCCAACTATCGACCCTCTCACCAATGCACCCTTTATTGGAAGATTCATACAGAAGGTGATCTAACGATTACTGCATCATAGTGAACCACACTGTCTTGAAAAGGGGTATTTCTCCTCAGGGACCAGCCCTTATTAGCATAAATCATCCAATTTCACCCACTTACAGGTTCGCTTGTGCTGAGCAGTGAACCCATGCGTGAGAAATGACACCTTCAGTATACATTTAGCATTTATTAGACAAACAGTATAATATAACAGAACAGTACATTTAGTATCAATTTGGAATTCAAGTTAGAGAAGATTACAAAGCTCATTAGAGAAATCACAAAACGTAGAGAAACACAGTCTTACGCCCCTTGAGATGGTATCATTAATCAGCGCTAGGAGATCCTGGTCATTTTAAGCTAACTGCTGCCAGCCCCGCTCCTTCAGATAACAGCGCTGCAAGGTGCCGCACAGAGCATCAGGTTCCGGGCACACTCGGTCTGCGGATGAATCTCCCACCTGGGTCATGTGGGCATGCATTTTTGTAATCTTGTGCTGTCAGTCAACGTGACGCACTATCCCTGCACATTCTATCATGTAGAAAACAAGTTTACTTATGGAAAAAACACAGCTCAGTAAATTTCCTTCTCTGCCCCTCTCTACTTGGAGCCCATCTACGAAAGCTCAGGAATGTTTGTTATCAGTGAGTACGCGGCAGTACCAGGCCTTCTCAGGGAAAGAGGATTTGTATACAACACACGGGAGAGCCACGGTTGCAAAGACAGAATATTCTAGGAGAAGCTGAAATCAATTAACCCCTAGTGAGCAAACTTTACCAGGTGTGCACTCTGCTAGCTAGTGTCTAGAGTGCTTCAAAGATTGGCTATCTAAGTGCTATATAGGTGCCATAATGCTCCAAACACTCAAATACAGGTCTCTATTAGCTACCAAACTGGGGCCTTGGCCCTGCCTTTCTATGCACAATGCATAATGTAACCTTCCACCCCTCCTAGGCCTGCACATTCCTTGTAGCTCACTAATGCTTAATGTAGGCGCTATCAAAACATTACTTTCAGCATTTAGCACATACTTTGAATAAGCTATTGGTTTTAGCTGTTAATGCAGCCATCTAAGGCCCTAATATGCAAATATGGCACTTTGTATCTCACGACAATCCATCCCTTTTCAAAGTGTGGGCGACAATGCTGGCATATATCAATCTACGTTGTATGTAGTGCAGTGATAAGTGAGGTAGTTAAAAGCCTTGGGGCTTTGCAAGAGGTTCAAGCAAACAATCCTCTAGTTGTTAGTCAGCGTGGCATGCAAGGTTAATAACAACCCTACCTAAACAAAAAATGTATACAATGTGAATAGTGACATTTACCCTAGCCAAAACCTGGCCTACACAAAAATACCTAAAAAATTATCATATAACTGATCATCAGTTAAAAAGCAGCATCTGACTAATATAGCAAGACAATCTGGTGTTGCCTAATGTACAATGCACTATTGCATTTATGCATAGTTACCAACTCTAAACCTGGAATCCTTCCACTTTAAGGGCCTACCCACCCCCCTGTTCCCAGGGCCTACAAACGTGACTATGGGCTGTGTCAGTAGACACTTCCCCCATATTATTGGAACCTAACCAAAAACCATGTAATTTCATGAGCAAGGTTAACCCATGGGCACCAGGTTTTCTAAAAAAAACAATTCTACTGATTTGCATCAAACTCAATATTGTACTAACAACAATAAACAAAAAAAAAACCTACATGGATTACTCTAAGTGTCTACAATAAAATGTAACTTTTTGCATAAGTGTGCTGGAGACAGCCGTCCCCACAGAAACATGAAACTTGTTGGTTTAACAACTGTGTCATAAAATGTGTATCAAGTCCGTCATGGTTTCATTTACCCGCCCTTAGGCTGTAAAAAAAATAAAATAATTATAAATATCCTAGTATTTCAACTTCTACCGTATCTAAGTAGAGCTTATATTCATGGCATTTCTTCAAAGCCAAAAACCTTAACATACGCACAGATGGCTCGTGTGTGCACTCATTTTATCTCAAAATATATTACGCTCCTGCTTGCACAACCCTGCTGCCCCCACAATTCATAAATCACTCTCCTGGCCACGTGCAACGTAGTAATTGCTTAAAAAAAAGACTATGGCTAAAGCACTTGAGTTAGAAGAGCTGATTTCGTTATTCACAAATTCATCTCAAAATGTATTTAAAACCATTTTATAGCATGTTGGCATTCAAGTGCTGTTTCACACAGCTGTTTGTGTCACATGAGGTAATAGTCCACAACTTTTCCGGCTGCTTTCTCCACAGTCCTTTAGACAAGAAAGGCAAAACATATCAAACAGGTTATTAAAACCATCAACTGAAACATTTGAGAATGTGCAGCATCAAGTTTCTGACAATATGCCAAGTCAGCACCTTGGTAGTTTTGTAAGAGTTACTAGTCTGATGGGCACGTTCCGCAGGTTGTAGAACACACGTAATCACACATGTCAGTAGCATTGAGTGCGGTGCAGGACAGGTTCAAAGTTCACATGGCACCCCGCAGTGACCCGCTTTCTCTGAGAATGTGTCTGCTTGACTGATCTGAAGCACCCGAAAATTGCACACGTCTATCCCCAATTATGGCACGCTACTTTCTTGGTTTTTGCCTAGGCAAAAAAATACAAACAGAAATGTTAGAATTGCATGAAAGTACAATATCAGTGTCATCCACCCCTTCCCTCAATACCACCCCTGCCTGCAGCAGTCTTAACAAGTGACTACACACTTTATCATTGCTACCACCATTATTTTTCACCCTCATGTGTGGTACTGGGGGCTTATTTGCCTTCAAACATACATGGTGTAACTGCCTAATCACAAACTCATTTGTGCAATGCGATTATAGTTGGTCAATGGTACCTCAGACTGATCTGTGATTTTTGCAAAAGCAATACAATAAGTACCCAGATCACACTTCTCAATAGCTCAATGTTTTCCTTTTTCACCAAAGCGTTCACGAATGCCAGGCGCCAACTTGCTTCCAGTGTCTCATGATCTCGATTTGGTTTGCCCTGCTGGCATCACTCCATTTTCAAAGGTAAAGTCTTTTAGTCCAATACTTCTTGCAGTTGCTTACACAAGCAGCCACGTTTATTTTTCCAGTTCTCCATACAGCTAGAGTCTTTAAAGCCTTTGGTTTTCCACTTGTCAGTTTCCCAAAGGGTGTCTGCTGATTTCTTGGGTCACCCTTTGAGAGCGATAGGCTGAGTCAGTTTCTTTTCTTGCTTCAACAAATCATTAAATTTTGCACTAAGCCTTGAGGCTTCTGGATCATGGCTAATGTGCAGTGTTCATGTTATACTCCAAAGCCCAGTTCTGCATGTTGTGTCTTGCAAAATGACTACCTTTGTCCGATTTGATTCCCTCTGGAAACACCATAATGTCTCATCAGTTACTCCATCACTGGCAATGTAGCTTGCATTTTGCTGGCTATATTTTTTCACTTCTCAAAGCGCTTAGAGGTTTCTTTTCTAGTGCACAGCACTTTACTTCACTTCACATGGTGCACTGGAATGCAGCTTGCATGGCAATGTCTCTTGAAATGGGCAGCTGTCTTTTCTTAGCCCATTCACAGGTGCACAGAGTCCCCAAATGTTCAGATGCGTGATGTGCCCAGCCTGCCATTTGCTTGCAGCATTTCTTTTTCTTCCAGTGTGGTCACTGGGTGAAATCTCTGCCATCTGATCAGCTCCATTATTGCATGCCAGTGTCAGAAATCATGCGTGCATCGGCCTGCGCAAGGTAAATTGTGTTCTTTTTCGCCTTCTCAATCACGGAAGATACCGCTTTCAGTTCAGCATTCTGGCTTGCACCGCCACCTCCTTCTTTGCTCAATGACAGAGTTTCCTCGATAGGAATGGAATGCAACGGCTAGCCATTGTTTATCTTTCCTGTGCATTGCAGCGCTGTGCGCAAATCAAGCCTGTTTCTTCGCTCTTATGCCCAAAACTCACAAGCTGGTGCAACTTTAAATGGAGGCACTCATTTCCGACAATTAATCCAGATTTAATGCTTTCAGCTCCTGCTCCTGCAATTCAGAAAACCCCCCATACTGCCAGCCTCTGTGGGCTGTTGAAAACACCACTTTACTGGACAGGCGTGGCATTCTTTGCTTTTCTCACTTCTTCCTCCCATAGCCATTTCACGCACCCAGCCCATGACAGGAATGTCTGTGCAATTTGTCTTAATGCCACAAGCTGCCAAAACAAACTTTCATTTTCAAAAGAGGCACTTTTTGTCATTAGATTGAACTCAATGTAATTCTGCAAAGCGTCTTTCAGCCTGTAGAAAGACAGGCTGCTGATCAATGTCCCATTCAAAAGCATATTTCTTCCTCCTGACTTTGTAGGTTGGCTTTACAATCAAACTCTGATGCAGTGTGTGATCCTTCAAAAGAGCACTCAATCCACTGAATCTTTGTGCTACCTTATCACGCATAGATTTTTCATTCTGTGGTACCATTACCAGAATATAACCAATTATTTTCTGCAAACATACTGCACTTAAAAATGTCACTTTTAGTGCAGCTCCCTGCACGTTTTCTTCATGAATTACCCACACTTTGTTCTAAGTGTGGGCTGTCAATGTGTCAACAACATTTTCACCATGTATCACAGTCAACATTTCCCTATAAAGTGTAAAACATACATCACTTAATAGCAACATTTCTTTGTCTGTAGCAACAGATCCATTGCTTAGAGTAGGAACATTCAAATACTCTTGCGGCAATTTAGAAAATATAAATTGTCTCTCCCCCCAAACCATTGCAAACTGATTTTGCAATTCCAAATCAATGCATAAAATAGAAATTCAAATGCCATTCACTCACCTTTTATTTAGTGAGTCTCTCACCCTTTGTAAGCACGGCACAGCTAAATGCAATGAAGCCAATTTAGTGTGTCCCATTAAACAGAATGCACCACCAGCACATGGAATTTACAGTTGCCAAAAACAAACCCTTTAGACTCTCAACACAGCCATTACTCTTTCTCCTAAACTCGACTCATTCCCACCATGTATTCAGGAATATCAACACTTAAAAGCATCAGTTTCAAAAGGCGAACCTTCGCCAGTTTACATTTCAGTCCCCCACACGCTAGTACAATGGGGCTGAGTCTCAATGTTTGAATCACCATTCACACTTTAGAGGCCAAATACCTTAGCAACCTTTTCTGCCCTCATGCCAAAATAGAGCGAGAACTTTGTTTCACTTTGCAATTCAAATGACAACTATTTCAAGGGAAACCGCATGAAAACATTCTTTCCTAATCAATAATAAATCTTTCCTCCCCATTCCTCAGAGCGCTTTGAACAGAGCCATCTCCCGCTTTGCTCATTGCCTTCTGCTTCCTGGCTTCATTCCCAAGCAGTAAGTCAGCCACGACTGATTTACTGAAGGGGAAAATCTTAACCACACAAGCTATCAGTCGCGGCAGACCGACATACAATTGCTGTCATTTTGTCGACTCAGAGCTGCAGTGAGACGACAATGGAAATGTGACAGCCTGCCCCTCAATCTGCACTGTGTTCTCTCACACAATTGTCATTTCTCCAGCATGGCACGACTTTGCACGATCCAACCGCTGCCACCAAATGTCTTGAAAAGGGGTATTTCTCCTCAGGGACCAGCCCTTATTCAGGTCCGCTCGTGCTGAGCAATGAACTCATGCGTGAGAAATGACACCTTCAGTATAAAGTTAGCATTTATTAGACAAACGGCATAATATAACAGAACAGTACATTTAGTAGCAATTTGGAATTCAAGTAAGAGAAGATTACAAAGCTCATTAGAGAAATCACAAAACTTAGAGAAACACAGTCGTACGCCCCTTGAGATGGTTTCATTAATCAGCGCTAGGAGATCCTGGTCATCTTAAGCTAACTGCTGCCAGCCCCGCTCCTTCAGATAACAGCGCTGCAAGGTGCCGCACAGAGCATCAGGTTCCGGGCACACTCGGTCCGCGGATGAATCTCCCACCTGGGTCATGTGGGCATATATTTTTGTAATCTCGTGCTGTCAGTCAACGTGACGCACTATCCCCGTACATTTTATCATGTAGAAAACAAGTTTACTTATGGAAAAAACCCAGCTCAGTAAATTTCCAATGCGCTCCCTTCTCTGCCCCTCCCTACTTGGAGCCCATATGCGAAAGCTCAGGAATGTTTGTTATCAGTGAGTATGCGGCAGTACCAGGCCTTCTCAGGGAAAGAGGATTTGTTTACAACACACAGCAGAGGGACGGTTGCAAAGACAGAAAATTCTAGGAGAAACTGAAATCAATTAACCCCTAGTGAGCAAGCTTTACCAGGCCTGCACTCTGCTAGCCAGTGTCTAGAGTTCTTCAAAGATTGGCTATCTAAGCGCTATATAGGTGCCATAATGCTCCAAACACTGAAATACAGGTCTCTGTTAGCTACCAAACTGGGGCCTCGGCCCTGCCTTTCTATGCACAATGTATAATGTAACCTTCCACCCCTCCTATGCTTGCACATTCCTTGTAGCTCACTATGCTTAATGTAGGCGCTATCAACACATTACTTTCAGCATTTAGCACATACTTTGAATAAGCTATTAGTTTTAGCTGTTAATGCAGCCCTCTAAGGCCCTAATATGCAAAAATGGCACTTTGTATCCCACGGCACACACTCCCTCCTGTGAAAACACCAGTCGGTGGTAAGGCCTGCTGGAGAGAGCAAATAAGCCTTACTTTTCTTAGAGACAGTCGGCCTCATTACGAGGTTGGCAGTAACCCGTCGGTGCCACCGGCGGGTTAACGCCAACCCTGCAACACCAAATCCGGCGCCTGACTTCCCAGTGCCACCGGAACATTACAAATCCCGGCAGCGCAGGAAGTCAGGCGCCGGATTTTGTATGTCCCCATTTCCATGGTGTCCCGTAGAACTCCATGGGAGTGCAGAGATGGAAGCACCCGCACCGCTGTTAACGGTGCCGGTGCTTCCGTGACGACTCTGCCTACTGGGGCCAATGCGCCCGGCAGGGTCAGACCTGAAGGGTGCAGCAGCCTCGGCAGGCAGACTCGTAGTGTGGCGGTCCACTGGCACACTTGTTTCCCAATTGCCACACGTGTAATGAAGCCCAGTGTTTTGTGATTTCCTAATGCTAACTCTCCAACCATCCTTTTTTTAAATATATATTTTTCATTAATTATTCAAACAAACAATGCAAACCAAACTTGCAGTGTATACAATAACATTTCAATTGGACTTCCGTCAATCGCGTTCACTGCTTCCCCTGTCCCACCCTCTGTTACAAGCCTACTTTCCCTAATGTTCTATTCCTGCATCCAGTTGTAGGGTATTCTCCTCTGTGGGATCTGCTGGGTCTTCTAGTGACCCAAATAGTTCTGCTATTAGTAATTTCCAGGCCATCAGGGTCTCAGACTCTTCCTCCCCCCCAGCGCTGCTAGTTTCCTGCCATACCATAGTTTCTGCCTCCGCCCATTTCTGCAGATCTTTCCACCATACCTCCACTCGTGGCTTGTGGCATGTCTTCCACCCCATGGCAATTCTCCTTTTCGCAAGCGCATATGCCACATCCTTCAGCTTGCTCACATGCCTACGTTTCTGTGGCCTAGGGAACCCCCCTAATAGGCAGGCCCATACAGTATCCACCACAATCTTAATACCCTTTCCTGCCAGTTTGCATGCGATCTCACCCCAAAAGCACTCAATAACCGGGCAGGACAAGAACATATGCACCATGCCTGCATTCTCCTCATCACATTTAGGGCATGTCTGCCATCCCGCATTTTTAAACTTGGCTATTCTCTGGGGCGTCAGATACGCCCTACGCGTGATATACAACTGCATTTGTTTAAGTCTCGCGTTTCCCGACACCTTCTTATGATATCCTTGGACTCGCTCCCACATCCCATCCTCCATCGGGGTCCCCACTTCCTCCTCCCATTCTAGTCTCAATTGCACCACCTCCTTCCCCACCTTGGACATCAGCATCTCGTATAATATAGATATCTCATGTCCCCCCTCTGTTATATCATATATTATGTCTATTGTAATATCTGGTTCTCCTTCAAGAACCGGTTCAGGCCACATTTTCTTAATCTTCCGCATCAATCTGTGATACGTAATATACTGGCCGGTGTGCAACCCGGTTTCTGTCCCCAGCTCCCCAAAATCAATCATGGTTCCCCCCTGCCAAATATCTCCCATTGTCGCTATGCCAGCCGGCTCCCAGTGGTTTCTGATTATCGTCTATATTTTTTAGGAGTTGGTCCTTTAGGTCAAGTAGTGCTGACTCTGTGCCGTGGCGTGGGTGAAAACCGAACTGTCTCTTGCCTAGGATGTTGTGAGATTCAAGATAGGCTTGTATCTGTAGATAAGCAGCCTTATCCAAGATTTTCAGCAAGAATGGCACTGTTGTAATGGGTCTGTAGTTGTTGGTTGAGTCTGGGTCTAGAGTGGGCTTTTTTAATAGTGGGCGAACCCAGGCTTCCTTGAGGGATGAGGGTACTGAGCCAGTGGCAAATGAGGCATTGATAAAGGTTGCAATGAACTGTGCTAGGGGCTCAGCGCAGTCTTTGATTATGTTTGCTGGACAGATGTCCCCCTTGCAGAGTGATTGTTTTATTTGTTTATAATGCATAGGACCTCAGGAGCAGTTACCTTTCTAAAGGTAAGTGGCGGTGGAGGATTGCTGTTATGTTGGGTAGGGTGCTTCGGGTTGGGGGCAATCCGTGTTTTGAGAGGAGACTTGGGTAGACTGTCAAGGTTGGCTTTGATTTTCTTTTGGAGTAGGTCTATTTTGTCAAGCATAGCTTTCTGAATGTCATTACACCATTTCTCATCCTTGAATGTTTGATGTTTGGATGTGGGGGTTATGACTAGTTCGTTAAAGATAGCGAATAGCTCTTTTGAGTGTGATTGGGCCTTGTTGATTCCAGTGTTGTATGTGTCAGCTTTAGCTTTGGCTATGGCGTTTTTGTACTGTTTAACGGTAGTTAAGTATGAGTCGCGTAGTGGGGCGGAAGGGCAGGATTGCCATTTTGATTGCTTGTCTTTTGAGTGTTTTTAGGTCACGTAGGTCTTGGTTGAACCATGAGTTGGAGTGGAAGAGTTTTTTCTCTTTTTTTGTTTCTAATGGGGTAATTGTGTCGATGGTCTCTTTAATGGTGGAATAGTAAAGTTCAACTAGTTCTTCAGGGTTATTAGAGGTGGGTGATGCTAATGCTGAGATTTCTATGAGTGGACACATTCTCTCTTTAGTGAGACGTTTTTTTGATCTGGCTAAGGCAGCTGGCATGGGAAGGTTTTGAGTAGTGGCTGCTTTAGTTGGGATGTAGAAGTGGATGAAGTGGTGGACGGTCCATGGTTGTGGCGTGTTTGAGCTGATGTCTACTCTTCAGTTGTGGTCGACTAGCCAGTCTAGTATGCAGCCTTTAGTGTGAGTGGCAGAGTCAACTCTCTGAATGAATTGTAGGTCTAGAAGGGCTTTAGCAAAGGTTTTACTCTGTTTGTCTTTTGTGTCGTTGAATCCAAGGTTCAGGTCTCCTAGGAGTATGGTTTTGGTATTTGGTTTGAGATTGTTACCTAGGAGGTGTAGGATGTCGGCTTGGAAGTTCAGGAGTGGGCCTGGCGGCCGGTAGATAAGGTGCATTGTTATGGTGTCGTTGGGAGAGAGGGAGATTTTTACTGATAGGGCATCAAAGTTCTCGGCTGTGATGGGTTTAATTTGTCTAACCTTCAGAGTTTCTTTGACTATTAAGGCCACGCCTCCGCCTTTGTGTGTTGGTCTGTCTTGACTGAGCATGATTTACCCAGGGGGGAGGGACTGGCATATGGCTGGTCCAGAAGCTTCATGCAGCCAGGTTTCTGTAATGGCTAGGGTGTCTAGCTCGAGGTCAGAGATTAGGTTGTGTATTTCTGTGGCGTGTGCTTGAAGAGATCTAGCATTAATGAGAGCAAGTTGGATTTGGGAAGGTTCATTTGTGCTTGGTTTAACAGAGCTAGTGTGGTGTTTGGTGGTGTTGGTATGGAGTTTCGTGGAAGGGTGTTGAGGTATAGGAGTGGGAGTGATTGTAGAGGGTGTGGGGAGTGGCTGCGGTGTGAGTTTGTGAGTATTGGTGTGAGCTGTAGAGGTGCGGGCTCCTAGTCTAGTGTCTCTTATGTACACTGGTACAGTGTGAAGTGTGGTTCTGGCAGTGGATTTGGGGTTGGGGACAGTGTTAGTGGGTGGGGATTGGTGGCTGTGGCGCTCGTGTGTGAGTAAGGCTGGTAGGAACGGAGTAGGGGGAATGGAATCAGAACATGGAGGCCGGTTGGAGTGGACGGAAGCCATGTTGACTATGGTGGGTGTTGGCTGGAGTATGGGTGAAGGGTGTAGGTGCAACAAAATAGGCAGATACAGCTTTGGGCTAGGTGCAACAAATAGGCAGATATGACTTTAGGCTAGGTGCAACAAATAGGCAGATATTACTTTAGGCTAGGTGCAACAAATAGGCAGATATGACTTCGGGCTAGGTGCAACAAATAGGCAGATATGACTTTGGGCTAGGTGCAACAAATAGGCAGATATGACTTTGGGCTAAGTGCATGGGCTAATATATGCGCTGGCATGGTACTGGGTGGCTGTGTACAGTCGTGAGGCAGATGTAGGTAGTGCGCATGGTCGGTGGGGAGTGTGCACAGAAGTATAGGACTGGCTATCGTGCAGTAAGCTTGCAATTAGATGAACACTTATGGCTGCACGGGGATGGGATACAGTACAGTGTGTGAGGCGCAATGCAGCGTTACAGAATGGGTGATAACAGTGTTCATTTAACAGCTTAGCAGTTGGCGGAGCGCGGTATGCTTACGGGTGGCTGTGAGCATGGGCAGGTCCTGGCATTGCAGGGCGTGTGATCCACTGGAAGCGGGGCACAGATGCGGGCGATACCGTTGATCTTGTAGGCACAGGTTGTGAAGAAGGGGCACAGGTGGGTGCTAGTCCGTATGCACTGGTTAGTTGAGGTTTTCATCGATGGAGGTGGCGACGGCATAGATTAGCGCCTCGCGGCTCGTGCGGCGAGACAGGCTCCAGCCTTATTGTGTTGGGCCTTTTAGTGGGCGGGCCGGCTCTCGCCTTCCGGTGCTACTGGCCGGGAGAAATGGGCCTGCTGACCCAATCGGAGCTCACTGCTCGCGGGATCAGTTGGGATGGTTGCTTAGCAACAAAGGAAGCCAAATGGAGCGGCGGCCATCTTACGGACGCTCACACGCTTCTTGCACGGCAGGTTTTAGCAAGATTCAGTATATCATCTGCATATAATGATATCAGGTGCCGTTCACCACCCACATGGATGCCTATCGTGTCATATTGCCGCCTTAAGTAAATCGCTAGGGGTTCCAGGGCCAATATGTAAAGCATAGGGGACCATGGGCAACCTTGTCTTGTTCCCCTATGGAGCTTCCACCTTTCCGATATCACTGACCCTGTCTTAACCCTGTTCAGCGGTTCACTGTATAACAATTTAGCCCACTGCAGATATCCTGGGCCCATCCCATAGCCAGCCAGGGACGCCAACAACCACGGCCATTTCACTGAGTTGAAGGCCTTTATTGCATCCAACGACATGATTGCCAATTCGTCTTCACTTTCGTTTACACATTCAATTATTCTGTGGAGCCTTCTAAGATTATTAGTTATTTTTCTATTAGGGACATAACCCGCCTGGTCCGGGTCTATCAACTTGCTTATAACTTTCCTTAACCTGTTTGTCAAAATGGCAGTCAAAATTTTACTGTCTTGATTTAACATCGACAGAGGTCTATAGGAGCTATAGCTATGCCCTGGCTTATTAGGTTTGGGGAGTGGTATTATAATCGCTTCTCTGAGCGACTCCGGCAATCTGCCTAGCTCATACGCCTCATTCAACATATCTAGCATCGGGGGGAGCACCTCATCCTTGAATATTTTATAAAATTCACTCGGGAGTCCATCGGCCCCCAGGGTCTTACTAGTTGGTAACTGTCTCACCACCTCCTCTAGCTCCTCTAGGGTTATCTGTGCGTCCAGCTCCTCCCGCTCTTCTGCACTTATCTGCGGCAATCCTATGTCCTCCAGTGTTTCCATTATCATTGCGCGATTTTCCTCCTCATCGTCCCCATATAGCATCCCATAATAGTTTGCAAACTCCTGATTAACTCCCTCTTGGGTATCCACCACCCTTCCATCTTCCCTTATTATGGATCTAATCTGAGTTCTAGGGGGTTCGCTCTTATATAACCATGCCAAGATCCTTCCGGGCTTATCTCCTCCCGCATGCTGCCTCTCAATATACTTTTTATAATTAAGGTTGCACAGTCTATCCCAGTGCCCCACACACTTTTGCTGCAGTCTTGATATCAGATCCGCGTCTTGGTTAGTACCATTTTCTCCCTTGAGTGCCCTTTCCAGTTCTCCCTCAGTTTCCCGCAGGTCCGCCAGGATCCCTCCCTGCAATCCCTTAGATTTTGTGATAGCCACTCCCCTCATCACAACTTTGAAGACCTCCCATAGTGTGCTCGCCGAGTCCACACTGCCCGTGTTTGTCTCAAAAGAACTAACAATCTCTTCCCTCATGACCTCCCTAAAAAGGGGGCCTCTGAGCGCCTCTGCTCTGAGGCGCCACGTTGGAATTCTTGTTCTCGGAGGACAACATTGCCATCTAAGGATTAAAGGCGAGTGGTCCGAAAGGACTCTCGCTTTACATTCAACCTGCGTGACCTCTGTCAGTATCTCTGGAGTGACAAAGACATAGTCCAGCCTTGTGTGTAGTTGCTGTGGGGCAGAATAATGCGAGTATTGCCTTTCATGAGGATGACGTGCCCTCCATACATCTTCCAGCCCAAAATCATTCAGCAGCGTCTGTAACGCCTTGGCCGACAGGGTAGGTCTATCTATTTTCCCATCTGATCTGTCCACCCTAGGGTTTAATACACAATTAAAGTCCCCCAAATCACTGCGCTCCCCACACACATACTAAGATTGTCACACAGCGTTCTGAAATACGCCGCAGTATTTTGGTTCGGGGCATACGTATTCACGATACTTATTTCCCTGTTTTCAACCAGTCCCCTCACCACGACCTTCCTCCCAATCCGTCTCCACCAGCGTCTGTAACAGCTGAAACGGGACGTGAGGCGCCACCCAGACTATCGCCCCTCTGGCATAAGCCGAATATGGCGAGCCGACCATGGTTCCCTTCCATTTCCTCCAAATCATCTCCATCTTATCTCCATCTTATCTCGCGTCAGATGCCTCTCTTGCAATAAGGCAATATCTATCTGCTGTCTCCGTAGGTATAGCATGACCTTGTTTCTCTTCAGATAACTATTGACGTTCCAGGTGACTATTTTAAGATCCCCCATGGCGTTACAAAGTCCTTTTCCTTCCCCCCTCATGTGCAGTCCACCATCAGTTGCTTGACTAGTGTATATAGGCTCACACCCCAACTAAAACCGATGCGCACGTTCAACCGTAAACCCTTGTGAGAGCTTATCTGCTCCGATCTCTTGCAGGATCATGTTCTCCACATAGTCAGTGGGGTCCTGGCCCTCTTCTCCTTCCGGCAGGCCGACCACGCGGATGTTGTTTCGTCTTGCCCTTCCTTCCGCCTCTTCCACTCGATTTACGAGGTTGGCCACCTGCTGTTTTAGTATATGGACCTCTTTTGCATTATTTGTGCTAACGTCCGTGTTAGTCTTCACAGCGCTCTCCAGGCCACTTGTTCTTTCCGCCAGCGCCCTAACGTCTTGTCGCAGCAGGGTGACTTCAATTCCTACTGCATCAATTTTGTTCTCCAGGGCCGTCCGCAGGTCCGCCATTGCTGTACCCCATTTGGCGCTTAGTTCTGTTATGGCTGCCAGGACGTGATGGTTATCTCCTTCTGTGGCGCCATCCGCGGAAGCCGCCACTGCACCCTATGCCGGGGTCGAGGGGGTCCGGTGCGCCTTTGTAAAGGTCTCCACTGTGGGTTGTTTGCTCTTGGCCTTCACACCTTTCACTGACATCTTGCACCCCTTTTGTAACTTGTTAGGTTCCAGCACTTCCGTGTTATCGTGAATTCTCCCGTTCCTCCAGGCGTTGAAACACATGTTTCAGGGGGCTGCGTTGTGTGGTGGCATAGGAAGCTGCATTTCGAGTGGGCTGTGTCCTTCCTCGTCCCACCTCTGACTCCTGTAGTCAATGGCAGTTCGTCTTCTGCTTTCACTGCTCCTTAGCCTGGCTCCCGCTTCTCTCTGCGCTCATCAGTTCAATGTGGGCCTTTGTATGAGCCCAGGTGGGACCCACCACCTCGCACTTTGGCTCAGTCACAGTCTGCAATACCCATGCAATGGGCAGAGTTCCCACTAGTTTATGCTCAAGCCAGCACTGTCCTTCTCATAGCACATTCCAGCATGCTGCGCTATTTTCCTGGTGGGTGCCTCACAGTCACTCGTCCACTACTTTCATATCCGCCCCACTTTGCATATACCACAGCAGGTTATGTGTCTTGCAGTGTCTCCATGGGTTGCCGCTGCCTGACAGTCACGCAGTGTGCAGGATTCCAGTGGTTTCCCAACGTCAGGGGGGTCTGCTCCGCCTCCTCAGCCCACAGGCGACTCCTTGTGCACCCTCTCCGCCTTGCGCTCAGTCCCGTGCCTGTGCTCTCTGGGTGCGCTTTCACCTATGTGACACTGTTCTTTGTTTTAGCCAAACAATTCTGGGTGCATATAGTCCCGGGCCAGGTGCATCTTATTGTCTTTTATGCCGCAGTTATAGACTGTGGCCTATGCATCACGTCCCCAGCGGCTGATCCTGCCCAGACGCTGTGTATGAAATTCACGTGCCAAATTATTGACTCTTTATCAATCACACGGGTGTCCCGCGGGCGTTCATCTATTAATCCTATCCGCCCTGCACATGTGCGCTTTGCCGTTCTGCTTTTCGTTCAGGGTGGGGCACACACTTGTATGCTCCGTGCCTCCCAGGCTCCACAGGGGCCAGGGACTCAGTCCTCTCCCCACGCACACGGCAGCTGGCTACTGAGCACCTCACTCGCCGTGCCGCGCAGCTTCCAGCCTCCTTTGTCCACCCCAGTATTCCGGGCTCGCCTTCCGTTTTCGCCTGCAGGCCCGTCCGTGCCTGTGCCCTCTGGGTGCGCTTTCACTTGTGTGGTCTATTCTTGTTTTAGCCACACCGTTGTGGATGCATACAATCCAGGACCGGGTGCTTCTTATTTCCTATTCTTGTTACTGCCGTCATATCACGTCCCCAGCGGCTGATCCTGCCCTGGCACTGAGTTTAAAGATCGCGTGCCAAGTTACTAACACTTTGTCAAACTTGTGGGTGTCCCGCGAGCGTTTCACTGTTAATCGTATTCGCCCTGCGCGTGTGCGCTTTGCCTTTCTGCTTCTTCGTTCGGGGGGGGCACTCACTTGTATGTTCTGTGCCTCCCGGACTCTGCAGGGGCCAGGGACGCGGTCCTCTCCCCATGCGCAGGGCAACGGGCTGCTGAGCACCCCGCTCGCCGTGGCATGCCATTTACAGTTTCCTATGTCCGCCCCAGTATTCCAGGCTCGCCACCCATTTTCGCCTGCAGGCCTGTGTAGTTACTCTGTCACAGTCGCACGGCGGCTTTTCTATTGTGCTGCTGCTTGTCTGTTACTGTTCCGTCAGCAGCCCTCTTCAGTTTCTTAACTGCTCACGTCACAGGTCTCATTGTCCTCGGGTCGTCATCTTGTTGTTGTCGCTGGCTCCCACGGTCCAGGACAAAAGGTGACGAATCATCCGTTCACGAGGCTCGAATTATTCCTGGATCGGTAATTCTTCTTCCAGTCTGATTCACACGAGTGTGCTGCAAATTTTGCAAATTTGGTACGATTATCTTGTGCCCGACAGCTCGCGCTTTCAAGGATCATATGGCGGATCTTGGAGCTCCATGGAGATGCAGCCTACTCCATGGCTGCCAAGCCACGCCCCACCAACCATCCTTATTCTTCCAGACCTCTAAGCAATGTGTGACACTATGCACCACTCCACGCTCCTGGCGCGCCTCAGGTCTCCTTTTGGCATATCTGCAAGTGCCCCCAACTTGATTTCCTCATACCTGGCTGACAGAGAGATTCAAATCAGATCAGAATCCTTTCTTTTTGTCCCATCAATCTTGAGGCATGGGGTTCCCCAAGTGCCTATCTTTTCTCTGAGGATCTTTAATGCTTACTTAAAACCATTTGCAAACATCATCATGCCTCACGGGGCTTCCTTCAAGACCTGCGTGGATACTTAAATTGCTTTTCACCTCATTAGTGCCCTGGGAGGTGCTGTACACCAATGCGAATGCTTGGGACGCAGGCTGTATTCATTAAGGAAAGCCTGTGTTCCGAGCAGTTACATGTGTGTCGGGCACTTCCCGTCTCTTCCCTTCCCCCCTTCCCAGCCTGTTAACTCCACATCCAAGATTGGATATTTGACAACCTCCTCTGTCTCACTGCATCAAAGACAGAAATAATCCACGTTGGGAATTCCACCCCCCTGCTTTCCTTTTCCCCGGCATCCTACACTGGTCCCCTCTTTCGCTCATGCTGGTAGCTTGCACTGGCTTTCCATCAATGCTCATATTCATGTGAGAGCCCTTTTCAACACCCATAGAATGCACTGGAGCAACAACCCAGTCTGTCATAGACAGATGGTAAAACAATATTGCCCACCCAGATTCCTGACATCCACAGGTACAACATGTATTGTGGCAAATGCTCACAAAAGGAAGCCATGCAGAAGTAGAACCTTTGAGGTTGCAGGGTCTTAATCTCGGGAATAGTCGCAGCCTCCATCAGAGAAGTGGAAAACTTAAAAGGCTCAAAACCTTTGTTTTCATGAAATCGTTCAGCACGGACTCTTGAAACATTTTGTGCCCTTAGCAAGTCAACTTGTCATTTTGTCTTCTGTGTGTACCTTTCGCTGTATTACTTGCTTCTTCCCTCAGTGGTTGCGCTTGCATAATTATTATGCCTTATATGCTCTTGCCCCAGGGCCCTCCCCTTGTACTTAACTGCTGTGAATGCCTTTCACTGCGTGAAGACCATATTTCACCTTTCCTTTCCCTTTTGGTGCTAACACAACAAATACAATGAATCCAGGTGCAGGCAACAGCTGCATGTGCCCAATTGGTGGATGATGCTAGAACTGGAATCCAAATCTTTGTGAAGACATAGGAGCAGCTTTAAGACCGAATGTCAGAATGGTGACTGAAAATGTGGATACTCTATTTCAGTGCAAAGATACTAATGATGCTCTGCTCGGATCAGGTCATGGAGTGAGGCATCCACAAAATCCAATGATGCCAGATGGAAGGGTGTAGAAGTACGAGTCTGACACAATGGTGGCATGGTGGTTGGCAAAGACTTTTATTAGTTGACAATAACGGAGGAAAAACCATAACTGTCCCTAATACTAAAAGAGGTTTCCCCCCCTCAACTAAAAATACTATGAAATCTGTCAGGATGTCCAGAGTAAAGGGTCCACCATCCTGTGTCAACATCCTATTTCCTTCCCTTACTCTTTGAACTTAAACTAAGCAACTGATGGGGTTTGCAGCAGCTCCACATTGAGACTGTGGTCTGAGGGAATGTCTCTCTTCCTCGGGTTATAGTGCCGTTTGTAAACAACATGAAGTTCCAGGTTCACCAGGTTTCTCCAAAACACAGTTCACAAGAAACATCCCTTTTTTAATCACAGTTCTATGGCCATGGGGATGACTCCCCCCTATTGTCCCAGTTTGTGGTTTAGGGGGATGGCTCCCTCCCCAGATTTCTGGTTGCTCAAGTCTCTATACAGGAAATGGCTCCCTTCCCCGGCCTTCCTCAGGCTTCTGAAATAATATAATACTTGCTGGGGAATATCTTCCTTCCCGTGCTTTTCTCTGGCTTTTCAAATTCCACAATACTTGATGGGGGAATGTCTTCTTTCCCCTGACCTTTCTCAGGCTTCTTGGTAGTTTGTGGTGTCAGGGCAATGGCTTCTTCCCCTGGTTTCTCACTCTGCCAGGTACTGTGACTATGAAGAGGTACTGAGGATCTTTTTTCCTTTTTTGTGGGTGCGGGTCCCAGGCTCACTTCTTTTGTGTGGCCCTCCTTCTGAATAGACTTGGTTCACTCTCCTGCCAAGTACTATCATGTGGCCTAAGGTATGCAAATGTCTCCCTCTACCCCTTGTTTAGGGTCCCTGACCCTATGTCTTCAGCTTTCTTGAGGGTGTGGGTTCCAGAATCACCTTGCTTGTGTGGTTTTCCCTTCTGATAGACTTGGTTCACTCTCCTGCCAAGTAGTATCGTGTGACTAAAGTGAAGGTAAGCCAACACTAACCAAAGGGAACTGCACTAACTGCAGACCCTAAGGTCCCAGACCCCGTATTCTTGATTTGCTCTCCCCCTTTGGATTCTCCACTGCCCTCTCGGGGCCCCAGCGCCTCCCCAGCGACGTGCGTACTTTCTCTCTTGGTCTGCGACCGTCCTGGGTCTTCCCTGGCATCTGCGATCAGCTGTGGGGCTTCCCCAACCCTTGTGTTTCCTCTCCGGACTGAGGCGACTGAGTTCTTCTCCATCTCAGTTCCTTGATGTACTCCATCTAGGAAATCCCTCCTCTTCCTCGTCTCATTATGTCTTACAAAGAATGGGATCCTCTACTTTTCAGCAATACATAGAGGTATTGGGAAGTGCAGAGGTGGGTGTAGGGTATGCAGGGCAGGTTAGGCCACAGGTGAGTGTGGGGTAGGAGTTTAAGGGAAGCAGGGTGGAAACATTGCGTTCTGCCATAATTTTGAAATTTGTTTATTAACATGCCTTTAGCCAAATCGGCTTTGTATATGTGCAACATTACATTACAATACATCATTAAAAAAGCAGCAACCAGTACTATACAACAGGACTGACAAAATAAAAGCAATAGATGTCACAAGTTACCGGTCAGAACGAGTGATCCTTGTTCACATAACCTACTACCGTCACTCGTTGCCAACCTAGATCATACTTTCCACTATAATAATAATTCATCAATTAAAAATTAAAACACACGGCGTGATAATTCATTTAAAATATCAATACATTCCATTAAAATAGATATAATTTATATCATTCCCTTCCATTAGTTTTCACCATATTTCTACTGTCTTAGTGCTGTCCCATTTGTTGTTATAGGATTTAATCCATTTAGCAAGCAAAGTATTCAAGCTTTCGTACTCAACTAGTAAATGCTCTGCAGACTCTAGTATATTTGTGCTGCATAATCTACATAATCGATCTGTTCTCCTTATGTGTAAGCGTGCTCCCATGATTTCTAACACAGGACATATATTACATTTTATCAGCAGATATTGCCTGACCATCGAACTGCTTGGAATGTAGCGTGGCTTAGAAACACCCTGCATTATATAGTCTATGAATCCACTACTATTTCACATGTGTAGCTAATTTCACGTCACTTTCGTAGCTATAAGAAGCCAATTTCAGTTTCAGACACCTTTTGTATGACCATAGGTGATTTGTGCTACTATCCCTAGTGAAACCTGTGATCCAACTATGAGGGGTCTTACTGATATTTGCAATTGTGCACATGTGAGTGTATGCTTCAATTGATGCATATGCTTTTAAATAGCTCACTATAATGATATGATTATCTAAGAACAGTAGTTTTTCGTACCATAAAGTTACTCTAGATATGTATTTAAGCACCTTTTATATTGAATTCACGTCTTAGATATTCAACTGGCAAACTCTTTGGCATTCAAAATAATTTCCTTAACATTTTTGCTTCGAAACTGTTCATTTCGGATGTTAAATCATGACTGCACACTTCAACACCATACATAAGACCAGGGATGATCTTTGCCGTGTATAACAACATAACTGTTTGGATCGAGATCCCGCCTTGCTGACCAATAAAGGCACTGAGGACATGGATAAGTCTGTTGCATTTGTTTTGGGTTTCAAACCAGTGGCATTTCCAAGTTAGTGTATCACCAATGGTCACCTCTAGATATTTATATTGTTTTACACATTCAAGGGGCAATGAATCATAATTCCGCACATACCTAGAGCTTTCTTGCTGGGATTTCCCCCTAAAAACCTTGATTTGGAATTGACTAATGTTAACCCTGACACCATTATTGTTAACATATTTATTCAGACAACCTTGTAAGTTTTGCAGTCCGTTTTGCATTTTATCTAATAGTAATAGATTGTCGGCACAGCCCAACCAGTTTATTCTCTGCATCACAATCTTGAAAGATTTGGAGTCATGACATGCTGCTGGCAGGTCAGCTAGGTAGAGGTTAAAGAGTGTTGCAGCCAAGATACAACCCTGCTTGACTCATCTTCCAGTGGGAATAGAACCTGAGAATTTGCCTTCGACATTCAAACATATTTGTATATTAGTATCACAGTACAACAATACTATCATATTCAGTAGGCATTTTGAGATGCCCCACGCTATGAGTTTGGACCAGAGCTTATTATGCATTACAGTAACGAAGGTCACACTGAAGTCTATGTATGCTCCATAAACGGCTGAACATTTTATCTTATTCATGTATTCCACCGCTGACACCAATATTAGTAGAGTGTGCGTGGTATTTGAATTTTGTCTGAAGCCGATCTGGTTAGGAGGGAGAATGTTACTGGTCGCAATCCATTCAGTTATTTTTATTAGAATGGCTTTTGCAAACAATTTCACAGGGATTTCCAACATTGCTAACATCCTATAGTTGGCTGGATTCGTCCAGCAACCTTTTTTGTAGATCAGTATAATGTGGCTTGCTCTTCACTTCTCCCAATCTCCACAAAGAGTAGATGTAGTGACTTGGCCCAGAGTAACAGTGATTTGTTATTTGTCTATTTACATGTCCCATCTGGGCCACTTGCACAAGAAAATTTTAGTTTGATGATGATCAGTATGAGATATTCGATAGAGGATTTGCATTCCCATACATGTGAGGGTAATTCAATTCTCGTGTCTGGTGGAGTGTGGCTATTCAGCGTACAAGCAATATGATCAGAACATGCATTCTCTGCTGCACTTTGTAGGGTAGCACACATTTTGCTGCTCCACAGATTACAGCCCAAACGCCATTAGTATTCCCACTAATTGTATAGTTTGCCAACAGATACTGTATTTCTCTCTAACAAGCGAGATGGTGGGTTTTTAGCCATCTCTTATACGTGTTTCTGGCTTTTCTAATGGACATACTTATTTCGTAATCTGCATTTGTATTTCTTGTGGATTTCAATATATTTAAAATTTGAGTCCTGAGGTCTTTTTTAGCCCTGTGTATATTATTATCAAAGTGCACCCGTTTAGTGTTTGACATATTCCAGTGCTCATGGGGGCTCTTAGTTACTCTACGTGTTGTAGTTGTTACTTGAATCTTACTTGTCAGTTCAGCAAAATCGGATATGATGGTGGAGACCACTTTTGCTTCACCGGTCTCATTTTGGGCAATTAATTTCGGCAGTAGCTCCTCCACCAATGCATTTGCTTCTTCAAGATTCTTCGGAGTCCACTGAATCCAATTACTACCATTGTTAATATGGATGTACCCGTTCTCATCATACTCATTACTGCGTGTTACAGTTATATGTGTTATTAGGGTGACACATAATGGCATATGATCTCTTTCTTCCCGTGATATTACGGCCATGTCTAAGAATATTGACTTAGCGTCTGGATTCACAAATATGTAGTCTAGAATGGGTGCACTTTTACCGCTAATTTGTGTGAAAGCCTTGGTGGGGTCTCCACGGCAATTACCATTTAGCTGAATCAGTGAGTAAGAGTTTCGCTGAGGCCTTTCCTTGGCTCTTCAGTGGCCTCAACTTGACAGGAGGTAACACAGAAAGCCTCTCAGGTACTATTGGATAGTTTTCAATATTTGCATTGAAATCACCCATGATCAGAAGTGGAACATTAGGGGGACACCCCTGAAGCAGCTTTTTTATGGTATTCACATAGCGTGTTGTTGCCACTGCTCCTGGTGGATCATAGATATTTATTATGTTAAGTACTTTACTCTGATAGGAGACAGTAGCTGCCAACACCATTGGAGATGGTCCAGATAGCTCTTTCAAGACCCAAGGGAGGTGAGTAGATAACAACAGATCACCCTTAGGTCTTCGAGTAGGGACCCTTGTGGCCATTTGTTAGATGTATTACGTCCATCTAATTCAACTGGCTCAAGCAGCCATGTTTCTTGCAGAGCGAGCATCCAGAATAATTCCATACGAGTTAAGAGTCCTTCCTCAGTGTGTGTGCCCCCTCATGTTCCAAGAACATAAAAAGCTAGGTCATCGAGTTACATTTGCAAAATGAGTCTTGAAAATAGTTGGCAACCACTGCCAATATCCCTCACCATCGGACTCCCCTTTACTTTTGGCATTCTCATTGTATCCTTCCTGCAGATTATTAGTATTGCCTACTGCCGTTTTGACGTAATGGTGGATTCTCTGCCCTTTTCCTATGTGTTTCTGGGCTGTATGTAACTTACGAATAGCAGGATTCACAATTCTCCTTTTTTGCAAATGAATTGTCACTATTTTACAGCTGAAACCCAATTTGGTGATTTAAGGTGCATAGTTCATTATATAATCAAGGGTCATCTCAGATCTGAACCAGATTTTCGAAGCAGATACTGGTGAGTGTTCAAGCTGATCTACAATTTTAATGTCCTCAGAGCTAACTACTCTAAGGGCGACTACAGGATGGAAAAGGTCAAGGATATATTTCCGATTCAGGGGAGGAGTGTATTTAGAGGTGGACAGAGGACGAAGTTCCAGAGCTTTAATTTCGACCATGCTCATTTCTTCTGCCCTAAGTTCAGTAGTACTTTTATTATTATCTAGCTTTAGTGCAGGAGGTATATATACTTGGCCAGCCAGCTGTGATTGCACTGGCAGTGTCGTCCGGTTCTTCTCGCTACCTGGATTTTCTGCGAACTCACCGCTTAATGCCTCAACATATTCACTCACAAATAGGCATTGAATGTTTTCTAATGCACCATCAGGGTAGGCACAAGTAAATTTTGTATTTTTGCGTTTGCTTTTTTGTATTCGATTTGGGGAAGCGCAGCTTCTGCTGCTTCATTTTTCCGAGTTGGTATTTGTGCTAGTTACCTTGGTCCTAGGATCCTCGTTTGATGTTATACAAATTGCTCCAGCCTCAGACAATACGCATGCATTCTTGGGCCTAGTTTATTACTATACATACATGCCTACGCAATGTGTTTCTTGTTTCAACTGTGGAACATTTAATACTTCGATGTTTCGGAAGAGTTACACTAGTGGAGTCGTCAACTTTCTGAATGCGGATGCTAACATCAGCCTCTTGGCCGATGTCAGTTTCGCCAGTGTGTACCCCTTGCTCTCTGTAAGATTTACGGCCCCTGTTGATACTTTTGTGGAGTAAAATAGGTTGAATATCAATCTTCTTCTCAAGTCTTTCACATCTTTCCACAACTGTAAGCAATAGATTTTCAAAGATGCTAAACATTGTTGACAAAGTCATACTCTCATTGACTAAGTTATTACAAGCCCCATCTTGGTCAACAGGCTCTAAAGTTTTGTATGGATCAGGAACCAAGTTAGTTCGGAGGATAGGCACATGAAGCATGGAGACATCGATCTGATGGTTGGTTGCCGTTTGTACTATTTGTGTAGAGCTCTCAATGGGGCCTCTTTCACCTAGATCATCTTCAAACAGATATGTTCAGTATTCACAGACACGCTAAGCGTCATATTGGCAGGGAGCACACAAGTTACAGAGTTGTGTGTCATTGCTTGGACACTCAGCACCTTATTAGGGGCAGTATTTTCAACAGTGGGCACAGTACTGCAGGACCCTAGTCTGCTTTATTGTTTCTTTAGAGTACGTAGGTATCAAATATGTACCAGGTGCCGTGTCATCTACGACTAAATGGGCATCAATGATGGGAACAACATTTATGTCAAGATTGTCCTCACCTCATAAATTCACCAAAGACATTTGTGAACTCACATTATCATTAATTGTTACAGTGGGATTACCATTGTTTCTCATATCGTTTTCGTGTTTTGCCGAGCACTAGTAGTAGTAGTAGTACTGATTACCTGGGTAATAAGCTTTGTTCCCACACATCCAAGCGCTGACTTTAATTCTGCTACAATTTCATCAATTGCTTCATTTTCCTCTATCGCACAAAGCACAGAACGTTTGGGGAAATATGATGTTAGTTTCTTCGTTTTAGTCACTGGTTAGGGTTTAGCTATGATTTTGGGAGTGCATGTTCTACGTTGTCGATGTGGAGGGCTACGGTCAATAGGGAGCTTGGATGGCTCAGGGGAGGAGCGAAAACCCGGTGGGTCCATCCTGCCTCTATAACCTTACCTGCGTCGCAGTATTGCGCTAAGCTTGTACACTGGGTACGCCTGTCGTGAGGCCTGCCAGAACGTACAAGAAGAGACGGATCAGGGAGCGGGGGAGAGCGGGTTGTCGAAGTTACTGGCAGTTACTGGCAGCTAACAGGGACAAGATGCTACGTTCGTGACTGCAAGATGAGGCAAATGTTAGGTTGCAGATTTACTACGTACAAGCCGCTGAAGGCTGCACTACACAAACGGCCTACAGTCTGAGGACAGGGGGTTTAGGGGGGACAGGAAAGGACAGACCTGATGGAGTGCACACTGCACACCGCAAAGCTGCAAACAGCACTCACTGCTGCACTTGCTTGATGAGCGTGGATGTGCGTGCAAGCTGGTTTTGTTCACGTCCGGGGCAGAAAGGGGCGTGACTACAATCCTGCAGAGAAAGAGGGACAGAGAAAGGGCTAGTTTAGGTGGATATACTTGATAATAGAGGGTGGAGTTAATATATCTGTAAGCGCTAATGTAGCTCAATCATTCAACAATAGTCTGTACCAATTATCCACACTCAAATAGTCCACGGGAGGGTTTCCAAAAGCTTGCAAAGTATTTCCAGCAAACAGCAGAGCAGACAACAAACAGCACTCAATGCTGCACTTGCGTGTTACGTGTGCGCAGATGCGCGCGCACGCTGCTTCTATTCACATCTGGGGCAGAAAGGGGCGTGGTTACACTCCTTGACTGTGTTCTGTTCCCCCACTTGTGGGAACTTAAAGTGTACTGTTTTCAGGTAATTATATTAGCCGCAATTGCGTATATGAGCCGCAATTGCGTAGGTCTCAACTCCTGACGTCCCTGGCAGCTCGCTGTGCATCCACTCTCATTGGTCCCATTGGGGGTTTCCCTCCCCATGAGATCCTCCCACTGAGTACCAGCCCCAGGGGGACAATCGAGTAGCAGCATCACATCCCTGGCCTCATGGGAAGGGGATCCCCCATGCGAGCAGTGTCAATAACCTGGAATTTATCACACCGGTAATCGCCTACCTAGATGAGAAGAATTGTAGGGGTTCCATCTTGAAATTGATAGTTATGTCATGTTACTAGAATCACCACTGTAAAAGTTTCAAAGCGCCAAATCCTTGTCCAAAGCGTATTGTGCCCCCGCCTAGGGAATCCAGACCTTAGTCTGCAAAGAGAAATATCATATGCGAGGGTTAGGTAAGGGCAGGAAAAGAAGAAAAGGAGTTGATAGTGTCAACATTGTCATTCACTTGCTTCAGAACTAACATGGCACAAAATCCCTGATTATTTAGGCACAAGGAAAATTATTGAGTACTCTCCTTTTCCTCGTTTTTTTAATGCTAGAGATATGACCCTGTTATGACAGATTTTCTACTCCCTGCAGCATTGACCCATGTTTTTCAGGATTGTGTGGGATTGGTGAAGAGAATAAAACAGAAATGTGTAACCCCACTTATGTAGGTGTGTTAGAGAATATCTCACTTACCACTAATTTACTTCTATATTTGTGAAACTTTTTGCTTTTGTTGCAGCCTCCTGTCCTGACTTTTGCCAGTGGAGCACAGCCTTCAACTGCAGTCCACGGGGCTTTCGCTCATCGTTATGGGGAAACTGACAAATCCTTCAGACTGTCAGTACTGAGAAACTTTGTTTCTCTTACTCTTTCATCTTTGTTGCCACTTTTGGCAAATGTATTTCATTGTGCAAAGTGCATTACTGTACCGTGCAATGGGGTACTTGAGTTTTCTGGTGCTAGTCATCCACTGAGGATTTTTTGTTAACGGGACAATGTGCCTAGGAGCAGGGGTGTTGCTAGGTCTGGAAAAGATCAGGGGCTAAGCTAATGTCAGGACTGGCGGGGCTCGGGGACAGCTAGCATTTTGGATGTAGCACCTAAGCTTCTATCTGGGGCTACAACCAAAAGACGCGGCACTATAGCCCACTTAGCCCCCCGCTAGCAACGCCTCTGCATAGGAGTAGACTGGTGGCAGCAGATGCTTTTTCATGTATTTTTACAACATTTTACCGAGCCATACCGCAATTACCATGTTTGGTTCACAACTGTGACTAGTGTCAGTCATGCCCGTGCCACAAGGTCTTTTGTCTTCTCCTTTGGCCATTTTGTCCAATGGCCTTCCCCCTGGCCTTTGTGACCCGGGAATTCCTTATTTTTGCATGGAGTTGGCCATGAAAGCCGCTGCTTTTGGCAGGATACTGCAGGTCACGTGTGTAGGTACCCAGGAATCTCAAAACCGGTTTTCCACACTTCAGAATCTCTAACTTTGCCTGCTCCTTAGATATTGTACTTTATGAATTTACGCACAACCACGCACTTTTTTAAAAATTAGTATTTATTTAATGTTTATATTGCGCCGGTAGCTCGCGAGCTTCAGGGCGCAGAGGCAAGAACACATTACAGGACAGGGACTTTAGAGAACAGGATTGACAGAGAAGATTCACACAGAGCCTAGGTAGGAGTTTTCAGCTGCGGATTAATTGAAGATAAGGGTTTTCACTTGTTTGTGGAATCGCAAATAGTTGGGTTCCATTCTGGTGTGGAGTTTATTCCAGAGGCCGGCTACTGTCACGAAAAAAACCCTGGCCACCCCATGGGCCAGGGGGGGGCCTTGGATCGGGTCTCAAACAAATTCAGGCATCCTTTGCTAAAGCCCTCTTGGGGCCAGTCCTGGCACCGTTGGCGCCTGGCTCATACTTCATGAGGACTTGTGTTTTGGGGCTACTTTATTCCAGTGCCAGCCAACATGGAGGCACCCACATAGCTTGGTTCTGTTGGAACCAAGCTATGCAGTATAGTGTTTTGGGTGTGGTAGCCTAGGAACTACTTTACCTGGACTTCTTTTCTGAAGCTATTCAAACCACACCCCACTTGAAGGACAAGCTTCGCGTTACTTTGCAATCCTGCAACGTGACGCTCATCGTGTTCAGCTGTACCTGCGAACCTCGGAAGAACAGCATCTGAAAAACAAAAGGACATTGTTAATAGCAGCAGCTTACCTGTGATTCCATCGCTAGCTGCCCTCTGCTCCTGCAAACAGCATCCAAGGATCAGCGGGCCTCCCGGACCGACGGATCAGCAAAAAAGAGAGAAACAGGACATTAGACATTTTACATTCATGCCGGAAGCTTACCTCACGAGTCGCCCATCGACCCGCATCGCCTTGAGACTTCTTGCTCCGGGTGAGCACCGCAATCTACGGGGAACAAAAAGACAACAGGTTAGCAAAGGCAAGGCATCATAGCGCTGCGCATAGCGCCTACTTACCGCATCAAGGCGCTCTCGATGCACCACCACCTACCGGCGAGTCCCAACTCAGCCAACGTTCCACAGCGAACTTCTGCGCACCTAAGGAAAGAGAAAAGACATTACTTAAACCAAAGAAAGGCATACAAGTATAACAGTAATAAGACCTACCTGAAAGACTCAAAAGGCCCGGAATCAGTGAAGTAACTAGATCGCAGTTGCCCACAAAGGACAACGCGCCGCTGCCAGGAAGGCAGGACGGAGAGCACGCCAAAACCCATTACAAGGTGAGGAAAGGTCCGGGGAGGGGCTGCGGGCTTACGGGGTGTTGGGAGGCTCTTACACCAGTTGCCCAGTCTTGAACATTGCCCACCTGTATTCCAGGCAGAACTTCTCCACTGATCATACCTGAAAGCGGCTGAGAAGAATGCCAGAGTCCCCACAGCTGGGTGGCGTCCCCGTGGATACCAGGTGAGCGTAATACTGCCAGTATTGGAAAGGATCTGCCAAGGCCGCCTTTGAGTTTGTGTGGTTCTACTTCGATTTTGTCAAGGTGGGTTGACCTTAGTGTCCTACCGGGTACATAAGATTGAATCCTAGATTTTAAGTAAGCCGGGGCCTTTCCATAGATGCATCTATGCACAATTGTTAAAGCCTTGAAGTGTACCCTGTCCTCGATTTTCAACCAGTGTAACTCCCTTCTGGAGTCACTGATGTGTTGTGATCTAGTTTTATGCTTAACGATCCTTACCGCGTTGTTTTGGACAACTTGATAACTGTGTACACACTTTTTGAATGCACCCAGAACCAAGGCTTTGCCATAGTCGAGGTGTGAAATTATGATGGCTCTAGCAACGGTGGCGCTGTTGTCCTCTGATATGTATGGGTGGATGGATTTTAGTAATCTGAGGTGGTAGGCACAGTTTTTTTAATGTATTGTGCCTGCGCATTGGTCCCCAAGGATGCTTCAAGCATCATGCCCAGGGTTTTGACCTTACTCAGAACCTGTATCTATGTGTTTTTTATTTGCAATTACTTGTAAGAGATGGGTAGTTTAGCTCTGACAAAAGGAGAGCCAAATATCATAAGCTCTGTTTTTTGTCCGTTAAGGCACATCCAGTTGGAGTCCATCCATTGTTCCACGTTGTTATATATCATGGTGAACTGGTCACTGTCTTTCTGGTAATCTCCACTTAGCTCAAACACCAGCTGCATGTCATCGGCATAGTTGGTAAAAAAATACATTGATATGATCAAGGACAAGGCATAGGTATCTCAGGTAGATGTTAAATAGTAATGGTGACATGCTGGCGCCATGGGGGACTCCACATAGAATTTCCTTTTCTATGGAGAATTTATCGCCCCAATGGACCTTGGATATCCTGTTTTTTAAGAATGACATTATCCAGCCGATTGCTTCATCTGAACAGTTGACTGTTTCATTCAGAGCGGACTGGAGTAAGTTATGGTCCAGTAAATCGAACGCAGTGCTCAGATGGAGAAGGACGAGGAGGCCTGCCTTTCCCTTGTCTATGATGCTGAGCATCTTGGTCTGTAAGTCAAGCATGGCCGTCCCCGTGCTGTGAGCAGGGCGAAAACCTGATTGTTGGGGGTGGAGGGAGTTTGTTGATTCCACATGGGCCTGGATCTGACTAGTGGCAATCCTGTCCATGATTTTTAGTATAAAGTTACAGTTAGTAATGGGTCTCAGATTATTGGGATCTCTTTGGTCGAGGTTGGGTTTCTCGACCAATGGTGTCACTGTGACTTTTTTTGATGGCGTTAGGTACTTCCTGGTCTATAAAGGATGCATTGATGATTTTGGTTAGCTTCGGTGCGAAGATGTCAATGTTGTCTAAGGTGATTTTGGGTGGGAGAATGTTCTCTGCACAGGTGGTAGGTTTCATGGAAGCGAGTGTTTTAGTCATGTCATTAACGGTAATTTCTGAGAACTTGAAGGTTCTATGGGACTCAATGGGAATGGCGATTTATCAAATTCCACCTCTAGAATTCACGGGTCACCGGGGTTGCAATGCCCCGGTAATTCCGGGAATCACAGTGGCGGCATGGTAATACGAGTCCGGCGGTAACCAAGCCGGAAAATCCGGCAGGCTACCGCCCGACTCGTAATGAGGCCCAGTGTGTGTTTAAGTTATTAGTGTGCTTTTCATTAATCATTTGTGTTTGTTCTTGGGCTTAATAAATTGTATATTTTCATATACTAATGTCTAAGGGTAATTCCTGGTGTCTGTGTGCTCATCAAAGACCTCAGATCACCCTCACTACTCCTGCGACTTACCCTTGACTGCTCTCCAAGCTGCTGGGAATTGGTCTGGCTATCTTCCCAGAAGTGTTCCCTGTTTCACTAACAAGAGTGGCCTCCTGAACATCTGTTCACCAGAGCAGAGTTTAGAAATAATTTCGAAAAAATGGGTGTACAGCGGGGGGATAAGAACTGAGGTACGTTAGTCTTGCACACTGGTATTGTACCTGGATTACAGTTACTCCACTTGGGTGGATTTGTGAACTTTAAACTGAATCGCATCTAAACAGAAATGTGAATGTAAATGTTAACATGTCCCACACATGTATGACTGTGTACCCTGTTTTCCTGTTTCCCATGCTGTTGATATATATCCATATCCCCCTCCTGTCGTTGTAAACCCAGCGCCTGTCTCTATGTGTCCGTGTGTCCCTGCTACCCTGTTCACGTGCCTGGTCTTGGGCGCTTTAAAGATAACCATCATATCCCATCACTACGCTTACTCTCTGCTATAGACCATCATACAGCTAGAACACAGCCTTACCCCTGCTAATTTCGCCTGGCTGTTCACATACGAATACGACCCCATGAACACCTCATCACCCTAATAAAACGCAGCTAGCCGAGCACATTACGGCCTAGTTGCTCAAATATGCGTCCCTCAGGCCTAACGCAGCCAGAGCCCAGTCTGGGTGTCCACCCACTAGACTGCACACATTCAACTGATATCTTCAGCACCACACCTAATGCTAGGATGCAGTTACCATCCAACAATTACATCAGCTGCACACATAACTGGTGCACCCATGTACCCTACGACACTTATCTCTCTCTACTGGCCAGAACTAAGGCTCCCGAGGGCATTCAACCTACCAGCGCTTTAAGGTCATACCAATGATATATAGAGCACTATATAAATGGCAAGTAACATAACATAACATAACACAGTAACAAACTGGGCCTCATTACGACTACAGTGGTAGCCGGGTGCTGCCGGAGCTGTTTTTTACCGGCACCCGGAAATGGGCAGTTACAGGGTCATTATGGCCCTACCAGACCCGGTAATTGCCCATTCCCGGGCCATGGTAAAAAATGCTCCCCATTCCCATTCGAGCTCCATAGGAATGGGGAGGCCGGATGCACCGCCACCATTCAAAATGGTGCCGCTGCATCCGAAATGGTCTGCTCGCGGGTGCCGGTCCGACAGCCAGGTCAGACCTGGTGGGGGAAAAAAAAGGCACACGCGAGCAGAACTCGTAGTTTGCTGGTACAGTAACAACAGTACCGGCAAGCTTACCGGTACCATTGTTACTGTACCGGCAAACTTGTAATAAGGCCCAGTGACTTTCTTAGCTAGTAATTGTAAACGACCTGCTAAACATATACAATTGAATAAGTCACTACTATTACTTTAGGTGCTTTTAAATCTGAAACATTATGAAGGCTGCTTGCAGAAAGAGGTATCACGAACGTTAGCACAAAAACTGAGTTAATCCAAAAGATTGTAGATTGGCAGGGAAGTAGGATTGTACCTCTTCACTTCCTATGATTGTGCTGAAGGTGCTGGGGCTGCTCCCAGTAACAGTCATGATGTGTCAGTTGCAGCCATCATAGACGGAGAGGATGAGGAAGATGTTCAATCCCATGTGTCCTCTATTTCCTCTGGCGCTGATGCTGTGTTAGATCTCAATCAAGAGACAAAAGCTCAGGCTGAGAGAAAAGGAATTTGAGTTTAACATGGCTAAGCTGGAGATGGAAAATCTCGTGAAACAGAAAGCTAGGGAACATCAGTTCGAGCTTGCCAAGCTTCAAGCTACCAACAGCTCCTCACAAGGGTCTAGGAATGGTTCTGCTCCCTCCTCTCATCCTATATTTCCTAAACATCTCAGTGTGTATGATGGAAAAAATGACATCATGAACTGGCTGACTGCGTTTCAGTATGCATGTGAAGTGTAGATGCTGATAAAATTGCATGGTTGCTCAGTAGACTGCCCCACTCTGGCTGCAGTGCCATTGTGGAAATGTCAAAGACTGAGAGTAAAGACTTTCCAAAATTGAGGCAAACCCTGATCTTGAAGTTTGAGAAGACTCCTGCCCAATACTTGATAAGATTCAGGTAGTACACGAAAGGAGAATGTAGTACTTGGGTCACATATGTTACTGAATCTTTAAAGAACGTGACTGGTTGGGCGGCAGTTTATAAAGTTACCACTTTTAAACGCATGGTCCATTTGGTTATACTGGAACAAATATTTGCCCCATGTTCCACTGAGCTTAAGCAGCATCTGGCTGACTCTAAGGAGATAGATCCCCAAAACCTAGGCACTGCAGCAGATTTATGGGTTTCCCACAGGGTGTCCCATTAAGACAAGCCTGCTTCAGGGAAGTAGAAAGAGGGAAATAAGCAAAAAGAGAAAGAGGGTGGGTCATCTGAAATATCTTCATCCCAACAGGGCAATAACAAGTTTTAAAAGGGTAAGTCACATGACCATGTACAGGGTAGTGGGACTAATCATCCCAAGCACAACTCTGGCTATTCTAAGCCTCCCTGTGTCCCCAGTGGATCCTGTGTGGCTCATGGAGCAAATGGCTATGTGAAGGGGGAGCCCAGATGTAAGGTCAAATCCTTGGGGATCCATTATGTGAATCTGGCCTTCTCTCATGATGAGGAAGAATACTCACAGGGGCATCCATCTCTTCAGATTCCTTACCCTGTGGGATAGGATCAGAAGTAGTCTTAGTTACCCTGGGATCCTGGGAACCTAGTGCAGCTGTGGCATATGCCTCCATCCCTGATAACACAAAGCATTACTTTAAGGATAGTGTCTTGGTAAATGATGTAGATGCCTCTGTCATTAGGGACACTGGGGCCAGAAAACCCTAAGTGGATTCCACTTTGGTCAACCCAGCTGAGCTAGCCAGAGACCCTCTGATGCCCACTAAGTTGGCTGATAGACCCCCCTCTCATCTTTCCAGTTATGCCTGTATATCTAGCTGTGCATGGTGGAGTAGTAAGGATACCTGTAAGTGTTCAGAGGCAAGTCCCCAGAGAAGTTCTGCTGGGAAATGATTTCAGAGACATATATGTGCCAAACCCAAGATGGTCGCCACTTGCTATACTGTGGGAGTCATACCAGCCAATACCAAGATGACTGCTATGTCTCCTGCGCGTCCTGCACCACGTCCTTCACAAGAGGAGGAGTAGATTCTGAAGGTACAAATATGTGAAACAATGCAGGCTCCTTGCATTGCAACTTTGTTGCCTGCAAAATGCTATTTTGTTCTTGCGCATTCTTACGCTACCTACCTTTCTCACTCTGAATTCCTTTAGAGCCTTCCCCTTTCCTCGTTCCTCCTCAGCCTTTCTCCCTTATCCTTCTGTTGCTTTCTTGCTCAGTCTTGCTTGCATTACCTGCCTTGGGAACTTGCCTTTCCCCCTTTTTTGGTTTGCTGCTGGTACAGCTATGCTCACGCTGCTTAGCCGGTTTCGGAATCTCTGCCATTACCTGCTACTGCATTAACCCCAAGCTTCACCAGACCGGATTCTACAATCAAGCATCCCATCCCCAGGAAATATTTTTCCCCTACAAGTTTTTTTTTTTCCTTGAGGGATTGGCCTCCTTGGCAGCCAGTTCACCCTGTTCCATCTTAGGGAGTACTGTCAGCCAGAGAGTACTGTCAAACCACAGGTGAGCCTCAAGTCTAAGATTTATACACTTTTAATTGACCAATACTTGGCTCTTGAAAATGTTTTCTTCTTCTTTAATCTAAGAGAAACATGGCTCTCGTCCATGGCTTATCCGACAGCCTCCCTTTGTGCCTTGCAGCTATTCCTTAAAAGTAGCATCCTTGACCCCAGGCCAACCTAGACTACTCTTCATTTTGCACACAACACTGTTTTCCAGCATCTCCTGACTCTGCAATCCTGGTCTGTCTTTGAGGTAGCTGGATTGAGTCTTAGCACGAGCCGGTGTCCATCTTGCAATTATGGCCAGCCTAGCCACATTATATATTCCTCTAAAGCAAGCTTCTATATGTCTTATCTACCCTGTGTTGCTGCATAATTACACTTATTGATCAACAGGTAACGTTATCTTCTTTTGAATACATGATTACGTTATAATTTTGTACATGTTGCTCTTGTCACTTCATTTACATCATCACTCTTAAATATGTTCATATTTTTTCAGTATGTCTTCGCACATCTTCGGTGGCTGCAATCTTGCCACAACAAATTAGCCAACACAAAATCTGCCAGGAAGGACATTTCAACTCTTCTCACTTCTGGCTCCAAGAGAAAGTCAGACCCATCTTCACCTGTTTACAAGCTCCAGAAAAATTCTAGTCCGTAGTCATGGCGGCACTTGCCACACGCAGGCCCTTCCTAGCTCAGATCAACAAATATACTGCCAAAATCTATAGTGCCGTATATCATGTCAGCCGGGATGATTTGAGCACTAGCTGACACAATAATAAATCTCCCAACAGAAAATTAATACATTTGGAAAATGGTGTCATCTTACTTCACAAAATGGGGGATATCATGAAGAACCGAAAGAGAAAAAACAACCTTTGGAGAGTCATGTAGGAGATCACAAAATCTCTTTTGCCAATGAATTCCTGCCCCAACTAATGGGAGTATAGTAAACACAAGACTAGGGGGGATTAATTTCTACATACTACGCTACTCAGAGTTCCTTGAAATTTTAAAAGCTGCTAAAAGTGTGGGTCTACTGAAATGCAATGGCTGCCAAATTTATTTCAGTCAAGACTTCCTAACTGCTACTTCTGAACTGAGAACATGACTACTAGTGAATGTGTTCCAACCTCTTGTCGTTGGGAGCGATATACAGTCTCTTCAGCCCAGCAAGCATGAAAACACATTTAAAGACCAAGCTACCTCTTGAGACAAGCAACAAACACTGCAGGCATTCTTCAATTACTTTACAACAGAGCAGATGGCCATGGTGGCAGACCCCTCTCAGGGGGTTCCTCCAAACACTGGCTCAGTATTATTGTTTGTTGGCATTAGTCAGCTTCATTTCTGTCCCTTTTTAAAATGTCTTCACTAGGCTGAATATTTGCTATAGCTGTGTATCATTCTCTTTCTCTAAGGTGTGCCATGCTGGAGTCCATCTGTTGTGAGTGTCCATACCATTGCTTCCTGGTTTTGCTCCCATGTTTCCCCTTCATTGAGGTGTGCTGGCAGACTAATGGCATGTGTTACAATTTGCAAGTCTTCAGCAAGTCATGCATATATACCATACATCCACTGTACGAGGTGGAGAGCGGGCATCTGGGCTGCCTTGCACTGGACCCCTAGCAAATAACCCTTTTTCTTTCACATGGAAACAATGGCTCTTCACGGTTTACTGTCACCTCACATTCGCCCTCAAAAGGAGTCCTGCATCCTTCAACATGTGCTCGGTCTCTCCAATGGCTGTGCCTCTGGGTTGTGTATGCGTCCTAGGCTCAAAGTGCAACCTAAACGACATTTCTGGGAAAGCACAGTCCCAATTGCTACATTGGAAGCATCTGCTGTGACCATAAAAGGCAAGGCAGATCGGAATGCTGTCGGACCAGAGCCTGTGTAAACACCTCTTTGAAAACAGTAAATGCTTCTTGTGCCTTTTGGAATGGATGGTTTGATTAGATCCATTAGGGGAGTGGCAATCAAAGAAAAACCCATGGATAAACCATCTACAGACGTTCATGAATCCTAAAAAGAATTGTGCAGCCTTTAGACATGTAGGAGGCCTTGATTTGAGCATGTGGGCTCTGTCTCGCGAAAGAATGAATCCCAAAAATGATCTGTGAGAGACATGAAACTGGCACTTCTCGAGTTCGGAGAATAAGGCGTTTTCCCGAAAGTGTTGAAAAATGTTCCATACATGGCTGACTTGTAACTCCAAAGAGTCCAGCATATCTCTAAAGACCTCATTCATGAAGTGCTGTAAGATTGCTGGAGCATTGCATAGTCCAAATGGCATTACACGTACTCGAATAATCCGTACCGAGTATGAAAAGCAGTCTTCCACTCATCTCTCTCCCGCGGATCCTCAGGAGGATGTAAGCACATCTGATGTTCAATTTAGTGAAAATGACTGCATCATGCAAGGTATCCAACAATACTAAAATTAACAGTATCGGGTATCGATACTTGATAGTAATCAGGTTCAAGTCCCTATAATCAATGCAGGGACGGAGATCGCCTTCCTTATCTTTCACAAAAAATGGAGACGCTGCTGGCAAACGTGAATGACGTATGAAGCCGTCTCGCAAGGCAGTAGTTGTATAGTCTTTCCGAACCGGATCTTCGGTCTGGGTTAAGGAGTATATACGACCACAGGGTGCCATTGTTTCCGGCAATAAATCATTCAGACAAGCATAAGGTCTGTGGGGAGAAAGTGTATGTGATCTTTCTTCACTATACACATCTGCAAATTCCTTGTAGAGATTTGGAATATTCCCCAAAATAGCCCCTATCTCATGGCAACCAGCAAGAAAGGCCTGACATAGGGTGTCTGGCATGATGGGTGTAACTAAACATTGGGAATGACAATAAAAGGAGGAGAACTCGACTATGCCTTGAGTCCAGTCCATGGCAGCATTATGGAGACGCAATCAAGGGATACCCAACATTACTCCAAACAGGGGTGTGGCAATTAAATCAAGCATGATATCCTCCTTATGCCCTGGTTGAGTAACCATGGTTAACAGGATGGTGTCTCCTGTCACAGGACCGGAAGCTAAAACAGATCTGTCAACTGCCCTGACCGCTCAGGACAGGGTTTCCTCACCATAGGTATCCCTGTCTGTTTTACCAGATCTATGTCCATGTAGTTCCCGGAAGCCCCAGTGTCCAACATAGCGATCAGTGTTTTTGTCTCTAGGGATGGAGCCATAATGGAAATATCCAATTCCACATGGCATCTTGGGGCTGCATTGTAGGAACTTTAGGGCCTATATCATCCAATGGGGCCATATTATGGGAGAGTCTTGATGTTTCCTGCTTTCATGGCTGGGCGTTTTGGGCAAGATCGAATATAGTGACCCCCTTGGCCACAATAGTGACACAGATTGGCTGTTCTTCGATGTTCCCACTCTTCATTAGTAAAGGATCTTCATACCGAAGTGATTTTAATCGGTTCAGGGTCACCCCTGGTGTCTCCTGTGTCATGTGTTCCGTCAGCAGCCTTAAGTATCAAAGATGAGGGAACACCCCTCTTCACCTGAAGCGCTCTGACCTCCGAGCGACGATTGGTAGAATTAAATCAAAAAGGGACAGGATTTCTTCAGGTAAGGAGGGCACTGTGGAAAGTGCATCCTTCAAATCATCGGAAAGGCCCTTATAAAAACAAGTCCTTTTTTTCCACAGGCCATCCTGTTTCGGCGACCAGCTGATTGAATTGGGCCACGTATGTCAAAAGTCCCTGCTCACCCTGTGAAGGCTCGAACAAATCCATGTCTTGTGCTTCTGCCTTGTGTCAGGTGTCAAAAATACAACCCATATTCACGAACAAGGCACCTACATCATAAAGTACAGGGTAATTATTTTCCAAGAGGATGTGTCCAGTTTGCCGCTAAACCCCCTAAATAAGACAGCACAAAGACTGCTTTCGTTGAAGCATACGGAAAGGTTGCGGGCATGCACACGAAATGTAGATTACATTGATCCACAAACATGCAGTATTGTCCCGGGTTTCCATGGAAACGTTCTGGGGGATCCATCAGAAAAAGGATAGTCACAACCGCCGATAGGAGAGCCAATTCTCTCTGGGGGTTTTGAGCAGCTCCTGACGGGCAAGAAAACTCATCATCAGGAGGAAGGGGATGATGGATACTCTGCAAAACAACAAGACACTGATGGATAGTAGCGTGCGCAGCGGTCATATTGGTCCGAAGCTGCGAAATAGCATGGACCAAAGCCACTATGGGATCAGCTCCTACTTCCATAGCGCTGTCTGGGTGGAGGCCTGGCTTCTCAAACTGTTAGGGTTTCTGGAACTTCCATGAAGACAGTGTAAGCTTTTCTCCCAATACCACTGCTAGAACGATTTAATTAAAGGCTCTGAATAGAGTGATTAGGCAGAAAGAAAGGAATCAGGAACCAGCCATCAGGAAAGCAGCCACACATGACATCAACTCCAACTATGGGAGGAGAACCAAGCAAATACAAAAAACAAAAAACATAAAAAATCACTAAAGATATGTTACACAGTTCCTTCTTTTCCACGTCTTAAGTACAGGAAGAGGAAGGCATTTACCCAGTATCCCCAATCTATAGAGTTCACTTCTGGTAGTAGAGCCAATAGACTGTAGTTCAATGTTGAATAAAGATAAAGTCCATATGTCGGGAGAACCGGCTGAACGATTCTCAAGCCGCCGCACACACCGCAGCAAAACTCCACGAATAAACAGTAAAGAGGTACTTGACCCAACGGCATGAGGATGCCCTAAAAAACAATAGGCTCCAGAGGGGATAACAGTTTCCATTCACTGTGACACAAGTGGAGCAAGGAAACTGGATAAAGAAAACCCTGATTCCCAAAGAAAAGGAATCAAAACCACCGACAATAGTACTTAGTGATCAATATCCAGGACAGTAGCAAAAAAGGCAGCCAACAAAAGAAAGGCTCAGCACAAAGAAACACAGGATTCAACAAAAGTCGCACACGTGGCAAAATCGAATTCCAACAAGCAAGAGATCCTAAGCAAGAGACGTATTACAAAGAAATACAAGAAGCTGCTTGTTACAGGACAGAACGTATCTGCTTTGAGAAGCGCTGTCTGTGGTCCACCGGTGGAACTTAGTTCCGTACCGTCACTGAGGAAGCTGCGTCATTGGCTTAACCCTAGGTTGCCGTGCTGACGTCACGCGGTGACCCTGTGCATCAGGGAGTGTGTTGCCATGCTGCATGTGACAACGCCATACAGCAGGGACTGGACGATGGAGGACCGATCGAGAAGGTAAGTACCGGACACTATGTTGATGAATCCTAAAATTGTTTCCTTGGTGTGACCAATCCTTCCTTCCTAATAAGGTCTCAAAGTTCCTCTTGTCTCCAGAGATTGTACTTCCATCTTCTTTTGGTAACCCCTCCATCCCAGAAGAGGTTGGGTGTAGGGGTAGATGTGCGTAGGGAAATCTCAGAATGTTCGTAGATCGGATAGTCTCTTTGTAACATTTAGAGGGTTCCAGCCTGGAAGAAAGGCTACTGTACCCATGGTTAACTTAGAGGAACCATCACCATTGCTCATAGTTCATCTGACTCTGGGCCTCCCCCCCAAGATACAGGGGAGGCCACAGGGGAGTATAGATCCATGATATGTGTAGGGTTGCCACCTGGGCAGACTTTAACACCGTTATCAAACATTATTGACTGAATATGCATAGATAAGGTGCTGTGGGTTTTGGGCTGGAGTGTTGTAACTCACTGACTCAGAGTCATGCATTGAGACTTTTTCTATTTAAGGGAGATGGTTGATGCGCTCAACATCAGGTGTCAGGGTGTGTTTTTGGTCTAGGCCCATTCACCACATGCAGTTGGTATTCCTCACAAGTAAGTACTGGGACAAAGAAGAGGTATGTCGAGGTTGTGCTGGGATTACTGGCAGGTACTCAACAGTATGCTAAATCCTACTCTTCCTCATGACAGTACTTACGTCCCACCTCTTATGCCAGTCTGTGATCAAAAAGGGCAAATGGCAAGGGAGTATCTAAACTAAGGACAGACGGGGAGAGGACGGGCTTATGCAGGGGAAGGAGGCAGGACATCCAAGGAAGAAAGTCATGAAAAGAGAAGAAGGGTTTCTGTGCAGAGGTAAGGTTCCTTACAAGTACTGTGACGAGGGAGAATTCCTATTCCTATGAGTAATGAAGCCTACCCATGAGTAATCCCAGCATGTCCTTATGTTCCTGTAATCCATGTTTTGTCCCACCTTACATACCTTTTCTCCTGGTTCTCTTTTCTGTGGTCTGCACACAAGCACCAATGCTGGTACCTCTGAGCTGCCCTGTGCCTCGCTCCAGCTCCACATCAACAATTCTCAATATCCCTCACCAACTGTTGTGTACATGCTCTTCTCAGGAGAACATACACACCATCATATCTAACACAGCAAAGGCATAACTCTGGTTTGTATACTAGGATGGAACATTCTCAGTTAAGTAAAAGTATGCAATTGTTGCTTTCCCTAGAATTGATACCATAAGGCAGGATGCCACTTTGCATGCATGTATGGGATTTATAAAGTGTTAATCTAACTGGCAAGCAATGGGCCGCTGTAGATAGGGGACTTCAGTTCTTCTGGGCACAGGCACAGCGGACAAGGCAGGTTTTGTGGGAGTCTTAATTGCCCCTCCATTGTTTTACAGTTCAGAGATGAAGCAGTCAGTAGGGAATCTTCCCATAAGTGGCTTCCCTTAAGATTGTTGCCCCTAAATGGTTGGGACAAAGCTGGCCATGCCAGTAAATCCATGCCACACCTCCTGCCCTTTTAGAGTAAATGGTTTACACTGAGGCACAGTGGCCACTGGTCCCACATTTCTGACTACAGGCTTTCACTGTTTTGTTCTTGCTCCCATTCAGGGTGGTTGATGGGATTGAAGAGGACGGCTTCAGGACCGACCGACAGAAATTCAATTTCTACGATGGACATTTGGGAATCAGCTGCAGTAGCCCTTCGCCTGTTCCAGGTAATACTGGGCCTCTTAAACAAGGGCCAGCTATCTAGTAACAGCAGTCCATCGTGTGACCAATGGAATGCCAAGGGACTCTTACACAACAGCCAGCACTGTAATGCATGTAATGCTAAGGGCTACTTAACTATGCGGCAAGCAATGTTAAGACAGCAACCATTCGCCTCAACCATGTCACTCCAAAGGGATAGGGCCATTGTACTTGGCCATGTCCTGAGAAAATAAGAGGCATGGTCAGAGCAAAAAAAGCACCAAGACACATTTGCCTGCCAATTGGGCTGAGGAAGGTTGGCACAATGTGAAAAGAGTGGCTCCAAAGAGCTCGCTTACTCTCTGTTTGGTGGCATGCCAAGGACAAAGTTCCCTCCTCAAGAGGAGGGGAAGTTTTAGGTACATACCCTATACACTTAAACACAAGAAAGAAACAATGAAGTGTGTTAAGGCATATCAATTCAAAAGAAAAGGAAACATTAATTTAAGCTTTAATCTGAAAATAGTATTTAAAAAAGTATGCATACCTCTCTCTAAAGGCAATGCTGGCAGCTGCCTAGCAGAGATGTGTTAGCGTAAGGCACCCGTCCAGTGAATTACTAACACGCCTAGTCTATAATTCAGGAAGGGGTCTGCACACCTTCAGCAACCTCATCCCAAAGCACACACACACAAAATAAATGACAAACAGCCATAGAAACACATGTAGGACTGGAATGAAAGCAAAACGATGCTCAACATGTAATAACTAGGGGACAGCCACCATCATCTCCAGATGGTGTAAGGAAGAAGGGGCCAGTCAGCCATGGCATAGAGATGAGTCTGTCTGGTGCCCTTAAAGCTAAAGAAGTTAAGGTCAGTCTGCCCACTAAAACCATGGCCAATCGTGCACCAGGCCCCCCCGCCCTCCCATCACTAAACCCACGATTGCCAACCGTAAGACCCATGGCACCACCCAACCTATCAGTACTACAAACCCTTTCTGCTATGCAAGGTGCAAGACCCCTCACCAGTGTTGTCCAATTAATGTATTTTAGTGTTGCTGCGTGTAATCCATACTTCCATCAATGTATCCCCATTACATGATACAGTGATGCATACTGGCTGGCCTCCCTTGAAGCACCCCCTAGAGATCCGTGTAGCACCCCCGAGAAAAGATATCATGTTCGTATCAGTAGATATGGACCCTCTTCCTCGACACCACCCACTATCAGGACGCGCTTCCTCGACACTACACACCTCACCAGAGGACATTATCACATTAGTAGTTTTAGACCTTCTACCCATCTTCCCTTTGTTTTTAAAATTAGAGTGTTTTGTGGCCAATCAATTTCAGTTAAATATTGACCAGGCTAGTCAAGGCACACGTCAGTGCAGGCGCAAGGCATGATGCAGTATCACGCTGGCATTTGACTGAAGCAGAGGGTGAAGCACTGCAAATGCTGCTTGTTCTTCCACCTCTTGTGGCACTCGACACCGCGTCAGACACTTGGTACCCCTACCCCTTGGAATATGGGGTTGGGCATGTGGAGCTAGAAGGTAGGGTTCTGCATTGGGTTTTAGCTTTTCTCTCTTGACATAGTCAATTCGTCCAGATGTCATAGATTAGACCCTGCTCCCCATAACCTGTAGCGTGCCTAGGAGTTGATGATTATGCAGATGACACACCAGTATTTCTGAAGTTGGCATCTGCTGCAACATCTATGGTTTTGTCTCACCATCAATGTAGCCTTAATGGCTTTGGTCTGTCTGAAGCTGCGTCGTAGGGCGAGGGAGGGTATCTTGATTTCATCTAGGAAGAATGGGGAGATAATTCATGACTGGTTAATGACCATGGAACTGAATTTCTTCCATCTTTCTTCATGTAAGGCTACCAACTCACTGGTGTTCTTTTTGGATCCTTACCTTGAATTTAAGACCCAGGAACCATATTTAGACGAAGGCCCAAAGAACCAATATTCAATTGCATTTATTCCAGAAGATGAAGGGCCTCATTTGGTTTCAGTCGTAAACGAAAAACCCGGCAGGACTATTATTACTGCCTGTTTTTCCAATCCACCTGATCAAGAGTTTTAAATCCAATAAGGCTGTGTAATGCCTCAAGGATACGGCTGGCGGCATTACCTTGGCAAAAATGCTTGTATTACAGGCAGTATTATTAACACTGAGTGTAACACCTCCAATCCCAATTAAGTCCTATGGGACTTTGGATTGGGAAATAACTAAAACTTCGAATCAGGGGTGCATTTTCTTGTTCCCACCAGCGGTAACAGTAATTCCATTTTGCTATATTACCTCCAGTAATATTGCCAAACTAGTAATGGGGCCCCAAGCTTTTCCTCCAGGTTGACAAACTTAGGAGGTGGTGCGAAAATTAGTACTTCCTCTTATAGATGGGGGAAATGCCCTGTTGAGGGGCTTGCCTGAACCTCTACTTCCACGAAAGACTTCCATACAGCAGCCAAATTGATAACGGGAAAAAGAAAATGTGATCATATAGTCCCCCTTTTAGCATCCGTAAATTGGCTCCCTTTGGAAGCACATATTACTTTTCTGGTAGGCTGCCACATTTAGAAGGCATTGAAGGAGGGAAAAACCCCAACATCTGGTAGAAAAGTTACATGTTTTGGGCTGTGTTTAAATTACTCTCAGTAGCAAAACTTTAACACTAGAAGACTAGAAATCCCTGAGGCAAATTGGAGGGAGAGCCCCAAAACAAGGGTTCTCTCAATGCTCCTTTTCTGTTGCCCGTCTTAGTCCAGCTTTAGTGCATTTTCAAAAAGACTCCTTTCATATTTTCCCAAAAATGTGAGAGCCCCTCTTTTGAGAATGAGCACAGTTGCGTAACTCGTTCTATGATATTTTGCCCACTCCTTGCAATCTGCACAGATACTCACATATATCAATATGCAAATTCTCTCCTTTGTATCAACAAACAATAGAATGTAGCTATACCGATTCATTTGGCCTAGCTGCACACATACTGATACACTTCCCTGAACACCACAACAGTCTTTAGAACGCAGCTACCCCCAAGAAAATCGGCCTAGCTGCACACACAATCTCATACACAAGCTCCGCCTCTGCCAGAATGCAACTACTCATGTCAAATCGGCCTTGCTGCACACATTCTACTGATCCACACCTAGCATTAGAGAATGCAGCTACACCACACGTAAACCGCCCTGGCTGGACACATACAGAGTGCCCCCAGGCACTCTTTACTACCCTACTCTCTCCGCTGACCTGGACTACGGTCCCCAAGGACATTCATCCCACAGTGCTTTGAGATCATACCAATGGTAAAAAAAAGGCGCTATATAAATGCCCACTAGCATAACATAATTCAGGAATTGCGTTTTACCTCGCTGTGGCATACCAATGGAGAAATATCCCTTTGCATATCTGTCTGGTCCTGTCTACAAGGGCAGTCCAGCACTGAACTTCTAGGCAATTCCCCTCTGGCCAAGAGTACTAACAACAACTCCAGACACGCTTTTCTCACTTGTTGTCCCTCGTCATTGAAGTGTTGAGGATATAAAAGGAGCAGAGGCATAGACATGGTAGGTCCTGAGCGGGCAAAATCTGCAAATGCCCACTCAGCAGCACTTTGTGGGCATTTACAGATGTTAATGTCACTGCAGCGGGCCCAACTACATTAGCCTCAGGCCCCACTTGTTAGACAATCCTGGCTATGCTTCTGAAAAGGAGGAGGAGGGTAAGAACTGATGTTTTAATGTAGCACCAGTATGTTGTCAAAAATTCAGCTCTTACTCTGTGAAGGCCCCGGAAAATGCTGATATTCACCCAAAAGTCATCTGGGGGAGTTATATGTATGTGAACAATAAACACCTGCATCCTTGTTTCAACAAAGAAAATAAAAAAGGAGCACATGTTAATAGAAAATCAATGCATTGATCTAAGGAATAAGCAGTTTGTTTTGGCCTTCATGGTTCTCCTGTGGCTTCTAAGATGCCCATCATGATGAGTACAAGCTTATCAAAGCTTTGCAAAACTAGTGTCTTTAAGCAGAGGATGCTCTTCCTAAAGATCTCACCGCACCCACAAAGGGTCCAGAAATCAGCACCTAACAAGATATTAGACATTCATTTACTGTTTAGCAGCTGGGGTAACATGTGGTATGCGATGTCAGCAAAAAGAGCAGTTCTGGACCTTTCAAGACTAAAAGATACTGACAGTTCCCATTCACTTCTACCTCTCCTACACTTCATTCCCCAATCTAACAATCCACAAAGGACTTAACCACTACCATCTGCCCCCACATGGTTACCCCTATAACCACGATTTAGGTTTCGTAAGTGCCCAAAGACTACCTGTATAGCTTGTACTCTACGCCCCTCTAGTCTTTAAGTATGGTGTTGGATAAATAAATGACTGAACTTGCTTGGTCAGCCCCCCATCACACCAATGCAGGTATGTCATCTAAGGAAAATGGTTTAACTTTTATTATGGTATGCAAGACTTTTTACAAAGTCGTCTAGGTCTCCTAGACACTGTTCTATGGTTCAGAATGTCCTAGGAGTATTTACATACCGCACAGCAAATTGCATACAACTGCTAGATCTAGCATCATACAAATATTGTTTTAGGGACCCTACTGGTCCCAGTTAATTCTGCCTGGACATGATAATGTGACTTGAGTACTTGCGGCCGCCACCCCTAGTTACCCTGTGGGTGTATGAAACATCTGAAACTATGCTCCGTGAAAGTCAGTCCTGGTTCCACTCCATAAAGCCACAACACCCTTCCTTAACAGTCACTTTGTGCTCATGTGTTTTAAAAGTCTTCAGACTGTCAACCAATTGTAGAGCCTTGCCCATGTCCAAGATACACACAGGTACTTAAAAAAAACAAATACATTTTTGTGAATTTGCAAAACTTGCTGCCTCTCCCAAAGAGGGCCTTTCAGTTCTTACCAACGTACACTCTGGTACTCAGCCTCAGAGGGCATGACATGTGTTTCCATGAGTAAAGCATGACCTTGGCTGCATGGTCCCCTCCACACTAGTACAAAGTGTTTGGTCCACTTGGCAAGCCCATACTGCCTGTGCCCATCCCAAAGGAGTACATCACAATTTTCCCCTTCTATATGCAAAGAACAGCACTGCGTACTATCCCTATTCACACACTCTGTGCTTCTTCCAGAGAGCGGCCTGCTGACGATCCCATCTCCAGCATCAGACCAGAGGGCAACAGAACACATTGAGAAGCTGAGCCAAGCGGTAAGAGCAATGCTAGTGCTGGGGTCAGGCAAATGTAACTGGGGTGGGACTTCCTAGGCCTGGGACATCAAGAGAAGCTGAGCCAAGCAGTAAGAGCAACAGTAGTGTTGCAGTCAGGAAGAAGTAACCAGGGAGGGACGGCCAAGGCGTAGGACATCAACAGAACATGAGCCAAGCGATAAGAGCAAGACTAGTGCCAGTATCCAGGCAAAAGTAATGAGGGTGGAACCTGTGAGGCTTAGAACATCAGGAGAAGCTGAGCAAAGTGGTAAGAGCTACACTAACCCTTGGTCCAGGCTAATGTAACCAGGGCAGGACCTCCAAGTCTTAGGAAATCTAGAAAGGTGAGCCAAGTGATAAAGGCTACACTAGCAATAGGTTCAGACTGATGTGACCAGAGTGGGACCTCCAGGGCCCAGGACTTTGAGAGAAGCTCCGCCAAGCAATAAGAGCAACACTAGTGCTGGGAGTCAGGAAGAAGCAACCAGGGAGTGGCCACCAAGGCCAAGGGCATCCAGAGAAGCTGAGACAAGTGGTGAGAGCTACATTAGCGCTGCCGGCCATGTAAAGTAACCAGGGCAGCACCTCCACGACCTAGGACATCAAGAGAAACTGACCCAAACGGTTAGAGCTACTCTAGCATTGGTTTCGGGGAAAAGTGCAGAGGGTGAGGGGGGCCTTCAAGTAGTGGGCCAGAAGGAGAAGCTGAGCCAAGTAGTAAGAGCTACTAGTCCTAGGTTCTGGCAAAAGTAACCAGGGTGGGACCTCCAAGGCCTAGGGCATCTAGAGAAACTGAGCCAACTGGTAAGAGATAGAGTAGTCCTGGAGCCAAGCAAAAGTGATCAGAGTGGGACCTCCAAGGCCTAGGGTATATAATGAAGCTGATCCAAGTCGTAAGAGCTAGAGTAGCCTCACTAATCCTGGGGTCAGGCAAGAGTAATCAGGTGGGATATCCAGGGTATAGGATATCAAGAAAAGCTGAGCCAGGTGTGGGCACTAGACCTGGGGCCAGGCAAAAGTAATTAGTGTGGGACCTCCAATACCAAGGACATCAAGTGGGGCCAGGAACGATGAAACAACTGCACTAGTGCCAGATTCAGGCTAAAGTAACCAGGGTGAGACCTCCAAGGCCTGCAACATCTAGAGAATCTGAGGCAACAGGTTAGAGCTCCACTAGTGCAAGGGATAGGCTAAAGCAACCAGGGTAGGATATGGAAGGCTTAGGACACCAGTAGATGCTGAATCACGCAAACATAATCAAGGAGGGTCCTCCAGGGCCTAGAACATCAAGAGAAGCTGAGCCAAGCGATACAGAGCAACATTAGTACTAGGCCAGGCAATAGAAATCAGGGGGGACCTCCAAAGCATTGGCCATCGCGAGAAGCTGAGCCAAGCTGTAAAAGATACACTTTGGCTGGATTCAGTCTTGCATGATCAGGGTGGTGCCCAAAAGGCCTAGGACATTTAGAGAAGCTGAGCCATGCAGTTTGGTCTACACTAGTGCAAGTGTCAGGTAAAGGTAGCCACGGTGGGATCTGCAAGCACCAGGACATCAAGAGGAAGGTGGAAAGAAGGGAAAGGAGGATTCTTCTGCATGGTTATGATAAGTACAGAAAAGGTGGAGAAATGTTAACCTATGAATATTGCTGTCAGCTGTGATGCAGAGCAGTCATTTGAAAGAAAATGTGAGAGAAATGCAAGTAGAATGTCTTGTTGTGAACACACTTACATTATATAACAAGCTTTGACAAAAATGCCCCCACCAGGGATATCCACCAACATTTGGTAATGCGTTCTATAGTTGGTGAATCCAAAACATCCCTGGCTGCTGAAATTAGACACTGTTCCCCGCAGCGAAAGGATTCTGTGATGCTCGCTCACTCTTCCTCTCCTTCTGTCTCCTGCAGGTGACTGAACTCTCAGAGCAAGTGCTCCAGATGCGAGAAGGTCTGCAATCCCTCCGCCACACTGTCCAGCTATTTCTGGTTTCCCGCAGCAGTGTCTCCTCCTGCCCCCATGGAGGAGAGTGCCCTCACTCCGACACTGTCAACAGGTCTGACATGGGTGGGATTAGGCCTAGCCTCCTGCAGCCCTTGCGCGTGGACACAGGTCTCCAGACCTTCCACCCACATGGCCCGCATTCCTGTTGTCTGAACACTGCGTGCGCCCGGATTCAGCCTGGGGGACAGGCCACACTGGCACCTTGGCTATGGGGCCCACCAGCCTCCCAGAGTTCACCATGGACACACTGCAAGCCATTTGGGAATGCTGCGGGGCCCCAGCCCACTCCCAGCAGTGACACTAAACTAGCTCACGGACAGCCCCCGGAGCCTTCAGAGACACTGTCTTTAGAGGAATCCAGCCACATTAATCCCCCTGGAAAATCTAGCCTCAGGGGCAGGACTGTGCTTCCCAGAAGTCCAAGCAGTCGTGCTCCATCATGGGACTACCACGGTTTTGAGATGGAACTTATTTCACACCAGGAACGTGTGACCGAGGAACCACCCACAAACAGCAGCCATTGGCCATGTGAATCTGGCACCGGTGTTTGATAATTAATATCAGGGGTGTGGGACACTGAGGCTAGAAAGTAAAGAAGTTGGATTCAGTATTTCTCGAGAAGCTTCCTACTATGCGAAAGGGCTCTACATGTAACCAAGGATTTTGAGGCTGTGGCAATGATTAGGGTGGGGGTTTGGGGAGGAGGATGAGGTGTGCATGTTTTTTTTCTCAAGAACCCCTGGAGGGTTGTTCAGTGGTTGCTGAGCAAATTATTAAATTGAACTAGCAAGCAGGTGAGGGGAGCCCTTTTCTACTAACAATAGCACTGATGCCCCCCTTCTTTACACCAATCAGGAGCAATCTCGAAGCAGTGTCAAGGTAGCAGACATTGGGGAAAGCTGCCATTTAATGGAGCGATCTAAATGGACAAAGATGCATGCTCAAAGCGGCTGTTGAACAGCAAAGACCTGATCTGTTCAAAAATCACCCAGAAGCAAAGAGAGAGGTAGGTTCCACAGCCCACAGATAAGTTAGGGCTTGCGACTGGAGGGCCAGAACATTGGGAGAGTCCTACCACAGTCTTCCAGAGATGTTCCGAGAGGCCTTGCGTTGAGCCCTATGGTCAGAAGATGGCTTGGGCATGAGCACAAAATGTTGATCGAAGATACATGAGAACAAAATTGCCTTAAAGAAAAGGCACAAAGACAACAAAAACAGGTGCATCTGAAAACACTAGAAGAAACATATTCTACAAAGTTGCTAGAGCTGGGTAAAGTCAGATGGACTCTTAAGAAAGAAAAACAAACCATGAGCACTATGGATGATTGTGAAGTCTGGTCGAGGATGGCTTATAGCAGAGCACTGACTTGGTAAAAGATGTCTAGGCAGTTCACGGGATCCATATATTTTTAAACAGGTTTGAGGAATTATTAAGCATTCAGGTATAAAAAGCTCACCTGAGAGGCTGTCCCCAGGAGGGGAAAAGAGCAGAGGGGCTCTTAATCAGCTTGGGAAGTTAAGGGAGATCAGGCAAAAGGTCATTAAAAATCAAACAGGTCTCTGATTCAAGCCTACAAAGTGACCCTGGGTGAAAAGACCAACCTGCCCTGCTCAAAAAGGGTCTAGGGACAGAAGCAATCTCTGTCACACAGAGATATGGGGTCACTGGGCTACTGCCGCAGATGAAGCAACCTAGGGACATAAGCAATTTCCGTCACATAGAGAGATGGGGTCACTGGGCTGCTGCCGCAGATGAAGCAACCAAGGGACAAAAGCAATTTCCATCACACAGCGAGATGGGGTCACTGGGCTACTGCCGCAGATGAAGCAACCAAGGGACAGAAGCAATTTCTGTCACATAGAGAGATGGGGTCACTGGGCTACTGCCGCAGATGAAGCAACCAAGGGACAGAAGCAATTTCCGTTACATAGAGGGTTTGGGTCACTGGGCTACTGCCGCAGATGCAACCTAGGGACAGAAGCAATTTCCATCACACAGCGAGATGGGGTCACTGGGCTACTGCCGCAGATGAAGCAACCAAGGGACAAAAGCAATTTCCGTCACATAGAGAGATGGGGTCACTGGGCTACTGCCGCGGATGAAACAACCAAGGGACAGAAGCAATTTCCGTCACATAGAGAGATGGGGTCACTGGGCTACTGCCGCAGATGAAACAACCAAGGGACAGAAGCAATTTCCGTCACATAGAGAGATGGGATCACTGGGCTACTGCCGCAGATGCAACCTAGGGACAGAAGCAATTTCCATCACACATCGAGATGGGGTCACTGGGCTACTGCCGCAGATGAAGCAACCAAGGGACAGAAGCAATTTCCGTCACATAGAGAGATGGGGTCACTGGGCTACTGCCACAGATGAAACAACCAAGGGACAGAAGCAATTTCCGTCACATAGAGAGATGGGGTCACTGGGCTACTGCCTTAGATGCAACCTAGGGACAGAAGCAGTTTCCATCACACAGCGAGATGGGGTCACTGGGCTATTGCCGAAGATGAAGCAACCTACGGCATTGGGGTTAGGAAGAAAACCAACAATTTTGACCCATGATCATGAGAGGGCTTTCCCGTGGCAGACATGACTCATCCTCTACTTACTACCAGCATAGGGTGTTCATAAAGGTGGGATTGAGGGAAACCAGGACTGAGAAAAAGGGAACAAATTCCAGTCCGAGTAGAGCGGGGCAGCGTGGAATCCTCTTTACTTATCTTTTGAAAGTCTTCGGCCTCCCGTGGGGCTCCGCCCCTGTAAGACTCCCAGAATCCTCTTTGTCAATTTGAACGCCTAACATTTTATGAGGCTCTCTGAACACTATGGGTCTAATTCAGACAAGCAGGCATATATGCGTGCAAACTGCGACAAGCGTAATTTATGTCTACGTCTGGTCGTAATTTATGACTGATTTGGGGATTTGCAGCTATTTTCGAGCTATGCATGAGTAATGTAAGCATGGCATAGTTGTCACAGGTACGTTTATGGTATTTTTGTACGTATGCCTGTTTACCGAGCTCTACGGTTGCTGACGTTATGCAAGGCGTGCGTAGGTTTTGGAATTTAGAATTTTATTTTGATATGCTATGTTTTTCTCTTCTTTGAGCAAATCCAAATGGGTTCCTGCCCACAATGGACCCTTCGGCTGCACTCGTCCACACTTCTGCAGCACTCACATAGACCATTTCAGAGTAAGTCAGCTTTGCAGATAAGTGTGGGGCGTGCATTGCAAAATATTTGTGACTACCCATGAAAGGGGGTCGTTATAAATTTGCAAGTATTGGTAAAAACAGTCATTTTAAATACCACCTATTTTTACCATCCACCTCGTTGGGGGTTGAAGGAATTTACCCCTTGTGGCATTTGAATATTCTTCATGCACTAATACTTCACGATTATGGCTTGGACTATTGCCCGAGCATCAGCAGAATTTCTGCATAATTTTTTCTCCAGCAAGGAGGTGGATCTGAAATTAGGGTTCGGCCCTAAACTATGGGGGTGCTTCCCAGATCCTCCTCTCCTGGAAGCCTATAGATGCACTCTGGGACAGCAGATTGGACCCATCTGAAATGGCCGCATTCTGGTTTCCTTATGCCCCCCATAGGTGCAGCTGCAAATGCCGGGGTGGAAGTGGCTTTTCCAGGCATGAAACTCCCATTGGGTCAGCAGGGATCTTGAAATACTGCAAGCAGTAACATTAGTACTAAATGCAGTGTTTCCTTGAATGAATACTTCTAGACATTTAATGAGCCCCCAAATTACAACTGTGTGGGTCAGCGGACCTTATTGGAATTGCATGCACCCTGAGCCCTGCCGGACACATGCCAGATGTACTTGGAATTTAAGTGTGTGTAATATACGCAGTAGGTGCATATATAATTCAGAAGTAAAACGCGTACATTTCATGTTTTATGTTGTTGTTGCGACTCTGACAAAATGTATGCACACAAAAATAATGACTTTTCTCAGATGTTAGTTTGGTATTACCCAAATGGACCTTTTACAATTGACCTTTTGTCCTAATTGACCTAATTATATTGCTCCTAATTGACGTTCTGCATAATTGCCCTTTATATTATTTTAGTTATTTTATATATGTATTGGGTTGTTTGGGATTATAAATAATATAAGGGGATTGGGTGGAGGTTGCAGGGTTTCCCCCTGCATATATGTCCTAATTGACCTTTTAAATTGGGTCAATTCTCCCGAAGTCAATTCTCCTGAGGTCAGTTGTGCAAAGGTCAATTAGTATACATTCGTTAGTCTCACATCCACCTGCAAGAAGCTTTGTGAATCGAACCCTAACTGCACCTCGGGTCCATTTAAGATGGTTTGTGTATCTCAGTCTTTTCTTTGCCATGTTCTATTTTCTTTCGTTTCAGGGCTCAGTTGGTCAATTTTTCTGCTGTTTTCTGGGATCCGAATCTATTCAGTTTTGAGTCAGGTCTTTTGTTTTTATTTTCTCTTTTCTGTTAGGCCACATATCCCTCATTCAACGAAGTACTTTCCGGAAAAAACGTATCAGTTTTGGAACACAAGCAATTGGGGATGACTCATAATACATGTTTCCAATTCACTGAAGTAAACTGCTGATGCAGCTCTGAAAAAGGGGTGCCGTTTCCGCATGCAGGGAATTTAGTTGGAAATCTGGGATTTAGTGTGGCTATGCGCTAATTATGCTGCACACCCTGCACGCTTGATGCAAATTGTGCCTTTGGGGATGTTGCCAAAGGGCGCCTCAAGCCCAATTGCGAATGCACCCCAATGCTCGGCCCTGCTCCTGTAATCATAATTATAATTGTTCTTTTTTAATGAGCAGGCAGGAGGGAAAGCACAAGTCAGAAAGTGGTCTTGACAGCCACAATGTTGTTTGACATTCATGCCCAGAGGCGTTGGTAGTGGGGGGCTCAGGGGGCTATAGCCCTGGATCTTTTGGTTGTAGCCCCGGATAGAAGCTCAGGAGCTACAACCAAAATACTAGCTAGCCAAGAGTCTCGACAGTCCCGATATTAGTGTAGCCTCGGATCTTTTCCAGACCTAGCAACACCTCTGTTCATGCCCCTGAAATAAGAAGTGGAATTGCGTGGATAACCCTCGCCCCTTTTAATGGCTTTCATGGGCTTGCAGTGAGTCAGTTCATATTTGAGTTTAGGGCACGCACCTGATAATCATATATGCAGGGCGGGCTGAGCTGCTCAGCACTTGGACTAGCTGCCCAACCCAACCACAATTCTCGGGTCAGCTGTGTGTGTGCAGCCTGTTGGATGCAGGGTGCTTTGGGCCCGGCTGTGTTCATAGCAGCCTACTTCCAGCGGTCAGTGTGACTGGGAATCCATGGTGATTGCCTGCTGACTACCCGGATCTTGGCAGTGCAGGGCGTGTTCAGGCCCCAGTAAGCTACTGAGATGACACTGTGTAGCAGCCGGCAACTTATTACCCAAACATAGGTTCTGGCGGCCACATCTCACACACGTCTGTCAAACAGATATAGCATATGGTCATTAAAATGTTGCCAATTCACAAGTGCAGAGTGAAAGTAAGGTGTACACTAGTGTTTCTATTTCCAGAGAATTTCGTACACAAGTGTCAAACATGCCAGTGGGGAAATAGAATGTGTTGTAATTGCAATTCATTGTTGGAGAAAAACTCCCCAAAACTAAAGCGGTGATGGATGGAAGGTTTAGGATGAATCTTAACCTCTGGCATTGCTCTGGGCAACCCTGCAGAGCATCGTTCTTCGCCTGCCAGGCCATTAGAAAAGGGGACAGACTATATGCAAATCAGGATTGGTCTCACCCCAAAAGGGACAGTCCAGCATGAACTGCCTGATCACATCCCCTCTGCACGAGACCACAAGCACCCCCAAAAATGTTTCGGCCTTGTTGAGCCCCATCAGTGAGGAGTAATTCGGGTTTCCAGGCCCAGCAGGCACGAGACCCACGCCTGGACATACTCGCCTCACTCCGGTTGACTATAGCAAAACAAAAAGGATGATGACTGGAAGGTTTAGAATTAATCTTAACCTCTGCCATTTCTCTGAGCAACTCTCCAGACCATCGTTCTTCACCTGCCAGGCCATTAGAAAAGGGGACAGACCATATGCAAATCATGCTTGGTCCACCCCAAAAGGGGCAGTCCAGCCCAAACTGCTTGCTCACATCCCCACCAGTAAATTATCATTTGTGCCATTTATTTTCTTTTTCATGCTGCAAATCCGCATGCATGTCTGCCCTCATTGATGTTCATGTAGGCGGAGAAGCTGGAATGCTGTGTGCCACGCACATAAATGGGGGGTGGCACGAATGATTGTGTTAGGTAATAGGTGTTAGGAAGCACAGAAACCTGCGTCCGCCCAGATTTCTGTGCTTCAAGAACACCCATTACTTAAAATGATAAAAATTGCATGGATTACCACTTTTCTTTTTTAATGCCCCTTGTGGTTTTCTACTACATTAGTGTCTTTCTTTTCAAGAGGAAAACCTTGAATTAACTGAATTCCCACCAGGGGTGTTGCTAGGTCTGGAAAGGATCTGGGGCTATGCTAATGTCAGGACTGGTGGGACTCGGAGCTAGCTAGAATTTTGGTTGTAGCCCCTGAGCTTCTGTCCACGGCTACAACCAAAAGACCCTGGGCTATAGCCCCCAGTGTCCCCCTAGCGACTCCTCTGATTCACGCAGTATGAAAAAAAAGAGCCCCTTTTCCCTTTCAGTGGCAGCTGAAGAGGATGTACAGAGCTATTATGAGAGTAAGACGAGCGGGAGAACAATAATGACAATGGTGTATCTTTGTGAAGCACTTCACGCCAGACTCCTCCAGATTCTAAGCAGGTGTCAGTTACTATTACCCCATTTTGAATAGTGCGTGATGTCTCGATTTCAGAATGAGGCCCTCAAGCGTGCAAAGTGCAGGCTACTCTCATCTAGCCAACAAGGTTTTACCCCTGTTGGTATCCATCCTTAGCGGAAGGTTGCACGGACACGGGGCGAGGGGGAGAGGTGGTTAGCGAGAAGGGGGCGTGTGCAGTCTGGAGCCTCTTTGAGGGCTTACTATGTGGGTCAATACTATATGTTTATGCGTGCACTTCAAGTAGCCCTCTGGATATCCCTGGTGCTCTTCCAGGTACTCACATTACATATCTTAATTCCTTCCACACGTTTTTATTTATTTGTTTTTATTGGGTAGTACACTTAAAACAATACATTGTAAGTCGTAACAAATGAGAAAAGGAAAAAGAGACACCTTGGAGATATAATTGCACTGTTGAATAAAACATTTCACATTCAATATCAAATATTCATGACATAAAATGAATAGCAACACATACACGCAGACCCTGCCCTGCTATATCACTCTTATCAATTGTGTTGTTCTCGAGATCCCATCACAGCAAACCTTGTTTCATGCCGAGAAAGGATTCCTTCCAAGTCCAAGTGTCTTTGGTAACAGGTGTTGTTGTTGTCCAATGTAATGGCACTCAAGTTCTCGGCCCGAGAAGGCAAGGGCTCAGTTGGCATCCACACTTGAAAACTGCAGTCAGGTCGTTCTGCCTATCCCAGTGCCTGGGAGTTGATTGCCACAGAGCCATGCCCACTCAAGCCATAGAGGAAGCCACAGAAATACGAATCTGAGAACCACCCCTCTCGCGAAACCGGGGAGTATATATACACCACAGGCTCATCAATTACTGGAGTGTTTTAATGGACTTTGGTACTATATTTAAATAGTTTACCAGTTCTTCAAACTAGAGTGCTTTGAAACATCCACAAGTAGTGTTCTTAAAACTTGGGGACTCTTGCATATGTCCTTGATCCTTGCTTGAATATATTTTTCTTCCAGCTTATCAGCATGTAGAGTGCAGTATGTGTGTGCCTAAAATAAACATGTTTTTCTTGAGTACCTCCCTGACCTGGCTAGTGTCTGTATGTACCCTTGGCTCTTGGAGGCTAATAGTTAGCAGATGTGTATTATAAAGGCATTACTCTGAGCAAAAGAAAATAACCCCCAGTGTTGTTTGTAGCTAGAAAACAGAACACTTCTACACTGAGAAAATACGAAGGGCAGTGGAGCAAGAACGGAGCGAGTACATGCGTGGACGCTCCAGGGATGTTACAAGTTGAGAACTTTGATTTTGGTCACAGTGTAGTGGAGATGTTTGTTTGAGGATGTCTGGACGCAGCATATGTGTGAGAAGATGTCTTAGTAGGACACACATGCTCTCTCCCGCAATACGGGCGATGGCTAGAATTGGTTTAAAGCGTTGTGAGTAAGAGTGACTAAGTGGTGGGTCCTTGTCAGCCAGCAACCTTCCTGTCAAGTCTCAAAGAGCACAGCCTTCCTAGGAGAACTATTATCTGGTCTAAGAACGTACACACACTTCAAGTAACAGACAAAGAGGCATGGTTTATACCAAAACAGACACTGTATTTACAGCCCATATTGTGTTACATAGACATCATCAAGCACAGCATGAACCAATGACAATCCTGCAGACAATTAGATTATCGGCTACCGGGGACCACTAGCAAATAATACAATCATAAAAAGCATGCAGCAACTAATGTCTTGCATGAAAGATCATTAATTGAACATAAAGAGGTAGAGAAATTCCAGCCTGTAATTTGAAGCAGTTAGGTCAAAACACAACTGATGAACCAAAAAATAAACTTTATTATGACTATATATAAGACAAATTGTATAGTAAAATATCAATAAACTAAAGAGACAGGTTATAGATAACAATAACTACACATTACACAACACAGTAATATGAGTGCTAAAATAGTGACTCTAGACCTAACAAGAATCTGCAAGTCTTTTGAGTATTAGCAGTGGTAATTATAGAGACAACTTTAGTTTATGGTCTTCAGTAGAGTATGGAAGACTCAGTGTGGTTAGCTATTAAACACACATAACCTATGTTCTTAAGCTTAGTCACTTTCTCAACATGTTTCTGTTCTTGATCCTGACAATGGTGAACATTCATCAGGAGATAGAATAACTTGTGGTCACAAGTAAAAAACTGGACTCTGAAGTTCGGTGTCTGGTTGGTCTTTCACAAAACAATAAATGGTGGCTGCTATCGCATTACATGCTGTTGATAAAAACAAGAGACAATGGGAGCTATTAGTGCTGTGTCTATAATCAGGGATCAAAAATATCTCTCTGCCAATTTCTTGTAAAGAAACGTACCTCAATTGGTTGGTGGTGGTAGTCAGGCAGTGTCAAGTCTTGTAAATAGACCTTGTTCTGGGTACACTCTGAATAAAAGCACACAATAATTGTGTTGTTAAAGCACTGCCTAGGATACATACTTGCTCATACAATTGTCTATTCCATCAAGAGTCCAAATGTAGGTGAATTCACATGAATAACTGGCCATAAAACGTGTCGCATTTGTTTGAAGCTGTCGGGAGAAACAGCATTGATAGGCTCTGTCCATCTCTGTTAGTTGCAGTAAGCTGTATAAAGTTTAGAAAGGTTGGAAAGTCTAAAAAGTTGGTATTAGTTGCTAGAGGCTGCGATAAATGAGAGAGTGACTTACCCTTTAAGTTTAAAGGTATTCTAGTTGAGGCTGTCTGTGGGCGAATATAAATTCCTCATGTGTTGTAGCTGCCCTAATAAATAAGAGAGAAGGATTATCTCTTGTTAATGTCTAGTCACACCTAACATATGGGAGCGCTAGTGTCAGGTTGACAGTATGTACAGTTAGCACTAGAGACTTTGCGAGGTGAAAATAGTAAGTATAATAGAGTCCAGTCCACGGTACGTGTGTTAATGTAACCATGCCTCTTTGCTAGGAACCGCTCTTTAAATATAGAGCTAATGTGAAATTAGCAATATCCGGCACAGCACTTGAAACGACAGGTACAGCAGTTGTGGCCAATTAACAGAATGTACAGTTTTGCGCTAAAATCTTAATGCAAGAAGAATAAGTTAAAGTTAAATATAGTCCATGGTGCATATGTTGATATAACCGTGTCTCTAAACTATGAACCGCTTTATTCATATAGAACTCGAGCAGTGCTAGCAATGGCTGGCACACTGCTAGAAATTACAGCTACAGCCAATAGTACCAGCAAAGATCGTGAAGGGATTGCAACAATGTGGCCGGCAGTGTGTCTATATGCCCCTAGCATGCAGTGATAACAGCTATTGTCAGTATTTAGAATTTACAGCAAACAGTATTGTATAAACTGGTAGTCTCTAAAGATGGTAAACAGCTTACCTCACGTCGATTGGCTAGTGTACAGCTCTCCCGTATTGTAAGTGAAGCTCTGTGCTATCACAGTTGCTATGGTAATAAATAGTAACAACAAACGTAGGCTCTGTATGGTGAATAACCACGCGGCCATGTTGTAATGGTTTTGGAGTGTACCGCTAATAGCCTTTGTTTATCTGTATGTAAAGTAATTCATCACTTATAAAGCATAAGGTTGCACTGATATAGGAGTTATGTTCTTTGAAAGTGGTGTTTGCTTGGATCAAGCAACACGTATGTGCAGGCGCCCTAGGTATATTTGTGCCGGGGCAGAGATAGCCAATACAGTAGTCTATGCTACGAGACAGATTGCCAGAGAAAGGCAATGGGTACTATTCATAGTAACACAAATGGTGAAGAGACCAGTGATCTTAAAATGAGGATTAATCTTTCGGTTAAGTCTGGTTCTGTTAGCTAAAATAGTTAGTGTAAGTGTGGTCATTTAATTTTATGCCATTCCACAGCCTCAGTGCAGACTTTTTTTTATCGCTTTTGCGAATAAAAATGAGTTCTTGTACTCTTTCAAGCAATTTTTCTTCTCTCGCAATTTGGTTAGTGCCTTTGATATTACTGTCAATTCAAAGTCTTCCCAGCCATGATTCTTGCTAATAAAGTGTTTAACCATGGGTGGCTGATCAATTTTGTTTTTGAGGCAGCTTCTATGTTCAATGATTCTGGCCTTGATTTTTCTGTTAGTTTTACCAATGTATTTCAAGCCACATGGGCAGGTTAGTTATTGCCTAAATAACGTGATCAGTATTACAGTTGGAAATAGAATTTTGGTTCCATGCTTTAGTCAATCCTATATCTACCTCTTTAGATTTTTTAGTAAGCTTGCATATCGTGAATTTCCCACATGGATAATGCCCTACTATGCAGTTCAAACCCCATGTCGAGGTCAAACCTTCAGTGATAGGGGTCTTGGTTTGTAATGTGCTTTTACTCACACAATTTCCTATGGAGGTGCTTTTTTATTAGCAAAAATAGGTTGTGCCGTGTTGTTTTCGGTTGGGGCAAATACTCTCCAATGTTTATTAATGATGTTGCAGACAGCTAACCTCTGGTCAATCGGTCATATTTTTGTTTAGGTGTTTATTATTCTAGTAAGGCTTCTCTGTTGTTGTTGAAAGTCCTTTTAGCCGCTCTTTTTACTAGTTTCTTGGGATAAGCTCTATTTTTTTCTGTTTTTTAGATGGTGAATGTGCTTCCTCTTCGCACGCCTCTTTTTGGCTGCTGTTTCTCTTTAATCAGAGAAATGGGGCTGAAAGGGAGGTTGTCTCGTAGATGTTTTATGTGGTGGCTATTGTAGTCAAGGAGGGAGTTACAGTCCGTTGGTTTATGAAATGGTTTAACTAAGAGTTGTCCATTTTTATGGAAGATGGTAATGTCTAGGAAGTTAGAGAATTTGTTACTCATGCTCATCGTGAATTTAAGATGATGATTCTGTGTGTTTAGCCACTCGAAGAATTGATCTGCTATATTTTTGGAGCCTTCCCAGATGATAAGAATATCATCTATATAGCGAGTCCGTGCTTTTATATGATCTTAAAGGGATTGATTGAGGCATATATAGTAGCTTTTTCAAATGTTTCTACATATAAATTGGCCAGACTAGTGGCCATAGTGGCTCCCATAGCTGTGCCTTCTATTTGTTGATAAACACTCCCAAGAATTCAAAGTAGTTTTTAGTAAGGGTCTTTTCTACGCACCACATGATAAATGATTTGGGGACTGGGTCTTGATAAGTTCTTGGAGTATTTCCTCTATTTTTTCTAATGTGGCTTGTTGGAGGATACTAGTCTATAATGACACTATATCCAAGCCGATCAATAGATTCACTTCAGGGTTGAAATCTTTGTGTTCAAATTCTCTAATGGCGACTGTGGTATTTTTTACGTATGACGACATGTTGGTCACAAATCCTTTAAGATAGTCACCCGCAAATTTTGAAAGTGGTTCCAATATGGAGTTAATGCCTGCCACTATAAGGCGACCTGGGGGTTTGATAAGGGTTTTGTGTATTTTAGGCAGCCAACAAAAGGTGGGGACAATAGATTTCTCATTGATAAGAAATGTAGCTTTCTGCTTGCTTATTCACCCTCTTTGTTCTGCTTTTAATTTGTAACAATTCATAAGTTGGGTCATCTTCAAGGATATTGTAATTGTCTTCTGTCTGTAGTTGACTAAGGTATTCATCTATGTAATCTTTTCTGTTGAGAACGACTATTCCTCCCCCTTTATTTGCTCTTTTGATAAGTATGTTATCGTTATTGGCAAGTGATTTCATAGCTGTTTTTTCAGCATTACTTAGATTTTGGAATGCTTGGATCTCTTTGGATTCACGTTTTTCAAAATTAGCTACAACTTTACGTTCAAACACTATAGATTCTGGACACCAAACTTCAGAGTCCAGTTCTATCGCCTGATGAATATTCACCATTGTTAGGATCAAGAACAGAAACATGTTGAGAAAGCGCCTAGGCTTAAGAGCATAGTCTATGTGTGTTTAATACCTAACCACACTGACTCTTCCATACTCCACTGAAGACCATAAACTATATATATCTCTATAATTACCACTAGTACTACTCAAAAGAGTTACAGATTCTTGTTAGGTCTAGAGTCACTATTTTAGCACTCATATTGCTGTGTTGTGTAATGTGTAATTACTGTTATCTATTCACTCTCTCTTTAGTTTATTGATATTTTCCTATACCTTTTTTATATATATTGAATAAAGTTTATTTTCTGGTTAATCAGTTGTTGTTTGACCTAACTGCTTCACATTACAGATTGGAATTTATCTACCACTTTATGTTCAATTTATATTTTTTTGTCTGGGAATTGATAGAGACTGCACGTTTAGATTTATAAACGGTTGCAACCCAGATTTCCCTTTTGCTTACTAACTTCTTGCTTCAACCTACTAAATGGGACAGCACGGAGGAAGAACATCCACCTCTCAGAATCATGGAAGGCCATGCTAGCACATACAATTGGGCAAAAAACGTCCATAGTAGGTCTGCCATGACACTCTTAAAATATGTTATATCTTTGGCACCAGTTCCCCTGCAAGTGAGTAGGTGTAAACATTTGTATGACACTGATAGAAAGGAGAGTTACACTTGGCGAGCCATGCACTGTTGCCTTCCATATCAGATCTGCAGCATTCAACATAATCTGCCATATCATCCTCAACAAACAGCTGAAGGAAAGTGGTATGAGCTAAACAGCACAATGCTGTTCCTTCCCGATGGATGAACGTCCCCATATCTGAAAACTTTGTACTGCACCTATGAGTAGTACCGTAGTAGAACACCAGGCCCATAAAGCTCTGATTTAATATCTACTGGTCATGAGACTAATCGGAGAACATATCCATGCATGATACAACTATAGCGTACACAGAAATGTTAACAGTAAACATAAAAAAGGATGCACCAAGCTTAAAAACACAAAGAGGTGCTCACCAAGTGTTCTTTTACATGGAAGACAACACACTCCAACTCAGCCCTTGCAAAACAGAAGTCCTGCTCTGCCCCACCAAAGCAAGAAACAACTCAATGACTCCGGGGCCAGAAGTGATGGGAATGTGCCCTTGGACCACCGAATTGTTGAACAAACTTGAGTCCTTAAGGAAGGCCCCCAAGCACTGGCAACACAAATCAAACCAAATTGCAGTGTTCAACACACGTGACATTCGTGTATGCTTTTATGGATCCCAATTGTTTTGCTTCAGTTGACAATGCACACTAGGGTACACTGCCTCTAGTGCATGTGTTTGGAGAGGTGTCATCCTGTGACATCCTTTTCATTGTGTCACAGGTTTGCCTTTATATCTAGCTGCTTTTTGAGGCTAGCCACTAGGTTACATTTTAGTTGCTTTTTGAGTAAAGCCCTGTGTTATACCTAGCTGCAATTGAGTTTACCCACTGGGTTATATATATATTTTTAAAATCAGTTTTATTACATTTTAACACAACATAACACACAGACTCAATAAACATTATCCAATGATACATCACGTTATTCATCTATCCAACATTCCCAACCCCCCAGCCCCCAGCCTATTCCACCTGTTATATCCTCCCGTGACCTGTGTCAATCTGCTTGCATTCCTCATAGAAATCTTATACCGCTATTTGTGATGGTGCATGTATCTGTGCCTGTGTGTCCTCTTGTGTAGGGTGCACCAGTTCCGGCATCATATTTTTCCAAGCCATCAGATTCATGTTTTGTTCCTCCTGGCCTTTGCAAGATGCCTCTTGCCACAAAGCCATCTCTGCCAGTGCCCATTTCTGAAGGTCTCTTAACCATGTGCTTAACTCTGGGCCTTTACATGCCTTCTACCCCATCGCAATCCTACATTTCACTAAAACGTACGCTAAATCTCTCAATTTGCCAATGCGTCTTGTCTGCTTGGGTCTTGGAAAAGGACCTAGTAGGCACGCCTTGGGGGTGACCATATCTGCTGATAGGCCAATTCTGGTTAACGTTTGGGATACTTCTTCCCAAAATAAGCGTATTTCAGCAGAGGCCCAAAACACAAATATCAGGTCTGCATAGACCAGGCCACATTTCAGACAAGTTTGTGTCGTTGCTGTGCTAAATTATGCAAGTCTTTTCGGCGTTAAATATGATCTGTGAGTAACATATAATTGGATCAGCTGTAGTTTTGCATTTCTGGACACTCTCTTGTGATACCCCATGAGCCTACTCCAAGCCTCATCTGACAATTGCTTCCCAAGTCTGCTTCCCAATGTTGTTTAATCAGTATCAAATTGCTATCTGGCCTTGACATCAGAATCTCATATGATCTCGATACTGCGTGTCCCCCTTCAGAGATATCATATAGTGTTTCTATCGTTAGGTCTTCAACCAGAACTGCTCCCGTTGTCGGCCCTTTCAATTTCAGCCCATTTAGAAGTGAGGCATGAGTTATATGTTGCCCCGCACTAAGTCCTGATTCCACAACTATCTCACTAAAGGTCTTGGTCCCCCTTCTGACAATATGTCACCCAGCGTAACCACCCCTTTAGGCTCCCAATATTTCTGTACTTTCAACCTAAGCTGGGTATCCTCGCTCCTGAGTGTCACCAGTGGGATCTGGAGTGAATAAGGTGGATCTTTGCCCAGAAAGCAGCAGACTCTTTGCCACATCACAACGCCCAGTTTCAACGGCAAAGGAGGCCTAGGATCACGTGGTACCTTGTTCCACACCATCTCCTTCAAGAAGAACGGGGTACATGCCGTTTGTAGTAACTCTTTCTTGAGTCTGTTCATCCGATAACCAATACGTTGCAAACTGCAGTAGGCACGCCACAAAATACCCTTCGAAGTCAGGTACTTTTATCCCTCCTTGTTCGTACGGCCTTTGCAGTCTTTCTAGCGCTAGCCTACGCCCCAAATTATGCCATAGGAAGCTTCGGCAAATGGTATTCAACCTCTTGAAAAAAGCTCTTGGCATGTTGTATGAGACGGTCGTAAAATAATGCAGCAGCCTCGGGAGCACCACCATTTTCAACAACGCGGCCCTCCCCATCAGTGACGGCAGCAGTTTGGCCCAGAACTTCATAGAGTTTTCTATTTTGTTGACCGCCTTCACCGTATTCTGCTAGCGTTCAACTTTAGGATTATGGAAAATATCTACTCCCAGATATCTAAACGTTTCAGTTTCCCAATTAATCAGTAATACTGGTAGCACTCCCCGGGGCCTTCTACTGTACTGTGGAATAAGATGGACTTCTGTGGATTAATCGTGATCCCAAACAAGTCTGCATAACGCTCCATCACATCCAGTACGTCTTGTAAATTGGTCTCTGGTTGTTGTAAATAGTGGAGCATATTGTCCACGTATAGGGAGATCAGATGTGTGTCACCGCGTATAATAATGCTGGCCTCATAATACTCTTTCCGCAGGTATACCGCCAGTGGCTCCCAGGCCAGTATAAACAACATCGGAGACCCTGGACAGCCCTATCTAGTTCCCTTACTTAACTCCCATTGTTTTGATATCATGGTGCCCGTCTTCACCCTATCTATTCGGTTGCTGTATGGTAGCTTTACCCATCTAATATATGTGGGGCCCATACCAAAACCGCTAATAACCATGGCCATCTAACCGAATCAAAGGCTTTGACTGAATCCAGCAAGGCTACCACCATGGAATGGGTGCTGTCTTGGGTATGGTCTATTACATGGTGTAATCGTTTTAGGTCGCATGTGATATTTCTATGTGGGACATATCCCGACTGGTCTGAGTGTGCCAGTTTATGTATTATGGGTTTCAGCCTATTAGCCATTAGAACCGTCAGTATTTTCCCATCTTGATTAAGCCCCGAAAAGGGTCTGTAAGAGGCACATTCGGTATCAGATTTGTTTGGCTTCAGCAATGGAACTATAATGGATTCTCGCAATGACTGTGGCAAAATGCCCTTATGTAGGGATTCATTCACCATTGCTAACAATAGGGGTGTCATTTCTGCCGCAAATTCTTTGTAGAACTCACTAGGCAGACCGTCCACCCCTAAAGCCTTGCCCAGCAGCAACCCGCTTAGGGTATTATAGATCTTCTTTAGTTATGGGGGCTTCCAGCTTGTCTACATCTTCCAAATCTATCTTTGGAAGATCTATCTGCTGTAAGGCCTCTTCTATCTCCGACTCTTGAGTATCCAATGTCTCTTCAATGTTTTATAGAACTCACTGAAATGGTTATTTAGATCATGTTGTGTCTCGCAAAGCTCTCCATCCCTTGCCTCAATTGCTCGAATCACACTGAGCTCTGTTTCGCTCTTGTACAACCAGGCTAGCAGGCACCCCGGTTTATCTCCCTCAGCGTGCTGGCGTTCCATATATGTCCTATAACTCAGTTTCCCAAATCTATCCCAGTGTACTAAACACTCCTCCTGGAGGGCGGCAGCCTCTCGGGCGCTCTTGCTAGGTTCGTCGCTTTGGCCATTAATGGCTTCTAGTTTGGTTTCAGCCTTTCATTGCGTGAGTCGTTCTCTATTGCAGCCTGAACTCTGTTCGGCTTAGCAATTACACTTCCCATATTATGCGTAAAATAGTCCTGCACCCCTGTTTTTAAATGTTCCCAGAATGCCTCATCTTGAAGGGACTCACTATGAAGTCTCCATGTCGGGAAACCAGCCAAGTAACCACCAGCAGGGCATGATCCGACAACACTCATGCCTTATATTCCGCCTGTGAATTCTCTCAGGAGATCCTCACCCGTAGAAATATAGTCCACCCTAGTGTACAGGTCTTGGGGAGCTGCGTAATGTGAATAACGCCGGGTTTGCGGGTGCAGTGTCCGCCATATGTCCACAAGCTGAAATTATTGCAACAATGCGCATAGGGATTCGGCCGGCGTGGCAGGGTGCATCAATTTCTGATCAGACCTATCCAGTATAGGATTCAGCATACAGTTAAAATACCCAACACAAATCAGTGTACCATCTATGTGTTGACTTATCAATGTATACAGCGTGCGAAAGTAAGCCGCCACCTCCTGGTTTGGTGCGTATGTATCGATTATACAACATTCCCTATGTTCCACAAGACCTCGCAGCACAAACATCCAGCCCTCTTTGTCTTGAAGAGTACTAAGCACTTTCAAAGGTATCGACGGTGCCACCCATATTAATACACCCCTAGCATACGCAGAGTATGGCGAGCCCAACGTGGTACTTCTTCACTTTTTGGTCAATGCGGTTTGTCGCTCTTTCGTGAGATGAGTCTCCTGTAGGAGTGCAATGTCAATTCCGTGTACGTCATAATTCAATTTCTTTTAATGTAACTGTTAAGGCCTCTGACATTCCAGGATACAACTCTAAGTTCCCCCATCACATTTGAAATTTCGGACACATTTCAACAGCTCAGACTTCAAGTCCAAGTACGATATATAAAGTGTGGATTCGTAGGCAAACCCCAACTAACTACCCCAACTCCCTTATCCTCCCCCCTCCCAACAATTTCCCAGCTCAATACCTTGTGCTCCGGCATCCCCACATCTCGCTGTTGCTCCGGGAGAAAGACCTGGTGGGTGGGCGCAGTAGGCAGATACATAACCTCTAGTATCCGTACAAACATCCCACGTCCCTGGGGGTAGGTGCTCCCACATGGTGCCCTCTTAAATAAGCACCACTTTGCGGGCTCCTCCATTAATTATCACATCCTTTTGTAGCTTCCATCTGGAAGGGTGTACCCTTTTCGTCATTGTATGTTTGCTGACTCTTGTCCCTACAATGTAACTAGCATATGCTTACTCATCAAGACTCGCACCGGCCTCCGTTCGGGTTGGAAAATTCTGCATGTCCAATCCGTTTGGGCGCCTCTAATGGGTTCTCAAAGAAAATGGCATGACCTTTATGGATCACCTTCAGTTTGGCCGGATACAACAACATATATTTCAGATTCGACATACGTGATCTCCTTTTTACTCCTACATAGTTCATCCATTGCTTTTGCACTTAAAGAGTGTAGTCTGGAAAAGCTGTTATCGTGGCTGACGCTTGTTGGATCGTCGCCCTTTTGCGGACGTATACCAGCTACAATGTTTATTCAGCCATGTTTTCAGAATAGCCAATGTGTAGAATTTAGCCGTGCCTTCCAAATTCAGCTGCATCAACAAAACCAAGAAACCAGCTAGGACATAAAGGTATGTATCAAACTCCATGCTTATGGAAGATAACCGAAGGCATGGCCACCCACACGCATACATCTGCTATCATACACTCATATCATATACTCTAAAACACATTGCACAACACCTCTGCCTTAGGACTGCAGCTATCCCCCATGACAGAAATGTGGTCTTGCTGCACACATAATGATTCTTCTTCTCTCACATACTCTCCAGACTACCGCTCAGCACCCATCCACATGCCAGCTCGACATAGGTGGTTAGCAAGGACTTGGCCACCCCTACTTACGTATTGGCTAAAATGCACACACGCATTCTAAACTCCTCTGATGAATTTCCCACACCTGGACTTCGGTCCACTGAGGGCGTTCAACCTACAGCGCTTTGAGTCCTTACCAATTGGATAAGGCGGTATACATATGATGATTACATTACATTACATTTACTCTTGATTGACTCAATATCATCTCCTTTCTTCAATAATGTGCACCCAGACCTGGCCATGGTTCCCCAACAAGTTCTCCAGTGGTGTAGGATCCTGGCCCCCAGGATCAGGATCTCCTTAGAGGAGAAATGTAAAGCTCTTAATGGGTGTGCGCACCTCCTCCACCCCCCTGCCCTGTGTCATTCCAGCAGCCCCTTAGTAACCATAGCACTAACCAGCACAACAAAGTTCTCGAGCGCCCAACAGGTTTAGGTTGTCTGCAAAGTGCTAATTTGATGCTGTACACAAAATGCAGATTGTGGTATGCTATGTTCAACCACATATTATCTAGCAAATCAGCAACTTGTGGAAGTGAAATGCAACTGCGATATACAGGATTAGGTACCTGTCGCTCCCAGTGATCTGGCATGCTCAGCTGTTGCCCATTTAGAGGTGTACTTCTGAGGATTAAAGATTGGCTGTTATGAGAGGGAGTGCAGTGGGTTCATACACAAATGGCCACATCATGTCCAAGTCCACGATTGGACCATCGTTCCTGTTACAAATGGTGCTCCGCTATTGCATAGTAATTTGATGTTATGAGAGAATGTGGATTCACATACAAACAGCACTTCTGCTCGCGATTCGGAGAGCAAGATGGCAGCTCGGGGAGAAAGCTGCGAACAAAGGGGCATTAGAAGGAAAAGCAAAGCGTAGTCAGCTGCTGCAAGGTGGAGGTGCTTGTAATGTTGCAGTATTTCACAGGTGATGGTATTCAATACTTCTACCATGTACTTACTGTCACCCAAATTACCTCCTGGCACCAAGGAACACGTGAGTTCTGCCATTGCTGGAACAACCAGGCCTTACAGTAGTTTGAGCTTCATATCATTATCACTTAGATGTGGCAGACTGTGGAGGAAGTTCGGATACGAGGGGCACAGACAGAGAAGCGGCCAGCTTGGAGGGTCTCCTAAAGGTGTTGGCTTGGATATTCAGGAGTCTGCATAGCATAGTTTGTGTTGTGGTATGTAGGTGATTAGAAATGCATTTCAGGCCAAAAGCACAGCAGGCGTTATGTGCAACACACGCTACTCCACATTGTACATGTACATCCACAGTAATCTAATGCAGTTTGGCCTAAACTGGGGGTATATGACATCTTCAAAGGGTTTTAGATAGAATGTTATAGGTTGGGCGTTGCAACCATTGCAATCTGTGGATTCAAATAATGGGGATGCCCCAGATGGAGCTCATTAGAATAGTCAATCTTGAAAGGATCCAAGTAAGAAAAGTCCAGCAGAGCGGAGAGGCCGAGGAGGAGAATAGAATGAGAGAAGAGAAGGGAGATAATCAGGAGCAAGGCCATAAAGAGATGTGAATACTAAACAGAGGAAGTTGAATTTAAGCTGGGAGTGAAAGGAGAGTCATCCAAGAGAGTAAAGAGAAGAGGAGATTGAGTCACGATGGGAAAGTTAAAAAAGTGAGCGAATGGAGGAATAGGCGAGAGCAAGGAAGACCAAATAGTAGAACAGAGCAGTAGAACAGTCAAGCAAAAACTAGTGAAGAAACCAAGAGCTTAGTGGCATGAAAAGCAAGAAAAGGGCACATTTCTACGAATATTAAAGAGGTATAAACGACAGGTTCGAGAGGTGAGTGAGATATGATGGCTGAAAGAGAACTTAGAGTCAAGGTAAAGACCGAGATTGCGGGCAGTAGGAGAAATTACCAGAGATGAGGGGGGAAAGAGAATAGAAGAAGGAGGAGACGGAGGTGGAAGAGTATTATCAGGAAAGAAAGAACTTTTTCAGCAATGGAACTATAATGAAGTATTTCCGGAATTCAAGGTGAGAAAATGAGAAGTCATCCATGACTTAATAGCAGTAAAACAGGAAGAAAGAGTGGAGTGGATATCAGGTGTGAAGGATGAGAAAGATAGAAAGAGCTGGGTATCAACCTCATAAAAGTGATGTGATAATCCGAAAGAAGAGATAACAGGAGCAAGAAAGGAGAAAAGAAAAGGACCAAGAACAAACCCTTGTGGGACTCCGTGATCGAGAGGAAGAGGAGAAGAGATATTGCCGCCCCAGGATACGGCGAATGTTCGGTTAGATAGATAAGAAGAAAACCAGGATAGAACAGTACCACGGAAACCAAATGAGGAAAGAGAGTCAAGAAGCAAAGGGTGGTCCACCGTACCGAAAGCAGCAGAGAGGTCAATTAGAATAAGAACAGAAGAGTGTTTCGAGCGGTAAGAAGAGAGTTGAGTACAGAGGTCAAGGCGGTTTCGGTGGAGTGACGGGGATGGAAACCAGACTGAGTGGGGGGAAGGAGAGAAAGGTCAGAAACAAAAAAGGATGAAATTTGAGAATAGACAATACGTTCAAGAAGCTTAGATAGGTAGGGTAGGAGAGAAATAGGACGGAAATTAGAGGCAAGAGAAGGATTTGCTGTAGGTTTCTTGAGAATAGGTATGATGATCGCATGTTTAAAAACTGATGGAAAAGTTGAGTTAGCGAGGTAAATATTGAAGAAAGAGGTGAGGAAAGATACCAGAAGTGGATAGATTTTAGGAATGAGTAGTGAGGAAAGAGGATCGCTAGGGGCAGCGGTAGGGTGACTTTTAGCCAGAAGAAGGGCTATGTCAGAGTCAGATACCGGAGTGAAGTTAGAAACAGTAGTAGATGGTACTAGGAAGGATAGGGAAGACGGGTTAAATGATGGAGATGATAAAATATCCTGACGTAGAGTGTGTACTTTAGAGGAGAAAAAGTTAGTGCGATCTGAAGCAGTTAGGGATGATATAATAGAAGGATCGGGTGTATGAGGAGAGAGTAGGCAAGTCAAAGTTTGAAAAATACAGCGAGGATGTGTGGATAGGCTGTTAAGAAGATCGGAGAAGTAAGTACGCTTAGCAGATTTGAAAGTGTATGGTAAGAGAAGTAGGTAGACTGGTTAGCCAGAGAACGATCTTTGCGCCAGTGCCTTTCAAGGCGACGGAGAAGGCAGTGCATAAGTACGAGATGAAGACAAAACCAAGGTTGGGCAGGTTTGCGACTGGGGTGAAAGGAGGAAAGAAGATAGAGTTGGTCCAAGCTAGAAACAAGAGAAGAAAGGGTGGACATGGCTTCGTCCACAGAAAGAGTGGCGAAGTGAGTGAGAAAGGGAAGTGAGTTTATGCAGGTATCATAGAACAGTGTTGAGGTAAAGTTGTGTAAATCACATCTGAAAAAAGGGTTTGATGAAAGGGGAGGATGGTTGAGGAAACCAGGGGGAAGAGAGAGACAGAGACCAGAGAATGGTCTGAGAAGTAGATAGGAAGAGCTGAGACAGAGGATGCAGTAAATGATTAAACAAAGATCAGATCAAGGGTAGATCCAGAAATATGAGTTGGAGGAGTTGAAAGTGGGGAAAGTAAATATGAGTCTAGTATAGAAAGGAAGGATGATGTTATATGACCAGAGGAAAGGTGGAGATTAGAGTTTCCAAGCAAAACAGGAGGAGTGGGAGAGATGTGACTGAGGAGAGGATCAATGTCCTCACAGAATGACCCCATTGGGCCGAGGGGACGATAGATGATCAGAAAGGAAATAGCATTCCTAAAAAGAATGTTCCTACCTAGTAAACTAAAACTAAAGAATAGTGACCTTGTATCCAAATGTAGCTGACCCTTACACTATCATATAGAACCAAAGTACAAAAGGTAAAAGTATCTGTTTTCAGTTCAAACAAAATGTGTAAAAGTTCAAACTTATAATTTCCACAAAGCAATCCTTGTGGCCAGAGTTTGATACCCTTCCCCTGAATCAATTCAGGAGAACTTTTGAAAGTGTTTTGTTTCAACAGTGTTCTATTCAGTTCAATGGAAATTGTCTTTTTCTTCCAGCATGTCTTCAAATTGATAAAGAAAATGTCTCTTTCACAAAATCACTTGTTCAAAACCAAAAGCAAGTTTCTTCAACATCTTCCCAAGATGAAAACGATTATTCAGAAGGATAACAGTGCAGCAAATGTCTCTTGTTTTACAAAAGTTTGTCAGGATGATAAAGTAAATAATTTCTTAATAGAACACTCTTCACCACAACCAAATGTCCTTCTTTAAAGCAACTATTCATTTCCTGGTTTACTCGCCTGCCAGGATTGACTTCCACTTCACACAATGTGTTCTTTGCCTGGTTTACTCGCCTGCCAGGATTAAATTCTACTTCAGACAATGTATTCCTTTTCCTGGTTTACTCGCCTGCCAGGAAAAATTGCAACTTCATGCAATCTGTCAATGTTTTCTTCTATATGTGTGAACTCCAGACGTCGCACTCTCACCCAAATCCCACTCCTCCTCACCTGAATCTTCAGAAGACGACGTCCCTTCTTCCTTTGTGGCCCTTTTCGTGAGAAGAAGTATGGCCATTCTCGGATGGAAGCCACCCTGGCACCCTAGATGGACATGGATACAGGGATACAGGGGACCCCTTTCCGCAAAAGCCAGTGAGAGGAAAAAAGCGGAAGCTTAAAAAAACCTCTCTTGTCAGCAGTTAAGATGTACAAAGGAAGGCTCCTGTCCAGTCCAGACGTCTGATGAAGAGGATGGCACACAGAGTCCCTTATAGAACACAATGGATATATGGACAGAGTCTGATGGTATCGTTCCTTATGACTGTAGTTCTCTTGCAGGTATGGAGTAAATTCCGTGGAAGGAAGAAGAATCCGGGTTGGAGCCACAGGAGAAGGGTCCAACAAAAACACAGGTAAGCTGAAGCAGGAGGCAGCTACACCGGCCGTGAGCAGTGGCGCCAGGTAGAAATAGATGGAAATAAAGGTAAGAAAGCACAAGCGGAAACCAGAGAGGATTCCAAGGGAAAGCAGAGAAAACAGGCAGAAAAGGGAAGATTAGTCACCAAACCAGCACGAAAGAAGTGCTAGTGGCACTATGTCTAGAGTTGTTATAAGCGAATTCCGCACTGGGTAGTAAAGAAAACCAGTTGTCCTGTTGAGTGTTAACAAAACACCATAGATACTGTTCTAGGATGCGTTAGTCCGTTCAGTTTGACCATTAGTCTGTGGATGGAAACCCTAAAGACATAGCCCTCTCAATACCCAAACCTTCACACAGTGCTTTCCAAAAGCGTGAAGCGTACTGTGATCCTCGATCAGAGATAATCTTCTTTGGAATCCATGTAATCCATGTAATCCATGTAGGGGAAAGATGTCCTTAGTGAAGATAGAAGCCATCTCAGCAGCTGTAGGAGGGCCCAGTAGAGGGGAAAAATTAGCCATCTTAGTGAAGCAGTCTACGGTAACCATAATGCAGGAACATCCCTCCGAGGGGGGTAAATCGACAATGAAGTCGGTAGAGATGACACTCCAGGGTCTGTCAGGTGGGGTTCCTGTTGAAGATAGCCCACTGGCTTCTGTGTGTTGTATTTGGCCCTACAACAGACCGGACATGACATGACGTACTTGGCAGCCTCCATCCCCATACCAGGCCACCAAAACTGCCTCTTAAGGAGATTGGACGTGTTAGATGTTCCCCTATGTCCTGCCACCGGGTCGTTATGACACCATATTAAGACTCTCCAATGGGTCTTCTGGTCAGGTAAGTATAAACGTTGGTTGATGAAATAAAGCCCTTCGGTCTTGTGTAGTGTGTTCGGAGGCTTCATTGAAGGCGGAGAAGGTTGTGCCATGCAGGCCTTCCGTACTTCTTCCAGAAAAGAGGATACAGTACCTATAAACCTCTTTTGAGGCAAGATAAGATTAGGGCATTGATCGTTTGAGATATCAGGAGAGGGAAGTCTGGAGAGAGTGTCGGCTAGTACGTTCTTAGAACCAGGTAAATAGGTCAGAACAAAATCATATTGAGAAAAGAAATGGGGCAACGGGCCTGTCGTGAATTTATGCATTCCATTTGTTGTATAACCTTCAGGTCCTTGTGATTGGTTCTTAATTCAAAAGGGTAAGAAGCCACTTGTAAAAGGTGTTGCCATTCTTCATAAGCCACCTTCATGACTAACAATTCCTCCTCGATTAAGGAGTAATGGATTTGGCTGGCTTTTAACATCTTGGAAAAGTAGGCTACGGGATGTTCAGTTCAGCCATGGTCTTGAAGCAAGGCTGCACCTATAGCCGCTGCAGAAGCGTCAGTTTCGACGATAAACGGTCGTCCCTGATCCCGCTGACGTAGTACAGAGGCTGAACAAAATGCCTTCTTTAACTGTTGAAATGCCTTGTTGGCTTCAGAAGACCACAAGAAGGGGTATGATGTCTTCTTTAGTAGCCTAGTGATGTGTAGAACTACCTCGGAAAATACGGAGATGAACTTCCGGTAAAAGTTGGCTAACCCCAGAAATCTCTGAACATCCTTTACTGAACTGGGAACCGGCCACTCGGTTATGGAATCAACCTTACGAGGATCCATCCTTATGCCCTCTGCTGACAAAATGAACCCCAGGTAGGGCATGCTGGTAACCTGGAACACACACTTCTCTGGGTTAACTAATAAGTGATTTTCTTTAAGTCATTGAAGAACCTGTCGGAGGTGTTCAATGTGTTGTTTAGAGGTCGAATAAACCAAAATGTCATCCAAATAGATTATGGTGCACTGAAATTGAAGATCTGAAAAAATGCGGTCCATAAACCTCTGAAAGACAGAAGGAGCATTGACCAGTCTGAAGGGCATTACTCAGTATTCAAAATGGCCAAATGGAGTCCGGAATGCCGTCTTCCATTCGTCCCCAGCACGTATGGGTAGAAGGTGGTAGGCTCGTCGTAAATCAAGTTTGGAAATAATTACGGCCCCCTGGACAGCTTCCAAGATGTCCTTTATAAGGGGCATAGGATAACGGTCTCTGATGGCAATCTGATTCAAACCTCTATAATCTATGCAGGGTCGTAATTCACTAGTGTCTTTCTTAGGGACCAAAAATAGAGAGGCCCGGCTGGTGAACGGGAAGGTTGGATCAACCCATTCTAGAGATTGGCATCTAGATATTCTCTTAGGACCTTCTTTTCCTTTAGAGATAAAGAAACCATTCGCCCAAGAGGAACGATGGCATCTGGGACTATGTCTATAGCACAATCTCTGGACGATGTGGTGGTAGTTCTTGGGGTACCTTGTCCAGAAACACTTCATTGCACAGACAAATTTCAGCGGGTATGGCATGCACTCCCACAGACTGTGATGACGGAGAGAGTTCCTTAACATCCTGTACCATGGTAAATTGGGAATCAGCCATACAAGCCCTAAAACAGAAGTTGGAAGAAAAGGCCATCTGATTCTTTTCCCAATCAATAGAGGGATTGTGTTTCCAAAGCCATGAAATTACGAGGATGATCGAAAAATGGGCAGCTCTTATTAGATCGAATTCAATGGTCTCTGTGTGTTGTAGTATCTTCATAGCTAATGGTGGCGAGGTGTGCGTTATGAGACCGGAACTGAGAGGCTTACCATCAACCCCTTCAACCTTCTGATCCACCTCCTTTTCCAGGCGTTCAATTCCTGACTCGTTGGCCCACACTGTGTCCATGAAACAACCAGCAGCCCCGCAGTCTATAAGGGCTAGGACATGTTCTTGACGGAAGACTAATTGTACCGCAACCACCATTAACCTATTGTCTTCTGAAGGAGTGACTGAAGTAATGGACACTGAGGCATAGGGACCAGGTGATCCTCCTCGGTAACCTGTCCCTAATAGTTCCGAGGATGAGTGTTTCCCGGCCGCCGTGGTGGAACTTTGGGACAATCCCTCAACAGATGTTGTTCCGACCCAAATACATACACAGATTGTTTTCCCTTCTCATCTTTCTTTCTTCAGCTGTAAGGGGGCCTCTCGTGGTGCCGATCTGCATTGGCTCTTCTTTTTGGTGTTGAGGTGAGGAGGAAGAAGGGACAGTGAAGTCATGGACAGCAGGAAGACTCCGACCCTTACACCGTTTTGACCGTCTTTCTGAAAGACGAAGTCCAGCTGTAATACTGTAGAACAGAGATCAATAAGTGTGGCAGGTCTAGGTTATGCGGGCAAGCTCATCTTTTAGTTCCTCCCGAAGGTGGCGCTGATATATGGTGTACTGTGCGGTCTCTGGCCATCCTGTCTCAGCTGCAACTCATTTGAATGCTGAAATATAGGACAGTAGGTCACTACTTCCTTGACGAATGTCCAGTAATTGTTCACTAGCCACTTGGGCAATCTCTTTTCTTTCGAAAGCTTCCCTAAACTGGGCCGTAAACCCGCTGTAATCTTGCAGCAGGGGACTTGCACTAGTAACCAATGGTGTGGCCCAAGCCAAGGCGTTACCCGTTAGGTTAGATATCAGGAACCCTATGCGGGCTTGATCCGAGGAGAATGTCTGAGGTCTAAAAGTGAAACGGATGATGCAAGCTTCCATGAATTCCTTAAAGTTGCGGGGTGATCCATCGTATTTGCAGGAGGTCAGTGGTACAGGAGGTAATTCGGTCTGCATTCTTTCGTGGTTGTCTACTCTATGCCTGAGAGCAGTGTTCTCAACCTTGAGATTCTGGAGTTCTTGGGAGAGCCCTTGTACAGCCGTAAGGAACTCCTGGACCTGTTCTGCGGATGCCATCTCTGAGGTCTTTTGGCATTGCAAACTGTCAACTCCAGACGTCGCACTCTCACCCAAATTCCACTCCACCTCACCTGAATCTTCAGAAGACGACTTCTTCCTTTGTCCTTTGTCCCTTCTTCTTTTGTGGCCTTTTTCGTGAGAAGAGGTATGGCCGTCCTCGGATGGAAGCCACCCTGGCACCCTAGATGGACAGGGATACAGGGGAGCCCCTTCCGCGAAAGCCAGTGAGAGGAAAAAAACGGAAGCTTAAAAAAATCTCCCTTGTCAGCAGTTAAGATGTACAAAGGAAGGCTCATGTCCAGTCCAGACGTCTGATGAAGGGGATGGCACACAGAGTCCCTTATAGAACACAATGGATATATGGACAGAGTCTGATGGTATAGTTAATTATGACTGTAGTTCTCTTGCAGGTATGGAGTAAATCCCGTGGAAGGATGAAGAATCCGGGTTGGAGCCACAGGAAAAGGGTCCAACAAAAACACAGGTAAGCTGAAGCAGGAGAGAGCTATACCGGCCGTGAGCGGTGGCGACAGGTAGAAATAGATGGAAATAAAGGTAAGAAGGCACAAGCGGAAACCAGAGAGGATTCCGAGGGAAAGCAGAGAAAACAGGCAGAAAAGGGAAGATTAGTCACCAATCCAGCACAAAAGAAACTGAAAATCAGGAAAAACAGAAAATAAGGCAAAGGTGGAGGAAGGAAGAAAGATTTCCTATACCCGTAATGAAGGAAGCGGAAGGTGGTAAGCAGATACCAGGAAGGGCAAAGCTGGAACGGACAGGGAAAAGAAAAGAAGGCAGAGAGGTCGGGACGAGACCCGAAGGAGGGCAGCAACAGTAACACAACCAGCAGGTAAGAGCGCAGGCACCCGGAGCGAGAAGCGATGGGTTGCAACACGCCGAACAGAATGAGGGGTGTGGTTAAGAGCGGAAGCAAAACAATAGGGAGAAAAAGACTAGACCAAGGAGCGCGGAATTAGAAGAAAACAGAATGGCACAATCGTAATGGCGAGGAAGTCGCCATCTACCCCACAAGCGCCATGAAGGAAGGAGTGGAAGACGCATGACAGTATGTGGCAATATTGTTCCAAACTTCTCCACACCAATATCTCATGTGAGGAGAATTGTACAATGTTTTACCTGTTTTTATAGTCTCTTGGCTGGTGGCAATGGGGGTTATATGTTTCCCCAAACTGATATCCCATGTAAGGGGAATTGCACCCTTTTTGCCCCTTTATCTCTTCTTTATAGTTTCTTGTCTGGTAGCAATGGGGGTTACAGGTTTACCCAAACTGATATCCCATGTATGGAAAATTGTGCCCTTTTTGTCCTTCTTTTCTACTTAGTTGGAATTCAAAACTGTCTTTATAGTCTCTTGGGTGGTGGCAATGGGGGTTACAGGTTTTTCCCAAACTGATATCCCCTTTAAGGAGAATTTCACCCTTTTTGCCCTTCTTTTCTACTTAGTCGGTATTAAAACTGTCTTTATATTGTAACTGTGCCCCAGGGTTACCTTTTTTCTTAGGCCAACTCGCCAGCTTCTTTCGACGTCTCCTTGTGGTTTGCCAGTGCTGCGATGCAGTATCGATGCGGGTAGGGCTTCTGTAAAATGTCAAACCCTCTGAGGTCTGACAACACCCTTAGCAGCTCTCCTGGGGCTGCTGTTGCCTACCCGGCACTTCCCAAGAGCTCACCGGTCTTCTTCGAGCCTCCTTGTACTCAAGTACAACAGAGCGTTTCTCTGCGGCTCCGGAGCACTTCTCCCTTTCAGCTGGGCCTCTTCCCCTGTTGCTGTCCTCCACAGTTCCTCCTACCCATTTGCATACTCTGTAGTTTCGCACGACTTCTCCTCTAGTGTCGGCTTTGGATACCAATTCCACTTCTGCTTCTGCTTCACCTGCTTCTCTGGTTTTCCTTGCTTCTTTGGCTTGCGTGGTTTCTCCGACTCCCTTCACCTGCGTGTGATTTCCCAATTTCAATTTCTCACTCCGCTGATTGAAATTGAAACAACTAGACTCATCAACACTAGTAATCATCACTAGCTCTTTTCTCATCTTCCTCATCCCAGTACCATAAGCATTAGAGGTCTTGATGTCTATAATGGTTTTAGAGTTTCCAAAGATATTTTGTTTCAATTGTTTGTTGAACTGAAGCTTATTAGAAACATGAGCTGTCATGTGAATATTAGCAGTGACATTACTTAGCTCCACTTTACAATATGGTGAAATGGAAGAATCATGTATTCGTGGAGTTACCACTTGCCCCGATATGTGGCTCCTCCCATATGATCCTCCCTCATAATACCATACCCAGGGTCAGTATCAGGTAGCGACTACCTTCCCCTGTCCACATGAGAGGAGGCCAATACCAGGCTTTTAGTGATGATTTCACAGGATTCATCGCAGAGCATTCGCCACCCCAAAGCCTACGTAAAGTGCAGGCTCACAGGATAGGCAGCATGAAACAACCGGACCAACCTAGGGACATTGACATTCACAGGTTCCCACATTCTGCCATCCGGGCCAAACACTTCCCAGTCTATAAGGTACTGTATTCGCCCACAATGCACATAGCAATCCAAGATATTTGTCACTTCATACTCCTAAGTACGCTGCACAGGGATAGGAGCTGGGACCACATGCAGGCGGGATGAAGATTCACAAGACCGAAACAGACATATGGAACGCAGGGTGGATTTGCCAAGTCCTTGGCAAGGCCAAATGATACGCCACTGGGTTAACAACCTTATTCACCAAATAGAGACCTACAAAATGAGGCATGAGCTTATAGACACATGGAAAGTGTAAGAGCTTTGTGGACAACCAAATCATATCACCCATTCGGTATGCCGGAGCAGGTCTGCGATGCATGTCTGCGTGCTGTTGAGCCTCCAAACGATGCAGTCACACAGACGAACGGATGCATTGTATATGTTGCACACGGTCAGTGGCAGTGGGTGGCACTGTACTGGACAGGTCATCCTCGGGTATAGTCCTGGGGTTTTGCCGAAAAAGGGCAAAAAAGGGGGAACAGCCTGAGGCTGAAGGCATAGAATTGTTTTAAGCAAATTCAGCAAATGATAAAAGCGATACCCAAGATTCCTGAAACAGAAGGCACAGGCACATACAAAATTGCACAAGTGTTTGGTTCACTCTTTCAGTGGAACCGTCTGTTTGAGGAAGGTAGGTGAAGGAAAACTGGATATCTACGAATAACAGGGTCATGAGGGCACTTCAAAAACAGGAGGTAAGCTGTGAACCTCGATCTGCTAGGATCACAGACGGTAACGCAAAGAGACAGAACACGTTCTCAAAAAAAATCTATTCAGCCAGAATAGGAGAAGAAGGCAATCCTCGACAGGGAACAAACCTAGCCATTTTCGAGAAGGTATCTACCACAATCCAGACCATGTTGAAGCCTTGGATTTCAGGCAATTCACAATGAAATCCATATGAATGATAGACCACTGCTTCTGCAGTATGGGCATGTTGACCAACAGTCCCATGGGTTTGCCAGAGTGGTTCTTCCCCTGCATGCACACCAAACAAGAAGATCCATAATCCTTCATTGAGGTAGCCATTCCTGGCTACTAACACCATCTCTGTAGGAGCTCTTCAGCCTTTGTTACGCCCAGGTGTCCACTGAACCTAGTATCAGGGCACCATTGTGTAGCCAAGGTACGACCAGTACTCGTTGGAATATACAGTCTGCCTTCTGCATAAGCAAGACGCTAAACCAGAATGACTCAAAGTGTTTTCACCACATCAGGATGTGTAGTAACCCAGGAATGCACCTCCCGACACAAGGAAAGGATCATGGTGCAAGCACATATGAAGCGGTCTGATGGCAATATGGCTTCAGGAACAGCAGACAAAAAAGCTGAGTCATAAGACCGGGTCAAGGCACTTGCGTTTCGAGATGCAGGATGGTAGATGATCAGCAGATCACACATGGCAAAAAATAGGTGCTAACGAGCTTGTCGAGCCAAAACAAGGTGGCGCCTGTATATTACGATGGTCAGTAAAGACTGTCACCTTGTGCTGAGCCTGCAACAGGTGATGGCCCCAGTCTTTAAAAGCCGCCCTGATAGCCAATAATTCTCGTTCTAAAGTGGGTATTGTCTTTCAGCAGGTGAGATATTTCTAGAAAAGAAGGCCACCGGATGCATACGATTAGAGTCTAAGCATTTCTGAGATAAACTGCTGCGATTGCTATGGCGGAAGCATCTCCTTCTACCACAAAAGGTAACTGCGGATTTGGATGTTGCAGCATGGGTGCCGTCATGACGGCCTGTTTGTGGGCATCATAAGATGTTTGGACTAATTAAATTGGTTCAAGGCATAACAATAGAAGGAAAGAAGCAAATAAATCTCCTATAAAAATGTACAAAGCCAAAAATGACTGCAGCTGTTTGACAGAGGTCGGTTGAGGCCATTCAGTGACCACGTTTACCTTGGCAGTACTCATGAGCACTCCCTGAGAGGTCAGTACAAAACCTAGCAATTCCACTCTGGAACCTAGTCCACTGAACCTAGTATCAGGCACCATTGTGTAGCCAAGGTACGACCAGTACTCGTTGGAATATACAGTCTGCCTTCTGCATAAGCAAGACGCTAAACCAGAATGACTCAAAGTGTTTTCACCACATCAGGATGTGTAGTAACCCAGGAATGCACCTCCCGACACAAGGAAAGGATCATGGTGCAAGCACATATGAAGCGGTCTGATGGCAATATGGCTTCAGGAACAGCGGACAAAACAGGTGAGTCATAAGACCGGGTCAAGGCACTTGCGTTTCGAGATGCAGGATGGTAGATGATCAGCAGATCACACATGGCAAAAAATAGGTGCTAACGAGCTTGTCGAGCCAAAACAAGGTGGCGCCTGTATATTACGATGGTCAGTAAAGACTGTCACCTTGTGCTGAGCCTGCAACAGGTGATGGCCCCAGTCTTTAAAAGCCGCCCTGATAGCCAATAATTCTCGTTCTAAAGTGGGTATAGTCTTTCAGCAGGTGAGATATTTCTAGAAAAGAAGGCCACCGGATGCATACGATTAGAGTCTAAGCATTTCTGAGATAAACTGCTGCGATTGCTATGGCGGAAGCATCTCCTTCTACCACAAAAGGTAACTGCGGATTTGGATGTTGCAGCATGGGTGCCGTCATGACGGCCTGTTTGTGGGCATCATAAGATGTTTGGACTAATTAAATTGGTTCAAGGCATAACAATAGAAGGAAAGAAGCAAATAAATCTCCTATAAAAATGTACAAAGCCAAAAATGACTGCAGCTGTTTGACAGAGGTCGGTTGAGGCCATTCAGTGACCACGTTTACCTTGGCAGTACTCATGAGCACTCCCTGAGAGGTCAGTACAAAACCTAGCAATTCCACTCTGGAAGCATGGAACACGCACCTTTCCAGTTTGGCAAATAAAGCGTTTTCATGAAGGCATTTCAACACTGATTGTACATGTTGTGCGTGAGATTATAGAGAGGGTGAAAAAATGAGGATGTCATCTAGATAGACCACCATATATTCATCCAGAATATCGCTGAGCACATTGTTGATGAAGTGCTGGAAAGTGGCAGGGGTGTTACAAAGGCTGAAAGGCATCATAAGGTACCCAAACTATCCATATTGTGTATGAAAAGCGGTCTTCCACTCATCCCCCTCACGGACACTTGCCAAGTTATAAGCCATACAGAGGTCTAGTTTGGTGAAAATTACAGCACCCTGGAGTTGATCAAGAAGGACCCATATAAGAAATGGGTACCTGTTTTTATTGTAATTTGCTTGTAGTCAATGCATTGCCTTAAGTCTCCTTCCCTTTTTGAAACAAAAAACAAAAGGTGAGGCTGCCAGGAAACGAGATGTCCCGATGAACCCGCTCTTCTGGGAAGAGGCAAGGTACTTGCGCAAGACCAGGTCCTCTGTCCAGGTTAAGGAGTAAATCCAGCCACAAGCAATAGCAGCTCCTTCCAGCAGATCAATGGGAAAGTCATATGGAAGATGCGGGGGTAGATTCTCGTAGGCTCCTTTGCATAGTTCTGATATTCTGCCAGTATAGTTGCTTGCACTGCTCCAATCTCATGACAAACGGAGATTAGAGCCTGACACAATGTCTTTGAACTTTCATGGTGTTGTAAACACTGTGCAAGACACCAGTCAGAGTTGAAAACAACTGTCTCTTGTACCCAATCAATGATAGGATTATGAGTCCTTAGCCAGAGTATCCCTACAATCAATCGGAAGTAAGGAGCTGTAATCAAATCGTAACGTATCCATTTGCAATGCCCTTGTTGGGTTATCATGCATAAAGGAATGTTTTGTTCCACTACTTCACCTGACATCAGATTGGAACTGTCTACTGTCATTATAGGTTCGGGACAAGGCTCCTGTAAACAGGGAATGCCCAACTCTTTGGCCCAGGCAGAATACATGTAATTACCACTGGACCCTCAATCTATCAATACTCATACCTTCTTATTGGCAACTGTAGAAGTAGAAAAGCTCACGTCCAGATACACATTAACGACAGTTGGGACCTCTTTAGGACCTAGTTCAGAATGACCCACCCCATAAGTACTCATGTGGCAAGCGTTGGAAATTCCAGACTTCTTAGCCGGGTGCCGGTTACATGAATGGATATAATGTCCTCACTGGCTGCAGTATAACCAAAGGTTGGAGACTATACGTGGCTCACGTTCTTCTGGCATATCAAAGCACCACCCCCCATAGGGGACAAAGCTGCATAGGCTCAGGCGAGCTACTAAGGTTGGTTATTTCACCACCCAAGGCAACCTGTGGACTGAAGGTTCGATTACACCCCCCTCAGTACGTCTGTAAAACTAGATCCAATAACACAGGATAGTTACTTGGCAAGAACGAACAACAGACACGGGGCCTCATTCCGAATTTGCCGGTCCAGATACAACAGTACCGGTAAGCTTACCAGTACTGTTGTATCCGGACCGGCAAACTCTGAGTTGTGCTCGCGGGTGCCTTTCATTCCGCCAGGTCTGACCTGGCGGAATGAAAGCTCACCCGCCAGCACAGCATTTCGGTTGCACAGGCACCGTTGATAACGGTGCCTGTGCATCCGGCTTCCCCATTCCCATTGAGCCCTGGGAATGGGGAAGAATTTTTTCGGGCAAATACCAGGTCCGGCAAGGCCAAAATGACCCGGTAATTGCCCATTTCTGGGTGCCGGAAAAAATGCAACTCCAGCGGCAGCCGGGCCTGTTTTACATGCACAGCTACCGCCAGGTTTTAATGAGGTCGATAGAGCCCTTAATTTCCTCAGAAAGGCCCTTGTAAAAGAATGCTTCCGTTTTCTGCTCAGGACATTTGGTTTCAGGAGACAGCTAGTTGACCCGAGCTACGTACTGAAGAAGCCTCTTCTTATTATGTGTGAGCCTTGCATTGGGCATCAACCTTACGCCCCATGGCATCCCGCAGAGCATCTATATTGATCCTGTGTGATACCAGCATCAGGTTTTGAGCAGTTCTTTATAGCTTGGTTCCACCTGCAGAATGCTGGAAAGCAAAATTCATTTGCTATAATGATTAATATTTTTATGGTGGGAAATGATGCATGGTTCTGGTATAGCACTAAAGATAGCGGTTGTTCGATTTCTGAAAGAAGTCTGCAACATTGCCTGAGTATGCAGTAGTTCCGGTGGTTTTAGTAATAATACTTAATGATGGTTTTTTACTGTGATAATGTAATACCTATGTCTTCTGTTTTTGTTGATTTTATTTTGGATTTTTATACTGTTTTAAACCTTGTAAAGGTTTATTCAAACCAAATACAAATAAAATAAAAAAATATATTTATTTTTATTGCATTTGGAGACCAGAATCAGTGTTTTATAATACAGTAGGTACTGAAGTTTGCCATTCTGATAAAAAAATCCTCATGAAGCCCTAATTGTCAGGACAGGAATCCACACTTGGCTCACCGTATGATGTGCTTCATTCTGTTAATTCTGGAGTTCTCTATGTACGTGTCTAGTGGGTTTTTTTGGAAGTGAAGAGATAAAGCCTATCCCTACGGGTGGCCAGCCTGGAGACCACAATGGCACTGGTCACCTGGCAGTCCCTTCTCAGGTGATAGCCTAATAGCAGAAACCCTCTTGTGGTATAAAACCCCCAATGAGATGACAGATCCCGGAGCAGCAGGGCAGAGGAATCATTGGTGTGGCTACAGGAAGAAGTCCAGGGGCAATCCAGTCTCCTAGGAACCATGGTGACCGAAGAGGGTGACCCACTCCAGGTGCTGCTGATAAAGAACGCCAGGTCTGACAATAGAAGAAGCAGAATAGAACAGAAGACTGGAAGTAGAGGAAAGGAGCAGCAGGAAGGGGACAGACAGAGAAGGGAGAACAATGGAACTACGGGAGCGTACCTGCACTGCAAGAAGCGTTGTGACACGGTTCCAATGTCCGCTGTTACGGAATGTGTGAGATGCGGTGACATAAAGGAGGAGCGAAGAGTAGACTATCATTCCACATTGCTTCCGAAAGGCATATTGGGCACCTAGAGAGACTCGTAAACGAGAAAGCATAACACTAACTTGCTCTTCTCATAACTTGATAACTTCAGAGGATGCTGGGAGTCCTCCTATGGTGCCTTTGTGCTCTCCCATGGGTATGGAGAGATGTTTTGAGAAAGTGATTTAGGCCCTTGAGAAGCACTAACTCAGCCTTCTCATAGCTTCATAACCCCAATGAAAGCTGGGAGCCATTTCAGGAATAGGCAATGCTCTGTCTTGGGTAGGGAGAGTCACCTTGGATGTGTGGCTGGATCTTCCATGCAAGGACACCAGAATACACTGCCTTGGTTTTCAAGAGCTACCTTGAGTTAGTGGCCTCATGCTGAAGGTAAATGCAAGCTTCGTAAAGCCCTAATATATAATAAAAATATCTTAACAATGCCTCAATTCTGAAAAATGTACCAATTTTCACAACAAGAGACACACAATGTCTGATCTATTTTGCAGTCTCTCAATACCTTGTTCCTGCATGGATCGTTAATTTTATCAACTCCTAGCAGACATCCCTCAATTTGGGTATTCACCTCTGATTATTTTGTGTATTACATTTTTCGTTCTGAAACAATTAATTTGAAAACACAACTTGCTGTAAATTCCCATTTTCACTGCACCTTCTGTATGCCAACAGTAAGTATATACATCCAGTACAAAGTGCTTCTGTGAATTAAATCACAACATGGAATAATTTGAAAAGGTTGGAAGGTGCATGAAGCAATGTGCAAATGAAGCAAATTTATAGCAGCAATAATCTAAGTACTGGTACGAATAATGCATACGAGTAATGTTGAAAACAGAAGCCAACCTAGTTGTCTGCAGTACACATATAATATTTAGGTACAACTTGGCAACAGAATGCAGCCATGGCCTGCAATATTTCAAAAAAAATATATGACTAGCACAATTATATTATAGCTCATATTTCTAGAGACTATAGTTTCCTGCTGTAATCTGTGCCCATGGTCCTATCCAAGGTCTAAGTCCCCAGTAAATTGCTTCAGTAAATGCAGGTGGAGAAAACAGGACTAGTAGGATAAAGTCCCTGTTATTGCGATCAGATAGTTTGTTTGCCTTCCTCGGGACCCGGAATATGTAGACCCTGTGTCAAAAAACACCAGATTCGAGAATGAGTTATCCATGAGCATATGATCTCTGAAGGTTTGCTACAAGCCCTAGACCAGCCTTCTCATAATTTGAATAACACCGGAGGACACTGAAAACGCTCCCAGGGCACCAAAATACTATGCTATGGTTAGGGAGGGCCAGTCCGGTCCAGTGTCATTACCAAGCAAATACCTCGGGACCTCTTGTACCTCTATCTCAGACTTGTAAACCCTTGCCAGCCCACAGACTATCTGACCTTTGAGTGGGTGTCCCTCCCACAGTAAATCAGCAGGAGGTGACTGAGCATTCATAATGTCTGTATATCCATGATGAAAGAGGGGAGCAAGTCATCCAATGTATCGGCCTCCTTATAGACTTAAGTGAAGAAAGATTTTGAATGAACCATCATACTGAACTTCAGGGCAGTGCAGCCATCTGGTCTTACCAATAATCCAATAATTAGTTTAGCAGCCTGGCCAAGGAACCCACCATGGACTTTTCACTGATTCCTACCTCTGACTAGAGTCAGCTGTTTTCTGACACCTTGGGTTAGCAGGTTCTGCATGCTTCCTTGGGGCAATGACCTGGGGGTCCTTGTGGGATCTCTCACCCTTCTGGAAGCTGGGTATTCACTGCACGCCTTGGTTAGCGTTGCCCTTTTCTCTGTAAATGCCCTTTGCCCACCCATGGGAAATGCCCAGAAAGTATTTGCTGGACTCAGAGCCCTGATGGCCTGACCTACTGCCACCCCTGTTCCCCTGGACAAACCTGGGTGTACACTGATAGCCTTAATCAGTCAGTCTTGTCCCCCACTGAGCAGAAGCACTTTGAGTCAGTTGTGTTGGGCATCTCCAGGGACACGGACTCGGAGGTCTAAGCAGGATTCATAGTTCCCTCACTTGGCTCTGCTTGCACATCTGTCTGAAGACAAGCCAATGTGTCCACTGCAATCCATGGTCAGCGTCGTCTGCCACCTGGCAGAGGCACATTTGAGTGTGTTGGCCACTTCCAGGAGCAGTAACCCATGGGACTTCTGGACTGGTTGACACTCGGAGGCTGGGCCTGGCCTTCCCTTGCCCTCCTTCCCCAAACATGCCTGGATTTCTTCTGAAATTCTGTTTCAGCTTTGTTCTCTACTTGGCCATGCCGGTGGCTCGGACTCTGAGGTGTCTGCTGCCCTTACTCAGCATGCTCTCATGCTCTTATATTGTGCAAGTCTGGACATCCGCTGAGGGGATTTTTTGACCTGGCATCCACTGCGCAGAAGCACTTTGAGTCACTCAGGTTTAGCCACCTCTTGCGAGATGGACTTAGCAGATCCCTGTAGGACTTGGAGAGCCCTTGTGTGGTCAGCTCTTGCCCTCTTGCTCTCAGACAAGGCTCTGTGGCTGTGTCTTACCTTGTTCAACCTTGCCCTCTGCTTGGCCAATGTCCTTTGATTCTATTTATGTGTTGGCTAACTCCTTAGGGGGCATCAACCAAGCGATCTCTGCATATCTCTGCAGGTTAGTGGTAATGACTACCTTGCTACCTTGCTGGACAATGGTCATGTCGCAATGGGCCTCAGGGAAGATCTAAAAAATGCCTTAAGCCAAGTAGTCTCCTGCCAGATAACATTGCCAACTTGATCACCTTGGTAATGTAACTGAATCTATGAATGGGGAAAGGAAGGGGAGAAGAGGAAGTTAGGCCTAGACCAGAAAGGGTCACCAGGGTGAGGGGGGCTGCCAGTGGGGCCATGCAGATATGCAGTACCAGATGTTCCCTATTTTCCGGGTTCCATGTGATAACTCCAAATATTGAAGGCTGCATGCAAAAAATTGGGTGCGGCCTTAAACTCTGGGATCATTATTATTTAGGGGGGTTTCACCCCCACCAACCCCACCTAGCAGCTGATCCCTCACATAACCCCACTCAGAACATGCCCAGCTACTCACACCCACCCTTCTCATTGCCTGCAAACACGGCTGGGCCTGCAGCCATTCATACGCAGATTGCTGTAATGCAGAGCTTTCTGGCTTTATAGCAAGTTTTTCAAACAGTCTTTTGAAATAAATAACCCCAAATCCAGCACCTTTTGATAGCTCAGTGTGCTGGTACTCTGGCTTGATATGCTCAGGGCTGTATTTTCTTTTTAAGTTGCCGTCCTGGAACGGTATTTTTGGTCACATAAAGTAAGGGAACGATGAAGGATTGCCTAGCAAAGCAAGGGTACGTCGTACCCTTTAGTTCCCGCCCATTTTCACCTATGGACTTAAAAGAAAGATTGAAAGTTAAAGTCTGCAGTGTTAGGGCACAATTTGGATCAAAATGTAAAACATTGAAAATTCAAGGTTCCTGTACAGGACAGTGGTTTTTTGGCGACAACTGTGCTCACTATTAGAGTCTGCAGCAGTGGGCTACTCATCATGGGTTCGAGGCTTCTTCCGATAGTCGAGGGAAATGCCAACAGGTACATGGATAGGGAGAAGACAATGTAAATTTGAACCCCACAAGGCAGGAGGGCATTAGAAGCAGCAGCAGAGAAGCAGCAGGTTCTACCCCAAACAGGGTCAGCAGGCAACAGAGCATTCAGTTCGGTTTCAGGCATATCCTTCTCCACGATGAAGAACACAAGCAGCAGGGTGAGGAGACCTTTGCAGTGCTGGGAAAATGCCCTCAAAGTTTCCATTCCCATGACGAGAAGTCGTACATCCAATGAAACAGTCCAGGGCCAGGAGGATACTGTTGTGTATTGAAGACATTGAAGTTAATGTAGCATTAGGATAGATAGAATGCAGAATGGTAAGTGTAAGGAAATTCTAGAATGATGGGGATGGGGGATCTTGCAGTTCAACTGGAATAAAAGATATAGCAGGATACACAACGGTGTCTGTGTACTCATTATATTAGCATTTAAGAACATAACAGTGGCAACAAGGGGAAATGTAGTCCACGAAGCCGGAGCACGCCTGAAGAATAGAACAAGTCAAATGAAAGGGGATGAACATATTGTAACATGGAAGATGGAAAACAGTGAATGACGGATATTACCAATGGAGCCCAAAAGAAGGATAAGTGAATCGCGTGCCAAAAATGCAATTAAGGTAAGCGCACACAGCGAAAGAATAAAAATAGCATAATATTGACTATAGCTGAGGTTGAATGTACACTTCTGACATCAAAGCATTCTTTGAATACCAAGTAACGTACCGGCAGCGCGTGAGGGCTGGCGCGCAGTGACAGGCAGCACAAAGAAAAAGGACCCAATGATACGTAAAGTACATGATAATTGAGGAAGTAATCAAACCGCCTGAAGTTATTAGATGAAAGGACATACGGGCGTCAATCAACGTGCCACCATCTTAAGCTTAAGAAAATATGTTACCAGTGAAACGAATGACATGTGCATAAATAAGCACAGAAGCGGACGACGGAACGGAAATAAAGGCACAATTAAAACCGGAATGTGAAAATTGTTAAACACACATTGTACAAAATAAAACAAACTATCAGCCCACAGCGTAAAGTGTACAAAATATAAGAAAAAAAACAAGGAAACCTGAAAACATTGAGAATTGAAACATTTTACTATATACAAGAGTGAAATATTGAACTATTGAACTTTCTTTGCAAACAATAAAACAGACTGTCAGCAAGCAATACAAGGACTATAAAGGAGCCACATTAAAACAGAGTTGAATCTACTGGTGGATCAGTTGTGAGACCCACAAGAAATAAGAAATTTTGAAACATTAAAGATTGATCAGACATATATAAACATGTCAACAGATAATGCAGGTGGAGATGTAAATGGACAACAGAGAACATCTCAAAGTACCACAGGTACGCTCATGGCAGCTAATCCATTATATTATTTGCGATGCCCAAATCCTTTCAGCTTAGACCACAGGAAACCCAAGGCCAAAGATGGCAGGAGTGGTTTGATGAATTTGAGGAATTTTTAAGTGCGGTAGGGGATTAAAATACCTCAAATAAGTTGGACATTTTTACAAACCTAGTGGGAAAAGAAGTGAAGAGCATAATCAAAACAATACCACTTCAAGACAGGGCAACATGTCAGTTGTTAATAGCAGCAATTAATGCCCAAATAATAATTCTGCTCAACAGAGATTATGAAAGATATGTATTCAATCAATGCACACGAAGCCCGCACAAGACCATAGCCCAATTCGTGTTGAGGCTACAAAAAAAGTGTTGGAACTCGCAAGAATATATGAAAGAGTGGACACACAAGCAGCTAATATAGAAAATCCAAATAGGATAGATACCATCTCTGTCATGAATAAGAATGTACAATGGCAGAGAAGATATCCTGGCATGGCATCGCCAGGATCAGTGCGCAGAAGTACAGGGGAAAGACAATGCTACAGGTGCAGATTTGAGGGCCAATGTCCTGCTTTGGGTCAATTATGTTTACGATGTGGACAGGAAAATCACTTCCAGACGATGTGTAGAGAAAGAATAACAACACCAATGAGTCATTACAACCCTCAAATGATATCTAATAGAAGATATGACAACCAAAGGAACCTGTGAGGATGAACATATACAGAAAGAGAGATAAGGCCCAACCACCCTGTCTCAAAACCAAACCAACAAATAGCCCGACCAGGATTTGTTAGAGCCATGGATAGTTTACAAATTGAAGCAACAGATCAAGTGATCATGAACTGAGCCACAGGGCGGCACTATTTCATCAAGCTCAAAGTCAAGAAGAAATGAAACATGAAGATCCATATGAAAACCTGCCCCTGCCTGGTGAGGAAGAAGAACTAGCAATGGATCATTATTAGGAATATGACAGATACAGTAAAGAATATGTAAGATGAATATGTGACAATGAAAGTGGTAAGACTGGCATAAGGGTAATAGTGAACTTATGTGGAGAAGAAATACCTTTTTTGGTAGATACTGGAGCTACAGTGAATGTCATGAGTGAGGAAGCATACGAAAAGATCACTAACCAATGTCCACTACATCTATCAAAGGCTGAAATTTTTCAATGGGGAGCGGTACAGCCAATGCTGAACAAAGGACAGTTTCAATGTGATTTGATTCATGAAGGGCATTGTGTATCAACTAATATACATGTCATAAAAAGTCCTGTTGTTGGTAGATGTCTCATTAGCTGTAAGACTGCCACGGATCTAAAACATATTGATGTGTGATACAAACAATCAGAGATGATACATGTTGTTCCATCAGGACATCCTGATCTAAGGTTCATATTAGGAGAAGTGCTGGATTTGGAAAAGTTGAAAGTAAAATTTCCGAACTTGTTTCAAGGAATTGGGAAACTGAAAAAATAATATGAAACATCTACACATTGATAAATCAATTCAACCTGTTCCTCAACATCGAAGGCGCATAGGATTTCACCTGCAAGCAAGGGTGTCGCAAGAGTTGAAACAGCTCAGAGATAATGATATCATTGAAAGGGTTGAAAATGGTCCAACACCGTGGGTATCCCCATTGGTGGTCGTACCTAAAGCGGATGGACGTCTACGTCTATGTGTAGACATGAGAATTCCTAACATGGCCATCATGAGGGGAAAGGCACCTGGGACCCAACCTAGAAGACATGATAATAGGTCTGAATCAGGCTAGCAGATTCAGCAAACTGGACCTAAATCAGGAATATCATCAGCTGGTGATTGATCCAGAGTCTCGACCCAAAATCACTTTTAGCACCCATGAAGGTTTGTTTAGATATAAGAGACTCAGCTTTGGTATCTCGTCTGCAGCACAAATATTTCAAGAAGCAATAAGGAAGGTCATTGCACCGGTACAAAATGCATTTAACTACAGTGATGATATTCTAGTCTATGGTACCAATCAATTTCAACATGACGAGGCGCTAGAACAAGTATGCAGGCTGTTGGAAGAAAATGGTCTGACTCTGAATGGACAAAAATGTGACATAAATAGAAAAAGTTTTAGATTTTTTGGACATATATTTTCGGAGAATGGAATGAGAGCAGATCCAGAGAAAGTGAGAAGTATCCTGGATCTAAAACCTCTTGAGGACCTGGCAGAACTGAGATCTTTCCTGGGGATGGCCGGCTATTGTGCGAGATACTTGCCAAACTATGCAACTCTCACTGACTCCCTGAGACAGCTGTTAAAAAAAGGATATGGTATTCGTATGGAATGAAAATTGTGAGAGAAGCTTCAAGAAAATAAAAGAGGAACTAATCAGTGACAGACGGCTGGCATATTTTAATCCAGAATTGGAAACTGAAATTATTGTTGATGCCAGTCCAGTGGGTCTAGGTGCGATTCTGGCACAGATAGATCCAAGGGAGGAACGAAAAGGGGAATGGCATGTTGTTGCTTATGCTAGTAGAGCAAGTAGTAGTAGTGAGATTGAACAAGCTTACTCTCAAGCAGAGAGAGAAAGTTTGGCTGCTGTATGGAGTTTGCCCGCTGTATGGGCATGTGAAAAGTTCAACCATTTCGTGATCGGAAAACCTTTTGTTCTTGTCACGGATCATCAAGACCTGATTTAGTTATTTGGAAATCCTAGGATTAAGATGCCTCCCAGAATTGAAAGGTGGGGCATGCGACTGCAGGAATATGATTATAAAATCATTCACAAACCTGGAAAAGAGGCAAATCCAGCTGATTATTTGTTGAGGCACCCAGCAGGCATAGCAGAGCCTGAAATGCAAAAAGATGCGGAAGAATATATATCATATGTTTCACTAAATGCTCTGCCGCCAGCAATTACAAAAGAAATATTCAGAGAGAAGAGCCAAGCTGATCCGATGTTTCAGGTAGCAGTCCGACTCACTCAAGCAGGGAGATGGCATTGTCTCAGCATGGAAGAAGGTTTGGAAGAACGAGATATGAAGAATCTTCAAAAGCTGGCGAGAATAAGTAACGAACTGTTGGTGACAAAAGAAGGAATGCTTCTAAGGGGGAACAGACTGGTAGCTCCAAAAATTCCAAGGAAGGCCCTAGTAATGCTGGCACATGAGGGTCACAGAGGGGTTGTGAATACAAAAACAATTCTAAGGAATCAAGTATGGTTCCCGTGCATGGATGTCATTGTGGAAGACATTTTACGAAATTGCTTGGCTTGCCAAGTAGCAACATCCAATGCCCAGACAACACCTCTTCAAAAAGTGCCACTTCCTTCTGGTCCATGGAACTGGTGGTGGCCATAGATGAGTATCAGCGGTTTCCTTTAGTGAAGCATGTTGGATCTACCGCATTTTATCAAGTGTTGGTGGTCCCAGATGAGCTTTTCAGTGAGTGGGGAGTCCCTCAAGTAGTGAAAACAGATAATGGGCTGCCATTTCAAGGTCATGAATTTAGCAAGTTTGCTTTACATATGGGTTTTAAACATCAAAAAATAACACAGTTATGGCCTCAATCAAATGGTATGGTCGAAAGGTTCATGAGTAGTTTAAAGAGAACTCGGCAGAAAGCAATTGTGGATAATGTGCCGTTACCACAGGCTGTGTCGCAGATGCTAAGAAGCTATCGAAATACTCCTAATGAAATGACTGGACATTCCCCTTCAGAGTTGATGATAAAGTATAAACCGTGTACAAGGCTTCCATGCATGGAGGATTACACGGCTGAGGAGGACAATAACATCAGAGAGAGATCAGGTGAAAAGAATGAAAATAAAAGAGTGGACGGATCGTAAACGGAAGGCTGGGGAAAGTAATTTTCAGGCCGGAGATGCAGTGGTAGTTTGCCAGAAACAAAGAAAGGAAAATGGATTCTAAATATTGGTCAACACTGCTAAGGATCAAGGATGTCAAAGGGTCTATGGTCACCGCTGAAGGAGGTGACCGTGAGATAACCAGAAATGTATCCTTTTTCAAAAGACTTTTTCAGAGTAATCATGGGGGGGAGGATGGTGACATGAATGTCTCGGGGAAACCAAATGGGTCAAATGACACTGACGTTGATTTAACCTTGTTGTGGAAGAGGACTGGGGAGTATCTGATCGTAATACTGGACAAGTGGGGAGTAGTGGTCTAAGTGATAGAGTTGAGCCTGAAATTCTGGAGCCTGGGGACTCTGCAGGTAATAACACAAGTCCAGACTCATCAGAACTGAAAAACAAAAATTGAGGTGTGCCTGTGTGGTGAGGCGCTGGGTTACAACTAAATTTGAAAAGACAAACTAAAGTCAATGCGACCCTTACAAACCAAATAAGATTGGGTTGCTGCACGAAAGAGGGACCAGCAGTCACCTCAAAAACTGCTAATAGATACAAACCCTTGAAAAATGTCACCTCTAAATGATTGCACAGCCCTAAGCAAATGGTAAATATCCTATTCAAATTAAATGTGTAACTGGACAACAAATACAGTGAAACAAAGAGTCCAAAGCAATAGAGTCTTCAGTCAAAAAAACGCTGTTGAAACAGATTTTATGAGTTGATGCAAAAACAAAACTGCCAACACGTGTTTTGACCCAAAACAACGGGTCCTTTTCAAGGCAAGACTGTGATGTTGGTAGGATTCATATGCGTTCGTATGTCATTCAAACTGAGTTGGAAAACCCAAGCCCTCCTTAGGGGCAGATATATGGGCCAATTCTAAAGTAGTTGATTCTCCTCAAGAATAAACGGCAAATAACTGTAGCAGTCTCTGTTACTGATACATTGTGGTACATTCCCAGAACATGGGAGTTTGTTCAAACGTTGCAACTGTAAATTCAGGGGCTGGTTCCCCGCTGTGGCCAGAGTCCAAACGCTTCACGAAATCAGTGCTGTGCCTGTTGATGTCAAAGGTAGTTCTCATCAGAACTGAGCCTTCAATGTAGGCCTCAAAGAGTTGTTCTCAAACCAGCTCGTTTGATTGAGCAAATGTAATGTTTATTGTATTTAGATGGGAACTTAGATGATAAGTAAGGGGGGGGGGGGTTGTTTTGTATTGAAGACACTGAAGTTAATGTAGTATTAGGATAGATAGAATGCAGAATGGTAAGTGTAAGGAAATTCTAGAATGATGGGGATGGGGGTTCGTGCAGTTCAACTGGAATAAAGGATATAGCAGGATACACAACGGCGTCTGTGTACTCATTATATTTGCATTTAATAACATAACAGATACAAGCAAAATGCAGCACCGCAACTCATCCAAGATCCTGGACATCAAGGTGAGCAAGCAGAACTTCAGACTGGTTGGTCCCAACAACAATCCAAGTGAAGGAGGCACCCACTTCATGTCTCCCCAGTCAAAGGCAAGGCTTCATGGGGTGGTCGTTGGCTTTATTGATGTTGGACACGCCAACAGAACTCTGATGTTCCTTTAGCTTCTGATACTTGGATACCATTGTTGACTCTGAGAAATGGCGCCACAACCTCTTCTTTTACATAAATTCAAGCTAATGGGGTACCCACGCCCTCCAAGTGTAAAGACGTGCGCCATTCAAACAGGTATGGGCCGTTCAATACTGGACACCCAGCTACCTCACATCTATCCGGGAACAAGGCATCACCCTGGGTGCTTGACAGCCCCCTTTCACTGCCAGCACGGTTACTACCAGGTTCTAAAACGCTCTCCTGGTCTTCTTACAAGGGTTCTGTGACGGTGCATGCCCTTTTAAGGCTATCACTAAGCTGTGAGGGCGGAGAGGAAGCTAACAAAAAAGATGGTCCTAGTGCAGGGCTTGAACCATGAGGCTCAGCAATTTAGAGTGTATAGTACTCAAAAAGGCATTATCAAGGCCAAAATCAATAGTGCAGCTGGAAAAAGAGTATACATAGGTTTATTGCCACCTATAAAAAGTAACAAAAAGTTATGTTTGAGAAAAGAAAATGGAGCACTCACCTTATCCAGATGTCATCTATAAACAAAGATGAAAGGACATGGGCAATGATTTCCCTGCACAGATAGCCTGAAGTACTCGCCAGTATTTTCCAGAAAAGAGTTACAGTTGTAGGTGGGCTTCAGCAGAAGCCAATCTGGTCGCAGACGTAAAGGCAGGACACCAGGGTATCAGCAAAGGAAAAGCAAAAAGGCCAGAGGACTCAGAACCCAAGCATGTAATTTTGCCCGCTTTTGCCCTAACAACATAGAACAATAGGCCACAAATATAATGACCTATGTAATGAGGTCAACTGTTTGCCACCTGTAGAGAAGGTCTAGGAAGCTCTGTGAATCCCGGGAAGCGGCTCGCTCAATGGTAGGACCTCAGTAGGTGGGATAATGGGAATCCCCAGAGCTCCCCAGTCCTTTCCTGGGTGAACAGAGTGCAGTGATGTCAAAGGTAGTTAAACACCACTTTATAAATCAGGGGAAATATAATTAATGGAAAGTGGGAGTAAGGTAATCTCTTTGCATGCAGAGGTCAGTCCCACGTCCAACAATGACAAAAAGCCAGAGAAAACATATCACAGAACCAGTGGTGGCTTGTGTATTCTTTCACTGGCGGGTCATACATATTTCCTTTGCATTTGTGCTAGGACCAAGTGCGGAAAGGGAGCCTTAACCAACCAAGAGGGAACCCGCCCCAATAGTTTTTTTAAATATTGGGTTGTAATGATGCACTTTACAGCACACATTTTGCCAAGTATTGGTACAAATGCTGTACCGTTGAGTGCAATTTACAATCAGTTCTGAAGAGTAACACAAATTAACAAATTCAACAGATTCCACATCACCCATTTTCCATGAAGCTTTTATGATGCCTCTGCCCACCATATATGCCACCACTGCCACTGCAGAACACACTTCACGATGTGTGTGCCCATAATATATGACAGCACTGCCACTATAAAGCACATGTTCCTACTATGGGTGCAGGTAATCTAAGCCGTCATTGCCACTGTATAACACACTTCCATGATCCTAGCATTGAGTAGGCTTAGCAGGTATCTTTAATGTGATTTCAACTTACCCTAGACTGACATGTTTTGTACGTCAATATCTAAATTTCAGGATATGACTTCTCTGTTTTCACTCCAACAGCTAGTTCAGGGCCCAACTCATGTACAAGGCAAACAGTTGGACTTTATTGTGGCCTTGGAATCTTTATTTCCTGTTCCCCTCCTATTTTAATTGACTGGTCTGCCCATTGTCTTATTCCTTTTCGATTGTCACACAATATTCTGATCAGGTTGGGAAACCCATCATACATAAAACTGCACATTTACAATGATGGATGGTTTCTAAATGCAAATTGTCTTTGGCATATGCACGCTACAATATAATGCAATCATTCTGCCTGCAATGCAAAGTTCTCACTTTATGAAAAAGTGGGTGGCTTTGCTGGTTCTCACATTATGAACATTTGGGTGTGCTTAACTAGTTCCGCATTAGGTAAGGTGAGGCATGTCCCTTATCATGGGATTTAATTACTGATAAGTATCTGTGTGATTTTCGCAGCATTGAGTGGGGTGATCATGGGAAGCAGGTATCTCCCCAAACTAGAGGAAGATCGGTCTGAGGGCTGTATGGGCAGAATCTCTTGGTCACCCTCCATCATACCCTGTCGGAAGGCGGTGGATTGTCACATTGTACCACCAAACCAACATCTCTGTTGTCTGCAAGAGCTTACTGCTCTAGGTAGCCAGACCTAAAGTCCCCAGGAAGAAACATCAACACCTGGCATTAAGTATGATTTAAACCTGGAAAGGAAACCTGTTTTCACTGCTGCTAAAAGTGTAGCTGGCAACATTGGCATGTCAGCAAGGTTCCGGGAGAAGTCCTGTTAACCTTGTGCTCCAGAGGTTTTGTCGGCCACTCTCTTCCACATGGTCTGACAACACGAGAGACAGGAGTCTGGGCCGTGAAAACAGTGGCAAGATTCCTTCGCACATCCCTTGAACCCTGTAGCCATCCCATGCACTCCCAAACAAGAGATTACTGGCTGAAGAGTTTAAAGTAAAGTTACCTAGACCAGGAGCTCTCAGTGAAGAAAACGTCCCCATACAATTTGAAGTGGTCAGCTTTATTAACAAGTATAAAGCCAACGAGAACACACACGCACGCACACACACACACACATTAAAGAAAGCAGAGGGATGTACCCTTCACACACAGCCCTCAGAGCTGAACAAATAGGGAAGGTAACAACAAATATGGTGGTCTAGCCTGATAAAGGCTCGATCCGGCGCCCTATCAGTCAATTAAGGTCAGGTGAATTTTAAAGACACAACCAATCCCATTCATTTGGACACAGGTGCATGCCTGCAACCAAACTCCAACCAATAGACAGATGCCACCACTCCATATAATCTAAGGCCCCAAGTCAGTTGGTGTATGAGTTTGGAGAAGGTGGTTGGAGAAGTTGGTGGGAGTGAGGCGGTGGAGGGTGCAAGACACAGTGCAGAGATGTATTAGAGAAGGGTAGAGACTTACGGGGGAGATGTAGGTGGGAGGAGAGTCTAAAGGATGTTGGAGGCCAGCAGAGGAGAAAGATGGGATAGTACAGCTGGAGGTTGGGAAGGAGGACCGCAATAGGAGGAGGTTGAACAGAGAGAGGAGGTTGGTGGGAACGAACTGGAGAGGGAAAGGTTAGAACAGTTCGAGGTTGGTGCAAGAGGAGGAGGTTGAAATGTAACAGGAGGTTGGGGAGAAGAACATCAGGAGAGGTTAGAAGGAGGGAGTCAGCAGGGGGAGGAAGTATGTAGACATATCTGAAGGTTCTGGAAAGCCCATTTGGCACCATGCCGGTACTGGAGGTGAGAGGAAGAACAAGCAGGGGAGAGGAAAAACAGACGAGGTGGGGAAGAGGAGGGGCGAATGTAGGACAGGGAGGGCTCTAATGGAGACCTTTCCCTGGTAAATAGCTATTGTTGTATTTAATATCAACTTGTGGAGGAAAGGAGGTGTGTTCAGGAAACCAGCACATAGGAATACCACCTAACAGGTCTTGGGGGCCCCTCAGAACCCACAATGGACTTCAGGGAAGGGCACTGGCAACCAGAGGAAACTCAGGACCAACACTGAAAGACATGCATCGTGTGAGAACCCTGGAAAACCAGCAACAAGATGAGAGCGTATTTCAACCAGGACATTTACATGAGTATCTTACTTTCATTGTTGTTATTGCTAATGGCTTTCTTGTTGTTTAAAGAAACTCTTTCACTTACCACATGACAAAGGGACTTCCAGTGGAGCTCCTGGCCGAACCCCAGGAACAATGGGCTGCATCTGATTTAGAACAGGTTAAAGAAATGGTGGTGTAGGCCATAGGTATCAGGTAAATATTCATGCATCGGAATACTGAATTAACATAGATTGTGCATGGTTTTCCCACACAGAGCAGGAAACCATGTGGTGGCACTCCAGGTCACAGCTTTATTGCAGGTTTCCTGCTCTGTTTGAGAATTTTTAGTGAATGGGGTCCATGCAGAGAAATGTGCAGACAGAATGATTTCCGGGGTTTTCTACTGGACAGCATCAGGATTTTAGGATGTATTTGTTTTATGTTAGGTACTACTGACCTTTGCCTCCTGTCTGCATGCATGCCTCCAACTCCTTAGATGATAGCCAAGTCGAGGCGTTTTCCTTACATGAATTGAGAAACCAGAAGGTGTCTCACATGCTGATCCCCAGGGATTTGTCATCCAGGTGGTCAGGACACAGCCATCGCTGTTGGATCCAGTTCCTGGAGTGGACCAGTGTGGGAGGATCACCTGGGTGAGGGATCCTCTGGGAGGAGGATAGGGGCACTCGACGGTGAGACGCAGTACCCCCTTCCATATAACACCTTTCACTCTTCCTACCAGTTAGGATATTTAGGAATGTAACCCCCAACCCCTTTTCTCGACACAGACATTTTCTCACAGACAAATCACCATGAGTGACAACAGGACTACCCCTCCCCCCTTTCTCAGCAGTATTTTTCTAAACTTACTAGTGAAAACTACAATCCTCATAAGTCTTCCCCTCTGTTCTTTTCTTAAGTCACGGAGACAAGGAGAAGAGAGATTGGGAGGATGAAGATTACCAATCAGGGAACCAGATACACAGAAAACAGACTCTCCCCTTTCTACAGCAGACTGCCCCATTAATGAGGCCAGGCTAAGTCAGGCCTCCCTCTTTAATTATTTGCACCTGACTCCACTTTTGTCTCCCAGGCAGCATAAAAGGTGGAGCAGGAAAGCACACTCTGAGCGAGTCGGGATGCTGGAAAGTGCCAGAGAGAAGGAAAAAGCCCCAGTGAGCTGCAGACGCCCTGCAAGACCTGGAGGGGGAGGAAACCGCCCAAACACTGGCCCTTCTATTTGAGAGTAGACTGCAGTGTGGAGCAGGGAGCTGTACTTCCAGAAGGCAAGACCACGGGCAGCTGGGGGTTGCCTGGCAGTACCTATAGCATAACTCCTCCCCTGGGGCCGGACAGGCGAACCCAGGTACATGATGGGCAGAAGTTAAGACCCTGACCTCATTGAAACATCCGTCTTGTGGCTCCTACAGCTCCCAAACATGGAATGCTGTTTTGGGGAGCTGTGAAGTGGGAGCAAAATTATCCATCAAACGCTTTTTTGGGAACCCAATTCTAGAGAAGAAAGGAAGTAGGTGTTTCAAAATCTGTTGGGAAGAATTATTCTGCAAAGAAAAGGCCTCAGGATACCAGGTAGCATAATCTAGAATTGCCAGTATATATTGGTTTTCTAGCAGACCCACTATATCCCTCCCAATCCGGGAAAAGGGTACATCTATAATTGGCATGGGAAGGGAACTGGAGGGGGGATCTGAGTGCTGGTTTTGTGACATAAACACAAGTACTGATAAAGTTCTTTATATCAGCATAAATACCAGGCCAGTAAAACCGATTTACAATTTGTGCCTGAGTTTTTGCAGTTCCCAGATGTCCTCCAGTTAGATGAGAGCGAGCAATCTCTAGAACAATATTCTTATGGCTTTACAGTACTACGATTTCGGATCTGAGTATACCCCATGGTCCAACATCTCCCCTATATGACAAGCCAGATTTTAGAGAAAAAAAATAGTCTCCCTTTTCCCTTACTTGCTCTTCTGATAATACCTGAAGAAAGGGTTCTGCTAGCAAGGGGTCATTTCTTTGGGAAAAAAGCTAGATCTGGTATCACCTCAGAATCTTCTTTGACAACGGGGACAGATTTAATTACAGGTTGAGGAGGAGGATCTATGTCTGCTTCTCCAAAACCTTGAGTCCCTATATCCATTTTGCCACTGTTCTCAATTTTATGGGGTTTTGGAAACAGAGCTTTCTACAATATTCATTGGGCTATTCTTTCCCCTGCTTTAGTTTGGTAAGGTTTCTTTCCATTATTCTGCATTAGTACCTTAATATCCCCTCTGTAATCAGGGTCAATTACTCCAGCTAATCTCCTCTGCTACGAGATATATATATGTATATATATATCTCAAACCGTATAGATTGTTCAGTAGCAATGGTGGGATCAGAGGCTCAGAGGCTCTTATGCTACGTTTCACAAATTTTAGAGTTCCCCAATTTGTATCAATTGATTCGGATCCCACTACTTACACCATATGTGAGGGGTCAGAAATGTGAGGCAGACACAAAAGTAAAGTTTTCTCAGAATTTGCCATTTTATTGAACAATAAGGTTTCACCTGAGAAGATTCGGCGACACAAGCTTTGAATTCCATGCACCGAAGGAATGGAATGCCTTATCATCTTTTGTCAGATCATCATCATCTTTTGTCAGATCATCACAAACACTGACAAAGTTTAACAGGAGTATTAAAACCCTACACTTTAACTCTGACTGTTTCCTTCTGCATCCCCGGTAGCATTTCTTGGCTTCCTTTTCTTTTCTCTCTGTCTTTTGATGTTTTATGCGCTCTGAGGCTCATGGGCATGTAGCGCCTAATAATAATTAAAATAAATAAATAGTGAGATAAACTCCTATCTTTCCCTAGTCTAACAAGAATGTCCCTACGTGGCAAATTGAACTAAAGAAGAATTAACTAGTGTCCTCACACTTATACAAACACAAAATAATACAAGGAATAATTGGAAATCTTCAATTCAATACCCAAGTGCAAACCATTAAACATATAAGTTTCAAAGAGTATTCCTTGGGATCAAAGTTGTGTTCCCTTCCCCTGGCTCAATGCAGGAACAGGGTTGGGTTTTACACTAGCCTCCGCAAGGCTTCTGCCTGCCCCAGTTTATACTTGACTTGTGTTTCAGTCTTCCAAAGTTCCTTTTTCCTAGCTGGAATTCTTTCCAGTCTTGACACAAAATTAGGTTTTGTAGTCTCTCCTTTTAATGAAGGAAATTGTTTCCTCATGCAAACAATTCAATTGCTCCAGACTTGCTTGAGAACAAAAACGTTTCTGTCATTCTGCCACAATTGTTCAAGGTTTTACAATGTTTCTGGCTTTCTTGGCCTTAATTCAATTATTCATATCGCCTTCTTTCCCAATTTCATGTGTTAGTTGCATGCTCTGGTTTCTCAGGCGCCCCTAACCTGAATAGATTTTTACAGCCACTATTCACAGTGTTAGTATTTTTCTCAGTTCCTCTTTCATAGGATTTTTTCCTCTCAGGTTTCCGTAACCTGAGGAGCTTTTCCAGTGATTTTTCACATTCATATTGCTCTCACTCCCGCCTTTATAGGGTATTTGCACACTTTGCTTTCTCAGGCTCTCATCCGGGATGTGTTCCCCAGCTATTATTCAAAATGTTCTTACCCTGTAGTGATATGTCTTCCGTCAGGTTTCTCAGGCACCCGAAATCTCATTGCTTTTTCCTGTGGCTACGTATCTCTGTAGCTTTGTTCCAATGGACACAGAGCTCAGGGATCCGGGGTCCTTTACATGGACTGGTCTCAGTGTCTGTCATCGGCCTTTCAGGCCACCACAGGTTTAGTTTGGTCGCGCCCCAGATGAGATGGGTATCTTTCTGTCTCTGCTCTCTTTGTGACTTGGGCTTCTAGGTCGGATAGAACGCCAACCCGTAGGCATTTGGTTAGCGTTTCACTCACCCTCCTTGCTTCCGCTGGCTCTGCAGCCCAGCATGGCTCTGCCCCTCCAGGACACCAATACTGTGGAGGCTCACTTCTACGTAGCTGTCCTACTGCTTCCATAGGAGTCTCCCTTTGCTTTACAATCCGTCCTCTCCTTCTACCCGTCACTGATCATAAGTTGAACAGTGTCCGTCTTTGTTGACCATGGCATTCAGGTGGTATTCAGCATTGCCGATATACAATTCTTTTCCATATTCATATATGCAGACAAAGTGGTTTGGACAGGGAGTTCCATTCTGGAATGGGAGTTCTTGTCTCCAAGAGGGGAGTCACTCCCAGTGAGGTCCCACTTGCCCAGACACCTAGGAAGGGTCCTGCATAGCTGGTTCACCGCCCTAACCTCAAAGGACGTAACACCTCTCTGGGGAGAAGGGACGAATTGTCTGGATTCGTCACACTTGTGATATTCTCTAATATAGCACGCTATCGGTTCTATTGCTTAGACAAAAAGCATGGGTGAAAGTGTGCATCCTTGCCTTATGCCGCAGTTGGGGGTTATCGTTGCTGACTGTATTTTGTGTGTTAGGACCATAGGAGCTAGCTGTATAGGAAGCATATCCACTTAATGAAATGGATTCCCATACACAATCTCCTCAAAACTTCAAAGAGAAAAAGCCATTTGACTGAATCAAATGCCTTCACTGAGTCGAAGGTGGCTACCACTGCAGGGATTCCAGGATCTATGTTGTGCATTAGTGCAAATAAGCTCCTCTGATTGTTTTGGGTGCAGCAGCCTGGTATGAATACGGCTTGATCATTCAGAATTAAGGATGATTAAGGGCTGTAAACCGTTTGCTAAAAGTTTGGCCAATATGTTTTTATCTATATTTATTAAAGAGAGGTTTGTATGAGGAGCACATAGATGGGACCTTATTTATTTATTTACTATTTACATTTTATAAAAGCCTTAACCCTCAGGTATCAGGGCGCTGTTGCGAACCAGTTACATGTGACTTCTTCAAAAGGAAGGGAACGGACACAAGGGTGACTGTGCATAAAGTACACTGTAAGGGGGTTCGGGGGAGTCATTTAGGCAAATAACCAAGTTTTCAGAGTTTTGCAGAAGGCCCAGTACAAGGTCTCAGCTCTAAGCTCCGATGGTAGAGCGTTCCAATGACTTGCTGCTACAAATGGGAAACTCTTTCCCCATCCTTCGGATTTTTCTGCCTTTAGGCAGAACAAGTTTACGGGCGTAGACGGGTCTTACTGGTCTGTTGGACATGAGTCTTTCTATTTTCTGTGAGAGGTATTGAGGGGCAGTTTTGATCAGGTATTTATGTGTGATGGAAAGGGTTTAGAAAATAATCCTTTCCCGGATGGGGGACCAGTGCGCCTTGTTTCTGGCTGCTGTGATGTGGACATTTTTGGGAATGTTCTGTGCCGCATGTAGTGCATTGTTCTGGATAATCTGTAGTTTCTTTAGATTTGCTTGGAGGTTCTGGCAAATAAAGCATTACAGTAGTCCAGTCTGGCACCGATGGTTATGCAACTTTCTGTGGTGAAGAATTGTCTTGCTGCATTGAACAGCTTGGCTGTGTAAGCAGCTGAGGAAGCTATCGAGTAGACTTGGTTGTTGAGGGTGAGGAGGAGTCCAGATGTACCCTCAGAGTTTTTACTATCTTGGAAATCAGGATCTGGATACCATCGATCCAGAATGAAGAGAATTGTGGGCTATCATCATGATCAGGATCTCCGTCTTATCATCATTGAGGCAAAGGTAGTTGGTCACCATCCAGGACTGTACGGTGGCATAGATTTTGTTGATCATGCGTAGTTTGTGTAAGATAGGCTGAGGTCGTCCAAAAGGTCAAATAATGGCTTCATGAAAATGTTGTAGAGGGAGGGGAAGGCACAGGAATCTTGGGGGACCCTGCAAGGTATGGGGATAGGAGGGGCAGCTGCTGTGTTGGAGAAGACTCTCATGAATCGGCCTTCTAGGAATGAGGTGATCCACAGTGCAGCTTCCTGTGAGAAGTTTGCTGCCTATGTGAGATGGTGGCAAAAGGTTTTGTGATTACCTAAATCAAAGGCAGCAAATAGGTCCAATAGTAAGAGGAGTGCTGATTTGCCTTCATCCTTGAAGGCGTCCATTTGGATTTTCCGAACTAGTAGTGCTGACTCAGTGCCATGACCTGATCGGAATCCTGATTGCCGCATCCCTAGGATGTGGTTAGATTCTAGGTAGTGTTGGATCTGATTGTAGGCTGCCCTTTCTAGGATCCTGCACAAGAATGGGACTTTGGTGATCGAGCGGTAGTTGTTGGGCAAGGCTGTGTCCAGGGAAGGTTTTTTCAGGAGGGTGAGGCCCCATGATTCTTTGATGCAGGCTGGAACCTGATGCGTGGCAAAAGACATGTTGATACATTTGGTGATGACTGGGAGTAAGGTATCGGAGCAGTCATTGATGACTGCTACTGGGCAAATGTCATCTTTACACCTTGAGGGTTTAAGATTTCTGATGATGTTGGAAGTTTCTTGTTCAGAGATTTCTCTGAACTAGACGGTAGGGGGGTGCAGGTGCATGGAGTTGCTGGGGATGGAAGGTTAAGAGGACGGGTCTTTGTTTGTTTTGAATCTTTTTCTGACGAGTACATATTTTGTGCGCATGGCGTTTTGGATGCTGGTGCACCAGGCTTCGTCTTTGGTGATTAGGCTGGGTGGGGAGGCGGGTGTCTCAAGCTCTCTAAGGATCTTGCATAATTCTTGTGAATTTGAGCTGGCTTTACGTATCCTTGCATTGAAATTTTGAGCTTTAGCTACTGTGATGTCCTGTTTGTAGTTTTTTGTTAAGTTGTTGAAAGCCAGTTTGCTAGTGGGTAGGAGTGTGGGTGGGGGGGTGAGGCGTGTTTAGTTGCTGGGAAGGTGAAGGCCAATGTGTGATGATCTGACACAGGCAACAGGAGTTGGAAATGATAGTGATGTGGTTGTTAAGGTCTGCTATCCAGTCGAGGCTCCTGCCTTTGGAATGTGTGGGTGAGGACACGCAGTGGATGAAGCTGAGGTCTGATAGGGCATTTTCTACGCTTAGGGTCAGAGGGTCTGTAGGGTCGTTAAGGCCTAAGTTAAGGTCTCCTAGGTGTATCACTCTGGAAGAAGGTTTGATGTTTTCATCTAAGGTATGCAGGTCTTTCTCAAAGGTTAAAGCAGGGCCAGGTTGTCTATAAAGTATTTGCATGGTAATAGTGTCTGTCGGGGCAGTGACCATTTTTATGGACAGGCATTCACAGTGTCCTTTGGTAGAATGGCTAAATGGTCTTATTAAGAGTGACTCCCGGTGGCTGAGGGCAGCGCTTCCTCCTCGGGCATCTAGTCTGTCATACCTATGGATTGTGCACCCTTCAGGTATGGATAGAGATAGGATAGGGCTGAATGCCGGGTGAAGCCAGGTTTCCATAATGGCCAGAAAGTCCAGATTGCGGGTTATAATCAGGTCATGGATGTCCAGGGCGTGTGCGGTAAGGGATCTGGCGTTGATGAGAGCCCGTTCAATATTTGGCCTTGGGGTAGTTTCATGCTGTTAGTATGAGTTAGAGGATGGGGTTGAGACTTGGGGTTCTGAGGACTATTAAGAGACGATGCAAAGACTGTTGCATTCAGTACTGCTGGGTACTCGTCCGTGGGGTTAGGGGCCTACTCGAATGATACAGGCTGGGGGAATGGGTGGTATTGCTTAGCTTGGTCTGGTCTTCCAATGGAGACTGTTGCTGGGATTGTTTGCCTTTACATCATTGGAGTAGGCATACAAGTGCATTTTTGTAAGGGGGCGAGGGTGTGTGACCTCTCACTCAGGATTGCTGTTTTCCCTGGAAGTAGGTGCGGGGTATGAGCCTTCTGAGAAGTCGGGGGTACATATGTTAAGGGTTCTGTATCGTAGTCTAGCATTTCTTCCCATGGTATGCTTGGACGAATGCAGGTCATGGAGTCTTGCAGCTGGAGGTGTGTAGGCTTGGTTGGGTACCGGGTGGGACAATGACCCGTTCATTGCAGACGGGGCAGTTTGGCGGGAGTTTGTTAGGTGTGTATGGGCATTGGTGCGTTTGGATTGGTTGTATTGAGTAGCGAGTGGAATTGATATCAGTTGTGTGCTGTTGTATTGGGGTACCAGCGGTTTAGTAGGGTGATGGTCGCTATGAGTGTTAATGGGGCATGGGCAGCTAATTTCCCTGTGGTATGCTGTGGTTTGGGGCATGTACCTCTCTTGAGCCTTATATTGTGCTGTGCGAGTGGGACGGTCAGTGTTGGATCTCTGTGGGAGCGGGACTGCAGGCTGATCGTTTCTTAGGGCGATGGGTGAACTAGAGGTAGCCCCATTCTTCCTATGATTGGAACAAGGTAGCAGGCTGAAACATGCTGACGGGAGGAAGTAGATGGGGCAAGGGGTTTGGAGATGGATTGGGCATGCAGCGCGGTAGTAGACAATATTCACTAAGCAGTAGATGTTAGCCGTACAGTGTTGTCAGACTGCCTTACCTGCTTGCTCTGAATTGTAGTCAGCTTCTCCCATCGGTCTTCTGCCAGGTATCCGCGGTAAACAGTGGAGAGTGGCAGAGGGCTCCAGCTGCCTTTCACTTATGCCTTCTCGTTTCGCCATCCTGCGAATTAAGTCCTCTGCTATGGGTTCTTGCACGGGCCAATGGGATAGCTCCTGCTGGTCCCTGTTGGTCCTCTGTTGGTTTTTCTCGATGGCGGCGGCCATCTTACCATAATTGTGGATGGTAGTTGCAGTAGCCATTCCGCTGCTATTACGGCGGTGTGGTGGAAGTCCAAGGGGTCCCGAGGTGGACACTGAAACACTGAATGCAGCGGAGCAGCAGAGAGCTCCAGCTGCCTTTCAATTCTGCCTTCCAGCTTCGCCATCCAGCGAATTAAGTCCTCTAGGATAGGTCCTTGCACGGGCCAATGGGATGGCTGCTGCTGGTCCCTTTGGGTCCCCTGTTGGTTGTTCTCGATGGCAGCCGGCCATCTTACCATGATTGTGAATGGTAGTTGCAGTAGCCATTCCGCTGCTGTTATGGCAGTGTGTTGGGGGTGAAGGGGTCCCGAGGTGGACCATGAGCGCAGCGGAGCGGCAGAGAGCTCCAGCTGCCTTTCACTTCTGCCTTCCGGCTTTGCCACCCACCAAATTAAGTCCACTGGTATAGGTCCTTGCATGGGCCAATGGGACGGCTCCTGTGGGTCCTCTCTTGGTTGTTCTCGATGGTGGCTGCCATCTTACAATGATTGTGGATGGTAGTTGCAGTAGCCATTCCGGTGCTGTTATGGCGGTGTGACGGGGGTCCAAGGTGTCCCGAAGATGGACCCTGAGTACAGCGGAGCGGCAGAGAGCTCCAGCTGCCTTTCACTTCTGCCTTCTTTTTATTTTATTTTTAGTATTACTGTCATTAGTGCAGTTTGAGTGGTTACTGCCAGGCTCCTGTGTGTTAGTGAATATTCGTACATTCTTAGGAGATGTGGGGCAACATCATCCACATACTCCTTGTAGAAATCTGCTATTAATCAGTCGCTGACTGGCGTTTATTATTTGGCAACACATTAATCACCTGTTTTATCGCTTTGATATTAATTGGGATATTGAGCAGCATTCTCTGTCAAGCCAGGATAGTATTTCCTGGTCTAGAAAGTTCCCTGGCGTCTCAGGTTTCGGTTTAGATTGCACTGCAGCCTCTCATACTACTCAGCAAGTATTTTGTTATTTTTTGTATTGTCTCTTATCATCACTGCATCCTAACTCTACACTTCTACTATGCTCGCATTTTCTCTTTCTTTCTGTATTTTCCGAGCTAAAATTCTTCCTGGTTGGTCGCCTTCACTGTACATTCTAGCTTCCTTCAGGCCCTCTAAGAACTTGGATTCTATGTCAGGAATTCCAGCAAACGTATTCATAGCCTCTCATATCTGTATTAGTGATGCCTTGTCTTTTCCCCTGACTAGGGAGTTTTCCGGCTAGTGCCTTTTGGATTCTAATTGTGTATGTGAACTGTGAATCGATTTCATTACCCCACCTTCCTTGGATATGCATGTGCCCCTTATGTACACCTTAAAGGTTTCCCATATAATATTATAGTTTTCTATTGAGTTTAGCTTCTTTTTTTAAAAAGTTCTTGATTTCTTGCGCTTTCTCCATTTTGAACACTGCATCCCTTACTAAATTGTTTTTAAATCTCCAACCAGTGTCACTTGGGGAGGAGGTTATCATCTTGGCTATTTATAGGGCCTGGATGTGATCGGAAAAGGTTCTAGGAAGTATTTTTCACACTGATTTTTAGGATATCCAGAGATATCATAATGTAATCTATATGGTAGAATGAATTGTACATATGAGTCATATGTGTACTCCCTCTGTGAAGGGTTCATATGCTGCCAGGCGTCGTATGTTGTAGTATGTCGTCATCTGCTTCCATGCTATAGCCACCTTTGGTAAGATTCGTTGAGAGGAGTTTACTCTGTCTAAATCTAGAGTGAGAGCGCAGTTGAAATCGTCTGCCCAGATGATTTCATAACCTTCGAATTTATGTAGATGTCCAGAACAGGATCGGAAGAAATCGGGGGAATCTGTGTTCAGGGCATAGACACCCACCAGTAAAACTCAGACTCTATATTTCCTGCTAACAGCAGGAATCTGCTCTCTGTGTCAGCTAGTCTTTCATGCAGTTTATACTGTAGGCAGCTACGTGTGTACGGAGCAACACCGCTAGAGTTTGTGGAGAAGGCTGACCCATATCGTATATCCCCTAGACTTGGGGGATCATTAGTCAGTCATCTGTTCCGAAGTGTGTCTCTTGTAACATCGGTATACTTGCGTTGTGTCTTTGCTTTTATAGTATTATTTGTATACATTGTTCATCCCTGTAATATTCCATGTTAGCACTTTGATTTTAATGGACATCACATCTCTGGCATTGGCCCCTGGCTATTGTAGTAGTACTCTTGGCCACTTGGGTCAGGAAAATGTATCCCAGTATGTGTTTTCTCGACCTCCTGTATAACATATACATGCCATTGACCCTCTTGCTCTGTGAACTATACTTAATAAAGTAAACTAAAAACCCATTGTACCTCCCCCCTACCCCTGCCCCCACGCACACCAGAAACTATAACTTACTGGCCATACTCCGCCATAACTCATTACTAACTGAAGTAACTGGGGGTTGGTGGGGAGGCGGGTGCTCAGCGCAATCGCAGCCGATAGTGTTCTGTTCAACCTTTTCCAACGATATTCCTAAATGCACACAGTGTGTATAGGAATCGTTAATTCCCCAGTAGACTATAAGTATCCTAGTTGTTGTGTTTGCGGCTGTATGCGCTTTTAAGGAATATAGAGCCATGTACGTCATGAAACAAGCTCAATAAATAGGGTCATGCTCTGGGTAACATAGGCAGCATGAACGTGGACATGGAGTAAACAGAATAGGCCACCGTGTGTTCTTTATCCTCCAGTGTGCCTTCAGCACCCAATTGATCTTACACGTCATAGAGGATCGTTCAGTGAGGCATCAGACCTTACAACACTGTGGACGAAGGTGCTGGTGCTTGCCGTTCCATGAGGCACGTCGTGTACATCTCCAGACCAAGCAAAAACAAAGAGATGATGGCTGGAAGGTTTAGAATGAATCTTAACCTCTGCCGTTGCTCTGAGCAACCCTTTAGACCATTGTTCGTCTCCTGCCAAGCCATTACAGATGGGAAAAACAATATCCAAAAGGGGCAGTCCAGCCCGAACACCCAAGAAGGCTGAAACATGTCTGGTGATGCATGTGGTCTCGTGCAGAAGGGACGTGACCTAGCAGTTCGGGCTGGACTACCCTTTGGGGGTGGGACCAATCCTGATTTGCATATGGTCTTTCCCCTTTTGTAATGGCTTCGCAGGCGAAGAACAATGGTTTGGAGGGTTGCCCAGAGCAATGCCAGAGGTTAAGATTTATTCTAAACCTTCCAGCCATCACCTCTTGTTTTTTGCATCTCCTGACCAATGCCGTGAGTTGTGAGCATGTTGCCCGGCGATGCCTTTGAGTGACTGACTGGGTGCAGATCTGCTCAGCGTGGCGGGAGAAAACGGCCAACTGCCTATGAGCATCTGCATAAGATAAACAATAAAAGAGGAAGGTACGCCACTGTTCCCACCAAGTGGAGGCCACCCTCCCCTACACACTCTACCACATCCACTCACCCTATCCCATCCCTCTCTAACCCCACCCAATCAATCCCCTAACCCCATTGTGTCTACCAACACCCACCCAACTCCAACCCTCTACCCCCACCCACTGTACATCCACACTCTCTATCCGCACCGACCCTACCCCTGCTCTCTACCTCCACCCAACCTACACTCACTCTTTCTACTCCATCCACTCTGGCCCCACTCTCTCTACCCCCACCCACCTTACCCCTGGTCTCTTCCCACATCCAGTTCACTCTCTGTACAACCTACCCACCCGATCCCCACTCTCTACCCCCCTCACAATTCCTCTCACACTCTCACTTTATTTCTCACCTTCCCACTCTCAACCTTTCTCACTCATATTTCCTCATGCTCTGTTACGCTCACCTGGTATCCACGGGGCGCCACACGATACTGGATGGAGGTCTAAGAGCTTTCCTGGACCCCTCACTGCTTGGTTATGTGCCAGATGTTGGGTAGCGCCTTAGGTTTTTGTGCATCGAACTCTCCGTCCTGCGTCTCTGTGCAAGGGCGCGTGGTTGGTGCGAGCGTTACATGGACCTAATTGCTTCACTGGTCTGTGTGCCCTTATGTCGGGTCCAGACCAGCAGTGACTCTGACTCTGCTTGCTGTCTTCCAGGTGAGTTATAATGTCTTTTCCGTCTTTATTCTGTCTCTTTCTTTCCCTCCGTTTTCTCTATCTTCTCGGCATCTTGCTCCACTACACTGTTCCCTAACAATGTCTCTTTTTGTTTTCACAGGGATGGTTGCGATCTTGGAGTTGCTGCGCTGATGATCACAGTGAGTTATTGATGCGGGTTGTAGTGATGTTCCGGAGGGATGAGCGATCCAAGTGCTGATTGCCCAGGTAAGTGCTTTGTTAATGCTGACCTTGTTCCTTCTCCCTTGCAGGTTGCGGTGAAACCCGAAGATCGTTGAGGTAAGAGAAGTGCAGGGTGCTGCCAGGACTCGCTGCTTGCCCCCCAGGTAAGCATTGTTATTAATGCTGTCCTTGTTTCTTTACCTTTGCAGGTTGCGGCGAACTCCGGAGATGGGCGAGGTAAACGATCGCAGGATGGATTCAAGGCCGGTTACTTCACAGATAAGTGTTCTTGCTTGCTAATGGTGTTCTTGTTCTTCCAGGTTATTAATGGAATCCGGATCTAGGGCTTCAGGATCGAGCCGCCGGAAAAGCAGATGAGCAGGAGCTGGACATGGTGAGCGTTACGCTGCAGGAGTGCAGAATAACTTGAAGCATGTTCTGCTGTTTGGGTGTGGTTTAAATAGCCCAGGTAAAGTAGTTCCAGGCAAGTAGTTCCAGGCCCAGCCACACCCAAAACAATAGACCGCATGGCTTGGTTCTAAAGAACTGAGATGCGTAATAGGCCTCCATGTTAGATTAAGGTCCAAAACTAGTATTACTTTATTCCTGATAGTGAGCCTGGCGCCAAAGGCGCCAGGACTGACTCCATGTATGTTTCTGATGGAGTTTTAAGGCCCTTGGGGACAGTGTGAAGGGCTTTAGCCCCACTGCTGCCAGGGGGCTGTTATACATGAGGGTGTAGGGGCATGGATCGTGGCATGCTCGTCATCGATGGCACCCTCTCTTAATCGTTTCGTCCCTTGTTAGATTCTCCTTCCTTCTCATTCTCTTGCACATCCACCCCCCCTTATCGCATCCTCCTTTGAAACTTTGCACTCTCCTCTGTGCACCCTGGTGCCTTTAGATGCAAAAGGCAAACAACAGCAGGAAACACCACAACTATTAGTTTTGCCAATGCTTTTTTATATGATAGTAAACTTACATTTGACACCCTTTGCATTGCTGAAAACCTGGTTTGGGGAACATTCCATGGCACTGTTGAAGGATTTTGTCATTTAGGAATCACAGCTAATCGCCATGTGGGCCATAGAGGTCTATTATTTTTAGAGACTGCCTTAACATAATTACCAAAAAATCGTTTTGGTTCCAACGAGATTTTACATGTAAAATGCATCAGTAACACAGTCTCTGCAATAGATCTCTTAATTATCTATCGTCCCCCACAGCTTAATTGCAAGTTTCAGAAAAACTTTGCGGAGGAGGTGGACCAGCTCATGCCCTTTTGTTTGCGTATGATAATTGTGGGTGACTCCATTTTTGGATGGATGAGGTCAAGAATCCTCGGGCAATGCTGTTTTTGGAGTCTCTGTCCAGCATGGGTTTGACCCAACTTTTGTGTGACCTAACCCACATAGCAGGTCACACTTTAGACTGCATTTGTGACAGTTCTGACTCTGTGTCAGTAGCCCCTCCCTTTGCAGATCATGCTGGAGTGCCTTTTATTATTAGTTTATCAGCTATTCAGCCAACTGTTTGGTAGGAGGGTCTGCTGCACAGTCATCATGAATGGGATAATATTAATGTAGAAAGCGTGCTGCCCTTTTTTGAGGAATCCGCTCTTGAGGCGGTGCCCTCATATCCATCTACTCTACCGGACACATTGGGCCTTATTACGGGTCCGCTGGTAACCCTACCGGTGCTACTGGCAGGTTGCCGCCGGACCTGTAATAATTTACTGCAGACTGACTTTCCGGTGCCACCGGCTCATTACGAGTCCGGTGGCCCGTGAAGTCAGGCGCTGGCAAATTGTTAGTCCCCATTCCCATAGAGTCCTGTGGAACATGGAAGCGCAGGCATCGTTAGCAATGGGGTCTGTTTTTCCGTGAACAGTCTGCCTACTGTGCCCGCAGCGCCCGGCAGGGTCAGACCTGTTGCAGCGGCCATGGCAGGCAGACTCAAAGTTTGCCGATCTTCAAACAAGGGCGCTGGCGAGCTTACTCCACCCCTGTTTCCAGACCGGCAAACTCCTAATGAGGCCCATTGTATTCCAAATGATCTGCTGCAGTGAATTCCTTAGCTGCAGGTTTATCAAGAAGTCGGAAAGCTTGCGTTAGTAAGCACAAAGGGCGGTTCACCAGCTCACTAAAAATGGGAAAAAATGTATTAAGTCTTAGAAAGGGCTTGGAGGAAAAAATATGATCTTCGGGCTAAATGTGTGTATAAATGGCACCTGCATATTTATAAAAAAAAATGATAATTCAGGCCAAACTGAGTTATTTTTCAACTCTTATTTTTTCTTGCCCGAATGTAGCACAAGAACTTTAAGGTATTGTCAGAGCTATGCTCCCAAGTGGCGCTTAGGAAATCTATCTCTCCCTCACTAACTTTTTGTGAGGAGTTGGCACAATTTTCTGTGGACAAAATCTCAAAAATTCAAGAGGAACTGAATGGGTTAGCGTCTGGGAGCTATTCTAGTCCCACAGAAGGATGTTGGCAGGTGGGATTGGGTCCATCTGTTTTTTTCACTTCTGTCAGTCCTGTTTCTGTCTCTGACCTGTTAGAGGTAACGGATGTCCGTCTGGCATCTGGGTCTCCACATGACCCGTGCCCGGCACAGATGTTAAAGAAGGTGTGCTCGGGGGCGCTGTTGTGCGCCGAACAAGATGGCCGCCTGAAACGTGAGCTCCGTGGCAGGCAGATCGCTCGATCGTGATCTTGGGCATTTACGATCTACAACTTGTACCAGACTGCTACGATTTGCGAGCTGCTGGACCAGGGACCAACTGGTCCAAATCCCGAAGAAAATCGGCGCTGTTAACCATGTAATCAGGAACTGCCGCGACCATCCCCCGTCGCCCGCGAATCTGCGCGCCGAAATCCGTCACTCGAGGAGAGTCAGACGTCCAGGCCCTCGGTACCGTAACACCCCACCACCCCCGTGGAGGCCCGTGTGGCGGTGGAACACCTCTGAGTCGACCACCGGGAGCGAACCACGGGATTGCTTGGGCCGTATGGCGCCAGCGCGGAGCACCGCAGATACTAGAACTGTAACCACTCGCGTGCTGGACCCGTGCCCAAGCTGGGCGGCTCCTACTCAGGCCCTTATCGACTCCTATATCGGCCTTCACCCTGCTGTCTCCCTCGCTGGACCCCTCCCCCTTCAACGAGATTTCAGCGCCCGGGGTTGAGCTACGGCACACCAACAGACGCCAGGTGCTGCGCTCCCCCACTGTCGTGGACCTGGTTTCCGGGCCCTTGGCGCCCGTAAGGTATGTGGGGGTTGGGGTTGCTGCTAACCCCTGGTCGTCTTGAAGCGGAGAGAGGGACAAATTGATGCGTTGCTCCGCGGGGGTCACCAATCATCCGATAGAGGACGGCCTGCTCCCGGCGAGCGACGTGCTGTGACCCTCTCGCAGACCGCACTAGATTCTTGTCTGCACTTGGAGGGGCCCGGATCCCCCGTGTTCCACGTCATCCGGCCCGCTGCCCCGCGCCAGACTCCTTGCAACTCCCAAAGATTTGCCCTGTCCCCGCTCTCCTCCTTCCAGAGCGCCTGACTTTGGGCTCAACGGCGCTGCTTGGGTTTCACCATGCCAGCCTCTGCCATTGAGGCCTGGATCCCCTGGGGGCTGTACCTCGTTGATCCTGTCCGTGGAGGCGAGGGACACCATCGGCTCTCCTTCTTCTCTCCTGAGTCACATTACCGCCACAATGACTAAAGGGACTGGGAATAAACAGAGCTCCATAAACATGTTCACGAAGACTCCGGTCGGCCCTGCTGAGGAGGTCTCCGAGCAGGCCCCTGCCACTACCTCATCCCTTGCTACCTCAGAATCTCAGAACATGATGGACTTTATCCATGAGGGTTTTACTACGCTCCACTCAAAGTTAGATGACATGAATGGCACTATCACCTCTATCAAGGCCCACATTGAGAGGACTGACAGTCGAGTGTTGGAGGTCGAAACCAGGGTGAGCTCTGCCGAGGACGGTCTGGGGGCGCTGCGTTGGGAGGTCACGGCTCTATCCAACCGCGTCCTTGAGGTGGAGAAGAAAAATGAGGACTTGGAATCTCGCTCGAGGCGTAACAACCTCCGTATCATTGGGGTCCCTGAGAGTGGCATCGGAGAGCCGATGGAAGACTTTGTGGAACACACATTACTGTCGCTTCTGGATTCACCGAAGCTCTCTCCGCAGTTTGCTATAGAGCGGGCACACCGGGCACTGACGCCTAAACCCAAGCCTGGTGCTCCTCCGCGACCCATTATAGCTTGTGTCCTTAACTTCCGAGACCGCGATGCCCTCCTTAGAGCCGCAAGACTCAAAGGTGAACTTCTACTAGATGGAGCAAGGATACACCTATACCCTGACTTCTCGGTGGCTGTCCAGCGGGAGCGCAAGACTTTCTTGGCTGTGAAAAGGAGGCTTAGGGATCACGGAGTCAAATACTCCATGTTATACCCCGCTAAGCTAATAGTGGAGCACAACAATCAGGTGTCATTCTTCACGACTCCGAAGGAGGCCTCCAGGTTTATCGACAATCATTTCCCAGGTTGACCTTCCTCCCCAGCTATTCCTCTACGACTACTCGGCGTGCCCGTTGTGGGGGGCGCCAACACCGGCTTTCCCCCCGACGCCAAGAATATACCACACTTGTACTTCTCAACAATTGTCAGTTGGATTACTCTACATGACTGTGCCAAGGTAAATTGTGCCAATTATAGTTTTCATGTCACGTCCGAAGCATCATTGTAGGCACCATGTTCTCGCTGGATCTGCCACAGGCCCGAAGCGGCGTCATCAGTCCGGCCCACAGGCCCCCAGGCGTTGATGCCACTGGTTTGGATTTGGTTAAGGGGTTTTGGGATTGTCATTCCTCTTGTTGGGGGAGGGATGCGGGTGGGGGTGGGTTGTGATGGGTGTTTTGTTATAAAAAAGTTTGGCGTTTGCAGCGAGGTCGGACCGCAGGGTAATGCAGTGTTAATGGGGCTACAGGGCTGCTGCATCGGCCCACTGGGCATTATCATCCCGGCGATATGAGCGTCACCGCTCCTCTGACGGAGAACAATCTAACCTTCATGAGCTGGAATGTGAGGGGACTGGGCAATTTTAAAAAAATGAGACAGATATAGCTGCAAACGGAACGCATGGATCCAAGATACTTTTCTTACAAGAGACACATGCGCGTTCTGAACATTGTTTGAGATTTACCAGAACCTGGGGCCCCCAGAGATACTTCACCAACTTTTCTACTCAAAGTCGTGGGGTTATGACTATTATTCATAAGAGTCTTAAAATTAGTGCTGGTCAAGTGGCACAGCGAGTAGAGCGCTCGCTTTGACATCCGTGCAGAGTCTGCTAACGCAGGTTTGAATCCCGGCAGGGCCAAACTCAGCCTTTCATTCTTCCGAGGTCGATAAATGAGCACCACACACCGTGGGTAATAATAAGCAGCGCTCAGATACCTGAGGGTTCGTAGCGCTATATAACTACCTAATTATTATTATTATTACACTCATTTCTTCACAAATGGACCCCCAGGGTAGATATGTACTACTCCATGCTACACTCCAGAATAGGGAGGTGATCTTGCTGAACATCTATGGCCCCAACATAGATGACCCGGAGTTCTTCACACACCTCGCATCCCTCCTAGATGGTTTCCCTTTGGTTCCTATCCTCTGGGGTGGGGACTTCAACACCATTTTTGATACAGACCTTGACAGATCTGGGTCCAGGCCCCGCCAATTTACCAGGGCAGCCTATGCTACACTGTCGTACCTCCCCCGCCTTGCGGTTGTAGATGCATGGAGACTACTCTACCCTGATTCCCGTGGCTATTCCTTTTACTCTTCAGTCCATGATTCCTATTCCCGAATCGATAGGTGGGTAGTCTCTGATGTATTGATCAAAGATGTGGTACAATTAACGATCCTCCCTAGGACCCTATCTGACCACTCCCCAGTGACCATCACTATGGGCTGGGGACTGGATGGTGACCGTACCAGACGCTGGAGGATGAAACCTCATTCTCTCCTTGACCCTCTGTTCAGATCGGAGCTCGAGGTAGCCATTGAGGAGTATTTCGAAATAAACAAGGACTCAGTGTCCTCCCAGGCCACCCTATGGAGGCCTTTAAGGCATATATTAGGGGCATAGCACTGTCCAAAGAGATTGGCATACTTAGAACAATTCAAAGGGATATCGCTGTCAGCGAAACCAAACTGTCAACCCTGGAGGCCCAGTGCTCGCGTTCCTCAACCCCTGCGACCCTTGCAGCTATAGGCGTAGAGCTGGATGTTTTTCGCTCCCTGGCGGAACAGGAACAAAAATTCCTAGATAGCCCCGGCCTGGCGAGGAGATACGGAGAGGGCGAGCGCCCTGGCCGCTTCCTTGCTAGACTCGTCCGTCATCAGCTGGGTGCTCCACATATACCTGGGATTGTTCGTTCGGATGGCTCCTTGGCTACCACGTCACAGGCCATCAACTCGGAGTTCTTCGCTTTTTACAAAGCCGTATACTCCAATTCGGACGAGGCCGCGGAGGTGGACTCCTATCTTACGGCTCTCCCCCTAACGGTCCTCTCTCCCGAGACCACTGGTTCCCTTGATTCTCCACTCACCCCGGAAGAGTTTACGGAGGCCATAGACTCTCTCTCCTCGGGGAAGGCCCCCGGCTCTGATGGCATCCCGGTTGAATTCTATAAATGTTGTAAGACTCTCTTACTCCCTCACTTACTAGCTCTCTGGGAGGAATCGGTAGAGGCAGGCACACTCCCCCCATCACTTCGCGATGCCACAATTACGGTACTGCTTAAACCTGGTAAACCTGCCACCCAGTGCAGCTCATATCGCCCACTTTCCCTCATAAACTGTGAAACAAACATTTTTGCTAAAATGTTAGCGACCAGGCTTGCTCCCTGTATGCCATCTATTATACACCCGGACCAGGCGGGGTTCATTCCAGGCCGCACCACCGCTCTGAACATTAGACGGCTCTTTAATATAATCAGCAGGATCAGCCCCAATGTGCAGGCGGTCGCCGCAACCCTCAACATGCAGAAGGCGTTCGACTCAGTTTCTTGGAGATACCTCTGGCGGGTGCTCGAACAATGCAAATTCGGGCCGGCTTTTCGCTCCTGGGTCAAGGTACTTTACTCAGGGCCTGTGGCCAGTGTCCGCATGGAGGACAGATGCTCCCCATTCTTTAATATTGCCAGGGGTACGAGACAGGGCTGTCCGTTCTCCCCTCTGATCTTCGCTTTAGCGATAGAACCTTTCGCCGACATGCTTCGACAACTTCACTCGCACAGAGGGCTTCGCTCGGCGGGTCAAGCCGATATTGTATCCCTCTACGCTGATGATGCACTCCTTCTTGTGCGGTCCCCCTCCACTAATTTACCCTCGATATTGAAAGATGTTATCCACTTCGGGTACATCTCACGCCTCAAGGAGAACTGCACAAAATCTACGTTCTTTCCGCTCACGGAATGCACCCTTCCCCCCCGACACTATGGGGTTCTTGTTGGCGCAATCGAAGTTCACATATCTGGGGATTGAAATAACACGTCAGTTTGAGACGACCCTTGAGGAGAACTATCAAAACTACCTAACACATCTGGCAACTAAGACTCTGGCATGGAGCAAATTCCCGATCTCCCTGGCGGGTAGAATAGGGTTATTAAAAATGATAGTATTACCCCAACTACTATACAGGTTCACCAACGTCCCCCTCTGGCCGTGTGAGGGTTTCTTCCAAGCATTGACACGCAGCATGAACTCTTTTCTGTGGCATTCGGGCACGGTCAGGCTCAAGCTCGGACCTTGTCCACCCCGATGGCAGACGGCGGCTTTGGGGCCCCCGATTTTCTTAAATACTGGTTGGTCTCTCAAATCCAATACACGTCTTACTGGTTTAACACAGTAGACCCTCCTCCACATGTTAGACTTGAAAGACTGGCGGTCAGCGACCGAGACATCCGCTCCCTGGTGATACAGCCCATTCCTTTTGCACGGGATACACTGGATCCGATGTCTTGCACCTCCCTGGCGCTAACGAAAACGTGGAATTTGCTAGATACTCCTCATCCATTTCATGGCAATCTCCCACTGTGGAACGTTCTGCCGTCGACTGCGCGCAGATGGGCTGAGGCGGGATACGCGTTGCTCCGTGAAGTATTCGTGAAGGGGAGCTTTGTTGAGTGGCCCGACCTGCTGCTGCCCTTGAGGAGTGGCCCGAGTGCATGGCTTCAGTATTCAGCTCTACGTATAACCCTTAAAAGAAACTACCCCATGTTTCCAGCAATGCCACTGGATGATCCCGCTATCGAAAAACTGACTTCCACCACACCTATTAGAGGGAAAATATCTAGGCTATACACAATGATGCAATCCAGAACCACTCTAAAATTCACTGGGCTAAGGCGGGCGTGGGAGGAGGACCTCGGGGTGGAGGTGACAGACGAGCGCTGGACTCACATGTGCGCACGTATACACCAGGTATCTTTCAATTCCCGTTTTAAATTGATTCAACTAAAGGTGTTGCATAGGTTTCATTATACCTCGAGCAGGTTGCATTGTATGCTTAGTGATCACTCCCCAAGATGCCCCAGGTGTGGGCAGGATGGCGCCGACTATATGCACATGATCTGGGACTGCCCCCGGCTCTCCCAATTTTGGGAGACGGTGTTCACAATCGTATCTGCTATACTCGATCAATCTATCGACCCCTCCCCAATGAAGGGCCTATTCCATGACTTTCCAGAGCTACCCACAAACTCCAAGAAACTGGCCGGCCTTTGCATGCTACTTGCGGTACGAGCCATTCTGCTTTGCTGGCTTCGCCCCGCACCCCCCACGCATGCGCAATGGCTCAGGGCTCTCACATGGGCCGCAGACACTGAGGAAGCGTGGACCTGTCTACAACCAGCCCACTCGAGGCCTAGGGATGTCTGGATCCAGTTTCGCTCCTATATGTCAGATTTAAATGCGACACCTGATACAACTTCCCCAACTACTACACCCACTCATGCGGGTGATCCATCCTGAGCCAAGGGCTCTCTTATACTGCATTTGAACTGTATGCATCCGTGATGGAAAATGTTAATGCTAGATGCACTGCCTGTATGCCTGTACTGGTTTAACTGTTCCTACCTTGTGCTTACCTTGTGTATTGTTCGCCTGTGTTCTGCTGCCAAGCTGTTTAATAAAAAAAGGTTTAAAAAAAAAAAGAAGGTGTGCTCGGCTAGAGCTCCAGACCTCTGCTTTGGGATAAATAGCTCCTTTGCTACGGGCTCAGTACCATCACAACTTAAAAAAGGCTGCAGTGATCCCTTTGCTGAGAAAACCTCTTTAGACCCTCTCAACAGGTCCATCTACCTGCCTACTTTTGTTGCTCCCACATGTAAGTAAATTGATAGAAGTGCTAGCCACAAGGCAATTACAGTCCTATGTGGAAGCACAGAATTTACTCGACATAAAACAAGCTGGTTTTAGACCCAGCTTGTTTTATGTCGACCCAGCTGCTATACAGAAATGGTAGTGGTTGCGGCAATGGTTGACTTGAGGTGGTTGACCCAGCTGCTATACAGAAATGGTAGTGGTTGCGGCAATGGTTGACTTGAGGTGGTTGGTCGATCAAGGTGGCTCGGGGGTTCTTATTTTGCTGCACCTTTCTGCTGCGTTCCATACGGTCGACCATTCAACTCACTTATCTCGACTTGGGCAGCTGGGGGTTAAAGATAGGGCTCTAACCTGGCATTAGTCTTTTTTGACAGATACATGCCAGTCTATGGTTCTTTCACCGTACAAATCAGCTATTAATCCAGTGATGTAAGGCGTTGGACAGGGCTCCTCCATCAGTCTGCTTTTTTCAATTTGTGTATGAAACCTTTAGTAGATCTTATTAGATTGTTTGGAATGAGGTTTTATATTTACACAATCGATCTTCCATGTGGGGGAGGTTAATGGCCAAATATTATTAGTATATTTGGTGCACTTATTTGTTATTTTAAATTAAATACAAAGTACAGTATTTCTGGTGCATGAGGCAATAACATTGTTCTCTAGCCTGAACAATACCTGCAAAACAATCTTTGAATTACAGTGAAACAATCACCATGTGTCCCCAGCACTCTAAACGAGATTCAACTCTTTAAGTTTAATATCAAAGTATATAACATTGAGGTGATATGCCCCGAGGTGGCGGGCCCACCCTGTGGGTAACGTCCGCTGCCCAAGTTAAGGGGTGAGCGAAGAGAGGGTCCCTTAACGAGGGTGGCTGGGCCTGCCACCTCGGGGCATATCGCCACTAGCACCCGTGTAGCACTCTACGCGGGTGCTAATGGTTTTTTAACATGGAAAGTATTTTCTTTCTGTGGCGTCCCATTCACGGAGAGAAAATACTGTACCAACATAGCTGCCATGGATTAGGAAGGTGGGGTTCCGTCTGGAGCCCCTCTTCCATTTCCATGGCGGCCAGAGCTGGGACGGGAGCAGCAACTGCTGGGGCGGTGGGATTTGCCGCTGCAGCTAACAGGTGCGTGTTATTGGGGAGAGGGATTAAAGAAAACAAGTGAGGTTGGTGGGGTGAAGATGGCAGGTGGGGGAGCTGGCCGTCAGGTGGCATAGAACACTGGCTTTCACTGGTAGTGTCAGCCCACGTTCCTAGCCCCCTGATTGGCTGACTCCGCTGCCCAGGGTGCTAATTAATCATAAGTTCAGCTATCAATATATGGTGTATAAGAATTTCACTGATTCAAACATGAAAAATGATCTGATGATTCACATTTTACAATTGTAGTTACAATATGCATCAACAATTATTCCAAAAAGTATACTCAATAAATTGTGAGAAACCTGGAGGTGCCTCACCCGCTAGTCCCCGGAGATATGGAGATATGTCGTCCAAGTGGCCAGGACACGGCCTCTGCTATAGGATCCAGTACCTGGGGGTGGACCAGTGGGGGTGGATCACCTGGGAGGGGGGTCTTCGGGGAGTGGAAGTGGGACACCGGGGGTTGAGATGCGGTATCCCCTTCCTTGTAGCACCTTTTCCCCATCCTACCCTGTAGGATATTTAGAAGCTCACCCACTGCCCCTCCCCTCTTTTCCGACGCAAAAACTTTTTTACACTGTAAAAAGCAATTTACCTGACATGTCCCAACACACGGGTCAGGCAGAGTCAGGAAATTGACAATAACCATGCACACCTGACTGCCCTTTACCTTCCCCACAGGGATTAAAGGCAGCGCACAAAAGCACACTTCGAGCAAGGCCAACCGCAAGAGGAAGCAGCTATTCCAGGACGGCAGTTTATATGGAGACGAAAGGCGGCAAGACCTGAAAGGACGACAAAGAGGGAGATGATTGATTGATTGTTTATTTATATAGCGCCTATACACAATGTGTTTCAAAGCGCTTCAAGGCAGGGAGGGAACAAGGCAAAATACAGTGACATTCTTACAAGTCCTTGATACAGTAAGAATGAGAACATTAATTACCATATTCGGCCTGGCGACATTTCTGATAATGCAAGAGTTTTTGACAATAATAACGAGGGGAGAAGGGTCGGAAGGATAATGAGACAGACAAGCGGCTACCTTACTAAGCCTGACGACAATTGAGGTAGTGCCGGAATATGACGAAAGGTGTGGATGGGGGGGAACAGGGAGAAGGAGAAGAACAAAACAAGAAGCTATTATACTAGGCCTGATGCAATTTCAGATAGTGCTGGAGGGGGAGAGGAGGAAAAAACAGATGAGGTAGGGGGGAGACAAACAAGCTGCTATCATATAGGTCAGGCGACATTTCTGATGGAGTAAGAGCTTTGACAATGATAGGGAGGGCAGGGGGGTAGAAAGGAAAATGAGCCAGATAAGCGGCTACCTTACTAATCCTGACGACAATTGAAGTACAGCCGGAAAATGACAAGAGGTGTGGGGAGAGGGGAAAGGGAGAAGTAGAAGAGCAAAACAAGCAGCTCTAGTACTAGGCCTGACGACATTTCAGATAGTGCTGGAGGAGGAGGGGAGGGAAAAACAGATGAGGGGGGAGACGGACAGGCTACTATCATAAAGGTCAGGCGACATTTCTGATAGGGTAAGTGCTAAGGATGAAGCAGTGAGAGGAGAGGAGAGAGGAGGGGACATCAGGGAGAGGGAGAAAGACATCTCAAGCAGGTGAAAAAAGAGGGGGTGCAATACAAACAGGCAAGCGTACAGACAACACGGTGGGTTATTGAAAAGGATAAGAAGAGAGGGAAGGAAAGGCAGGAGATGATTGCAACTAAGCAAAATGCATCAGAACACAGCCAAATTTGAATCAAGCTAAATGCATCAAAACATAGCCACATTTGAATCAAGCTCAATGCATCAAAACACAGCCAAATTTGAGAAGCACCGAGATACAGAGGTTAGCAGTAGGTGTGAACATACAGTGTAATCAGAAGTGCAAACATTGGGGGCAGGCAGAGAAGGGGGCATAGGAAGAGAGAGTAGAAGCATGTCCAGAGTAGGGAATGTACACAAAGTTATGGAGGAGTGATTTGGGAGTCAAGAGTTCAAGCAGAGTGAGGTTGCAGCTTCAGGAAATCTGTGTGTTGGGGTGGAAAGGGAAAACCTTCAGTAGCGTTCTGGTAGTGGACAGGGAACAGACCGGGGCCTTCATTGTGTGCCTTAGATGATCAGGGCTGGCTCCCCCCTCCCGGTTGCTCTCATTGTGTCATGATGCCTACCCCCGGGGAACCAGACCAGGTCCAGCAACCCCGGAAGCAGGCATCAAGTTATTTTGAGCAAGCCCAAAAAACCATGCTAGGGTCTGTTTGGGTGCGGTCCTGGCGCCTATGGCGCCAGGCTCATATGGAGAGTCAGTCCTGGCACCATAGGCGCCGGGCTCATAGAGTAGAACTTACCTGATGCAGACCATGCTGCAAGCTTACCTGATGCAGACCATGCTGCAGAGCTCCAAGCCAAATGAGGCTTGGAAGGGACTATTTTACCTAGGGACTATTTTTTACTCGGGCGGGGCTGGGGAAGAATACTTACCTGGGACTACTTTGGGGGCTATTTAAACCACGCCCGAAGAGCAACACACGCTTTGCGTTATTCTGCTTCCAGCAGCGTAACGCTCACTGTGTCTGCAAGCCTGCATCCAGTCTTCTGCCATGCCCGCCTCGAGTATACAGCTCCTAGACAAAGGGAGGAACAGAAGGAGAAGAGGTTAGAATAAGAGCAAAACCTTCGATCCTTACCTGAATTCCGGATCCACCGCGCCTTAGAGCTGGAAGAAAGAAGCATTTTACGCACGCCGCCTCACCTGCTGCAGCGCCGCGCTGAACTCACCGGCCTTCGCAGCATCCTCACGATCCACCGCATCCTTCTGCACGTTCCCGCCGCACTCTGGCACCTAAGGGGAACACAAGAACAGCAAAGGTGAGCCAAGGAAATAAACAGAGGCAATAGTAACTACCCCATAGACTTACCTGATTACCGCTGGGGGTACTATTCCTCTTCACGGGTCGGCGCAGTCTCCATTGCATCCTCGCCGTACCCCGGCCCCTAAGGGGAACAAAAAGACAACAAGGTGAGACGAAGGGACAAACAAGGGGAACTCTTCTCACCACAATAGACTTACCTAATTTTACCGCTGGAGGCATTTTTCCCCAAACTTCATATTTTCTCTCCACACCTGAATAAGGGAGCAAGCCACAGGTTACATTCTGGCCTTATTTTATTGAACTGTGTAGGATAAGCCAATTCCTTACCTGAACTTCATCAGCTACCACGAGGAACTCTTCGCTGGGGTCAAGCTGCAAACTGCAAGGAATCGGACAAGAGTGAAAGTCAGACATGTGAACTCTTACGAACTACATACTTTTCAGAGTCAATATTGTTCTGGAACTCACCAATTCCTTCGAGCCAGTGAAGCAACTGGTTATCAACGCGCCCCTGCGCTCAATGCAGGATGGAGAGCTCATCTTTTCAAACCATCAGGTGAGACTATAGGAGGGGACATCAAAGGTGATCTGTGGGGAGAACAGCAGGGGTGGGGGGATTTACGCTCAACTCCACGGGTGGTTAATTCCCTTTCTCCATTTGCAGAAGAATATTCCTACGGGCCAAGCAAACGAAGCTAGGTGGGCCAGTCCAGTCCGTCATCTCGGCCCTACGCGTCACATTGGTGGAGACCCCAGCTGTCCAGTTCAGATCCACGCCTCTGTGGGAGCCAGGTGAGCGTAACACATTGGCCAATAACAGCCAGGGCAAGCAATGGGAGGTGGGAGCCAGGCAAGCAACACAGACAAGGCCAGGTGGTGCAGCCATCTTGAAAGGGCCGAGGTGCAATGAGACACCAGTCCAAAAAAGTCAGAAATAGCATTAGAAATGATAATGTCGCAGCAGGATGGTAATCCTGAAATCCTTAAACTGCCCTTGCCCTTTTCAACCCAAATCAGCTAAGCCTCCGAAAGAGGAAACATAAAACCGGGATTTACAGCAGATGTGTGGAGTAGCAGATGCACAGGGGCCTCCTGCATTGATAATCTAGGCAGGGAGACACGCTAGCTACCGTGAAACCATCCTTGACTCCAGAGGCAAGATAAGCCAATGGGTTCCACATAGGCGTTGAGTCAGAAAAAGCTTATAGCGAACCGAACTGTGTTGAGTCCAAGGTTGCAATTTACAACATAGTGTGAACACAAAGCACTGATGAACAAATAACTTTGTGTTTTTATGAATTCTAAAGAAAGCACAGTTGAGTTTCAGGTGTAGAGGGGGCTGGTGCCACGTGGACCCTCATTCAAAAGACTCTGCCCGGGACCTGTTTTGAAACTACAAGAACCAGAAGGCCCTAGGAAAGGGTGACATGATGCATCAGAGTGGTCCTACAAGGGTCATGTCAAATCCCTTGTACAATCGAAAGTCTCTCATACGTTGCCAGGAGAAAGCTAGGGGAAGGGAACCTGGCTTTCCGATAAAATTGTGAACTGTGCAATAAGGCAAGTGTGAACGAACCCAACAGAGGGATGCCGAAAGAAAGCTAGGAGAAGGAAAACTCTGCTTTCTGATGAAAATGAGCAAAACATGAACTGTGTTAAAAATACATGAACTGTGTTAAAGAAGGCCATAGTGAACCCAATGGAGGGAGGTCCATTTTTTCAAGGAGGATCCAAGCCCGGCGGAGGGAGATCCTAGGGGCGAAGAGCAATTGTCTATGGTGCAAAATCACTGAGAGAACTTTTGTTTGTTTGTTGTTTTGAATCGGCAGCCCTTCTAATGCAAGCGACTGTTACAGAAAAGAGACATAGCCCCTGAAGGTTCCAATATCGTTGAACTGGACGTTTAAGCCTTGTGCTGGAGAGGCCCAGCAGTGTGCTGTGCTCAGCAATTCCGCCTTGTCCCGTGCTTGAAATGTGGGGAAGGGAGACCCAGCCATACCATCTTGACTTATCATTTTGTGAACACTTCTTTCTTTTCTGGTAAACATCACTGCACACTCTTTTTGTAACTTATTATTAAGGATTGGCAATATTTTCTTTTAGTATTGGCCCTTTTTATTTGACAAGACGCCACTAGGACTGCCTTATAATTATTTGATGGTCATAGCTTGCTCCCATGTTAGATTTAGGTTTAGATTACGAGTTTATTTCACCCATTATAAAGTTCAATAAACACCTTTGAACTGTGATCACTTGTGCCTGTCTTTACTGTTGCCACCATGAGTTCCTTACAATGGGCCTCATTACGACCCAGGTGGTAAGTTACCGCCTGGGCCGTGACTTTACCACCATGGCGTAAACTACGTTTACGCCATGGTGGTTGGCGGACATACCGCCCCATTCCGACCTTGGCGGGGCGGTAAATCCCCAATCCCCATTTACCCTTCCCCATTCCCATTTTTGCCCCACAGGGCATAATGGGAGTGGGGAAGGCGTTAATTACGCCACCGTAAATTACGGTGGCGTAATTAACTCCATGGTCCCTTAGCGCCATGGATTTTAACACCTGCTCAAAGCAGGTGTTAAATCCGCCATGGCGCTAAGGGACCTCGTACTCAGGCGGTAAGGGTCGGCGCTGTTTACGGCGCCGTAAACCCCTTACCGCCTGAGTTGTAATGAGGCCCAATATATATAAATCTCTAAAGATATCTTGGAAAAAATATATGAAGTTAAACAATACTATGATTGCTATAACATTACTGGGATTGAATGGTTGTTAAGAATTTCCCAACACGTTTCGGATTAAAGTATCAAGGGTCAATCCCTTTTATTTCTTTATTTGTGATATATAATTTGTTTCTTGCAGGGTAGTTCCAGCTCCAATTTCTGAAAAAATATGTGAACAGAAATCTACTTTAGACCCACGTCACTTAGTATGATCAAACTATGTGATGAATGAAAAGTCTCAACTAACCTTATTGTCAAGAATATTATTAATGGTCAGCAACATTGTAAGGAAATCATTAGTAATCATGGCAGCGCTTAATTTGTTGCTGTGTTTGCCAAGAATCAGCCCCAGAACCTATGTCTGAGCAGCGGCACTTATTTTCTCAGACTCAGTCTGATTATGATGTTGTGTTTTGGCAACTTTATTATGAAATCTCATTCAGCAGTTGTCATACAAGAAACAACAGTGTGCACTGGCCACATTCTCTTGACCCTGTGCCAGTGCATCATTATTCATGAACTTGATGACCCACGTATACAGCAGAGTGGTAGTTATCCATTTTCACTGATACCAATGAGTTGGAAGGTGACATTGCTGGGTGCTTGGGCTGGCCACGCCCACACACTGCTCCAGTCCTCCTGCATAACATTGGAGCTCCTCCACTACTGCAATATGCAAGAACACTACAACATTAGTTTGGGTTGGCAACAAGAGGACAGTTACCAGCCAGCAGCACCAACACAGGGCAATTGCCAGGGGAAAAGGCACTGCCTAAGAGGAGTGCCTTTCCTGAATGTCAAGTTATACACAAAGCTTTTACTGTAATGTTTGACAGACAAGTTTAACAGTTCAGTAATAATTTTACCTGCATTTTTGTCAATCAATTAAACTTAGTAGGAAAGAAGGTTTGCTCGTTTTTCTGTGGATAGATTGTCAACATGTTCCAATTGCCACATATACAATCCAAGCAAAATGTTAACAATGATGATGTGTTTAAAGATGCACTTTAACATTTGTCTTAAGCTAGTATGTTATTTTATGTTGTTTAACATCCATAAATTGCACACCTGCCACGGGTAGTACATCCATCACCCAAAATAGCCAGTCGGAGTTGCAGTGTTAAGCTTTAATATGCAGGCACTGTGGGGGAACAATCATGGGTGTTGGCAGCAGTGGGCCAGGAGTTGCCTGCCGATGTGTCCCAGGTGCGCTAGAAAATATTTGAGCCCTGGCACTTATTATTTTTACAGATTAAACACTGAATCAAGGATAACTAATGCTGGATGGCATCTGTAGAAGCGAATGGGACAGGAGCGGCAGGAACCAGGAGAAACAAGGGGAGGCAGGAGCAAGGCAGGGTGCGAGAACGGCAGAATGGGAAGGAAGATAAAAAGGAACAGGCAGCGCCTTACCTCAGGAAATGGAGGGCTTGCGACGCATCAGGAAATAAGTGTTCATGCAGCGACGAACATCCGCCATGACAGAAGAAAACTAGAACGTGACACTGCGCTCAGAGCAAACATGGTGTGCCCCCTCAGAAATGCTTCCAACGTTGCAATAATGACCACCTAAGGGCGTTCGAGGCAACAGCATTCCCAACCCTCCAGCCCCTCTAGCCCAGAGAAACCAGGCTTTCAAGGACGAGAGGAAGGGAATACCTTAAGGAGGCAAGAGACATGAACATAGGAGCCAGATTCCCAGGACCTTTCCAAGGGGAATAACCCTTTCTCTCAACCAGGTACTGAAGATGGCCGTAATAGTACCGGGAGTCGCAGATACCAGAAACTTTGTACTCCAAAGAGCCATACATCACCACGGGTGCAGACGGGAGGGCAGGCACGATTTGTCACACAGGTCTTCAACAACGATGAATGGAAAACTGAATGTATCTTATGCCACGAGGAGGTTAACTGCAACTTAAAAGGCACTAGGTTAATTTGCCGAAGTATGGGAAAAGGACCAAGCAAACAAGGAGATAACCTGGAAGGACAGAAGTGTCTAGGCAGGTATCTAGTAGACAACCAGACATTGTCACCAGGTTTCCATTTGGGAACAGTACAATGCTTGCAATCAGCAAAGACTTTTGTCTTCTTACCAGCTGCCTCAAGATGGACATAGGTGGCCCGATGGTTAGAGGAGATGGATGCAAATGATGTATGCACAGAAGGTAAATTACGTGCTGAGGTAAAGCAATTGGAAGCACACAAGGGTGGATCCCAAAGAAACAGAATCACTGACTCATCTTAGTGGAAGAGTGAATAGTATTATTGAAGATGAATTCTACTATCCGGAGTAGATCCACCCAATCGTCTTGTATGGAAGACGTAAAGCATCTCAGGTAATGTTCAATAGTCTGATTAAGATGGTCAGTCTGACCATTTGACTGTGAGTGGTAACCTGAACATAAAGCTCTTTCGAATTTTTTGAGAGATTTCCAAATGGTAGACCAGAATTTAGAAGTATATTGTGAACCTCTGTCCAATATGATCATGGATGGAAGACCATGTACATGAAATATGTCTCCCAGAAACACCTCTGCCACAGTTGGGACTGTTGGGATAGATTTGAAAGGAGAGAAATGAGCCAATTTAGTGAAAGAATCAATGGTCCTCATAATAAGGGTATATCCCTTAGACAGGGGCAATTCAACTATGATATCCGTGGAGATTGCTTTCCATGGAGCGGATGGATTAGAGGATTGACACAGTTTTCCCAAAGGACGTGTAGTGGAATACTTGGTCTGGGTGCAGGTACCTGAGGAGGAAATAAAGTCCTTCATGTCAGAACAAACAGAAGGCTACCAGAAAGTATGACTGAGTAGTGTGAAGGCATCATGAAGCAGACACAGACAACAGGTTCAGGTTTGGTCAACACAGTTTTATTGACTCAGAATATAGGGTTGTATAAGGCCTAACTTGCCCTATACTAAGGTGGGATTTCCCTACCTAAATAAAAGTAAGAGTCTTTGTCAGGAAGTCCAAAGCAAATGTCTGTCTGTGTCCAAAACCTATACTTACTCTGATGTCTAAACATATACAATGAGTAGGGATGTCAGCAACAAAAGAAACAATGTTCAAGGAAAAGTTCAAAGCTTCTTCCAGCTCTTGGCTTGTAATCAGCTTCCCTTTCCTTCCGGTGTGGCTCTGCTTGCCACACAACCGACCCAGAGAGTTCTGCCTGCACACCAAAGTCCGTAGCAACACTTGCACAGCGGACTCCATTTCCAAAAGGATGTTGGCTTTTAAAGTTCCTGCCACCATAATGAGTCCAGAAAAGACGAGACCACTCACCATTAGAAAAGCAGTCCTGCCTTACTCGTGCTGTCCTGTTCCTCGCCCCAGTACACAGCTGAGGCTGATATCTGTCTGAATTAACAAAATGAGGCTGTGTCTTCGCAGTTGGGGGGTAAAGGGTTAATTATGAAAAGGAAATGGGGGGTACCATGTGTCACCTAAGGACGTCCTCTCCCCAGTGCCCAAGTCTCCTCCACCCAGGTGATCCTGCCTCACATATCCACTCCCAGGGTCAGGATGCAAGAGTGATAGCCTTTCCTGGCCACTCGAGAGGAGGCTGCAGGGGACAAAGAAGTGAGGACACCCTCAGGTTCCTCACAGTAGTTCATATGTAGGTTGGACTCCTCAATGTCCCGCGAGTCTGCTGTCATGGCACCATGTAAGACCACAAGATTGTAATTCTTCGGTAGGGATGGTCACTTGATCAACCCTGAACTGAAGTCCATCAATGTATTGCAACTCTTTCCCCTTAAGCTGGTTCTTCTCGGTGTCAAGAGGCAGTGCCAGCTCATATTTATCCTGTTCAGAGAGGAAGACGTGGTCTAAACAATGGTTTTGCTGCTTAAAATGGTTTCGGTTGAAATCCCAACTTTTGGTAGATCATTAAAACAGGATAAAGCCTCATCCATTATTTTGAGTCTTCCAGGTAGGTAAGTGAGAATGAAGTCATATTGGGGGAAAAAATAGGCCCATCAGGCTTGGCAGCTGTATGTGTTTTTGAAGTACAGAGCGGATCCGATGGTCGGTCTTTTTCGAGTACCAATTAGTTGTGTTCACTATTAGTGAGTGTCCTTGAATGGTAAGCAACAGGATGTTCAATCCCTTTGGTGTCTGTTTGAGCACGGCACCAATGGCTGCTCCAGAGGCATCTGTTTCTACAGCAAAGGGCTTTCCTGGATTGGGTTGGAAGACTATTGGATAAGAACAGAAGGCTCTCTTTAAATCCATGAAGACATCCTGGGCTTCACAACCCCAGCAGAAGGTCATCCCCTACTAAGCAATGCCGTTAATGGAAGTGTCACGCATGAGAAGCATGGAATAAACTTGCAATAAAAATTGACTATGCAAAGAAAGTGAACTTGATGTTCTTAGGTGTGGGCCAGTCGGCTGTGACCTTATGGGGATCCATCTTAACCCCTTCTTTGGAAAGGATGTAACCATAATAGGGGATCTCTGGCACATCAAACAAACATGTCTCTGGTTTTAACAGTAACTGATTATCCCTTAGCTGCCAGAGTACCTCTAATAAGTGACGTGTACGTTGTTCTGGAGCATGTGAGAAGACTAGAATGTCATCTAGATAAACTATGACAGAATGGAAAAGAAGGCCTGCAAACCCATGATCCATATAGCATTGAAAAACTGCAGGTGCATTAACAAGACCAAACGGCATCACCTGATAGTCAAAGTTACCGTAATGGATACGATCCTAAGAAGGTTATACACGCTGTGTAGGTCCAATTTGGGGAATATGAATGAACCCTATACAGCCTTAAGGATATCTGACATTAAGGGTATGCGATATTTATCTTTTGTGGTGATTTTACTGAGTCTACGGTAGTCCAGGCAAGGTCTAAGCTCATCTGTATCATTTTTTGGAACAAAAAAAACAGGATATCCCAGCTGGAGACTGGGATTCTCTTATCAATCCATTTTGAATATTGGCAGAAATGTAGTCTTTGAGGGTTCTCTTCTTTTGTAATGATAGAGTATACATTCTACCAAATGGGATATTGGCTCCTGGAATGAGATCGATCGGGCAGTAGTCATATCGATGAGGCAGTAATTATTTTATCCTTTTGTCTTGTAGATACGATATTTAGAAGGTTTCATGCTCGGGGGAATCGTTGCTACCGAAGACTTGACAGGAACGAGAGAAATAATAGTGGGATGATGGAGAGATGGTTCATCAGGGTAGCAATTCTGAGAGCAATACTCAGAACCCAGATACAGAAAGTTGGTTTTCCAATTAATGTTAGGGTTATGTTCAGTGTATAACCATGCCACTTACAAAATATCTGCACTTTGTTAAATTAAGGTTTAGTTGTGCACAGGATAACTGCATTACAAGAAATGGAATCTATTGCGAATGGTAAATTGACTCGGATGAGCTTAGAGGCTCTCCAGAGTGCTTGTGAAGCCAGAGAGCTAGACTTTGTGGATATGTCTAGGGCTGAGCTGATAGCTGCCCTGGTGGACTACCAGACTGATTGTGAAACTCTTGAAGGGGGGGAGGGGGTGCAACCAATGAGGACTCTATCCCGAGGGTTGTCGCTGAATCTGATTCTGGGAATGCCACCATTTCTGCTGCCTCTGTTCCAAACCCCAGCACTTCCTTGGAGCTTGAGTTATTAAGGATGAAATTGGCCTTTGAATATCGCAAGTTGGAAATAGATGCTGAGCTTAAGAAAGAGGAGTTGGCACAGCAAATGGAAACTCAAGAATAGGGATCTTGAACTCAAAGACAAGGACACTGAATGTCAGCAAATCCAGTTAGAGAAAGCTTGAGTGGAGACTTCAGCTAAACCAGTTGAGAGTGTCAGGTCCCCAGCAACCAAGTTTATGAAAGATTTGGTTGGTGTGTATGCGGAGGGTTCTGATATCCTCCAATGGATTGAAGCGTTTGAGATGGCTTGTGCAATTCATGATGTTGATAAGAGGGATTGGGCTAAGTGTTTGTTAAGCAGAGTGCCTCAAACTGGATATGACTGTATTCTGAAACTGAGTGTGGAAGAAAGGGGTCAGTATGAGTGCATGAATTCTGCTTTAATTGCCAAGTTTGGCAAGACACCTACCCAATACCTTAAACGGTTCAGGGATTTTAAGAAATGAGAGAATGTGTCTTGGATTGACTGGGTGAGTGCTGCGCACATGAACATGATGAGATGGATTGATGGTTACAAAGTGAAAACGTTTGTTGAATTGTCCCACCTTTTGTTTTTTGAGCATTTTTCGGAAGCCTGTTCACCAGAGCTGTGTCAGTATGTTGCTGACCAGAACATTTTGGACCCCTTTAAGCTGGCAAGGTTGGCTGACAAGTGGGTCTCCCACTGGGTGTCCCCTGAGGACTCCAATGGGAAGGACAAGGACAAAGAAAAAGGGACCTCTCAGAAAACTGAGGAGTCCCTGAAGCAACCACAGTCGGGTAAACCAAAACCTTCCTCTCGTAGGAAGTGGGGATAAGTCTGTTGTGGGTGGGAGTAAGAGTAGTGGTCCGCCTGCTGCAAAGCAGGGTCCCAGTGGCTTCAGTACCGTACCCCGAACTACTGGCACTTGTTGGGATTGTGGGGCTCTGGACCACAGAAGGGGTGACCCCAAGTGTAAGGGTAAGGCACTTGGAGTCCAGGCTGTCAGCCTGACCTACCCCTACTCCGTACCTGAGGTGGAGGCCACTGTCCTCCCCTCTTCTACTGGGATCATATCCGGTGCTCCCGTAGAGATTTCCTTAGTGTCCCTTGGGGCCTGGCACCAGTACGCAGGAGTACTGGCGACTATCCCACAGAACACTCGTAGGTTTTTGAGAAGTGTCCTCTTGAATGGCCAGCCTTCTACTGGTTTGAGAGACACTGGGGCAAGCATGACAGTGGTGGACAGGACCCTGCTCAAGCCAGAGGACCTTGTAGGTGCTCCTCTGAGAACCACCAGGTTAGCTGGTGGGCCTCCCAAATTATCGCCTGTAGCCCTAGTCAACATTACGATTGGAGACAAGACAGCGAAGCTTCCGATCCTGGTTCAGGACAACGTGTCTGCGAACATTTTGTTGGGAAACGATTTGGTCGAGTTGGGGATGATCACGGATGGTCTACCCATGGCTGCTGCGGCAGTCACCCGATCGCAGGTCACACGGGATCCGGCTGCGAGCCTGGCACCCTTGTTGATGGGGAAACCCAAGGCACGAAGGAAACAGAAGAGTAAGAAGACCACCTCTGTGGAGGGAGCCCCTGCTCTTCCTGCTGTTCTGACAGCACCCATTGGGATCCATGCTCCGGATGGGCTGGGTCTAGTGGTGAATCCCGTCCCACCTCCTGTGGGAGAAGTGCCAGAAGACTTTCCTGTGGGAGAGGCTCTCAACCCGGACGATCATCCCGACCTTCAATGCTTGTTAGCTGAAGGGGGACCCTCCCGGGCAGACTTCTGTAAGGGGCAGAGAGAGTGCCACTCTCTCGAGGGTCTGAGGAAACAGGCCCTGTCCCAGGCACAAGGAGAAGTGCCTAGGACATTCCAGATTTATTGGGAGGGTGAGCTCCTTGTTAGTGAGCCCACTAAGCCTGAAACTGGTGCCCTCAAGAGGTTGGTGGTACCCCAGGTTTACAGGCCCTTCCTGCTGCAGTTGGCACATGAGGTGCCCTTAGCTGGTCATCTTGGTATCAAGAAGACTAAGCAGAGGCTTTCGGCCCATTTTTACTGGCCTCGGATGGGAGTAGAAGTGAAGTCCCACTGCAGGACCTGCCCAACTTGTGAGTTGTCTAGCAAGACTAGAGGCAGTGTCATTGTCCCACTGCAGCCATTGCCAGTGGTTGGCACACCGTTTGAGAGGGTGGGTATCGACATTGTCGGTCACCTTAACCCTCTCACTTCAGGTGGACATCGGTTCATCCTGGTCTTGGTAGACCAGGTACCCTGAGGCTATACCCCTTCGGACTGTAACTGCCAAGGTGGTTGCTAGGGCACTTCTGGGCATTTTCACCTGTGTTGGATTCCCTAAGGAGGTTGTCTCTGACAAAGGATCCAACTTCATGTCTAGTAACATGAAAACCATGTGGAAAGAGTGCGGGGTAACCTACAAGTTCTCCACCTATTACCACCCAAAAGGCCAATGGTCTGGTTGAGAGATTTAAAAAAAACTCTCAAGGGCAAACTAGGAGCTTTGAAAGAGCCCCCAAGGAGGAAATGGGATCTCCTCCTGCCATGCCTGCTGTTTGCTTACAGCGAGGTACCTCAAGAGGGTATTGGTTTCAGCCCCTTTGAGTTACTCTTTGGAAATCCTGCGAGGGGGCCCTTGCCTTGATCAGAGAAGGTTGGGAGGCCACCCCTCTAGGTCCCGCCAATCAAGTGGGGGACTATGTGTTAGGCCTCAGACAGAGGATGACACAGATGATGGGTCAAGCAACAGCAAATCTCAAGGCCAGCCAGGAATTAAATAAGTACTGGCATGACCTTAAAGCCTTGCAAGTGGATTGGACTCCGGGACAGGAAATTCTTGTGATGGAGCCTACCAAGCCTAGAGCTTTGGCAGACAAGTGGACTGGACTCTTCAGGATCATCTCCAAGATGGGCGAAGACAATTATCTGGTTGACATGGGAATCCCAGGTGTAGTCTCATGTCTCTTGCTAGCTTCAGAGCAAGAAGAGGATGAGAGTGAGCCCCTTCCTGATTTGCTGCATAGCAACCCTCAGGATGGCTCAGTAGGGGGAGTACATCTCTCTCCAGATCTGATGAGAGCAGCAGAGGGCCTGCAGGGCATTGCTCCAGCAGTATGCCTCTCTGTTTTCCCTGACACCAGGCCTTACACCGTGGTGTAGGCACAAAACTGACACTGGTGACAGTGTGCCTGTCAAAAGCAGGTGCTACCGTATGTCAGATACAGTTAAGAACCACATCCAGGCTGAGGTCGCCAAGATGTTGGATCTGGGTGTTATTGAACCCTCAACCAGTCCCTGGTCCAGTCCAGTGGTCCTAGTCCCCAAGGCAAGTTCCCAGGCAGGTACCAAGGATTGGAGGTTCTGTGTGGACTACGAGGAGTCAATGCCATCACCAAAACTGACGCGCACCCATTGCCCAGGGCTGATGAGCTCATGGACCCCATAGGTGCTGCCAAATTTGTGAGCACCTTTGACCTTACCTCAGGTTATTGGCAAATAGCTCTGACAGACCATGCCAAGGAAAAGACGGCGTTCTCAACACCAGAGGGACTCTACCAGTTTAGGGTCATGCCTTTTGGGTTGAACAATGCCCCTGCCACCTTCCAGAGATTGGTCAATCAAGCGCTCACTGGGCTGGAGGCCTTTTGTGTGGCCTACAAAGACGACATTGTCGTCTACAGTCCTACCTGGGAAGAGCATTTGACACACCTGGATAAGGTGTTGCAGGCCTTGAAAAGGACTAACATCACTATCAAGGCCACCAAGTGCCAGATAGCTCAGGGGGAAGTCACGTATCTTGGTATTGAGGTAGGAGGTGGTGAAATCCAACCTCTCCCCAGTAAGGTACAGGACGTACGTGACTGGGAGACTCCCACTACTCAAACCCAGGAAGAGGTTTTTTGGGCCTCACTGGGTACTATCGCAATTTCATGGCTGACTATGGAACCATAGCTGCATCCCTGACAGCTCTGAATTCACCCAAACAGCCTAGGAAGGTTAATTGGACTGAAGACTGTCAGAGGGCCTTTGATGGCTTGAAAGAAAGTCTGTGTAGGGCACCTGTGTTGTGTGCGCCTGACTACAGCCGACCCTTATATTCCAGACGAATGCCTGCGACACCTGAATTGGAGCTGTCTTGTCCCAGTTAAATGACAAAGGTAGGGGACATCCTATCATATTCATCAGTAGACAACTCAAGGGTAGAGAACTTAGGTGGGCTACTGTTGAAAAGGAATGTTTTAGCATAGTTTGGAGCCTTAGGCGTTTTAGGCCCTACGTTACAGGGTCTACCTTCAAGGTCCAAACAGATCACAAGCCCCCTAAGTGGCTTATGCAGATGAAGGGTGAAAACCCGAAACTGCTCAGGTGGTCCATTAGTCTGCAAGGGCTAGACTTCACCATAGAGCACAGACCAGGGAAGAGTCACAATAATGCAGATGGCCTTTCCAGAAGGTATGTTGACCGTCTAGATGAGGGTGTCTATCTCGTGAGAGATCAGGCACCCTAACCTCAGTCGGGGGGGCGACTGTGATGCTGGAAATGCATCGGAGGGACAGGGCCTCCATATCCTTGTCCTTTACTGCTTTTTATCATGTGTTCTGTCGTGTTTTCTGCGCAGGAGTTCATATGGGACTCCTGGCGGTGCGTCTCTCTCTTTTGGTTTGGTGAACAGACCCATGGGATACCCTTATGGAACCCATGGGTGGGGGTACAACCCTGTGCCCATAGTGTATGTTTTTGGGCACCTGTGGGTGGCCCACAGAGCAGGGTATGGGCTGGTGACAGCTCCATGCTGAATTTGACAGGTGCCCTGAGTATCCTCCATTTTGGGATACCCAGGCCCCGCCATTGGAATCAGTTGATTCCTGATAGGAAACAAGATGGCCCCTGTGGCCTCTTGCTTTCTATTGCCTGTTACCTTGTTTTCCCAAAGTCCTGTGAAGCCCTGACTCTGTCCCTTCCCCCTGACCGGCTGTTGGGTGGAAGTTCCATATATGGTGTTGTTGTGAAGTCCAGGCCAGACTGGCTGGAGCTTTCCCAATGACTGTATGTTGTGGGTACCCCTGTGGGTGGGACCTGGGTGAATGGAGTGTGTGATGAATACACATTCTGTGTTGTGGGTGTCTAGTATCTGGTGGTTGACACAATGGCTGAGACAGCCCTGCCCGAAACTGGTATGAATGCAGTGTGGAGTGTTGAATGGCTGGGTACTTGTCCCAATACACATAACTTGTTGCGAGTGTCTGGAGAGGAGTGAATGGCCTGAATGCACTATGCACCTGATTGGCTGCCTGCCTGCATGAATGCCCTTCTGACCGATTGGTTGCCTGAGTGTGACCCAGCAGATGAATGGGAGACCAACTAGTCTGGGGGCCTCTCACTGCTAGAATTCATGTTCAGAAGCTGAAGAGTAACTGGAGTGAAACTGAAGCTTAACCTTGAAGCCCTGCTGGAAGAGAAGAATTGCTGTTGCTCTCCTTCATCAATCTGAAAGCTGCTGTGTCTCCAAGGACTGACCCAGAGAGGACCTGGTAAGGCGCCCTCTTCCCGAGCTATGAGGGACAATTGTGCACCAGCTGATCTTTGCCAAAGCTCCCTGGTAGACAGACCTACGACAGGCTGCCGACCGGAGATGGGGACTGCTGCAGAATCCCAAGGAGAAGCGACCGGACTGTTGTCCGCCACTGTCGACGACCGCCGTCGCCAACCGGAGCCGCTGTGCTCCCCGAACTTCATTTGATCCAAGGTCGCTCTCATCCACATCGTCGCCGCTGTATCCTGCTGGAGAAGGCCTGACCGTCGATGCAACAAGGAGCATCCACCGGTGGGTTTCCCGCCACCC